>NC_040243.1:19433243-20107289 GCF_001444195.1 Xiphophorus couchianus | reverse complement strand
GTCAACCTGAAACTAAATCCATTTGTTTGTATGCAGTCAAATTTCTACAGTACGGTGACGGAGGTGGCTTTTGATGACGGCAGTAAAATGATATTTGTGCCCTTTTTTTTCTCCCCCTTTTTTTGTGTGTGTGGCGTTTTCCTCTGCAGGTGGTTCTTCGGGAAGATTCCCCGCGCCAAAGCAGAGGAGATGCTAAACAAACAGAGGCACGACGGGGCTTTTCTCATCCGAGAGAGCGAGAGTGCGCCAGGAGACTTCTCCCTGTCGGTGAAGTGAGTAGAGCAAAGTCAAATGTCAGATGTCACACACATGGCATATATGAGTCAGGGTTCAGTTTCCTCGGAACTCAGCTTTTATTTCCTGCTTCTAGCGCTTTATATGCTGGGTCTAAGAACTTATACATTTGGCATGGCTGAGTCATTTCCTTAATCTGGCGATGCTGCGGTGCCGCCATGATGTCACCGATGTTTCTTCGATTTGTTTTGAGTGCTAGACTTAAGAACTATAATTACTTTCCAGGTGCTTTTCAAATCATTCAGGCAGATGATTAAAAACAAAAATTACTCTGTAGCATGCATTGCATCTAAACACCACTGCGGGATAATTGGTTTTTGCTTTTTTTTCTTCTGTTGTTTTTTTTTTTTGTTTGTTTGTTTGTTTATAATTTTGCACCGTTATCTTTTTCCAGGTTTGGTAATGATGTCCAGCATTTCAAGGTCCTTCGTGACGGGGCTGGGAAGTATTTCCTCTGGGTGGTGAAGTTCAACTCGCTCAACGAGCTGGTGGATTACCACCGCACGACTTCAGTCTCCCGCAATCAGCAAATCTTCCTGCGAGACATAGAGCAGATCACCCAGGTAGGAAATGACACCCTGTGACGCATCCGTAACTGTTAACTGTTTGATACAGTTCTTGTACAGTGACAGAAACTAAATATTAGTTTTTTAGGGATTTTTTGTTGTTTTTTTTTTAAAAAAGGTTAAAAGGTTTGCAGAGGATTGCTCATTTAACCACCAAGTCAGATTACATTGACTTTTAATTAACTTGGTATAATTTATCTTCTTTGCAGAAGTATTTGTAACCTTAAATGTATAACTTTTTTTTTCCTAGTGTGTTTTGTTTTATTTTTATTTTTTTATTGGATGGACCAAATGCATATGGCTGAATTGTGACATGGCAGGAAGTACAGACGCACCACTCCACTTTTTCTCCCTTCCGATACCGATATTTGATGTTTATCAGCCGATACGATCCGATACAGAAAAACATTGCTGAATTGACTGAGAATGTTTTATTTTTTTGAACTCAGACATAAATGTACTGAATTGCAAATAACACAACTTTACTTTGTTTAGTCAGTGCAGTCAGGAGTAGAACAGCCAATGTAAAATGAATAATAAAGTGATACTGACAAAAAAAAAAAAAACAGTAAGTTGACTGCCTTTGGTCAAACATGCAAAAATACACTACAGCAAACCTTCTTTGAAATGATTCAGAAAGAAATTCTGAATAAAATGGAAAATAAATAATGAAGCATGATGTCGCTCAGAGCATAAAGCATAGAATTACACTAACTAGATCTGCCCTCACTGATCAGGCACAAATGTCACAATACACCACCTGGGATTTTTTTCAATATCTGGACTGATAAAGATGTTAATATCGGAACAGTGCACCTCTAGAAGGAAGACGATACAGGGGCCTTGGATATTCTGTACATATTGGAAATCTGAAAAATGTGGAGCTTAAAACTGGACTTTAACTGCATCATTTCAACACCTACATGCGAAACCGTTTGTGGTTTTTCTGGCTCGTTGTTTAGTGTTGAACTTTGCCCCAGACTCAAGTTTTGTGCAGCCTGTTACTTTTGTTTTCCTTCCCATGCTGCTCCTGTATTTAGCTCCATTAAGTCTCCCCACAGCACCAACGTAAAGGTGGGAACGGTTTCCTCATGCCCAACGCTTCTCGGCTAAAAGTTCCGTTTCGGTCTCGTCTAACGACATCCATTTTTCATTTGTCCCCCTCATTTTTGTTACAGTCCTCGCATCACACAAAACCAGACTTTTTATAGCGTTCTTTCAGCAACTATTTTCTTTTTGTTCATCCTCCCATTCATACTAGCTCAGTAAATACAGTTGCTTCCCACACTCCTCAGGTTGTTATTTAAAACATTTTCAAACCACATATTTTTCCCTCCATTTCACAATTAGACTTTCTGTGGGTCGGTAACACAAACGGCCAATAAAAACACATTGAATTTGTGGTTGGAACAGTGAAAAAAAGTGCAAATACTTTTCCTGGTTTAATGTCTTTGTTTTGTGGTGTGTGTGTGTGTGTGTGTTTTAAGAAAAAAAAGAATTTGAAGTGTACTTTTTGATTAAAAAGCCTGTGCCTCGTATATAAATATAAAAATGTATCTTCTGTGTATTATGTTGCGTATAGATTCATCCTTGAGAAAGAAATATGAGTCACGTTCTGCACACACCACAAGCCACAAAATGCTAGCAGCAAACAACTTGCATGCACATGCTCTATATAAATCTTTATACACTAAGAAGATCTTTACATGCTGGGTAAAGTGAGCTGATGGGGGGGGGGGGAATCATTTATCATATTCAAGCTACTATTTATCAGTACTATTTATTCGGTGACGATCCTAGAGTATCTTTTTTTATTATTATTATTATTATTTCTTCCAAAACAGTTGCATTGGAAAAAATGACTAATTGTTTCGCGTCAGATTTCAAAGACGGTGCAGATTCTCCGAACCAATCAGACTCCAAGCCGAAGCAGCGAGGGATTTTTTTTTTTTTGCGTTCCATCTAAGTCGCTTTCACGGTTTGAACTCTGTAGTTTGAGGGTGACCTGCTTTAAAAAGGGGGGAGTAATGGGGGCGGGCAGAAAACACCCCTGGAAATTTAGTGGCGGTTAGGTTAGGTTAGGTTAGGTTGCAGGCTGCAAGTTTTGAGGGCCAGCGGCAGGGCAAGGCAGAGGGGAAGCAACCCAAACCACTCAGAAATGAAATGATGCTGCAGGTGAGACAAAGGCAAAGACTGAGTTTGTGTGTGTGTGTGTTAGTTGGGAGGTGTTAATGTAGTATTGTGACTATGATGACAAAATCACACCTTTTTTTTTTTTTTTGTTTAAACAAAAGTATACCGAGTTTTTTTTGTTTGTTTTTTTACTCAGGATGAGCGCAGCCTATTTTATGTTCTCTGTTTCAGATTGTCGTTTTTTTTTTCTCAGTTTAATTGTATGTAATACATTTCACATTAAATGAAATGAAATTATCTTGTTTGTTTTTTTTTTTATTCTCCCACCCCCTTTTTTGACATAAAGATTAGAGATGCACTGATCCAATAGTAATGTCTGTTTCTTTGCCAATATTGGACAAAAATTGTAGATTGGTTGACGATGTGTCCGATCCATAAAGACAGATCTGTTCAGACCAATTCTATGCTTTACTCTCTGAACAATTTCACACCTTATTATGCTACATTGTACTTAGAATTCCTAATTACTCTTTCTGAACCATTTGAAAAAAAGATTTGTTTTTATGTATTTCACCAAACTTATAGTTTTTTGTCAGTTTCACTTTATTATTAATTTTACCTTGGCTGTTAATTGCACTAAACAAAGTAAACGTTATTTTTACATGTTTGACCAAGCTTGTGAAGCTACAGGTGTATTTAAATGTGCTGTACTGGTGCAGAGTTATTAAATACATTTGTAATTCAGTACTTTTATGTCCGTTTAAAAAAACTTCTTTTTTTTTTTTTTTTTGTCAATTCAGAATTTTTTATTTTTATTTTTTATTTATCCTCATATCGGTATCGGAAGTGGGGGAAAAAAGTGGATCGGTGCATCCCTAGTAAATGATTTGTCCAAGTGTCCTCTCTGGTTTTGACTTGCTTCACATCGAACCTGTCGCTACAGAATCGCCATCATGTTTCTCACGCGCCGTTTTTTTTCCCACTTTCCTTTCATTTCTCTCTCCTTCCCCTTCAGCACCCGACGTACGTGCAAGCGCTCTTCGACTTCGACCCGCAGGAGGAAGGCGAGCTGGGTTTCAGACGCGGCGACTTCATCCAAGTCCTGGACAACTCCGACCCCAACTGGTGGAAAGGAGGCTGCCACGGCCAGACGGGCATGTTCCCCCGCAACTACGTCACGCCTGTTAATCGGAACATGTAAAAAAAAAAAAAAGGAAAAAATTCTAAAAGAAATTTTAGAAGTTTTCAGACCAACACAACAGCAACCATCACCACCATCATTATCATCATTGCTCTTGACCTCATCCTCCCTGCCATCCAACCTGCAACCAACCCCACCCCCTGCGTTTTCCCCCTCCCCCTGCCCCGGCCATCCCATGGTGACCATAAAAAAAAAAGAACACAAAGAAGGCAAAAAACTGAAAAAAGAGAGAGAGAAAACAGGAGTAGAGCTGCCGTAGGCGTCGCTTCGTGGGCGGCAGCAGAGCGGAATCGACCTCTCTCCGCGCGGAGAAAGGTTCGCCTCCCTGCTGAACGCCTCGGCGAGGACCGAACTGTCTGAGGGAAATCAAAACGCAGGAGGGAGGGGGAAGAGAGAAAACAAAAACTAAACTAAAGCCTAGTGCACCAACCGTGAGGATAACCAAATGATTGAACCGCTCCCACAGCTGCTTCTGTCTTCTCAACTTCTTAACATTCTGCCTGTTTCTGTTCCTTTTCTTTTCTCCTCACTTCTTTGCCGCATGTTGTTTTTTTTTTTGTTTTGTTTTTTTAAAGATCACGTCAAGGAATTGTCTACCAATTAAACATCGTAAGTCGTTTTAAAGAAAAATGGAGAAAAGGCTAAAAAAAAAAAAAACGTTTTAAATAATGTACAAAAAGAAAACAGAGAAGCGAAGCCATCTACGACATCGCAGCTAGTTTCCACGTTCTAGACCGTCGGCATGTGAGCGTTGTGCGTCTGTTGTCGACTTTATAAATGAATCACGTATAGAGAGAGAATCCATTTTTTTAAGAATATATATTATATATTTGTATGTTTGTCTGTTTTACCTCTCCACAATTATTTTTTTTTTCCCCCCCATTTGTAAATTATGTTCAACCTTCTTGTTAGCTTAGATAAGACCTAGTAGCTCTAGAATGTGATAACTGTCGACATTGATTTTCTTTTTCTTTAACTTATCCGAGGTTACGCGACGCTTTTTTTTCTTCTTAGGCTTTGTAACTTCCGATTTCAGAAGATTTCTTGGCTTTGTCATGCAAGTACGGTAAAGTTTAGTCCTCTGAAGGAGTTCGGTCTGGTCAGGAAGCCAACGGCGACCAGCAGAGAGCGCTGGAGAAAGGCTAACGCACCGATCGCGAGCCACGCTGGGGTTTTTTTTTTCTGTTTTTTGGGCAGTGAATGTAGCTGACCGCACCGACAGGCAAATATGAGGGAAGCACGGTCGGAGAAACTGAACCATACAACCACCACAAGGGATTTAAAAACAAACAAAAAAAGAAACAAGACATGCTGAAGTAGTAGTGTTGTCAATATTCATTTTTAGAGAGATTGAGAGAGTGGTCTATATGTACAGGTAGTTAACGGTCACGTTCAGACACATTAAATGCATGCGTTAGCAGACACTCTCCTGCAAAGCAACAGAAGGGGCTGAGTTTGGATAATCGCGTCGTGAGACCTGCAGGTGGCAGATCCACACTTTGGAAAACTGAGATTGTTTTTGTTTTCTTTTTAATGCTAAAAGTTGAGAGATCAGCTGAAATAATGTAAAAAAATATTTGTTTTGTTTTTGTGTTTTTAATGTGGTGTGTGGTCAAGCACTTTCTTTTCTTTTTTTTCCCCCCCCGAACGTTCTAATTTTTATTTTTTTTCCGTCCGTTCCAGTGTGCGTGTTTGATTTACTGTTTTGTGTTCACCTTATTTTGGTTTCAGTTTCTCGTTCTCTCTGGATAGTGCCTTTCTCTCTGGTGTTTGTGTCTCTGATCTGCTACCATGAGCCCCCCCATTGCCACCCCAAGCCCCACCACCACCACCTCTGCTCTGGATCTGTATTGATAATAAATGTAAATAATCCAAGATGTCCCATCTGATTTTAAAAAAGGAAAGAAAAAAAACAATAAAAACCTCAGCCTCCTGACCTCCTACATCAGCCCACCTTCACCTTTTTTGCCCTCACCATCAAGGAACTGTTGTGTCTCTTTCTCCTTGTCTTGCATAATGACACTGTTTTTGCTTTTATTTTATTTTAATTTTTTTTTTTGCGTTTTTTTTTTGTTTGTTTTCAATTAATAAAATGCAATTATTAAAAAAGGTTGTCTTTTATTTCTTTTGATTTTTTTTAACCAATACAATTTCTTGTTACTAAAAGTAAAAATTCATTCTATACAGCAACTCATTTAGCAAAAACCTTTGTTTTCTCCCGACACTTTGTTAGTCTTAAAGAAAGCCTAAATCAATTTTAAGATTGTAAATAGTATGTCACCTTTAGCTATAGCATGAAGTATTCTGGTTTTGGAAGCAGCGACTTCACCGAAGCAAAAGAATAAACAATTTCTGAAATAGTTAAGATTTTGAATTGTATTGCTTCTCATTTTTCTGCTCTTTCTTTTTTTTTTTTTTTTTTAATATACAATGCATAATTTTCATGATATATTATTTAAAATAACATCCAGTATTCATTGACATTAAGCTAACTATCTGCTTTAGCCAGCCTGCAGTCCGCTCCTTTACAGTATAGTCTGGAGTGATTGAAGTCGCTTCTGTAAAGGGAGTTATGCATTTTCCACGCATACATACATACTGCCATTTCATAGCACAAACAAGTAACTGCTAACTTCAATTGTTATTGTATGTACCAAAAACTAACTTAAAAGAAATTTGACTTTGCAATACAGACTTATCTGACTCTTTGAAATTGGCCTCTGTCCCTTTAAGGACCTCCCACGCAGTCCAACACTGTGCCAACGTCGACTGATGCCGTTTACAACCGTATAAAAGCTCATTAACTTACACAACTCTACCCAAAGGTATTAGATATTTCCCCTACTTTAGTGAAATTGTGGTAGAAAAACGCATCTTTGAGTACATTGCATTTCCATTGGCTGTTTCAGGGTTTAAGATCAGCTTCTTGTTTTTAACCTGAACCCTGAAGGATCAATACCACAGCAGGGGTTTCCCTAATAGTCAGCGCAGGATGTTCAAGCACTTAACAAAACTTAGTCGTGCTTCGGGTATCACAGTATGCATCCCTGAAGAATTTCATACGTCCCGGTAGAATTTGTACTTTCTTTATTATTATTATTATTATTTTATTCCTAAAAATTAGTGTCAGAATCAGGCTACAATTAATAAGGGTTTTTCTTGTGCCTCCTGATCCTGAGACAAAGATGATGCAACAGCCGATCTAAAAGAGGAAGCTGAATTCTTTCTTTTTTTTTTTCCTTTCCTCTCTTTTTTTTTTTTTTTTTTTTTTTTTTTTGAAGTAGAAGGTTGCATTGCTCTACGTGCGGCATGTCGCTGCAACCCTGCAAGATGCACCAACCACCCGTCTGACGCGCCGCGTGCGTCACAATTTTCTTTTCTTCATAATCGGCACTCAAGAGATCAGGCTCTGTGTGCATCAGTGCTGCTGTGCTCTTTCTTTGTAGGCCTCTCGACTGGAATTATTCGACGCGTTGTGGGTCTGAAATAACGCCGCGCTGCCCGAGTGCATCTGTTCATGTCTTTGACAATCAAATGGATGAAGTCATTCACACCGCGGCCTGATGCCTTTACTAAAGTAGCATTTCTGCCCCGGGGGGGGGGGGGGGGGGGGGGGGGTAAGCGGGTGGAGGGGGTTTTTGCCTCTGAAGTCTGACGAAGCTGCCATATGGTGCCTGCTGTAGAAGTGGAGAGCAAGGCTTTAAAACCCCCTGCCCTCCATTCAGTCGTGACACGTTAAGATGATTTGAGGATTTGCAAGTTCCGAGTTTAGAAGATTATTATCACTACGTGAACCGGTGCACGTTTGTGCCACGGTTATCTGAGTTTTGTTTGTTTGTTTTTTCAAAACCACACAGTGGTTTCCATATGGGATTTATATATATATACCTTGAACTAGAAATGAAGCCTTTTTATTATTGTAAAATCTATGCCTTTAAATGTTTCACAAAAACGCCCACGCTTCAACACACTTCAGTGTCATCTACTGGGATTTTGTGTAGGAATCAACACAAAGCAACGTCCAAATATGAAGAAGGAAAAAAAAACCCAAAAGACACGATTTTCTAAATAATTCTTCACAAATAAACCGTTGAAAATGCAGCATGGGTTTGTTTTCAGCCCCCTTTCGGTCTGATGCACCTAAAATAATTTCCGTTCCGTTCAATTGCAAAATTAGTGCAAGAAGTCTTTGCGTTTTAATCCAATATCAGTACAAGCTACGGTATTCTTCGAAGGATTGCGAGGGTACATTTATACAGCAGGTCTTAATGCTCAATTCTTTTTTTGTTTGTTTGTTTGTTTTTGTTTTTTCGGAGTGGCTGTTCAAACTACTGAATGATGCGACCACAATCAGACGCAGTGTTCGAATGGTTTGCAGCCCATATTGCCCACAGGAGGAATGTAAGACGTCACACAGCAGCGCACCGTTTACGGAAGTTGAGATGGATTCAACCATACGAGGATTGATTTTATAGTTATTCAGAGCTTACAGTGTTGTCACAAGATCATAACAAGAAGGAAGCTAATAAAAAAAATGACTACTGGCAACGGCCTTTTGTGGAGCATTGACTGCAACTTGTGTGGGCAAGTCTGTCTAGTCGTGCAGTCGGAACCAAGAGTGGTGTGATGCACTTCAGTGATGCAGACTTCTTTCATAATTGTAATTTTCAAACATTGTTTACGTCCTGATTTACTTGATCTGACTTATTCTAATCCAGAATTACAATGGGTGTCATAAAAGTCGGATTAACAGATGTAGCCGTTCGGACTACACGCTCTTTGAAAACTGATACATATCCGATTTAGTTTCACGTGTGGAAGTGGAACAGGTCAGATTTTTCGGAGGTGAAAAGGTCAAAGTTGGGCCGTTCAGACTGACGTCAGAAAGTCGAACTCAAGTCTTGTGTGCCTTCTGTGTGAACGGAGCCTTTGAGAACAAATACCATCATCAACACCAAGGAGCCCTTGTGGTTAGGTGATGGCCAAGGCCACTTGGAAAAGAGATGGAGCTTCCTGGATTAAGAACTATTTCCCAAACGTGAAACATCTCAAAGAGGACTGCTCAATTTATTATCTGTAAGCAGCAGAGGGACCCACGGTAAGTCTGCAAGAGAGCTGCAGAGATACTCAGCTCAGGTGGAAGAATTTGTCAACCACACAACTGTTAATCCCCACAAATCTGACTTTTATGCAACAGAGGTGGAAAGAAAGTCACAAGAAGTCCTGGTCATATGACACCATGACGGAACTGTTTGACCCACATGCAAAACACCTCAACCACACTGTGTTCCCACTGGGAAACATGGTGACAACATCATACTGTGGAGGTGCTTTTTCAGGATAGGGGAGGTGGTTCAAGCTAAAAATAGGCCAATGGAAGGGAAACACTCTGGACTGCAAAGGATTTGACATCGGAGGTTCAGAAACATAACCCAAAGGACTTGTCGCGAAAGTTAGCTTGACACAGCATTGACTCTAAGGATCTAAACTCAAAAGTACGCCACACTTGTCAGATTTTCATTTGTAAGTAATGTCGAAAGAGATAAACTTTGTTGATTTATGATTAAAATGACTTTTTTTAAAATCACCTTTAAGGGTCATCATAATGCCACCAAAGAACAAATTTGCTGCAGAACAACGACTGCTCTCATGTTGAACCAGAAGCACAACTGTAGCTGTCAACACACCCTGATCCTCTTGGAGGAGGATGGTTCTCCCGTTCCCAGCGTCAGATTAGCACCAACCATCAGGAAAAAGGAGGAAGGCTATGAGTCATGACCCAACGCAAATGATGGAACACTGAAAAAAAAAAAAATTAGCATGGAAGAAACACAAAAATTCCCACAAGAGGATGTTAAAATTTGCTTGGTTAAACACTCCCCAGTCTGTTTCTTGCCACACTGCTGTCAATTATAACACAGGGGTAGACTGCAAGTGTGTCAGCCACAGGGGGATGAACTTAAACCCCACAATCACAAATCCATGCAAACAACAGACATCTCTGTAGATGTGGAGGTGTTTGAAGTTATCAGATCACTTGCTTGAGCTGCATGAGTGCATGCATTTATCTGGCACGCAAAGGTTGAGACTTTCCATGCCACTCCCCATCAGTCCCACAGGTCCAGGTGATGAACTTCGCCTCTTACATCACGACACGTCTGACTGTGTTTGGACTGACATGGGGCCAGCTGTACTCAGTACAAAAGCTCCATTTAGGACACGCATTTTCCGGCTTAACCAGTCAAAACACTGCAGCATATGGTTCTTGATCTTATTAAATGAATCTTTATGCAAATTACGTGTGTACTGCAAACATTGGATTCATTGTAGCCATGTCAGGGGTGTTTTTGCGCATGCTAAATATCCCAAATAAGCTTTACAGTCAGGGGGGAAAGCCATTTAAAGTACTTAGTCAAATTAAATTGAAGACTCAACGCAAGTCACTTCCTGTTTTTTTTTTTTTTCTTTTAAAGCCACATACAAATTTGAGAATTTCTATAATAATTTCTGAAATTAAAGTTTCCACATCCAAGATACACTGAATAGCTCTTCATCTCTGTTCAGTGATTTTTTTTAGTATACTACTGCCACCTCCTGGCTTTTCTGCATAACTGCAATTTCTTTATTATTACGCAGGTAAGCGTTGATTGCTTTCTGTTTGGTTAAATTTAAGATATAACGGATATAATTTTTCAATTTAAAATTTCATGATTATTTATTTATTTTTACAATATTATTGCTATGTTATTGCTTTCCACCAAGTGAATATATTTTTTCATTTACTGTAGAACTACCAGTGTTGATGTAAGGTGAGTCTTTATTGACTTTGCACAAAGATTAGATATGGAGCATAATCGGTGCTGGTGCCAGCCGATTGTTGCCGATTTCCGAAGTGGCACATAATAGCATACAGGTAACCATTTTTATTTCTGTTTCCTGTTGAGTCACATGACCGTCTTACGTATCCTGACGTAAACTGTTAGGACTTGTTAGGAATTTTCGGAACATGAGTTAGAAATTCCTTAGGTTCTGTTAGGACTTTGTAGGATTTGTGAGGGTTTTTATTTTACGCTCTGGCCTTAAAACTTGGCTGTTTTGCATTTTGAAGGCGCTTCATAGTGGAGGCGTTATTTCTTCGTGTATTTTGTTGCAAAGGGACGGCATATTCCGCAACTGAAGAGGTTCATTCTCTCATTTTTAATCTCGAACACGGAAATTAATCCGCAAAAAATAACGCGTGAAGCAAAATATGCTTATTGTGTTACATCGTAATACAACAGTAGCATGAAATTTTCTTTCAAAAACCAAAAAGAAAAACAATCGTTGTCGGCAGGATTCGAACCTGCGCGGGGAGACCCCAATGGATTTCTAGTCCATCGCCTTAACCACTCGGCCACGACAACACATGTACAAACGGTGTACATGTTGCTGTTGAACGGATAGGTAAAGGTGAGCAGTGACTTAATTGTGTCATGCTCTGTAAAAAGTATTTCATCCCACAAAGCAGTTGCGTTGGATAAGTGAAAATTATTAGTAGGCAGTTCGTATCTCAACTTTTAGTAAGCAAAGTTCCACTTCTGATAGAAGATTCATTCAACTTGACAGTTCTGAATTATTGTGTTAAATACCAGATTTAAAAACATGTACATAAGTTGAAGGTTATTCTATTGATAATCGGATTTTATTTTCAGAGCCTCCCCGTAATATTTTTCAATCATCTATATGCTCTCATACACATTCTTGTTAGTCACACCCAACAACGGGGAAGAGAGGGTAGATATATAAATTATGGTTGTTGGTGCCAGATTCTCTGTTAGCTCACTGGTCACTTCTTACCACGGCACCAAGATGCTTATCAGACATTATTGACACACTGGGATTTTCATGGACAAAAATCCTCTTTTCTTTGTTCTGAAAAAGAGAAACTATCCAGTGACTGTCATGTTTGCAGAAAAACTGAGATGCTGGATCAAAGACAATTATGGACACCAGAGTGAAGTTAGAATCTGGTTTATTTAATGGTTTGAAGATGGATGCAGGCAGCGGTCCAATGTGTGCACTATAGAGGCGAAGTGCTGGGTTAATATGCTTTCATTTGCAGAACATTAGTAGGGATCACAGAGGTAAGTTTCACTGTGGCGGATGAGATTGGGAGGTGCAGCTGGAACTACGCACACCTGCAGAGAGAGAGAGAGAAAACAAAACCCCAGGCACACACGCTTCTGCACACAGCGGTGTGGATGTGACAGTGAGCTGGAGGACCAAAATGTCTCGTTGATGGAGGAGCACAGAGCAGAATTTGCCAAGTAAGGCAACAGCAGTGTTTTTTTTTGTGTGTTTTTACAAAAGGCGCTCTGTGGTGCCGACCTGAAGGCAAAAATCTAAACCGTTTGTTTCCAGGATGTGTGGGGTCTGCAGAGATGTAAAATGGCCTTTTTTCTGACCCTAGACCTACGGTCCTCTCTATGGAGAGGAGAATATCTGTTTTCTGGATTGTCAGGTCAGTGTTTACCTCAAATAGGGAAGTTTAAATTGCTTTATGTCTCACTCAAATGGAGCAGGAGATAAATGGACGGATTGGAACCTCAACTTTTTTTTCTCTTTTTTTGCAGACCTTAACATTGATCAGTAATTTAAAAAAAAGAAAAGAAAAAGGCGCTGAGCCAAAAAGCTAAATTCTGGATTTTCCTATCTACTTTCATTCAATATGAATCACGACTGAAAGAAACCAACTTGCTTTGTGTTGTGGTTGCAAAATTAACTTTTAAGCCATAGTATTAATGATGGCTAAAAAATATTGTAGTAAAATATTTGAAATTAAAATGAATTTATAAACTATTTATATGTTTCTGATGTAAATAAATCAACTTGAAAGCAAATCATGACATACAGTGTGTTTTGCGTCTTCACTGAATTCTTGATGTTTATTTTGTATTATGAAATTACACAATAATGCACAATAGTGGTGTTCTGCCGCCACCTACATGAAAATACTTTATAACTGGCGTCAGTAATCCGGCTTCCAAGATCCATTTTCTTTTTATTTTCATTTATTTTTTTCATGCCGTTAAACAAAACCGACGACGACGACGACGTGAATAGCAACGTGAGAATATTTTTGTTGCTGCTACATTGTTGCCACCGAGCAAGAAGCTGTATCCCCACGTGACTCCTGTAGTGAGGCCCTGCTGTTTGTTCAGCCAGAGAGGCAGAGAAGAAAAATGGCGGCCCTAGGCGAACCTGAACGGGACGCCGGGCTAACGTTTTGAGCTTTCGCGTTCGAAGGGACGCGGGGGGCTTCGAGGTGTTGTGCCGCTTCTGGGGTCCGCGCTCGTTCGGCTCCGTAGGGGCACCGTTTTCGCTCGCGCTCGCGTATGCCATTTGCACGCAAACCTTGGCATTCTAAAATAATAGATTTTCGCCTATCATGAGAGGGAAAAGAGGCAGGCCGCCCAAACCGCTACAAACCGATGAGGCATCCCCGGCTACGACCCGGGGTCTGCGACCCAGGAGGAACCCGAAGCCCAGGTTTAGAGACAGCGGGGATGAGAACGCCGAAAGCCCGACGAGGGAGCCCCCCAAAACGGCCAGAAAGAGGAAGGCGACGTCCACACGGGGCAGGGGACGAGGCAGAGGTGGCGGTGGAGGAAGAGGAGGCAGAGGTGGTCGCGGGGGAAGACGGACTGCTGTGTCCAAAACGGTGGTGTACGACGACCACGAGAGTGACGAGGAGGACGATGCTGTGAGTTTACGGTCGGAGGAGGACGAGTTTGTTGAGGAAACACCTCAGTCCGAGGAAGACGAGGCCCTCAATGAGGAGTCTGACTGCCTGGAAGATGATGTGCTGGACGAGGAACAGGATGATGCCAGCTTCTGCACAGAGAGCAGCTTTCGGAGCCAGAGCACTCACGCCAGCACTCCGGGTAATCACTGCTCACTGAACGGACCCTCGGCTCTGGAGGTCCCGTCTGGGTCAGAGCATGCAATAATAGGGGCTTGTGTACAGTGCAGGAAGCAGTAAGGTTATTGTTCAAAATGGAGAATGCACACTGTATGCAAACAGGCCGCATTGAAGCCACTGCAGGTGGATTGAAGCATCAACCGTATCAGTAGCCCGACCCGTTTCCGTCGCCTTACCTTATCGTGTAGTTCGCACTCATTTCCAAAAAGAATCTGAGGGGCTGTGTAGCTTTAGCTGTCATAGCCGGAGCTAATAACTTAGCTTATAACAAGCTAGTGTTAGCACTGAAGGTAGCTGTTGCCTGCTGTGTGACAGCTATTAAAAAAAATAAAAATAAAACGCACTTCATATTTGCAGCCCACACTTTTCAAATCTTTACTTGAAACAAGAACTTTGATTGTTTTTTGTTTAATTAGCCGTAAAGGAAACAAACACATATACACAGCTAACTAACACTAGCCTAGCTAGCATGCCTGTCATTTTCTTATACTTTGGCAGCTTTCCTTAGGCAGAACAAGTTACTTTATACGTTCGAGACTCTGGATAGTAATTACACCTGATGTCTTCATAGTAAACCCGTCATTATAAAGAGAGGTTTAATTAGCGTTAACGTTGTTGGCTAATTTGACAGCCACTGTGCTGTATGAGGATGAGGCAGCCTCATTAAGCTAATGATGAGCAACTTCAGCCATAGTAGCTCTTGTAGAAGTTTCCAGCTTTGTAGAGTTTGCAATGTCTTCTGAAGCATTGAAGTGATGAAATGTACTTTGTTTCAAGCAGTTACTGAATCAGTTCTTATGTTATTCTGCATTGATGTGTCAGTGTAATCGAATTTATTTTTCTTTTAATCCTACAGCAAAGAACAAGATACGGGCTCCCCGTCCTCGCACTCCTGTTCTGGAAGACAAGGAAATCCCTCCTCTTGAGCTTCCGGAGACCTCCGAGGATCTCTTGGTGCCCAGTGTGGAGCTGCTCAACATCACCTCCATCTATGAGGTGCTGCGGAACTTCAGCTCGGTCCTACGTCTCTCCCCGTTCCGCTTCGAGGACTTCTGCGCCGCCTTGGTCGGCCAGGAGCAATGCACGTTGATCGCAGAGACGCACATCTCCCTGCTGAAGGCCATCCTGCGCGAGGAAGACTCTTCCAACACTACTTTTGGCCCCGCTGACCTGAAGGACAGCGTCAACTCTACTCTGTACTTTATCGACGGCATGACCTGGCCCGAGGTTTTGCGGGCGTACTGTGAAAGCGACAGAGAGTTCCACCGTGTTCTGCCGTACCTGGAGACAGACGAATATCCGTGCGGTTCTCTCGAAAGCAAGGTTAAGGTGCTACAGTTCTTAGTGGACCAGTTCCTCACCACTAACATTGCCCGTGAGGAGCTAATGTCCGACGGCAGCATGCAGTACGACGACCACTGCCGCGTGTGCCACCGTCTGGGAGACTTGCTGTGTTGCGAGACTTGTTCTGCCGTCTACCACCTGGAGTGTGTTAAACCGCCGCTGGAAGAGGTTCCAGAGGATGAATGGCAGTGTGAGGTTTGCGTGGCGCACAAGGTGCCTGGAGTCACGGACTGTGTGACCGAGGCACAGAAAAACAGGCCTTACATCCGCCAGGAGCCCATCGGATATGATCGCCACCAGAGGAAATACTGGTTCCTAAATCGAAGGATTGTTATGTGAGTTGGGGCCATCATCACCGCCTGTTCAACTTAAGATTACCGTTTACGTTTTTGGTGACATTCTCTGGTAATCCATATTTAGGTTCTTCAGATATACAGAGGCATTACAAGAGCTCACAAGTTTCTGCAAAGCATTCAAATACAAGAGAATGTGTTGGAAGCTCTTGAAGTTATTAGATTGTTGCTGCTTTTTTTTTTTTTTTACTAGATTATGATCAAAAATTGATGGTAAAAAGGACAGGAAAAACAGTTCACCAGACATGGTTCTCCCATGGCAATCTTAGGACCCTAACCTAAATCCCAAACAAAAAACCTTTGGACGTGAGAGCAATTCCAGGTCTCATCCAGACCTGGAATTGTTTACTCAATTGTTTTGAATAAATGTTCTCAAAGTAAGGGTTAGATGGTTCAAAACCTTTGACCTTCTATGCATGGTTTTCAGGGTTGCACACCAATTCGGGTGTGTTTGTTCTTTATCAGCTTTTTTATCAAATGAAGTTTGGAATCAAACAGATTTAGTTGAACACATCCCTGCGAAGAACGAGATGAAATCTATGGTGATGAGTTTAGACGCAACTATGTCTAAACTCATCATAATGTAGCTAATGTACAGCTACATTAGCAGAAAGCTAAAAAACTAATTGGCAAGTTGACTAGCTACAATTAGCAAGTAGGTAATTGTAGCTAATTATTATACATAATGTATACAGCGCTACATTAGCTTGTTATTGGTCTGTCCCGTTTCAAAATTAACTTGTACAAAGTTAATTTCACTTAATCCATATAATTTTAAGGGCAAGTAAAACCTGGTGGCCTGCCAGACTTATAATACACCGGGGGAAACCCCATTGACATTTGATATTTTGGAAGGGATCTAATATCTTTACAGATTCGACCCGTCTTAACATCCTCCGTTGTCTCTTCCCAGTGAAGAAGACGGGGAGTGCGAGAAGAAAAAGATCTGGTACTACAGCAGCAAAGCACAGTTGGAGGAGCTCGTTGAGGGTCTGGACAAGGAGTACTGGGAGGCGGACCTCCACGCCACCCTGGAAGAGATGAAGGAGGAAATGCACGCTCACATGGACATCACAGAGGATCTTACCAAGCGAGCTCGTGGAACCAACAAGGCCTACCTCACCGCCGTCAACGGTACGGCGTACACCTGCTGGCCTCAGAACTCAGGGGGGGGGGAACATGTGGCACCGTTAAGCAAACGTTTGATTTGCTTGGGATTATGTATGGCTCAAAACGTTTAGGGCAGGGGTGCCCAAAGTTGGTCCTCGAGGACCGGCATCCTGCACCTTTTAGTTCTCTCCCTGGTAGCACCAACAACCTTTTCAGCATGTCAGTGTTCTTCTTGGGCCTTCTAACGAACCATCATTGGATCCAGGTGCGTTAAACCAGCGAGAGAATTAAAACATGCAGGATACCGGCTCTCCGGACCGACTTTTGGCACCTCTGGTTTAGGGAAAGCACATATCTATGTGCTCTGCAGGAGGTCCGAGAAATTTTATCAAGCTACGTGTTTCGATGCTGGTGACAGTTGGGTGTTGCCCTTTTCGCTCCCTGACATAACGAGCAACTGTTTTACACTCGGCCTTCCTCCAAGACGCTACAGTGGTTTGAAGACCTTTCAGTTCTTAGCCAGCAGTTTCCATTTCTGTTTGGCTGCCCTATCATCTCTTTCTCTCAGCCAGACTTCCTTTGTGTTTTGCTGCACTTAAATCTTGTCAGCAGCGAGATTTCTTGGCGCCTTTGCCTTAAAGGAACACTTACGGGGGTAGCTTCCATTGTTTGGAGCGTGCTCCTGCTGCAGGCTGCTTCCTGGCATCAGTCTCATTGAAAACTGTTGATGCACATGATCATCCACTAAAGTTTTCGGAAGGATAGGAGTAACAGAGTGACTTAACTCACTTTTAGTTTACTCATACCTACTCAGAGCCCCACCAATCGGAGATCACACGGCCGATTTCTAATCCAAGATCTTTGTCAAATACACGTTTTAGCTCATTGCGATTTATCTTGAACAATAAATAACTTTTAAAATATAGATTAGCTTCTAAATAATGGGACCGGATTACAGAGCTGCCAGTTGGCGTTGATCCAGTAAAAATTAAAGCCCAACTAAAAAAAGTTAGTGTTCACTACTCTCTACCACTGTAGCTATAAAGGAGTCTCTTGAGACTACTATTTCTGTTCCTACTAATAGTAATACTATTATTCTTACATTACATTACTACATTATTAATGCCTCAAACAATACCTCTACGACAGAATATGCTGAAACTACAGGGTGTAGTTTCTTTCAAAATAATTTTCACAAAACGGGAAAACTGCATCAATTGAAATTGGATTCCGCACGTTGTCAGCAATTTTCTTTTTTCAGTGTTTATGGAAAGCGAGCAAATGACAACGTGCCGTTTTTAAATATTTCATTCTACTGTGAACAAAGCGCAGTGTTCGGATAAGATGGACGTTTTCAGGAGCCGCATTGCAACAACTTCACCGTGTGACAACGTAGGGATTAAAAGGAGGGAAGTAGATTAGTTGTTGTACATGACAGATTATTGAAATCCAAAAAGTGGATCAACAAAACGTAAGTTTGCTTCTAACGACGGTGAACTAGTTGCAATGGTGCCTTCAAATGACATGGCCTGAAACGGTAATGGCGCTCAGGTTTCAGTCTAATTGCTTCTTCTTATCTGTAGAGGTGTCCGCGGAGCGTTTGAAGGTCAGGCGAGAGGAGCAGGAAGCAAAGAAACGAACGGCGGAGGGGAAGAAGGAAGCAGAAGGGGGCTCCGTAAACACGACTGAGTTCCCAACGCAGAAAATCAAAGCGGAGGACGGCGAGACCACAGTAGACACTAGTTCACAAGGTAAAAAGAAGATAGAATACGCTCAACTAGTTTATGTTTTTCAAACATGTTTTGAGTGTATTTGTGTTGATATGACTTGTACCACAGCAGCTACCGCTCAGCCTCCTGCAGAGGAGAGATGCGTGTCCGATTCCGCTGCCTCCCAGGACGCAGCAGCACCCAACACTGAATCTCTAGAACCAAACAATGAAACGGCTCAATCTGAGAACCACGAGAAGGGGGATTCCACTCAACTGGCAACACAGGGACGGACAGGTACCCCTTCTCACCGCCCCTGAGTCATTGTTGGTCCTAAAGTCAAGCTTTCATGCCCTGTTCAGGGTTTCCCCCAGAAAACTTGCTAAACCCAGTTATAGGGGCGCACTGTGTATTATCAGAAGACACTATTAACGAGACCTAAAGTCTTAAAAAATCAAAATGTTAGAATAAAACTAGCAATGCTTACTCTGGTGGGGACGAAAGTAAAACCTGGTGACCCGCCAGGCTTATAACACACTGCTTCCTGGCTGTTTGCACCTAAACATGTGATGATTTGTTTGATAAACATAAATTTGCATGCTTCTGAAGGACACTGGATGCTACCTGTGTTTAGATGAGACCAAAATAGGGGGTCTATAAGTTTTATCACAATATTTTGTGGTTCTATTTTGATAACAGTAAACCTGACAATAACAATAATTATTATTATTACTGCTTTTTGTGAGGCTGTAACAATAGAACCAAGTAATGGTATCAAAGAAGTTTGATTTGATTTGCATCACTAAAGCACACAAAGTAACTGCGTTTAATCATATTTTCAAATTTTTTAAACAGTGGAGAAGACTGTAAAAAATAATCCCAACAATATCTACAGTTTTCTTAAACATTATTAACTGGAATTTATCGTAATAACGATAAATAATGTTTTTTTTTTATTGTGACAAGAAATGTATCTTGACAAATAATGAGCAATACAATAATGACGATTCTTCTGTTGCCAGTTTTTCTCTTTTTTTTTGGTCTTTTGCTGGACCATATTTACACCAGTGATATGTACAGCAAGTAAACCTGTCGCAATAAGCAATTAATCACTTAATTGCGAGATAAATTAAGACGAGCACATTTATTCCCATTCTGATTAATATTTTTTTGGAGGCGATTTTGTTTACAGAGACCTCATAATCCATTTTATTTCTGGTTTTAGTTGTATGTAGGTTTTTATTTCAGTTTTATTTGTGGTTTTTCCATGTTTTATTTTGGATATTTAAAATATCTTCTACTTCCAGTGTTGAGAGTTTGTCACAAAATTAAAGATTATTAGTCTTTGAGAGGGCGAACTTGACAATATATTACTTGAAAATGGTCTGAAAACAACATGATTATCGTTTATCGCAATAATTACTTGGACAATTTATCGTCCAGCAAAATTTGTTAGCAAGTGTGTATTTCTGATCCTCGGCATGTTTGAATTGTAAAGATCGCTGGTAATCCTGACTATTTTTCTTGTTTACCGTAGCCTATCGCCTGCAGCTGGCTTTTTAGAAAACCTGCTTTCACTGTTTCCTGTACTCGGTTGTCTTTAATATAAATAATGTAGATGAGCAGCAGAAGTCAGAGTCTACATGCGAAGACGCAGAAGGCGACGAGCCGTCGTCGCCGAGCCGAGCCGAATCACACGAGCGGCCGTGTCTGGCAGACGCGCCCAGCGACGGGGACCAACTCTCTGCACCCGGGGGCCTTAAGAAGGTGGAGCCCCCTGACCAGGCCGACAGGTCCTCCCGGTCCTCCTTTACCAGCCAGGATGGGACTGGTAAGCACAAACATGGAAAAACGAAACATCGAGTCTGATTTGAGTGTCGGCCGTGTCGAATTGTTCTGGTTTTGATGATGTGAGGGTGGCTCAACTTCTTTCTACCAGAGGACTATAATGAAAGGATGAAGACGGAGAGCGGAGCAGGACACGAATCGAAAAATCTAATACGGAAAGGCAATGAAGAGGTGAGGCGTCCTGGTGGATTTCTTTTGTTTGTTTGTATTAAATTGAATGTAGAAGTGTAAATGTGACATTATTCTTGTTTTTTTTAATATATTTATTTGTAATGATTGCAATATGTCTGTGGTACCTAGTCTCCTGTATTAAATTGAGCAAAGTTGTAGTAATAGCATCTGAATGATGCTGCCAGCCTTACAGTGGAATAAGTCACGTGTATAGAAACGAGGGGTGAACCAATTGCAGTGTTCTTGCTGATCACCGATTTTTAAAAACCTGCTGTTTTTGGTCAATATATTTTTTTGTTGTTTTTTTTTTTTTGTGACTAAGAAGTCACTCAATATAGCGACTAAGTCATATTGCACCGATTACAGTTTTCTGGCCGAGCAATGATCTTTTAAAACGTGCCAATTCCAGTTTCGGCCAATGCTGTTTTGTTTGTTGTTTTTGTTTGAGAAGCTGCTAATAATGGTGACAAAGTTGGCAACAGTACAGAGACTTCTGCTAAATATACACCTGCAGATGTCTGATTAGATCAGTGCATAAGAACAGTTTCGCATGCAAGTATCGGCCGATCTCCCAAAATGAAGGAAATCGGTGCAGATTTATCGCCCTAACAGAAACTGAATCCTCCTGCTGATAAACTCCTAATGCCCTTCCCGTCTCCATTCCAGTCGTCTCCTGCTGCCAACACCTCGCGCCTCACCTTCCTGAAAAGGGACCTGGCGGTGAATTTGAACAACTTGTTCAAACTGGGTCAGGAGGGCAAATACAGGGTATACCAGAACCAGTACAGCACCAACACCTTGGCGCTCAACAAGCATCAGCACCGCGAGGACTACGACAAGAAGCGCCACCTCTCGCACAAGTTCAGCCTGACCACGGCGTCCGAGTTCAAGTGGAACGGCTCCATCCACGGGGCGCGGAGCCTGACGGTCGCCACGCTGCGCCTCACCATCGTCCAGCTGGAAACGAACGTCCCCGGACCGTTCATGCACCCCAACTGGGCGTCGCACAGGTACGTCTGGGTGGCTCTTTTTAAAAAAAAAAATTATTATTAAATACAGAGAAACATGAACGTTATATTTTCTTTTTTCTTTCTAGGACCAACTGGAACAAAGCAGTACAGATGTGTAGCAAGGCCAGGGAATTTGCTTTGGCCTTGGCCATCCTGGAGTGTGCAATCAAACCAGTCGTTATGCTGCCTGTTTGGAAAGACTCTCTCGGCCACACAAGGTAAAAGAGGAGCAAGGCTCAGCTTGGCGTTTCACTAATGCGTGTCTTTGTCAACGCTGTTCGTGTGTTTTGCGTTGCCTCCTTCAGAATGCACCGGATGACCTCCATGGAGCGGGATGAGAAGGAAAAAGTGAAGAAACGAGAGAAAAAACTTGAGGATGAAGAGACTTTGCTGCAGGCAACGTGGGTGAAGTACACCATCCCCATCAAACACCAGGTAGAGTACGGAGATATTTGGCTTGCAAAGGAATTTTACAAAAACATGTTATCTGATTAATCATCACAATAATTAATTACCTAAATAACAGTTAGTTGCAGCCCTAATTCCATGCATACAGATTCGTGTTGCACATATAAATGTTTTCTAATAAAGTGGGGTTTTTTTTTCTTCTGAGGTGTGGAAGCAAAAAGGGGAAGAGTACAGAGTAACAGGATATGGTGGTTGGATCTGGGTCAGTAAGACGCACGTGCCGCGTTTCGTTCCAAAGCTGCCGGGGAACACAAACGTAAACTACCGCAAAGAAATGGAAGGTAACGCAACTCCCTCCACGTACGTCCCGGGTCGTATGTTTTTACATTTGAGGCTTAAGCTGGTTTTTGGTTTATTTTTTCAGCTAAATTGAGAAAAGAAAGTACAACACCTTCCATGAAAACGGAGGATTTAAAAGAAACCGAGAAGCAGGTTCCTGAGAGCGCACCGGTAAAGGAGCAGGAACCCAACTCATTGTCCCAGGACACATCTGTGGTTAATGGCAGCCAACCTCTCAGCAACAAAGTGGAAGACATTTCTGTAAAAGATGAGCAAGCAAAACCTGCTGGTGAAGAGAAAGAGGAGGAAAAAATGGATTTCGACAAGAAAGGTAAAAATCTGCAGTTGTGAATGTGGTTTTAATTCTTTATTCAGCTGACCTCTGAATCTCTTTGTCCAAGGTGAAGTCGAAAGCAGCTGTTCTTCCCCTGCTACCGCAGGAAGGGAAACGACGCAGGCACCGGAAGAACCCAAAACCGAGGAGATCCCCGCTAAAATCTTCTACGACGTCGTGAACGTCAGCGAGGGTTTCCAGCTGCGGACGGCCTACAAGAAGAAAGTAAAGCCGTCCAAACTGGACGGGCTGCTGGAGCGGCGGGTCAAGCAGTTCACCCTGGAGGAGAAGCAGAGACTCGAGCGGATGAGGCAGGCGGCCACAAAACCCGCCACTGGCGTCAAGACGGAAGGAACGGCAAATGCCAAACAGCAGCCCGCTCTGTCCTTGAGCGTTAAAACAGAGGAGAAGGAGGAAAACCTACGAGGACAAGATCCTGTCGTCAAAAAGCTCGACTTCGATGAGGAGAGCACGAACTCGAAGGCGGACATTAAATTCGATTTCGTCGTGTCCAGCCAGAGTAACGTGGCTGAGGTGAAGGCCGTTGACTCTCATAAGGAAGTGAACGGAGAACCGGAACTCAACAGCATCAACAATTGTCTGCCGGAGACGACAGGGAACAACAAAATAACAAAGAGAATCGGAGAGAACGTCAAAAAGCGGGGGTACGACGAAGTGGATCAAAGCAGCGGACAGATGGACTCGGAAGGCAAAAGCAGCATCTCACAGATAAACGGCAAAACCGTCTCCGCAGACTCCACCTCTCCGGTCCAGGGCGATGCGTTGGATCCTGAGAAAGAGCCTGTCAAGTCTTTGATGAATGGGAACCTCTCACGAAACGATTTGTCCAGCGTAGCACACCCGCCACCGCTGAAAGTCCCCAAATTGGAGAACCATGTTGAAGGCAAAGCAGAGTCTCTGAACAGTGGTGATTATTCAGCTGTAAAGAGTGAGGGGTCGCTGCCTGTCAAGCTGAAATTGTCCAGTACGTCTTTCCACAACAGTAGTATTACAGACAATTGCACATCTAGAGAGGATGTAAAGACCTCAATCGCTAACGACTCTTTAAAGGAGCCTCAGAAATCTTCTATGTACGACACAGCCAACAGTTCCAGTAAAACTCCCTCAGCAGAAAGTAGCTCGGTTTCCTCTGATATCGTTCCTGCTGCCCCCCAACTGGGCCCAGCGGCACCCGTCTCCCTGAGGAGAAAACCCAGCGACGCCAAAATCGTCGCGCCCGCCTCCACGACGGCCGGCTCCATGACGATCAGTAAAGAATATTCCACGAGAGACAGGGTCAGCCTGCTGCGGTTCTCCAAGTCCAAGAAGGCACGCTCAGGCACAGCGCTGCCGTCCTACCGCAAGTTTGTCACCAAGAGTAGCAAGAAGAGCATTTTTGTCCTGCCTAATGACGACCTGAAGAGGCTGGGGAGGAAGGCGGGCATCAAAGAAGTGCCCATCTTCAGCTACAATGCCAAGCCGGCTCCCGATATATGGCCCTACCCTTCGCCTCGGCCCACCTTTGGAATCTCATGGAGGTCGGTAACATGCAGAGATTGTACAAATCTTATCTTTTTTGGTTCGTAAAGCATCTATTTATATAACACGCACACTTTTTCCTTTTTCTTCTTTTAAAGATACCGTCTTCAGACTGTGAGGTCACTAGCAGGCGTTAGCTTGATGCTAAGGCTGCTGTGGGCCTGCCTCAGGTGGGACGACATGGCTGTGAAGCCTTCTGCTGCGGTGGGAACGACTCGGAAAGGTGAGAAAAATTCAGCATTTGCTTAGGGCTGAAACGATTAATCGGGTTAATCATGATTAATCGGATTAATCATGATTAATCGATTATTGAAATAATTGTCAACTGATTTAGTAATTGATTAATCGTTAACTGGAGTTCACGGACTCCAAAAACGAAAGGCCAGTTACTGAAAGAACATCACAAACAAGGCAAAACATATTCATTTGCATTTCAGATATTTTCATTTTCAAACTTTTGCAATAAACATTTCTGACATGAAAAAATATCAGTTATCATTACAGCTGCTTCTCATTTTAATAACAGTGATGGACTTCCTGTCATATGAGGTTAGCTTTCACTGTAGATCTCTCATTTCAGAGCTGTCCACAAGTTCTCAATTTCATTTTTCTTCATTTTTTCTCTCTTTCTTTATTGCGTTTTCATTCATTGTCACGTAACTCGTCTAAACTAATGAGGTTTCTTGTCCAAATGAAGACTTTCTCCTCACGCGCGACTTAAAACTAGGAACCGTTTTGTCTTTAGAAACTACAGACACAGACATAATCACCACAGAGATTATTAGACGGAGGGACTTCGGGCCCCATGGCATTCGCTCAGAGTACTGCATCAGGAAGATCATCTGCCCCATCGGAAACAGGGACACTCCCAAAGGTAGGAGGTTTTGGGGGGAATTAAGTACCACCAAATATAGATTTTGAGAGTAATCTGGACAAAATACGTTATAATAGAAATAATATAAGAGAAACAAGAAACATTTAACCCTTTCTGTGATTAGAAACTCCAACTCCTCAAAGGAAAGGTCTGCGCTCCAGTGCCTTGAGGCCTAAAAAGCAGGAGCCAGCCAAACAGACGGGGCCTATCGCCGTGGAGACTTGGGTCCCTGAGGAGGAGCTGGAGCTTTGGGAAATAAAAGCCTTCGCAGAGAGGTTAGGAACGCACTATCCAAATTGTCAAAACTATAAATATGTTTTTGGGTGAATGAGTCATTTTCAGGACTGTCTCTGCTCTGCATTTTTCATCTTTTTTTTTTTCTTGGTTTTCCAGAGTGGAAAGAGAGAAGTCGCAAGGCTTAGATCCATCCAAAACCAGCGGGACTCTGAAGACAGCAGAGGAGGTCAAGGCCCATTTGGAGAATCAGCTGAAGCAGGCCAGACTGGCTGCCCAGCAGGTGACAACACGATACAGCTACGGCTGCAGATTCAGTTTGAATACTACGCAGTAATGGACTCGGCCATTTTGTCCCAAAAGGGATTTTATTTATTTATTTATATTTTTTTTTTTTTTTTTTGCCTAAATCATCATTTGGCAAAAAAAGAAAAGAGGTGTCATTTTTTTACTTGGGTAACTGTATAATAAATGTAGTTTGATTTTTGATTTTTTTCTTGTGATACTTCAATGTTACTCAAAACTTTCAGTCGTTTGCAGACTTCTTCAATGCGTTCTGTGACTCTTGTGACTACCACTAACTAGCTGCTAATATAGCCTTCAAAGGTAATGCTAGCTAGCTTATTTATTCCCATCATGGCGAAGTGCAAACTTATTGCTGGTTGGCTGGACAATGTTTGTCCTGGCCAATGGTTAACACACACAAGTTATCTATTTGCAATTTCCTTTTCTACGTTCCTGTCACGATCCAAGTCTTAAGCTCCATTCGTACTGGTCTTTAAAAGTCTTACATTTGAGATGGCGACACCTGCAGAAACCCTCATCACCTATTTCTCCACGTCTTAACTTGAAACATTTTTTCAGAAACGTCTCGAGCAGCAAAAACTCAGCACAGCCGCCACTACTGCCACGACGACCACCACCACCAGCACAACCGCAGTCAGCGCTCCCAGTACACCGACCTCCACCGGCCAGAGGATGAGTCCGATGACAACTGGAGCCAAGATGGTCCTGGCCTCCAAACTGGGCTCACCGGCTCCATTCCAGCAGGACAAGAACTTCCACCAGTCCTTCGCTTCCTGGGTGAAGCAGGGCCAGAACAACAGCACCAGCTCAGGTAAGGCGTTACCTAGCATCATCGTCACAAACATTCATGTATCGGCGACGGAATCACCAAAAAGTGTTGCTTTTCAAGGCCAACCATTCATTACAACATCTCGTCTTTTTTTTATTTTTTTATACCACATTCCATGTCACCAATCGAAACTGCCTTGCCAAAATATAGTTTCATAACTCTCGGTGTCCACTTTCAGTCCTACGAAAATTAGCAATTTTGTGAATCTGACGTAGGAACTAAAAAAAAGAACAAAAAATAAATAAAAATCCAACGTTTAAGCATTCTGCTCGTTCTTGCGGACTTGGACCTCACAGTGGACACCTCGGCTATAGATCGGCCATCGCCGCGGCCCCTTTCCGGGTTACACGTGACTCCAGGTGGCGTGGTGTGTCTTGCAGCCTCGGCAGCCGGCAGCGTTGTCGCCGCCTCAGAGCAAACCTTCCAGATCGCTGGCAGCCCAGTGACTGTGGCCGGTCACGTCCTCGCCGCCAAACTGCCGCTGCCCGCTAACAGCAAGATTGTCACACTCAATGTGCCTTCTACTCAAGGAGGTAGGGAGCATGAGTGCCATCCGCTTTGGCAAGCCCAGTGGGCTGCGATTGCCAAAATGGATGGGAAAACTGTACTGTGGAAGGCCTAAATTAGTTTTAAGTGTTGACCCTCAGCATGATAAGTAAATTGTCCCCTCGTGAGTCTGTACCGATGGAAATATGCATGTCAGTTCAAGAATCTTAAAACCACTTAGGTGTTTATTAAACACACGCACACTGAGCATGCCTTTACACATTTGTATATTAATCTGTGACGCTCCTCTGCTGACATGATGGATCTTTTCAGGAGGTGTGGTTCAACAGAAGGTTTTGGGCATCTTCCCCTCCGGACCTCCTGCAAATCTCCGGACGTACAGCACATTACATCCAACAACTGGGAACATCAACCTCAGAGCCGCGACTTCTAGCACTCAGCAAAAGGTCTTCTGGTTTTAAATCCATCCGTTTTATTGTTATCCAATACGCAGAGTGTTTTTCTTGATAATCTTAAAGGTTGTTTTTTTTTGTTTGTTTTTTTATGTTTCTATTAGGCCACAACAACAGTAAGCCAGACACCCGGTGCAACAGGGAACCAAATTACTTCAACAACGGTTCAAAATCCAGCAGCGGCTCAGCAAGGTGATTTGTCAAAAATCTGCTTTTTGTTTTCTTTCTTCTTTTTTTTAACTTCTAAGCCGTACAGAAGCAGTAAAGGTGTCAAATCTGATTCCAGGTCAGCCGACTGCAGTCCAGATGGGTCACACTCTGCCTGCAGTCACAGCCACCCCTGGTACGCCTCCTCCTCCCAGAGCTGCAGGCCCGCCAGCCTCTTCGGGTCCAGTCGCCATGACTCCCGGACAGCCCTCTGTTGCATCCTCTCAGGCCCCGAGGCCGCAGCAGGGCCAAGTAAAACTCACCATGGCTCAACTCATGCAGCTGACGCAGAGCGCACAGGTGAATTTTTACTTTCTTTCCTGTCTGCTGTCACTCACACTGTGAGGGAAAAATATCCATGCATTTGCTTAAAGCAATAAAACTTAAATTATTTAGATGTGATGTTAAAGATGTTGAGTTTTTGCAAGATCTTAAGTTACAGGTGTTTTCTGTAAGCTTCGAGTTGAAGGATGGCAACTTTTTGCAAGGACAACATGATGGGAAAAGTTTATGTACCTCTCGTTATTTAGTATTGGTTTAAACATTTTCTCTTATTTCAGATAAAAGAAATTCTCCTAATGTCCAAATAACTGGAACATGTACAAACAATAAAAAAGTGCTTTATGAAATGTTTCGAATGTATATAATGTATATGAATTCCTATTTTACACATGTGGAGATTGTAAAAGTGGATCTGGAGGTCATATGTTTCGATCCTGCAAGATTTGAGATGGGTGTGGGGACTTGGAACAAGTAACTCTAATAGGTACTGGCCTGTTACTAGAAACAGTGATTGGCCTTGTAATTGTAATAGTGACTCCAGGGTCCCCAGAAAATTATCTCGGAGATCTTGGAGGGCGGTTTCCGAAAAAGCAACTCGGTGTGGGGTTGGAGTCTCAAAACCTTTTTCCGGGCTAAGAAATTTTGACTGAAACTATGTCTTAATTTTTATTTGATGTTGAGAATATTGCTTCTGACATTTTTCAGGGTGGGAACCCGGGTCTGACTGTGGTGATCCAGGGTCAAGGCCAGACCCAGGGACAGCTTCAGATCATCCCACAGGGTGTTACGGTCATCCCCGGACCCGGTCAGCAACTAATGCAGGCAGCCATGCCCAACGGACAGATCCAGCGCTTCCTCTTCACTCCCATGCCCCCGTCGTCAACCATTTCCACTTCATCCCCCATGAACGCTACCCCTACAAAACCCGCCACAACTCCAAGCCCTCAAACCCTAACATCTTCTCCTCCTCAAGTGCGAGCTGCAGCCCAAGTCCAGACTACTCCATCAGCCTTAACCCAAACGCAAATGGCCGCACCTCTTCCTGCCCCAACACACATCGGAAGCCCCTCACCAAAGCCGAGTTGTGCCCCCAGCCCAGCTTCTGTTCCTGTCCAGAACCAAGTCACATCCCCTGTGACTCCTGCACCTCAGGCCTCTCCACAAGGACACATTTCTGCTTCTTCATCCGTCCCTGCACAGGCACAGACGTCTTCTCTTGTGCCTTCTCTAGCACAGCCTTCCACACAGGTGTCAACCCCCCCACCATCAGTTGTTGCACACCCCCAAGTGGTGAGATCTGTCGGTGACTCTCCACAAAACCTCAACCCAGGTGTAAGTTATAAACCAGGCTTCTCCTCCACCACCACACAAATCCAAGCCATCCCTCAAACCCCGATCTCCACTCTTATAGCAGGTTCGCCTCCAGCACAAACCCAAACTGCAAGTTCCCCTCCCGTACCGGGACACACTGCCCTCCAAACCCAAGTCCAGTTCCAGCCCCAGTCTGTCTGCTCACCTCCAGGCTTAACCTCAACCCACCTCCAGATGCAGACCTCGACTCCCTTGTCTGCTCCAGTGTCGGTCAGACCAGCTATCCAGGTCTCACCCCAGGTTCCCGTTTCCGCCTCGCTACCTTCGCCTGTCCAAATACCAACGCCAGCCGTTGCGCCTGTTTCTGCTCCCGTTATAGCTGTTGTGTCCACCCAAGTTTCCATCCCTTTCCCAGCCAATGCTCCAACCCAAATACAGGCCGCGCCTTCTGCGCCCCTTCATGCAGCCATGGCAAGCGCTGTTGTCACACCGGTCACAGCCACCTGTACCATACCTTCAGTACCAGGTAAAGAACCAAAATCCAACACGTCGTTGTACTGTTTCCTTTTTTTTAAATATTCACTTCCCTTTGTTTTGGTTTTTTTCCTTTCGTAGCTCTGATAGAACAGAGGGCAGCTCAGCCCAAAAACTGGACTCCATCATCGTCTTCTCAGGCTCCAGCTCAGGCCGCAACTCCGGTCACACCACCCGCCATGGCCTCCATTCCTTCATCCGCTCCCGGACCAGTCTCCATCCACTCGCCCATCGCTCCTTCGCCTCAGACGTCTCAGACTCCGCACTCCCACGTGCTGGTCCAGCATCCTGCCATTGTATCTGTGCAGCAGGTGTCCCACGTGGCGGCGTCAACGGTGCAGGTCAACATGAAGGGGTTACCAGTTTCCTCCGTTGTATCCGCCGTAAGGCCCGCGCAGATCCAGACCTGCGGACAAGTCCAGCAGATTCCACACCTCCAGCCTCAAGTTCAAGGTCCAATTCAGTCCCAGATCAGAGTTCAGTTCCAACCGCAGGCACAAATACAGCCACAAACACAACAATCGCCTCAACCCCAAGTGCAACCCCTTTCTCAGGTTCAGTCCCCCATGCAGCTCCAGGCCAGGACACAGCCTCAGTTCCACCCCCAGGTTCAAGCTGCGTTTCAAACGCAACCTCAGCCGACGCAACAGCCTCTGATTCAGTCGCAGCCTCTGGCGCAACCTCAGGCCCAGCCTCCGCTTCAGCCACAGCAGATCCAAACCCAACTCCACACCCAGGTCCAGATCCAGCAGCAACAGCAGCAGCAAAACCAGATTCTCGCCCAAAGTCCGCAGAAACCCCACGTCCAAACGCAGCCTCAGTTTCAGGTCCAGTCGCCGCAACCGACCCAAGTCCCCCAAACGCTGCACGTCCAACCCCACGGCCAGGTCCAAGCTAAGCTCCAGGTCCAGTTCCAGCCTCAGAGCCAGTCTCAAGTTCAAGCGCAGCCTCAGCTGCAGGTCCAGTCTCCCATCAGGCATCAGCTCATCACCGTGTCGGGCCTCCAGCAGCCGGTGCAGCTGCTCTCTGCCCTGCCGCATCATGTCGCCGCCCAGATCCAAGCCCAGATCCAGGCGCAGGCCCAGCAGCAGGGGGGCACGGTCCCCCAGCAAATCAAGCTGCAGCTGCCCATCCAGATCCAACAGGCAGGGGGCCAGATCCAAGCCCACCAGATCCAGAACATGGTGACCATACAGGCACCAGCGAGCATTCAGGAGCAGCTTCAGAGACTGCAGCAGCAGCAGCAACAGCAGCAGCAGCAGCAACCACCAAAGAAGAAGAAACATAACGAGGCTAAAAGGGAACCCAAAGACCAGAACCTGCATGTCATTAGTCCTAAAGATGGCATTCAGAAACCGGTGAGACTCTATGGCATAACAGTTATTTATGTTTTGTTTTTGTTTTTCTATATAAATGAACTCTCTCTAGATAAGTTGAAGGTTAATGGAAATTTTGTTTTGCTTGTCAGACGGCAGTAAAGCAAAATGCTTCAGCAGAACAACTAAAACAAAGGAAGACGCTGGCTGCAGCAGAGCGGGAGGAGAACCAGAGGTTGGAGCTCAATTTATAAGCTAAAGATCACTATTATTATTATTATACATCAATTTAAAAATACTTCATTCATCCCAAAGAAAAATGAAATGTTTTAACTCGTATCCAACCCGATTACATTTACTCTAGTAACTTCTTGGGGGAAAAAAAATTACAGTTAGTAGTAATTTTACTTTGCTGTACTTTGTACTTCTACTTGAGTAAATTTACTACAACGTGTCACTACTCGAGTGATATTTCTGGATTCTTTACCCACTGTGAGTAACTTCACTGAATGAAGAACAATCTTCCTTTTTTTCTTTTCTTTTTTTGCAGTTTTTTAATAGCTATGGCTGAAATGGATAATCGGAGTAGTCAGATTAATCGGGATTAATTGGTTATTGAAATAATCATCAACTAATTTGGTAATCGATTAAACGTTAACTGGAGTACACAGGCTTTAAAAAAAGGCCGTTTACTGGAAGAACAACATATTCAGAGCAATAATTAATTAAAACTGTTCAGAAAATATATACATTTTCCATTGAAGATAAAAAAAAAAACAACTTCTTTCTTTGTTTGTAAATGTGTTCTACCCGGAAGTGGCAGTTTTAGCTTCACGTTCAAGTTCAAATGTTTTTGCATTTTAGGCAGTTTCTTTTTTTATTTTTTTAAAAAAAGAAGGAATTATTTATTTGTATTTTTTCATGTATTTTTAAATTCGAAAAATCTGCAGAATGTGGAATGTTTTCCTAATGCGATTAATTGTCATAACATTCGATTTCAAAAATAATCGTTAGCTGTAGTTCCACACAATTAAACCAGGCAAGCAACAGCTGAAGCTCTGTCTCTCTCTCGCCTTCCTCAGAGTGATCGTGTGCAACCAGGTGATGAAGTTCATCCTGGACAAGATCGAGAAGGACGAGAAGCAGGCGGCGAAGAAAAGGAAGAAGGAGGAAGTGGTTGAGCAGAAGCGCTCCAAACAGAACGCCACCAAGCTGACCGCTCTGCTGTACAAGCACAAAGAACAACTGAAGGCCGAGATCCTGAAAAAGAGGGCGCTGCTGGACAAAGAGCTGCAGCTGCAAGTTCAGGTTAGTTTCCGGAACAAAAACGGCCAGGATTTCGGTGACGCGGGTCTAGAAATTGCGATTCCAGACGCTGGAGTGATTTGTCTTCCCAGGAGGAGCTGAGGCGGGATCTAGCCAGGCTGCACAGGGAAAAGGAGAAGGCGCGCGCCGCCATCACTCAGGCCGCCGCGGCGACCGTCAAGGCGGCCTCTTCCCACCTGTCGCACCTCACCCACCCGTCGCACTCCTCTCACGGCACCCACTCCTCCGCGTCCTCTTCCCACAAGCGGAAGCGGGAGGACGAGCGGGACAAAGACAAAGGCAGGGACAGGGACAGGCACCACGAGAAGAACAAGAAGCGGGACAGGGAGAAGGACAGAGAGCGACACCGAGACAAAGAGTGCGAGCGCGACAGGCACCGGGACAGAGATCGGGACAAGGACAAGGAGCAGGACGGCGATCCGGAGCGGGATTCCGGCTTGCTGAAACACAAGAAGAAGAAGAAGAAGCTGTCTTCTACCTCAAAGGACCACAAGAAGGACACCAAGCTGTACTGCATCTGCAAGACGCCGTACGACGAGTCCAAGTAAGCTCAGAGGGCTTCCCCGCCATGTTTTGGTTCGAATTCGGTTTGAATTCTGCAAAGAAAGAACGTTCTCTCTCTCTCTCTCTCTCCTCTCTCGCAGGTTCTACATCGGGTGCGATCTTTGCTCCAACTGGTTCCACGGCGCCTGCGTGGGGATCACGGAAAAGGAGGCCAAGAAGCTGGAGGACTTTGTGTGCAACGACTGCAAACGCGGCCAGGAGGGGCAAAGCAACGAGGAGCTGTACTGCATTTGTCGGACGCCTTACGACGACACACAGTAAGGCTCTGCCGCACGTCTCACTTCTGTCCATTTTAGCGATTGAGCGATCTGTCAATTGTTCTGACAAGTAATCGTTTAAAAAAATGGCCCATTTTTGTAGTAGCTGCTTAAGCTAGCAAAAGAAATGTATGAAGGAATAAAAAACAAGAACAAGTAAAAAACAATTCAGTTTTTTTTATTTGACCAAACATCACTTTTTAGTCATAAGTGTGAAGTAAGAGAAACATTTTTTAAAAAGTGTAAAACAGATGAGGAAAAAAACACAATTAACTTTTAAAAAATGAAATGGCAACCTTAAATCAGGCCATTAGCATATGGTGCTTTTTTATAAAATACCTTACTTTCAGTCAAGTTTGAAGTATAAAAAAAAAAGCTTCTTTTTCTGTTTTTGGTTATTTTTTCACGTCATTACTAGCGATGCACCGATCCACTATTTCCACTTCCGATACCGATATGAGGTTTAGAATCAGCCGATACGGATCAGGAAAAGCAACGCTAAAATGATTTCTTTTTATAAAAACAGACAAATGTATTGAATTATACATTTATTTGTTAACAGAACTTCACTTTGTTCAGTCAGTGAGTGCAATTAGTACTAGAACAACCAATGTAAAACATAAACAACAAAGAAACTGACAAAAACAGCAGGTTGACTAACTTGGTCAACTGACCTTTAAAAAGTAAAATAAATAGACATTAAAGCACGAGATCTGAAGGAGAGCGCAAATAATCACGGCATGCCATGTAGTAAAACCTCAGGTAGTTTGCGTCTTCCATGTCTGTGTCTCGTCCATCTTTTGGATTTCCGTAAACCCGGTGTCGTCCCCCTTTCCTCCTCGTCTAATCCTCACCCACAGGTTCTATATCGGCTGTGACCGCTGCCAGAACTGGTACCACGGGCGCTGTGTGGGCATCCTGCAGAGCGAAGCCAATCACATCGACGTGTACGTGTGTCCGCAGTGCCAGTCCACGGAGGACGCGATGACGGTACTTTCGCCGCTCACCGACAGAGACTACGAAGGGTTGAAAAGAATATTACGGTCATTACAGGTAGGAGCTCTCTCTCTCTCTCTCTCTGTCTCTCTCTCTCTCTCTCGCTCTCTCTCTCTTTTTTTATCTTCATAATCTGAACTCTGGATTTTTACCAACTGCTTAACATTTGTCATGTCATCACCACAAACTAGAATATGTTTTCTAGGGATTGTGAAGTCTGGTGTTAATCAAAATAGATGGACTTTGTATTAAATGTTTTTTTCAGAATTTTACTAAGTTTGTGTAAGTTATGTGATGTACCCTTTTCTGACAAATGTGTCCCTTGCTAAAAAGGAAAACAAAGATACATTTTACGTGTTTGTTTTCGTCAGTCTCACAAAATGGCGTGGCCTTTTCTCGAACCGGTGGATCCCCACGATGCGCCGGATTATTACCGCGTGATCAAGGAGCCGATGGGTACGACCGCCGCCCTGCGCGCGCACGACGGCTTTTGGTGAAAGCGACGTTCGTTTCACACTCGTTTGTCTCTCTTTCAAGACTTTTCCACAATGGAAACCCGTTTGCAAAAGCGACATTACCAGAAGCTCACAGAGTTCGTGGCGGACGTGACCAAAATCTTCGACAACTGCCGCTACTACAACCCCAACGACACGCCCTTCTTCCAGTGCGCCGAGGTGCTCGAAGCCTTCTTCGTACAGAAGCTGAAAGGCTTCAAGGCCAGCAGGTAGGAAGTGCTGCTGCTCCTGCGGAACCGAGGTTCTGAAAATTGGCTTGTTTGTGCTCATAAAGATTTCATTTCTTTATGTAGAAACTCTGCCATGTTTATTTGCTTCTAACTTCATCCGTGTTTTTTATGTCCGCCTGTTTTTTTATTTATTTATTATTTTTTTATTTTTTACTACGAGCATGAGTGGCGTAGCTTTAAGTCAGAATATAATTTAGTTTCTACATGTGTATATTGTCACGGTCATTGCCTGGAAAAGTGTTCATACTATCAAAAGTGTTTTTTTTGTTTTTTTTTTACATTTTGTTGCGTTAAAACCACAAACATCAATGTATTTTATTGGGATTCAGTGGTGGGCAGCGCTAACTAAAAAGCTAAAGCGCTAATCATAAACGTTGGTTCCACTAACCGCCACACCTACGTGGTATTTATTTAGCAGCAGCTAACGCGTAAGCGCAAACGTCAATTCAAGCAGCAATTTAATTTTGACATTGCAGTTTGCATGTTCTATAAAGCCTACACGTTGTATTTATGGAGAGAGCGCGAGGAGACGAAACAGACCTGAACGCTTTTCACCCACGGTCAAAATAAGAATGCGAATATAAACGCTGCGCGTGAAAAATACTTAATAGTCGATAATCAAAACTTCATCACCAATGTCAAACTTCATTGAGCTGAAAGTTTACAAAACAGCCAATTAGATTAGAGCTTTAGAATTTATCCAGAAGAAATTAATTTAGGGAAAGCTAAGTGCGTTAATCGCTTTCAAAGTTAGCAAAGTGCTAAATGAGACATTAGCTTTGGTATCAGCATGTTGGCGGAAGAGAGCCGATAGTTGAGAACTGGAAAGAAATTGTAAACATCTTTTTATTTTTATTAGGGCTGCAATTAGCAATCAGTTAATATATTGATTAGTCTAACGATTGATCGATTAACGGGTGAAATTTTAAAAAAAATTTTATTGAAACACTTCAGCCTTTCATGTACAATATTAGAAATACATTAAAAGATGGCCTTGTTTTTGAGTCTGTACTCCAGTTAACGATTACTCGATCACTAAATTAGTTGACAGTCGTTTAAATAATCGATTAACCCAATCGATCGTTTCAGCTTTAGTTTGTATTAGACATGATTATGCATATTCAGTCCCCTGAAATGTTCTTATCATCTTTGCACATATTTAGATTAAATCTATTGTTCTTCCATAACTGAAGGAAATCTGGAGCTCAGCCAGATTAGTGTGTTTGTGAATAGATATTTTCAAGTCTTGCAGCAGAGACGGTTGGCTGTGGTTGTATGTTTAGTATCGTAGACCTCCGAACTAGTCTTTAACTCTTTTGCAGTCTCTTAACTTTTTTTTTTTCCAAGTATTTCCCTATTTTAAACTCAGCTCTTCAACTCTTAGCATCTTCCCTGTTCCTGCGGAAGAAAAGCAGAGTTAGCCGCTGTGCTAACTGAGGCTAATTTGCTGCAATGGTGATCCGTCAAATGAACCTTTCTAGTCCTGTGTGGGATTTTTATTTGTAGAAAGAGTTGAGTATAATTTTATCTTCCACTTCATAATTACGCAATATGTTGGTCTGTCCAAAATAAAATCCCTGCAAAACACTGAGGTGTGTGGTTAACGCGTGACAAAATATGAAACGCTTTCATGAACGCTTTCCGCAAGGCGCCGTCTCAGGACTCTGGTTGCGTCTCTGACATTTTTTGCATTTGCGTCTGTGTGTGTGTTTGTCCACCTGTGCTGCATGCCTGTGATTTAAGCCATTCCATCTTCTTTTTGTTTCTTGCAGATTGTCTGATTCTTAAGTGTGCCAGTCTAGCTGGAGTCTGGACTGGATGCTGGGGGGTCTCTCTGTTGACAGTGAAATAAACAAACAAAAAGAAATGAATTATGTGTTTCCAAAACAGCAAAAAGTCTCAAGAAAATCTCCCCACACACACATGTGCACCCCCACCCCACACACAGACTCACAACCACCAAATGTGCTCTTTGTTTTTTGGGTTTTTTTCTGAGGAATGAGTTGTAATCATAGCGGAACAGGAAACATGGCAGACCGGCAGCCATTTTGTTCTCTTTCAGAAGAAATTAGGATACTGGCCTTTGTGCTCAGTCAAGCATTTTAAATGCTTTTTACTCCCAAGCGTCTATTTATTTCTGTTCAAACATCTCAGTTGAATTGGACATGTTGAAGGTGTGGACTAAAGTATATAAAAAATAGCTGCATATTTTTTTATAAAGGTATATTTATGAAACTTTTTTGTATGTTACTTCACCTTTGGTTCTGGATGTTATCTACATTTTATGATGTACAGCGGTTGTGAGATTATATGTCTGACTGTGTTTGACCCTTTTTAATAATAATAATAACAAAAAATCTCATTTTAGATTATTAATATTTTATTAGTCTAAAATGGTCTGGAGAGAGAGAAATGCGTCTTCCTGCTCCTCGACTCGCGACTCGTTTTACGGTCATGAAAGGTCTGGTCTCGAACACGCGCCAACATGGCCGCACAGCCCCGACGCTTTTTGCATCCTCTTTCTGTGACTAACTGCAGCAATAAAAGAACCTGAAGAGCTCTCAACTCTTCCCCTTCTTCTCCACATCTTGTAGGTCTCATAACAACAAGCTTCAGTCTTCTGCCGCCTCTTAGAAAGCACCGCACGTTGCGCAAACAAAATGCACTTGCCAGGAATCTGGCTTCTTTCTTTTTCCTCGCCCCTCTCCCCCGCCCCCGTTCCCGTCGAACTGTGACTCTGATGAACGCGCAGGGTTGGGGGCGGAGGGGACCTGTCCTCACGAAGCGGGCCAGCGCAGAGAGGCGAGAACAACTGAGGCGTTTCGGATGGAAGTTTACCTCGGAGAAAACTCTTATGGAGCTCTCATATTTCCAATTATGTTTCTTTATTTTTTTTAAGTCATTTTTCACCCTCAAAGCGTTGTAAAAAAAAGAAGTCTGTTTTTTGTTTGTTTTTTTATTTTTTATTTGGTCGTCTCAAACAGGGACCTGCTATGGAAACGCAATGACTGAGTTTGTCTGAGCATCATGTTTTAAGAGTTTTGTGTCTGAATTCAGATGTCACAGTGGAGCAATGTTTTATTCCTCACGCATTTCCACTCATCGTTCATTCTGAAGCGGCATGAAAGACGGTTTTAAGTACTAAAGTACTAACTATGTGGACATCCGTAGTCTTCTTGGTTAAACATATATAAATATTCTACTGAGAGTATGATAATAAGCTATTGTAAATGCCTTGCTTTGCAGTAGTGACTGAGAAAGAATGAGAAGATGTATTGCAAGGTTTCCTGCCCTGTTTGTAAAAAAATCGTCTGATTTTGACTTGGATTTTTTTTGTTTTTTTTTGTATTACAGCTGAATAAATATTGATGTATATGAAACTTAATAAAACTTAAAAGACTAATTTGCTCTATTTTCCTCCCCACCCCCATTAACGTTAACATGAGGTTGTTTACTTCCCTTTTGTCTCCCTATATATTCACATAAATATAAACTCAGAGAAATGTATACCAAATTCAGTAAGTTAAATTGGAGCCAGAAATAATTACAAAAACTTGTTTTGTTTTAAATCTAAATTAATAGTTTAACTCCAGAAAGTGAAAAACACATCTGCTTCAACTTAGTTTTAATTTTGAGAAAAGCATTTAAAAATGATTTTTGCAATACATTTTTGTTTGGTGATTTAAATGTGGAAGAATATAAACTGTTGCTGAGAATTGCAATGCTTTCATGTACTACTTTTTCCCATATACTATAAAATTTCCTTTTGCGACATAAAATGACTGAAAACTTAAGATCAAGTTTCAAAAACCAATGAAACCACTTTCATTTAATCGTTTCAACAGAAATGCTTATACATATGTTTCACCGTTTGAATTTAATTAATGGAGTAATTTTATTTTGTGATATTTATGGTATACATAAAATACTTTTTTTTTGACCGAAAATGTAATCAATAGCTTTACAGATGTTATAAAGCTATAAAGTTTTATACAGTTTTGTATAAAGAGGGGGCTTATTGTAGGTTTTAAAACAAAACTAAATAAGCCAAAACTGAATTTTGAGAACAGAAAAGTGTCTCTTAAATAACTTCCTGGTCGAGAATTTTAAATATCAGTGTCGAAATCTCTCGATCCTGGAACAGTTTGTTGGCATGGTGACCGTAAGTCCGTATTCAGCCTGAACTGATCCTGGATCAGGGCGAACCGGAGTCCACGTCTCGCGATGTTCTCGTGAAGTGACGGTGTTTCCGGTGACGCATGTGGTTTTTTTTCAAAACGACCAATGAACGCTGGCGAATAAATGCTTTGACTCGAATGGCCCAATCAGAGGTCTTTTTTCTGGAATTTAAAGGTCTGTGCGGCATTTTCTGACTACATCGCTCCTGCTCCTGCATTGGGTAAGTGTGACTGCTACTTCTGATTTTTATTTTTTGAAATATTTTATATGCTTTGTGTTTCTTTCACGTGGTACTGACTATTTTCTTACTTAGTTGACCAATGTAGTTGAATTTAAAATTTGAACGTGGTGTATTCTTATCTTGATATTTCCTGATATCACGAGGCAATTCAAGCGACGTAAAACCGTTTGTGTGCACAGTAATTACACCACTACAAGAGCTTTTCTCTGCTGCCGGCGCTCCTAATCTCACCACAAAAAAAAAACCAAAATGTCCGAGAACGTCGCACGCCTGAACAAATTCAAGAACAAAGGCAGAGATGCTAACGTGAGTTTTATACGAAAAAGCTAGAGTTTACCAAAATGCAGAATCCATAATTACACGCTTTATCTGAACTTAACGCAGGAGCTCCGACGCAGGAGAGTGGAGGTGAACGTCGAGCTTCGTAAAGCCAAGAAGGATGACCAGATGTTCAAGAGGAGAAATGTGGCCGCTGCCCCGGATGAGGCGACGTCTCCCCTCCAAGAAAGAAACCAGAACTGCCAGGTGAACCTTTTAGCGTCCTCTTGAATTCAATTTATTGCTTTAATAGTGTTCAAAATGCCTCGGCGCATAGGTTGCCAAAGACCTAAGCGACAGTTTTCATATGACCTTTATGTTTTTTGGGTCCTATTTTTGTCCTATATTACTGCCGGACTAAAATGTGTATATTAAGGGGGTAACTTTTCACCCAAAGAGAAGGGGTCAGGTATATTATAAACTACAATGTGAAATTAACAGTTACAATATAAAAGGTCATTCTGATTCATTTATTTTTTATTGTAAGAAAGATATGTAGCAGTTTAATTATAAAATATTGTTGGTCTCCTAGCATAATTGCCTAAGTCAAGATCGAATGTGTTTTGATGAACATTGACTGAAATGTGGTGAAAATAACTAAGAATGTTATGGGCTGTAACAAATATTCAGGCAGGGTGATGTGGCAATGTAAGGAGATCAGTATTATGCAGATATTGTATCTCAATTTGGCCCAAGTATGACCTGGGCAACTATGCTATGAGGCTAACAACATGCAACTCCAAGCAGAATGTTTTGGTATTTGTTCTGATCTCTGCTTATAAAATGTTGTGTATGGCTGAATACTTCCTGTCTGTTAATCCTCTGTTTTTCCTTACCTGTGCAGGCAATCAGACCGTGGACCGTTGAGGAGATTGTTGCTGGAGTGAACAGTGACAGTCGTGAGTCCCAGCTGCAGGCAACCCAGGCTGCACGGTAATTTATTGAAATAAAGCTGCAAGCAAAAGCTTTTTTTTTTTTTTTTTTTTAAACTGCAATGTTTCTGGTGCAGGAAGCTGCTGTCCCGTGACAAACACCCTCCCATCGACCAGATGATCGCCGCCGGCCTCATCCCCAAGTTTGTCTCCTTCCTCGCCCTCACCGACTGCCCTCCGATTCAGTTCGAGGCGTCCTGGGCGCTGACCAACATCGCCTCGGGGACGTCTGATCAGACGGCCGCCGTGGTGGACGGCGGGGCCATCCCTGCCTTCATCAGCCTGGTCACCTCGCCCCAGCAGCACATCAGCGAGCAGGCAGTCTGGGCTCTTGGAAATATCGCTGGTAATTAGCAAAAATATATGTGTGAGTTTTTTGCGGGGGTGGTGGGTGCATAATTATTCACATTTACTTCTCTCTTCAGGTGATGGGTCACATCTTAGAGACGTGGTGCTCAACCACGGCGCAGTGGCCTCTCTGCTCACTTTGCTGGCAGTCCCTAACCTCACTGTATTCACTGTGAGTAGCATTTTCTTTGAAATGTGTTCAGATTATGGTTTGAAGTGACATCTCCCAACCCAACATTTTCAAATCCATTTTCAAATTTATGCAGCAAAAATTATTTAAAATTTTTTTTTTTCTCCAGCTTTTGCTTTGAATATATTAATGAAAGTTTAAAGGTCAACCAGAACATCCCCTCCACATTACCCAAATCTAACAAAATTGGTGTCAAACATTTGTGCAATAAACACTTTTGTTAATATTACCTATGGTAAATCTTTCCAGAGGTCATGAAAGGTCAACCAGCCCCTCTCCGACTTCAAATCAGACAAAGTTGGTGTCGGCGTTTTCTGTTTGTGCTTTTGTATTGAAGATATCAATGAAGGTCAAACCAAACTTCACTTGTGCTGCTATCATGTTAGATTTTTTTTTTTTTTTTAAAGTCTCCATAGGTCAACCCTGTTTCACCCCCTCCCCATTCACATTTACAAAACAATCTGCTCTGCTACATTTGTGTAGCAAAAAAGGCTTCTGTTGCTTTGACTATAATGACTTCTGCAAACTTTTTTTAAATCTTTAAAATGATAGCAGCACAAACACATTTTACTGCACAAATGTTTTGACAACAGTTTTGTAAGATTTGAAATTCCTTGGTAATTCACCTCATCCGCCTCTAGGTGGTGTCCTAATCTAATTAAATCTTCATTTCTCCATGCCAAACTGACATCTGCCTTCTGCTTTTTTTTTTTTTTTTTTTCCTCTTGATCTCTTCACAGCCCAGCTATCTTAGAAATGTGACCTGGACCCTGTCCAACCTCTGCCGCAACAAAAACCCATCTCCGCCCATGGAAGCCATCAAGCAGATTCTACCCGCCCTCATCCGCCTGCTGCATTATAACGACCTGGAGGTGTTGGCCGACGCGTGCTGGGCCGTTTCCTACCTTACGGACGGACCCAACGACCGCATTGACGTGGTGGTCGAAACCGGCGTGATTCCTCGCCTGGTGGAGCTGCTCGATTTCCAAGAGCTGTCCGTAGTTGTACGTGCCAAACTTTACAAAACTTGCCCTATTCTCTACAGCTACCACGTTTCTCCCGGCTGTTGAATAACCCTCTTTTTGTCTTTTCTCTTAGACTCCAGCACTCCGTGCTCTGGGTAACATCGTGACCGGCACAGATGAGCAGACTCAGGCTGTACTTGACGCCAACGCGCTGTCCATGTTCCCCAAACTACTGCGCCACAAAAAGGCCAACATCCAGAAGGAGGCAGCCTGGACTCTGTCCAACATCACGGCAGGGAAGGACACCCAGATCCAGGAAGTCATCAACGCAGGCCTCGTTCCCAACATGGTCGACATGCTCGTGCGGGTACGTTCTAGGCAAAGTTATCGTAGTAAAACTAACAAAAATTGAAAACATTTTGAATAAAAACGATAATTACTAGGGGAGAAGAACTATAACTAGGAAATATATTATGCATTTATCTAAAACATGCTGAAATTCTAGATGCATCTTTTATGAATCTATTTACAAATTTTCAGAAATGAACTATATTAGACTAATGCAAACTCACTCTAAAAACTTAATTGGAACAATCTGAAGAAGACAGTCACAAAGAAATTAAACTATTACAAAAACCTAAAGATATTATAGGTTCTGACTGGTGCTCGGTAGGGGTTAGAGATATATGCAACTGGATTCATCAGTCAGAATTGGTTTATAAATTGAATAAAATCTGAAAACTCTTCAATGCACACAGTGGAAATTTCTTATCTTTCTTAATAATTTCAGATCAAATTATTTAGTTTGGTGCTTTTGAAACGTTCATTGACAACCAGAGTTTGGTACAAAAATGTTTAATTTCCTTCCTCCTTTTTAGTTTTGGTGTTTCTCCTCCGTCTCTGCAGGGTGACTACAAAACCCAAAAAGAGGCGGTGTGGGCAGTAACAAACTTCACCAGCGGGGGCACTGTTCAGCAGGTGGTCCTCCTCGTCCAAGCCAACGTTCTTGAGCCTCTTCTGAATCTGCTTTCCTCCAAGGACAGCAAAACCGTCCTCGTCATTCTGGACGCCATCACAAACATCTTCATGGTGAGTGCGCTGTCAGACCAAGCCGAAGCCGCATGAACCCCCGCGGCTTTATGTGCAGCGTCTCATGTTTCAAATGTCTCCATGTTAGGCCGGAGATAAAATCGGAGAGTCGTACAAACTGAGTCTGATGATCGAGGAGTGCGGTGGCCTGGACAAGATCGAGGCGTTGCAGTCTCACGAGAACGAGTTGATCTACAAAGCCGCACTCAACCTGATTGAGAAGTACTTCTCTGAAGAGGTGGGTAGAGATGTTTGACCGTTTGCTTAGCCTGACATGTTAAACCGTGTGTGACGTGTTCCCGTCTGCTTTCACTGAAGGAAGAGGAGGTGCAGTGTGTGATCCCTGAAGCTACTGATGACGGTTACGCATTCCAGATCAGTGAAAACCAGAGCACTTTTAATTTCTAAACAACTTGATGCTTTCACTCTGTACTGTAACCTCCCACTGCTACGGTCTGTCCTGTGTTCATGTGACGTTTGCTGATATTTGTATGTGTTGTACATACTCCTTTTATAACAAGAACAAATGTGTAAATAAAGTTGTTGGATCATGTTTGCCAGTGTTCACTCTTTCTGATTTTACTTTTATAAACTGCATTAAAAAAAATCTTTAAATACTGACCAGGTTTAGTCAAAGACTGTTTATCTTGCAACAAGTTAGAGAAATGTGTGAAAGCATTTTATTACACATTTGAAATCCCATTAAGTTACATGTGGATGTTTTGGGATTAATTTACACTACAAAAGCAGCCTTGCCACATATCTCTGCTCTAGTTTCTAGAGTAAACATATTGGTGCACTTGAAATAAGACAAACGTAACTTTTCAGAAAGGCGTTTAAATAATTTAATTAAAGTATTTAAATTGGCAGATTATCGCACTAATAACATGAGAAAAATGTATTTGAAATCTCAGAGGAACTAGTACTTCATCTTTCTGAAAAGTTAACTGTAAGCAACATCTACATTCAGAACTTTCTAATAGAAAATGAGATGGGCATCCCAAAGGAAAACGATGTAAGAGTATATGGGTTTTTTTAATGGTTTTATTGGCTCTAATGGCCTTTATTAGTGAATTGACAGGAAAGTGGTTAATGAGAGAAGGGGAAAGACATGCGTCAAATGTCAGGCCAGGAATCAAACCTGCGACAGCCGCGTCGAGGACTAAGGGGTTGGGTTGTGCTTAACCCCTGCGCCACCACAGCACATCCCAGTATATGCTTTATATATATGTATATATAGGAATGTACAGAATATCCAGAGTAAATGTTGCCAATAAATCCATGCAAAGCAGTTTTTTGGCATGTTCTACTAGCGTTTCAAGAACAAATGCTCATTACTTTCAGTTAAAAGAAACATGCGAGACGAATGGATGGAGAAAATCTATGAATATGAATTTTCTTGACACAACAGTCTCTTTGTTGGATTTATATCTGGACTTTGAGTGAGCCATCCTAACATGCTACAAGATGTTTTAATCTCATGTCAAATGTACGGCTCCTGGGTCCTTGGTCCATCAGCACATGCTGACTCACAATAAGATTATTTTCTTCATTTTCATTTTGTGTGGCAGATGAGTGCTGTCAATTTTGGGCCCGGGTGACAAAAAGTTTTGGTGCTCTGGGGTGCGTCATCTGGAAGTTGGACCTCTATGCCCGTCTCAACTCTTTTGCAAATTACTAACAAGATTTGGAGAAAAAAAAAAAGAGTTATCCAATTATTAGATCAACCAATTTTCATATTAATTTAGAAGGTTTTCCCTACCCCTGTGAAGAAACGCATCCGCACAGCATGATACTGCCATCTCCGTGCTTCACTGAAATATGTAGTTAACTTCCGCCAAAGTGGACTCTGTTTAGTAATTAGGTGACTTCTGAATGAAAGGTGGTTGCTCTGGACCTTTTTTTTTTTTTTTTTTTGGTTGATGTGTCTGAAATACAATTGCGCATTTTCATTGGTAAAACCGAAAATGATTGATTTGATATTTACGTATTTTCAAGATGACAGATTTGTTCGAAGGTAAATTAGGTGTCGCTCATCGCCGCCGCACAAAGCGCCCAGCGATGCCCGTGTGTGAGTCACGGTTCAGCGCCACATGTTGGAGAAATGCCTGCCTCTCCCCCAGAGAGTGCTGTCGTCACCGGTCAGCTCGGGAAGCGGGACCTACCCCGGAGGCTCCGCACTTCAGCCGTGGAGGAGCTGAGAGGAGCCCGGGCCACTGACACAGGCTCTCTCCGAAGATGTGAAGACAAACACCGCGCTACAGCACCGCGTACCCCTCGCTTTCCAGCACCGGAGGAGACATTTTTAATTTTATTTGACTTTTTTAGTTAAAGCAGTCTGCTGCAGCGCTTTTTATATTTACGTTCTTCCCTCTTTTCTTTTTTTTTTCCAATTTTTGGCATTTATGAGCGGTCGCTATGGCAGTTCTGTCCACATCCGGGCTACAATGCTTTGACTCCATTATTGTCTAAAACTGGCGGAGAGGTTCATTAAACCTTATTATTATTATTTTTTGTCTACATCCAACGACACGTTTTTAGTAAGCGCAGTGAAGGCTCGGATCGAGAGGAGATGTCTAACCAAGGAGTCCGGCGGAATGGCCCCGTCAAACTGAGATTAACAGGTAGCCAACAACGCTTTTTAAATCCCCAAATATATTCCCACACACTTAGCTAGGAGAGGGTGGGTGTATTTGCTGGAGGTGAGCAGTTCCCATGGGCCATGGAGTTGGCTCTCCCCTCTTGTTGTTGCTACTCTTTCTACAAAGAGCTCCACGTTAATTTAATTATGAATTTATTTCACGTTGCTGGCTTAAATGCGGGAACATTTGAGACGGAGCAAGAGCGAGCGCTGCATTTTGATATTATTGTTCTTGGAAGTAGTCGGAGCCCTGCGATTGTCGCCGGTTACCGCCTCCACCAGACAGAACGGGGTTCCCGGGGCTGCGCTGCTCGGTGCGATGCAATGGTTTTTGTTCTGCCTATTTTATCACCAATTTGGGCTTAACGAGGAGTGGGGGGAGACGATGGACACGCTAAGAAAAAGAGCATGTGATGTATTGCATTTCCAGATATTTAAACACGTGTGTGCCTTCCAACTGTGGTACCGCTCTGCCTGACAGACGGCATTTAAAGTTGGCTAGCTTGGGTTAGCCTAGCCAGCTAGCTCTAACCAAGCCTTCCTGCCAGAACAAGGCTCGGTTTAGATAACAAACAACTCCACAGGTCACAAGAGTTCATAACTGGCTCTAAACAGTGTGCAGTGTCCCTTAACTGTCTGCAGACGGGCAGCTGGCTCCTTTGTTTGTTTTCCTAGTTATAGCAGGTTATTATTAACCCTTTTCCTGCGTAACAGTAAATGTTTTAGGAACATTTTCTAGAGAAGTGTTTGTCAAAGCAAGTGATTTGGTGTGGAAAAGCATTAAATACATTTTAATTCATGTCTGTGTGGGTTTCGACAGCTGTATATTTTTTAAGAAAAACTGAATATACATTGAAAAGTTGTGATCCGGAATCAAAGACAATTGGTCAATTTAAAAAAAGTATTATTATTATGAAAGAGCTACAATTTTCGGTGCTTAAAATAAAGATGTCAGTTATGAAGCGTGTAGGCTTACACGAAATTTTAAAATATAAAAACAGAAGAAGAATAATACCATATTTGTGTACAGTAAGGACAATTTTACAGCACAGAGTAGTTATTCAAAATACAGGCCAATATTTCGATTTTAAAAAGTTGAAATGATTGAGAAAATTTAAAAATGGACAAAATGTGCCTGCATATTTGTGCACACAAAGCAACAGGGTTAATGAGTTTGATGTTGGCCTTGTTGGTTATAGTCTAGCAGCTGCTAGGAGGAAGGACCTTCGATAAGGCTCTTTTATGCATCCAGGACGCACTAGAAAAACATCTCATCATTTTTTTAAAAGTACCATAATCGCTGACGGACAATATCCTGCTTTGAAACAAAAATGCATTGCATCATAACCCTCCCCCCCCCCAAAAAAAACAACTTCAATCCTGCAATTGAGATGTAATTTTGTCAATTTTTTATTGGAATCCAATCCCAATTCAGTAACAAATAAAAGTACTCACTACAGTAGGCAGCAATTTAAAAGCTGCTTCCTTGTGTATATGATTTGATTTAGATCTACTTGTATAAAACCCACTTCATGTGATAATGTGATATGTACTCTGCCCCCTACAGGCCAATGATTGTAAGTCAATAAAACATTTCCACAAACCTGCAGGGCAGTTGTCAGTCAAAAATGCTGAATACATCTGACATCAGAATCATTTGTTATTGTCATCATACAGAAGCACATTGAAATTTGTTTCAGTAACAAAAATAAAGACAAACAAACAGCATAAGCCGTGGATTGACAGGTGCATGATCTTTTGTCTTAGCAGTGCCTCTATAATTTGACACAACTGGAGTCTAAAGTATATTTTACACCAAATAACAACTCCAGATTCGTAAAATTTTCACAGTTTTGAAAATTATACGAGACTCGATTTTAGAGAGTCACGATATAGCAGCCTTTTCATCTGTATTGGTTAACTTTTGATAAATCAGGATGGATTCCATGAGTAAAACTTGGGCCGGTATCAATAACCGATGTTTGTTTCCATCTTGTTTCCCTTTATGTATGCATTTCTGGAGAGGGAATGTAGGGCGGCCATGTGATATTTGTTTGTTCAGCGTGTCGAAAGGATTGGGAGATCTATATAAATATGCCGTACGACTAAATATCGGTTACCGCTGATTGTAGCCCAGATTTTCAAATCGGTGCATTCCACGTTAATTTTACGTTGGGGAAGAAATCGCAAATCTTCTGTCCATGATTGTGGACGTCGTGCATCCATGGCGACATTTGACCTGAAATTTACACTGTTACTCCTTTGCAAATGTTTCTGTATTCATAGGATATGACAGAGTTTTTGAAACCAAAGCAATGTGCTTTGCAGATTACTGTGGCTGCATAAATGTAAGTTTTTTTTGGTTTTCTTTTAGTTTATAAAACTGAAGTAGAATAAATAGCAAGTGCAAGTACATCCATGGAAGTGGAGCTGATGACCGTGTTTGTTATTGTAGAGGAAGCAGGTTAAACTGTGTCATTATTGTTATTATTAGATCAGCAGTCCCGCCTGAACCAGTGACCCGCTCTCACCTCTGCATTATGATTCATTGTGGAACATTAACATGTGATGCCTCTGCAGCCGCATTATGCTGTGCCGCTTTCCCTCTCTCTAAACCACTTGGTTTTTGCCTTCTTCAAACAAACAGGGAAAAGAAGAAGAAGAGGAGAAAAAAAGGGGTTTACATGAAAGCAGTTTGGTGTTTTGACTGGGATAGGGGTCACACAGCTGCCCTTTATTTGATCTACAGCCAGGTCGTGACCTAAATGCCTTTTAAAGGGGCTGGATGCTTCCACCAGGAGGAGGGGGCAAAATAAATGTTCAACCCCGCTGCGGTTTCTGTCTGACAAAAAGCAGAAACTTTAGGTAGTTTTAGTTAACATGGTCAAGGACGGCGAGCTTTCGACCGCGTTTGTGGTTGTTCCGTGTTCGTTACTGGGAATTTTCACGCATGACTTGGGCGCACTGCAAAACACTGCCAGGGTATACTTTAGAGAAAAAACTCCCAACATGTTCCATAACAGAGAGAGGTTGAGAGTCAGCTTTGCTGTACTTCTTTCAGCCTTCCTGTTATCTACCAAAAATATTGCTCTCTAATGTTCTCAGAAAAGCAGTTTACTTTTTAAATGGCTTCTTAAGCACTTTATGAATACTAAAAACATCAAACTTTGATCTGAAATTGGACTCTCTTGTAAAGATGTTGGAATATTGCTTTTTCTAGGCACGGATACCATACAAAATGTAATTATCAATAGTATATTGAATTCTCACAACCATATAAAACCATTAGGGATGCACCAATATGGAAAATTTGGGCCGATATCGGTAGGCAATATTAATATTTCTGTTATGGCCAATAAGTAGGGTGCACCGATTGCAGTTTTCTGGCCGATTACGATCCGTAAAAAGCCTGACGTGCCGATTCCAATTTTGGCCGATGCCATTTTTTTTTTTGGTCTGAAATGTTGCTAAATTCTGCAAGAAAGTTGCTAACTTTGCAACAGTAGGGTGACGATTGTTAGCCACAAACATGCTGACACGACCTGGTGGGTCGGTCTCTCGGTCAAACCGGAGCAGAAGAGGACAGTGGCTGATTTTAAGACTATTGCCGATACGATCGGCTTCACGTGTAAGTATTGGCTGATCTCCCAAAATCAAGAAAATCAGGCAATATTATTGTATTTTGGGATAACGTTTGGGACAATTTATCATCTCGCAAAATTTGTTATCCTGACAGGCTTACTAATAGTAGCTTCATATTTTTCCATTATAGCGCAGTCCTAATTCTCAGGCCTTAATATTTACCCTCTCAGTGATTGGTGATCTGGACACATCACCTTGATATCTTTCTTACTTACAAAAATATTCAGAACTAGTGCATTTTGTCATGAATTCATTTCAGTGCTGCCCTGGATGACCTGCAGTTCTCTCCTGATGGAATGCTGGGATTGTGACTGCTGTGAAAAATGGCGGGACCCTGCAGACCAGCTCTCCTTTTGATGCTGAGTAACCCGGCACAGCACCTCAAACACCTTCAGGAACAGCTGGACGTCTGGATCATTGTCAGCGCATTCGCTCACATGTATTGTCCTTCTGTGGCCTGTCACAAATTGTCCCAGAAATGATTGCGATAAATCATAATATTGTCATTTTGAGATCATTTTCAACAGTAATGATGATAATAATGGCATGTTAATGCAAATATACCCTTTCAAAATTAAACAAAATGTAATTTCTAAAGAAGATTTAATACTGAAACTGGAAAGCAAGTTAAAAAATCCAAAGTAGGGCGTGCCGTGGTGGCGTAGTGGTTAGCGTGACCCATATTTGGAGGCCTTGAGTCCTTGACGTGGCCGTCGCGGGTTTGACTCCCGGACCCGACGATATTTGCCACATGTCTTCCCCCCTCTCCTTCCCCGTTTCCTGCCAGCCTACTATCATATAAGGGACACTAGAGCCCACAAAAGAGCCACTGGAGGGGTAAAAAAAACAAAATAAACAACAATAATTAAAATGGATTATGACATTTCTGTGGTCAAAATTACGTTTAAAAAGATGATGATAATCGGTCAGCTTAGACCAGGAAAACAGGCCAAAACTACTTTGAAAAGGGTGTCAAATATTTGCAGCGTCTCTCAAGATGCAGACTTTTCAATAATATTAAACTGGAGCATCTCTTTAACAACTGTTGTCCAGATGTAAATTATCTCACTTGTTTTAGTTTGTTATGTGATTTATTGATTTATCGCTTATTGGAACGGGCTTACTCACTCTTGCGTTTTCTCTTGGTCCTCAGTAAGGTTCCTTTGAACCCCAGGGTCGGTGTGACAGAACCTCGACACCGCAGTTGTCCACGCAGAGGCGAGGCTCGTCTGTCGAATGCGCCTCTGCAACATGACTTCTGGATTTTCTCATTTCATTTCGGGGCTCATTTTTTGGATCCTGTCACGTAGCTGCTTATTAGCGTCTCCTCAGCGAACGACGCGTCGCTACATCTGAAGCATCTCCTATAACCGTTTGTCTCGTCGGCGTCCATTGGAACCAGATGTTCCACATGTTTGCCAGCTTCTAAACTTTAAAAAGAAAAACAAAAGAAATGGCTAAAACCAACACTTTAGAGGGCGACTCGTCCGCCTCCTCCTCCTTCTCCGCTGCCGTACACCTGATCACTTCTATGTTATGTCACATGTAAACAGAGCTAATAGCATTACATGCTCCGCCGTCTGGGGCATAAATTGCACCATGAAAGCATGACTCATTACTTTGTGTGATCATTCATAAATTCTCCCCTGGCTCTTGGAGTGTAGTAATTGAGTAGGGGGCGTGGAGGTGTTTTGGGGGAACCTTCTGTGCATCTTTAAATGGGATGACGTCACTGTCATCCACTCAAGAGCGTCTTCCTACGGAAGGGATTAGGATTTTGCAATGGGGGGGGAAGAGAATCTGAAGTGTAAAGACATTTTTCTTGTTGTTGTTTTTTTTGCTGTTCAGCTCCACATTCTCAACGTCTATTGTTGCTCCATCCGGGGGTTTCACGTGTGACTCGTCGAGCATATGGTTTGCTCGTCTGAATTCTTTGGCCTGATGCAGATTGGCGGAGAGAACTATCTCAGTGGGATTCCCTAAAAGTCTCTACTCGCATTCCCACCTCTTCCTCTTCCCTCCTGTTCTTTCCGACTGCAAGCGTCTTCCCCCCTCAGGCCGAAGCATATTTCAATATTTCACCTCCCGCTCGTACCGACTGAGCTTCTACGCGCTCCTAAAGAGTCTTACATTTATGTATCTAAAATTAAGCTCTTAATTAAGAAATGTCTTAAATTCATTTTAAAATTTAAGTTTGGTCTTAAATTTGGTTGTGGCAGGGCTATTTACTCATCTATTCTATGTAGTTTATTCTCAATAAACTTTTCTGTCACGCAAAAGTGACTGAAGTGACATAATGATCTTCCAGTCACTATGTTCTGTGACTGGAAGATATTTGAGACTACCGCTAACTTTGGTTACCTAGCAACAACCTGTTGAGTAGCAGCTTCGGGGATCGCCACCATGCCTTACACTGCTTAAAAATAACAAACGGCGTGGAGTGAAAATTGTGGATAAAACAGGAAAGGTCACGCTACTATTGTGGCTGTGTTTCAGATATTTAAAACAAGAAACCAATAAATAATTATCATCACTGACTGATAAGAAAAGCTTATTTTGTTATATGTTTTTCAACCATATTGTCCAGACTCAGCAGCTAATAAACCCTTGCTAGCTGGCTAGCAAGTAGCAGTAGTTAACCAACTAGCTAGTTATCTACTGCTCCAGAGCTAGCTGCTCTACTAATTGCAATGATAAGTGCAATTATTATCTATCATTTGTCTAATTGATCTAATTAGCCAGCTAGCAAAAAACAGAAGAAGCTTTTTTTGCCAGCTGGGACATTTCTGCTGCAAACCCATTGATGTTATGTATATTCTGGGCAACAAAATCTGGCACTACTATATAAAATCTGCAATTTTCTTTCCTTTCATCCATAATGGTCTTACAAAAGGCTCTTAACATGTCTTAAATTGAGTTGATGAAACCCTGTCTCCCCTCTCCACTCTGTGTCGTGCATTCTGCTTCTTTTTTTTTTTTCTCCACGTTTAATTGCCGACGATTAGCAGTCGATGATGCTGCAGCCGTTTCTGCAAAACTGGAGGTCGCCACTGCCGTTATTTTTGGAGGAAAACCTTGTTTGTTTGTTTTTTTTAAAAAGAGGGGGTCCTGTCTGTTGGATGACTGACAGCTGAATGGGCACAGATGCCGCCTGAGAAGAGAACAGACTTGTTTTAACGATGCAACAAAGGCTCTTGGGGTTTCACACTGGCCCCACTGTGTGGTGTGGCCTGAAAAGGCTCGATGTCTCTCCTTTTTTGTATGCTTCTTAGTCTGACTGTAGTCCACAGATGTGGGGGGGTTGTCTTTGGATCTTTGTTGGTTAATTGAAGAAGATTTCCCTGCAGCTGGACATGGAAGGTTGGGAGGCAACGGGGGGGCTTTCTGTAGAGGCACAGGACCTGACGATCAAGGAAGTTTTAATGTGGTCTGCGCTGGCTCTGGGTGCATTCATGTGGTCTCAGTTAGAGCTGTGTGTTTTTTCTTTTTTTTTTAAGAGTGGCTGCATGGAAGTGATTTGAGTTCATCTGGGTGTTCAGACAGGATACGTAGTAAATACGCCGTGATTAGCTACATGTGGTGAGAGGGGCCTCAGTGTGGAGATGCATTTTAAGGGCAACATTTCCCCCATTTTCTTTCTTCTTTTTTTTTTTGCTTTGAGAAGAAAGATGCGAAAGTAAACAAAATGATCTCGAGCGGTGATGGAGGGGGTGAAAAAATGACATTGGGAAGCTGAAGCTGTTATGGAGCATAACTTGTAAACATTTGGTTTCCCTCCCGCCGAGAGCCTCCCGACAATTTAAATAGTTTTGCCAATTAATTGACTTGCTGGAGTTTGGGTTTGGTGTTGGTTCAGCTGCGCCATGGCAATGACGAAGCTTTCCGCGCTCGGTCCTCCTTCAGCGGGATCGCTCCTTGGGTCAAACATTTGTCCAGACGTCACCTCTGGCAGAACGTTCCACCGTTTGAAGCTCACTTTTAATCATAAAGGAGAGGTGTAGTGCTTGTGTTACTCAGCGACATGACAGAAATGTCATAACTGCGGGTGGCTTACGGCTTTAGCCTGTCCCTTTGTGTAAACAGTAGCCGATGAGCTAGTTGAGTGGATGGCATGTGTGGTTTAGGGAGGCCAGCTCTTTTTGCCAAGCAGATCATCAACGCGCCATTATGGCTGCTTTGTTGTAACAATTTCAGAACCATCTGATTGGAAGGAGAGCGTAAACGTAGCAATACAGATCTAATTATTTAGTTTTGTCCTTATCATCTACGCACTAACTTTGTCATGGTGTCTTTGAGGAAATCCCAGTAAAATATTTGCGGTTGCACCCAGACAGAAAAAGTGTGAGAATGTTTTCAAAGTGTTGTATATCGAGTTATAGTTTCAGAACAGATTGGTTTCTGGTCATCTAGTAATTCAACAAGCTGTAAAAATTACGGATGCCTGGGATGGCGGTTTTCGATTTGGGCGGTTGTCCAGGGGAGTTCCAGGAAGTGGTGGGGTAACCAAAAACTAGAAAATACAATATCTGTCTGTCGTCCCCTGATAGTTGTATGCATGTGTGTTGGAGTAAGTTTCCCTTAGTTCCTGTTGTGATTCAAACTTGACGGACCCAAAACGTGTGAGCACACGAACAGGAAATCAGCCAACACAGAATAATCAGAGTTTATTTTTTTTAATTCTTTTTTAGCGCTAGAAAAGAGAGACGCTTACCCTCACAGGCTAATTTGTTGTGGAGTGAATATAACCGAAATTATACAGCATCTGCTCAAACACGGAAGACACATTGCTTATATCCTAAAGTCCGCCTCCTAGTCTGGAGGGTGCTGTCGAGTTTGAATCACAACATTCCCTTAGTCCATCGTCCTTCTGGGGGGTTTGAGTGAGACCGTCTTCAGAGGCCGGTTCTGTTAACCTGGCTGTGGTTGTCTGCATAATCCCTGTCTCGTTCCCATCTCTTAAACTAGAAATCCCTTTGAAGTTGGGACAATCGCAATTAGCAATAAATCAATTAAATGCATAACAAATGAAAGCATGATTGATTGTTTTTCTCTTTTCTCTCTTTCTACCAAAAACTCGATGACTAAAGTTTTCAATCTATTGCGTTGGTATCAACTAGCACCCCTTCCTCCTCCCCCATTTTTTCTAAATTAATTTTGTTTACAGAGACTTCTTATTTAATTTTATTTGTTATTTCTGTTGTTTTCTTTATTCATTTACGGTATGTCCAGTGTTAAATGTTCATTAGAATTTAAAGTGACTCGATCTGTGAAATTGTGTTCTTGCATTATCATGCCATAACCATTTTACTGCGTCTCAAAACAACAATATTATAATTTATCGCAATAATTTCTGGGACAATTTATCGTCCAGCAAAATTTGTTATTGTGACTGGCCTATATGAAGTTGCACTCTGTTTAGTCTGTTTAGAACTTTTTATACAGGCTTGTTTGTAAAAAGGCGAATACTTTGTGTTGTGGTTAACAACATAAAATGATGTCGATAATAATTATTAATCTGGTTAAAAATAAAAAGTTTAATTCTTGAACTAAAAAATCAGGCCAAGGGCAACAAATGGTTATTTCCACTCACCCATTTTCTTTCTTTCTTTGCAAAATACTAATACATTTGGACATATTTTCCTTTTTTGTGACATCACCACCACAAACTATCACTTATTAGTGCAGAGCTATGAAGTGGAAAAGGAAATGACACAAAGATTTCTAAAAATGTCTTTAAATGTTTCTAATTCTGCTCTGACGCTGCCAAATAAAATCCAACCAGATGCCTTTAAGTCAACTAGTGAAACATGGTGGTGGCAGCAGCATGTCGTGAGGATGGAACTAAATCTAGAGCACATCAGACTGAGCGCAGGCTTACCTTTCATAAGAACAAAGTACAAACATGCATCCGGCACTACAATGAAACGGTTCGATCAAATTATATCCATTTATTAGACTGAACCGATGGCTTCTTCCTAAAACCAGATAGACATGAAGCCATTTTGCAAGGAACAATGGGGAAAAATTGTCTGTCTTTAGATCTCCTTTCAAAAAACCTGCAGCTTTTTCAAAGTGTCGATTTAGGTGGCTGGTTACAAGAGCATGCCACACTTTTCAGATTAAGGAGAAGAACAACATTGTGCGAGTGTGGATCAGCAAACAGGGATTTGTTCTTGGGCGTGCAGGCTCTGCGTCTGATCATATGCTCTCAGGGTTAACTCTGTATAACTTGGTGCATATGGAAGGTTCTCCAGTCCGCCGTGTTACTGACTGAGGGGTCGTTGATGCAAACACAACAAGACGCCAACAGCTGTATGTATGGATTTGCACAAGATCGCATTTCAAATGGAAGCTCTGCTCAAATGGAGCAAATCCACAACAGGATTGTTAAAAAAAAGAAAAGAAAAACAGAGATTAAACGCACTGTAACCCCTCTGCCCCCACCGCCACCGCCACACATGGCAGTTGTTACTCATCCACTTGAATATCGGTTTCTCTATGAGAGCGAGTTTCATTATGTGTAACTGTCTGGTTGATAAAAGCTGTGGCTTGCTTCACAGGAAGACGGTAATGAAGCTAACCTGCAGATCAAAGCTAAAACAGGAGTGCCTGATGATTCACCTCTCGGGCAGCTTCTTCTACAGACACTGTTATCAGTCTTATTGGGAAACGCTGGTTCCGGTGTGTCTAGCAGTTGCTGCAATAGATGTGGGAATGAACTGTCTGATGGTCGTTTTGTTTTTTCTTTCTTTTCTTTTTTTTTTTAAATCTAACCAGATGTTACAATTTTCCATTTTATTTTTGACTGAAATTAATTTGTGTCAGTTTATCACCCATCCAAAAGTCAAAGGTTTGACAGCAAGAATTTAAGCTTTGGACAGATGTTAAAATGCTGGTTATCAAGTGCCTCTTTGAAGTGTTTCATGTCAGCCTAACACCGCTAATAGACCTGTGGTGGGCATGCGCCCGCTAATCTGCTAATGCGCTAATAGTAGAACCAATTTTTCTTTTAGCTCTTTTACCAACTTTTGACAGCTTTTATCACATGTAGTTTAATTTCTCAAAGGAAGCTAACTAATTTACTTGGCTGTTTTGTAAGCTTTCTGTTGAACATAGTTTGACATCTGTGTTGAAGTTTTGCTCATTGCTGCATTATGTTATGAGTAGATGTTTGTAGTTAGATTTGTCAGCATCAATATAAACGTATTGATTCTCTCATTTTGAAGTGGATGAAGACTGTTCATACGGCAATCCCATTTCTTCTCCTCTTTCCTCTTTTTTGTTTGAAATAACTATTTTAAACAAAAAACAAAAAGGAACAAAATAAAACATGGATAATAGTGGACAAGATTTAAATACAATATCTAAGGACATTATAGAATATGTAAAGTAAAGTATATCAAAATTTAATTGTGCTCAAATATTGTCTTTAAAGGGGATATGTAATTCAATTGAAATTACATGTTGGTGTAGCAGAACTAATGTGTAGGACTTTTTAGTTTGCAGTGCCCGTCATTGTAATAAACCAGTGCAAATTAGATCCGAGATTTGGAATGAATGGGAAAGTATACATTGTGTTCAACAACCTTTACAAATAAACTAAACAGTGGGGGTTCAAGAAGCACATTTTTCTTCAAGTGTACCTGTAAACTCTTAAGGTATTTGTACATCTAGAAACTGGGATTCTTACCCATTCCTCCAAAACAATTCTAGTTCAATCAAATTGAATGGAGAACATCTCATCAATTTTTAAGTATTGCCATAGATGCTCAATTAGATTAAGTGGTGGAAGTTACCATGCTTTGATTTCAAGCAATGGATTATATGTGTAGGGTATTTGTCCTACTGAAAGGTGAACATCTGCTCCAGTCTCAAGTCTTTCGCTGCCTTTCTTCCAGGATTGCCCTCAACATCTCTACTTACACCAAGGTAGGGTAGAGTGGCCTCTTCGGGTCGGGAATGAGGTCTTGAGACTGGGGCAAATGGAGGAGTTTGAGTATCTGGGGGTCTTGTTCATGATTGATAAAAAATGGTGTGAGAGATTGGTGTAGGGTCTGCAGAGATTCAAAGGCTGTACTGGTTTGTAATGGTGAAGAGAGCTGAACCAAAAGGCGATGCTCTCGATTTACTGATTGATCTACGTTCCCATCCTCATCTACGTTCACCCTCTTTGGATAGTGACTGAAAGATTAAGATTGTGGATACATGCGACCAAAATGAGTTCTCCGCAGGATGACATGGTGGAGGGACTATGTTTCTTGGCTGGCCTGGGAACGCTTTGGGATTCCCCTGGAGAATGGGAAAAGGGAAGTCTGAGGAAGTCTTGAGTCTTTCTACTTGGGCTTCTTCCTCCGCAACCCAATGCTGGGTTAAGCAGAAGACAATGGATGGATGGAGCTTTATGTTTTTCAAGATTTGTCAGAAATCTTGAGAACAAATCAATTTCCCTCCCCTTGACTATTGTTGCTTTTGTTTACTACATCAAATCCCAATAAAACACATTGAAAGTTGTGGTGGCAGCATAACAAAATGTTCAGACACTAAGAATACTTTAAGGTATTTCATTTGGGTCGGTCATGCTGCTTGCTAATGGTTGCTGTATGGATGACTGAGCGCATTGTGAAGGCTGATTATTGCCTGCAACTACATGCAGCGTCATTCAGCTGTGCCTTTTGATCAAGAGACCACCCCTGTGAGTTAATCATGACAATTTAAGAGAACGCTTCACATCCCAAAGTACGATGACGAAGCGCTTTAGCAAATTGCAATGTTGGGGTTTCGTGTCTGATTAAGGGAAGTTGTTGGGAGTATTAGACGGTTGTCTAAGGTCCTTTATTGGCACGTCAGACAGCAGAAAACTGGGAAACGTAGCTCTGATGTAACAATAGCTCCATGACCGAAACTTCCAAGGAAAGTTGGAGGGCAGGGAAGCAAAGTAGCAGTTTTCTGGCAACAAAGGCAAGTGTGGCCATCCACCTCTACTAAACAGGATGGTGCTACTACTCCTGCAGCTTGACCGTCTATCTTCCTCAATTACATCAGAGGAGACGAGGAGGCCAAGAAGCGAGGAAAGCCACGCAGCCGCCCACAACAGCCCTGGTCCCAGCCAGCGGTGCTCGGCTCGTTGTTTTCACTTCAGCACCAGCCGTGATGGCACTGTGGAACACTTTACTCGCCTGGATGACTTTCTGTTGGACATGTTGAGGCGTACACAGTGGAAAGAGAGAGTGATGTAGTCTGCAGGGGTAACAGGAATGCCACTGCAGATTGCCATTGTGGCATAGTTTCCCACTTTTCGCAGCTGAAAACGGGGAGAGGAGTTATGCAATTACAGTGGACTGTATCTTGGAAGGAAAAGGTGACGTTAGATGGATGAAATGTTCTCACACTAAGAATGTAGCCAGCCTCTTTCCCCCCCTCACATGTGTGGATATGTGTGTTGTGCTTCTCTTATGTTGCTGAACAGGTTTGTTAAAAGAATTTCGAGTTAACTATATGTGTCTTATTGGAGTTGCGTTGGTATTGTGGTTCTTTGTACCTCGTCTTTGTTTAGGGTCAGGTTTGGTTGCAGGGCAGTCTCAGTATAACGTCACTGTTTTCTTCAGGTTCTTAGGTTACTGTGACCAGATTTCTTTGGGCTTAAATCATTTTTAAAGTTAGTTTCCTGGCTGTTTTTCTTTAATAATCACTGTGATGTTATAGATGTATCCATCTTGTTGTGATTGACATGAAAGCATTTTTTTTGTGTGTCTTCAGTTTTCTGTGATTGTTAGAAAACTCAGTGTTATGCATCAAGAAAACTGATGTAATTATTAGAAATGCACCAATTTAACCAAAAGTTAAGAGTCGGACAATTTTCCCATGATTGCCTGTAATCTGTGATCAGCAGGTCAAATACTAAAAATATTAATACACTGCTCAAAAAAATAAAGGGAACACTTAAACAGGTGTTTAACACTTAAAGTGTTCCCTTTATTTTTTTGAGCAGTATATTTTCTCCCCATTGATTAATTACAACATAACTCTTAATTTCTCACCTTTTTTATTCCATAGATCATTAACAGAGAGCATACTTAGATCTTTTTTTATTCTGACAAAAGATTAAAAGTCAGATGCATGTATTCATGGAAAATTAAGCTCAACATTCATTAGGGTATCAGCTTATAATATGCTGCTGAATTTGAAACTACCACTTTCAATTAAAGAATTTGCAAACCTTTGTATTGCTTTAATCTGTCATAGTCCTTAGAAAACGGATTGGATTAACTCAAACTCAGACTTGATGGATCAAATCTCAAAGTGAGATCTGTTCCATGACAGACAGTGGATTAAAGTTGGAAGCATAAAACACTGCAACTTTACTATACTTTGTTAATCCTTCCTGTTATCAGTTTTGAGTTTCACTCTCTCGTGCAACAAAGGAATCATCGACATGTCATAGGAATTGAGGCTAGTTTATCTTACATCCCTGTGCTTATTTTGATTTCCTCAGATTTCACTGATACTGAAAATTGTTAACTTTTCAAAGTTACTGTTTCCAAGCAGAATAGTGCTAGTAGGGAAGCATTTTAGAGGATGGAATAGATTTTTACGTTTCTGACACTTCAAGCTAAAATGTCAGATTTATTAGTCCCTCTATAGATTGTACATTTTTTGTTAATCACCGAACATCAAATTACCCCAGGTGTATTTATAATCCTCTCTTTCCTTCTCAAATTCTCGATTCTTGATGAGATTGCTCTTTTGCTTCCTCACACCAGGCGCTTGCAAAGATAATGGATCATATCTGAATGAGACTGTTATTTTTAACTTGGAAAGTACAGTATTTTTTTTTCCTTGGTAACCCTATTTTCTTCTTTTTTCCCCCTCAGTAAAGATGATGTACTGGTATATTCTGTTACTGCTGTTCCTTTTCTATTTGTCTAAGTCCTGGAAATTACAGCTCTGTAGAAAGGTATTAAAGGATATTCCTGGCAGTTCAGGGTTCCATGATCACTTTGCTTCCAATGACTTAATAATATTTGTGTTATGTGACCAAAAGAAGTCTCGTCAGATTTGAATATTACATAAGTGGATTTGTTAAGGTTTAAGGAGCAGGCCAAGGAGATGTATTCCTGTGGTTGTAAGTCGATGTGCAGCTTTTGCAGACCTGGGTTTGGTTTCTGAAACTCCCCTCTTCTGCCTGGTTGCATTTTTCAGTGATGAAGTTTGTCCCTGTAAGAATATTTTTAAAAAGGTCACCTACTTTTGAAGGAAATTGGTTGTTAATGATTTACTTAGTATATTTTGACAATTAAGTCGTTTCTGTGACACGTCCAAACTAATTTCTAGGGGGAAAAAAGTCTTTTATTGGCTGGGAAATATACTAATTAGCTCTGTCTGTATTTGATAGTTTCTGGATCTTTGACCTTATATATTAGGATTACATCAGCTGAACAAATAGAAAATAATTATTTAAACAAATCTGGGCATATTATTGGTATTCCCCTGATAACATTAAAGTAATCAGGGGTGGATCAATAAGTTGATCATCCAAATTTTCTCAACTTTGGGAGGCAGGTGATCGGCCGATATTTACATGTGAAACCGATCTTATCATACAATCTTATCTACCTCCTCAAGTCTGAAAATGAACCACTGTCCTCTTTAGCTCTGCCGGTTAACAATAGTTACCCCACTGTTGCCCAATGTAGAAACTTTATCGCTATATTTAGTGACTTTTCAAACAAAAAAATCAATCACAATCTTCAGGTCAGGCTTTTCAAAGATCAGTGATTGGCTAGAATACTGCAATCGGAGCACCTCTCAAAGAGGTGGAAGAGCTAGGCCTAGCCATGTTCCCTGTGTGTATTAGGATGAATAGCTTCATGTCTGCGAGCTTGTCATGCATGGAAGCTCCAGCGCTCTGCTAATATTAGCCCCCATCTGCTGCGGGCCCGGTGATAATGATCTACAGAGACCATGTGCAAGACTAAACACTGGAAACAGCTCAGGAGACGCTTCAGACACCAGATGACACAAGATGAAGAGCAGCTCAACTGGTACGCTTGTCGGCAACAACTTGGAAGTCCGCACTGTCACCTACACTCTCCTTTGAGGCGTCGCGTCCAAGAAAACGTCGGGAAGAAGTGGAGAGGGGAAAAGGAAGCCCCTTTTGTTTATGGAGTAACAATGTTGCTCATGAGACGGGAGTCGAGACGGGGCAGACTAACAGGCAGACGAAAGGTTGGGGAGCGAGGGGGAGTAGCCTGGTGGGAGTATGTTCTCTAAAGATGCCTCAGACTGTCTGGTGGTGCTGGGTCAGTGCGTACGACTGGAGGAACCAGGTGGACAGGAAAGGGAGGTTCAGCACACGGTCAACCTGAGCTAGAGGCCTGAATAGATTTGTTTAGGTTCACACGAAGTTACAGTTTCATGCGAGCAGACGAGTGGCTGGTTCTCTGAAGCGGCTCCTTCCTCTCGTTAAGCCGCGCTTCCATATAGTTTAGAGTCAGACATGGACGGGAATAGAGGGTCATTAGCAGCCAGTCGTGTTGGTTCCCACAACCCCACTTCCTCCTCCTTGTAGGCTCCGACGTAATGGTTAACCACAGCGCAGCAGAATAAATGGAGTCCTTACTTCCCCATAGTGCTCAGTTCCTTTCCCATGATTTCTTCTTTTTTGCTTGTCTTAGCGAGTGTCAAAGTGACTGCAAAAGTAGCAGTATTTGTACGGATCACAGGAAATCAAAGTACTTTCTTACTTTCATCTTGACTCGATCGCTGATTGCTGCCATGGCGACGCTCCCTCGTCTCTCTCTATGCCGTCTCCCTTAGATGTCACGTGACGGTTCTCTCCCCAGGTGTTTGGCCTGCGTCTGGCAGCCTTCATTGATTCGTCCGCACAGTGAGACTCTTTGTGCGTCGGCCTGGGAGAAACTCTCTGCCCATCCTCTCCCCACAGGTGGGGACATTAACTCCGGTCGCACTGTTGCTGCTGTCGCCAATCAGAAATAGTTTTTGATTAAAGACGGCGAGGGAAGGAACTGCGTCAAGGCGGGGCCGATCGTCGGCTGTTGATCCGCTCGGTTCTGCTTTCCCAGCTGTCCTCTGGGAAGCGGTTCTGTTTGGACTCCAGTGTGAAAAGCCATTATGTGATTTCATAAGGGAGAGAGTACATCCAATACTCAATTTGCGATTGGTACCAAAACCATTGTTTTGTTTTTGCTAACTTTTTTTCATTCCTGCCATTGTGGTGAATGACTTTAAGCCAAAAAAAAAAAACCCCAACATTTTTTCACTTTTGGTTTCATTGTGACTTCAAATATCTTTGCCACTCAGTGGTCTTCCTGTTGTCTGTGCCCCGCCATGATTCCCTCCCCATCTGCCCTCATCCCCATCCGTCCACGCTGCGAGCGGAATGAGAAACGCGGGCAGCACAAAGATACCCTTCTCTCAGATTTGCCTCAATACTTGCCGTCACTATGACAACAGAGGATTTTAGAGGGAAGGGTGCGGGGGATCTGGGGTGCACAGGGCAATGTGTTGCTTCTTTTGAATTAGCGTCTGCCTTTTTTTTTAGGTGGTAGCAGGGAAGAAATTTATCAGTCTTGAGTATAAAGACATAAAGTGACCTTATTGTTTTGGACAGTAGTCACATTTTTCTTGTTTTGTAATCCAGGGATGCAATTTCTGGATGGAGAGCTCATGCGATAGAGCTGCACAGCATATCGAATCACATTTGTCATTGCCAAGGACTGTTGAGATACAATACTTGGCAGGCTATATTATTTCAGGTGCTATGCGTTCATACAGTACTTGCCAATAATATAACATAACACCTTAGTATCAATTTTGGGGACTAAGATAAGAAAACTTCAGAAAAATGTTGTCACTGCGATGAGGGCACACAAGAATAGCGAGGAAATATTGCTTAACGATCAGTTAATATTATGATCACAACTAGCAGTGGTGCGCACACGTCTGCTAATGCAATAATTGCAGGAGCTAGTTTGTCATTTGGTGCATTAGCCAACTTTGAAAACATTTAGCGCACTTCCCCCTAAATTAATTTTTCTGGATAAATTCTAGAGTACTAATTTACTTGCATGTTCTTTAGGTTTTCAGCTGAATAAAGTTTGACATCTGTGTTGAAGGTATGGTTAGGCACTGTTAAAAATGTGTTGCTGTATTTAGAGACTTTTCAGATAAAAAAAAAATCAGTATCGGCCAATACCGCAGTTGGCAAGTTGGGCTTTTTAAAGATCTGTGATTAGTTCGAAAACTACAATCGGTGCACACATAATTATGCAGTGATTTTGTAAGCCAAGCTATCACCTTACTCTTTTATTAAAGTTTGTTTAATTAATATTGTACTGTAACAATTATATTCCCCTCTGTGATAATAATCCTGTGTGCTAATGACTGTAATTGTCGGTGCTATTTAGCTTGTTAGATTAATGGGACTCATTTTTCAACTTAAACCTGGCCACTGCAGGTATTGTCTAGCTGTTAACTTTAAGCTAATTGTGTAACAAATCTAATTTTTTCTAGTTACTCAAATGCTAAATATTCATAATTGTTTTAACAGCTCTTTAGGGGCTTCCTTTCTGCTGAAGTCAACACTCTTGAGTGTTTTACTGGTTTTTAGCTCTGTAACTCTGCCCCTTGTATGTTTTCATAAGGAGTTTATTTAGGTATAATTGTAGTGTTGCCTTCCTGCTGTGTGTCTAGCTTAGGGCTGCTAATGCACTCACAGGAGGGTCTGCATTTTTTCCCTCCACTTTAGTTTGATTTAGGCTGAGGTGGCCGCTCTTTGGGTCTTCTTATGTGTTTAATTGTCTTTTTTTTTTAAAGTGTCTTATGATCTTGCCATTAGGGGTCCATTTCTGCACATGAGTTAGGATTTGTCAGGTTAATTTTTGCTAAAATTCAGCCAAAATCAACACCTAAATTATCTAAAACTTTTTGTAATCTTTACCATGTCAGTGATTTGTGACTAAATCTACAACTTTCCACTGATTTCCACACCACAAATCACCTCCAAGTGTCCACAGACAGACAAACGCAAGGCTTTAGCTCATTCCCTTATCTGTGTCAACAATGAATAAAATCAGTGGAGTCGGAGAGGAGAGCAAGGTGTCTCTGCACCTTCGAGTGCACGCCCGCACGTTGCGGGCAAGTGCTCGCCTGCGTGTTCGCGAGGAATGCAACAGAAAGTGATGCATACCAGATGTTTGAGAAATGAGGTGGGTTTCACTGGAACGTAACACATTCCCAGGGATGTTTGTGGAAAGATTCTTCCTCATCTGACGAGCATGTTCTGCAACGCCGCCGCCTCCCCGCCATCCCAACACCCCAACACCCTTACCCCCCAACATGGCCATGCAGCCCGCTTAGTCGACTGTTTATCCGTCTACCTCCGTTTCTTTAATCTCGCATAGGAGTTGCGCTTTAGTGCGATTTTTGCACCACTTGTGTGTAAATATTGACACGAGGGAAGTTGGTGATTTTTGTGGACACGGTCCTTTAAAAAGTATGAGAGCCAGCACTGTTTCAGTTCCAAGTTAAAGTGATTCAGAGTGACATTTGACATGGTGTTAGTGTCTGGGTATGTGTGGCATGAAGTGCAGGGCCAGAGGAAAAGGCAGGGACTCATGACTGAGTATCTTCAGCTTAAACTTGCTATTATGAGAGTGTCTTTTGAGCATTTCTGTCGATAAAACAGGGGAGTCTTGCTTGAAACATCTCCCTGACCTGTCTATTGTGTCCCTTGATCTTTATAATGCTGTTTGTTGACTAAACTTCTCTAACAAGGTTTTGAGGCCTTCACAGAACAGCTGGATTGTTGCTGAGATAAAAAATTCACACAGGTAGACTCAATTTACCAGCTAAAAGCCTGTCTCCGTTGTCAAGTCTCACTCTGGGCAAGGCCAGTCCTCAAAGACCATTGTTCTGTAACTCTTAGATGTCTCCCTGGTCCAAAATATTTCAATCCAGTAGATGAACTACCTCCTCAGTGCAGTACAGTTGTCCACAGTCCTGCTATTGACCTCAATATTCGACTCAGGTGTCGAATAAGCCGAGACACATCTAAAAGTTGCAGGAATCCGGCTGTGGAGAATTGCAGTTGCCCATTCCTGGTCTAATCGGTTAATGTCTAGTCTAGTGCTGGCCAGGTTTGGTTTGTCTCCAATGGGAGTGTGTTCCTCACTATGTGGGCATGCATATGGACAGGAAAGTGGGCGGATCTGTGAGAACATGGATGGGTGACACTCTGGTGATGTCACTTTGCGCAAGTACCCTTTTCTGAAATCTCTTGGTATATTTGTTCATTGTGGGTTGGCTCGTTCAGTTGACGATGCATTCTACTGCCACAATTCATAGAAAGTTTCTTACCTCAAGGTTTGACCATAGTATAGATGATTTGCAGCTCGCTATATACTACCGTCTCCATCGTGGATTGTAAATGGTGATAGAGATGTTGTCATTAACGTCAATTCACAGGTCAATCAATTATTGCAGCACGCTGCCAATCAAGTCGTTTGCGCACAATACCTGTTATGGCTTGTACCCCCACACCCCTCAAGAGTGGACTTGATGTAAATGCTGATACTTGTAAGCTGCAGGCCTCTCTTGAAAAAGGTATATTTTTTATCTGGTTAAATAAAGATGATCATTGGTTTCAAAAAACTGGAAAAACATTTACAGGATCTGTAAATGGATCTGAGTCTGATTGGGGGAAGAACAGGTTGAAGCCGCTACCTTGGAGAAGGGGCTTTTATGATTTCTGTAGGCAGTTGGTCATGGGGTGAGCACTTGTTATATTGTTTATCATTTATTGTGATATATTTCTTATGATAATTTTGATTTATCATTGTATCGATAAATTCCAATTAATAATGTTTAAAAGCCCCCAAACACTGTCTGTAAAACTGTATTGTCGGGTTGATTCGTTTAGCTATTTTCTCCATTTTGTTCAATGAGTATAAATAAACGTCAATAAATTTGAAAATACGATTAAATGCAACTATTGTGTGTGGTTCAGTGATACAATTCATATAACAAATGAGTTTGTTTTTGAAGAGCGGCATTGTTCATGTGTTTGTGGTTCAATAATTGCTGCGTCATGCAGTTTGAGCCATACAGTTACCTAAAAAAATAATAAATTGCTCTTATCGTCACTTTTATCATAATCACAATAGTACCCCAAAACGTCGTTATAAAACTTTCAGTTCGGGCGTGCCGTGGTGGCGTAGTGGTTAGCGCGACCCGTATTTGGAGGCCTTGAGTCCTCGACGCGGCCGTCGCGGGTTCGACTCAAGGACCCGACGACATTTGCTGCATGTCTTCCCCCCTCTCCTTCCCCGTTTCCTGTCAGCCCACTGTCATACAGTATAAGGGACACTAGAGCCCACAAAAAGACCCCCTGGAGGGGTAAAAAAAAATAAATAAAACTTTCAGTTCACATTGCTCACCCCTAGTTGGTTGCACAAATGTTTTTTGTTGGCGTAAAGGTGCATTTTTCAAGTTTTTATTAGTAAAAAAAAAAGCAGTTTTGCTACATTAAGATGTTTTAAAGGAGGTGTACATGATTCATCGCTATTAACACCTGATATTTATTCATTTTCTTCACCAAAAGATAAGCAGGAGTGATGGCCTTCGAATCTGTTATCGAGTGATGGCGAGCAAAGTTTCAGAGAGGTACAGACGATAAATAATCCAACGTTATTTCTGCCAACAACAGCTGGGGCGTGAGAACTGGTTTACACAGCCTAAAAGTCGGCAGAGCAGCAACATGTGTCAGGTATCATGTAAATCCTACTGGTGAAAAAAGTGAAACTTCAGCGATTCGTGCCTCTGAATCATCCCAGCTGCAGGTTCAAGTGCTGCCACACAGATGCTACAATCGGAGAAAATCCTTTTCAGGGTTTCCCCCAGTGTTTTGTAAGCCTGGCGGGCCACCAGGCTTTACTTGTGCCCCCACCAGGCTAAGCATTGCTTGTTTGTTTTGAATCTTTCTGAAATGTTTGCATTGCTAAAGACTTTATAGTTGGTGTTGAGGTATTAATTTTCCAATCTTTCAATAACACATAATAATTGATTAACATTTTCAAATTTCCTGTCAGCCTTAAACATTTTTTAACTCAAAAACGCGACAGGCTGCTGGAAGAATGACTGCTCTCGCGCCCAACCACTGGGCTTAGCAAGTTCTCTGAGGGAAACCTTGCTTTTGTAGCGGCTCATCTTGTTTTTTCTTAATTTAAAAATTTTTTTTTTTACCAAAGTTTCTTTCAGTCTTTGGCGCATTGGAGCCTTCCCAGTTTCAAAAGAATATGATGAAAGAAAACCACTTACTCTTGTCATAAGTCTGTGGTGACGCTTTCAGAATGCATCATCTTTTTAAAACCAGGAAATTCAGACGTGTTGATAAGCCAAACCACTTAGGTTTCTCAGTAGGACTTGAGGGGGGAAAAAACCAGTTTCCAGTGTTTCTGACTCACTGGCTGTAACTCTTAGCCCCAGACACCCAGGTGGCCGGTGAGCTTCCTCATCAATCCATATTTTACACCGGTGGGGGATGTTAGCAGCTCTGCTCCGTCACCTCGGCAACCGCTTCTACATTACTTACAGTAGAGCGGCAGGATGAAACTCTTTGCTGCAGGCTAGCTGGTTGTGATGGAGAACTGGAGAATGTAGGGCCTTTTTTTTGTTGTTGTTTATTTTGATTAAAAAAGTAACTTTTTTTGGAGCAAAAATAACTTTTTTTTAAGTTGGAGCAAAAATAATCTCCTTTATTTACACAGTTTCATATCAATACAAATGAAAGCAATACCAATGCTTTCATACTGGAACCTAATGATTTTGATTTTTGTCTTTCTCTTCTAGTCCTGTGTGCCAAAAACCTGGCAAAGAAAGACTTCTTCCGTAAGTAGCCAGCTTTTGCAACTGCTTTGTTTGAATTTCCATGTTTAGATTTCTGTTTCATTCATCTCTTCGAGGTGTTGCCGTTTAGCCTTGTGGAGATTCGACATGAATACTGTAAAGTCGACTCCATTCTAAGAATGAGAGGCTGATAAGCTGCCTGGTGTAGACAATGATGGCTCTCGAGGGTCTAAATATTTGGCCTTTGTGTGGATCGCCTATGTCCTACAGGGTTTTGTCTCTTTAAATTACGTCATCTTAATTCTGAAGTCGCACAAACGGGTGTTGCTCCTGGAAAATCTTGAAAATAAACTCATCTTTTTATGACGGTAACATTATTTCACTCTCAAGACTCGACTTCCTCAATATGCCGATGCTTTGAAAACCCTCGCAGTTTTGAAAAAATACAAAATAAACTGATTAAAGAAAACCGCAGGCTTTAAATCTGTCCTGTTGCTCTCAAAATGCATCATCTCTGAGATTCAGATACACTGATACCCAAAGGTTGTCTGTTCCAGTTTGCTTTAGAATGGGTAAACTTTTAATTTCAGTAAAGCTACTGGGTTAAAGGTTGAAAAAATAAATGTATTGTTCTTAACAGTCACCAGTAGCATAATTACCGGTGCCTCTAACATTTCATTGGAAAGAAATGTAGAGGAACTTTGTGTTTCCTTTGACTAAATAATTGTGCTAATTAAAATACAAAAATAAATTTGCTTAATGGAAACACGGCAATTTCAAAAAAACCTTGTTTTTCTCTAAAACATTTTTACGCTACGATGAGTTGGTTTTTTGGCTCCATTTAAATTAGTGCATTTCGCAAAACTGCAACGGAAACACTTTTTTTGCATCAGACGAGTCATGTGATCAACAACCAGATGTTACTGCAGGCGGAAAAGGCAAAGAAGACTGAGGGAAGTGGTTGGAGGTTACGTGTTTTTTAATGACTTATTGTTTAAACAAACTTATTCACGTGTGAATGCGATCACCTCAATTGCAAAATTGTGTTTTTTCAACATTACCAGAAAAACACTTAAATTTTGCGCATTTGTAATGGAAACACAGGTATTGTGGGTTGTGAGTTTTAAATCAAAATCCAGTAGATTTGTATTAGGACACTGAAAATGCATTGTCGCTGAATTTTCAATCCATGTCTGCACGTCCTTAAAAAGTCTTAAATATTGCTACTATTGCTGCCAATATACCCCAGCTAGCTAGTTAGCTGGTTGTTAAATTTATATGGTTGGACTAGTGTAGTTTTTTTTCCTCTGGACTTTTCTGACAGGCAAAACTTGGAAGTCCAATGTAAACATCTTCATTGCATTTTATGACTAATATTGAGGCTACCGCTAATTAGCTGCTAATAAACCCTTGCTAGCTAGTGTGAGAAACATAAAGCTGTGTCCACAGTTTTTGCTATGCTTGATTCTAATGCAGCAAATTCTCCCAACTATCTCTTATGTTATTTGTCTTTTTTTTATCTTAACTCTCCTTCAAGGTAGCGTTAAATAGGTCTTAAGAAGTCTTATATTTGACTGGACTAAACCTGCAGATACCCTATGTTGACCCAAACTCGAGCTTTTTTCTTTCCTGTCTTTTTTACAAAGTATTATCAGTGGGGACGCCAATAACCTAAACAGTTTTTACCCTCAAAGTGGAATTAAGTAAAGTTTTATGAGCTTCTGCTCCAGAAAACATTTTTTTTCTGCAGTTGGCACAAGAAAGGGGATGAATATTGTGCCGAGTAGCCGTGAACAGCTTGCACTCTTGCAGACCAAACTTCCTGATACCTTCTTGTTGGATGTTGGCAGAGTTTTTGTGTGTTTGGAACAGGCTGTCATGGTGAAAGAGCATATAAAGTTCCTCCGCTCTGTTGGGTGGTTTTTGCGCCTTCCATTCCTGCCCCTCCAGTGTTCAGGAGCAGAGAATACATTCACCCTGAAAGCTGTCGGGGGAGTTGCACCCACAACCTAGAGTTGAGTTGAATTCAGCTATACACGAGTCTCAAACTCAAGTCTCCTGCTCTGTTTTTGCACTTTGCAGAGTGTTACACGCATATATAAGTGGATTTTTATGTTATCTGTATTGCTCATGTGCTGCAAAGCTGGCTATAGCTCTCTGCTTGGATGAAAATGCGGCAGAATGTCTAGTTTATCGTCGTGTTTACGACGATAAACTGTGATAATCTGTGACCTTACAGCCTCCCGTAGCACTGGATGACTCAGATTTTCACTATGTACATATTTTAAAAACTGAAAATTCTTAGTATCTGTTTCTTCTTTCTTTTGTTACAGCTGTAGACAATGAAATGCACATCAATTTCTTTTAAGACTGATGCATTATGTTCGTCTTAAAATGTTTCAACTAATGATGGGACTCAGTTAATTGCAAGGTCTGCAATTGATTTGTCATATTTTAATTGAAGACTATTTATTGACAAAATAAGCAGAAAAATCTATTTTAAAAAGCTTTTTGCTGCTAAATTATTGAATAAATACACATATGAGCTCAAGAACGAAGATATCTATTATTCTTAATATGTTGTTCATCCATCAGATTGGTGCAAAGGGCTTTTATACCCGTTCAGCTCTCAAGTGTCCCTGATCATTCATGGAACTCAAGAAAATCCTTCCTTAGAAATGTAGGCTGTGACGCTAACATTAACGTTGAGGGCGTCTGCGCTGCTGCAACATGATTAGCATTGCGATGCTTTTTTAGTTTCGCTGATACGATAACTCCTTTTAGCCCAACTTGAACACGACAATAGTCTTTCCCAGCGTCCCATCACTTCATTTTTTGAAGCAAAAATGAAACCTTAGTGGGCCAAGAGAAGCATCTTCGGTGTTCATAGCTGCTGTTGGCAGAAGTTGCTTGTGCGTCAAATTTACAGCTGTACCAGAAACATAATACAAAGGTTCCGACTTTTTGATTGTAAAAAAAATATATATATATTATTAATTGCGTTAACATTTTTAACATATTAAAATCTCTGTAATTATAATGGATCAGTTGTTGTTATTAGTGGATGTCATTTGGATGCTAGATTTACGGCCGTACCAGAAACGCAACACAAAGGTTCCAACTCTGTGCTTTTGCATTTTAAAAAATAAAAATGTGATTAATTGAGTTAGACATTTTTAAAATGAAAAACTATGTAATTTATAATTTATATTGTATTTAGTCTATCAAAATTACACATTAAAGTCCCAGCCTTGGTTTCAACTCTTAGTTCTTTAGACTAACTCCAAACCAGTGCTTTTAAAATGCATCAAACTTCGTCTGTCAAAGAACTTTCTGACATTTTCTCAGACTGTAGCCAAAGTTGAGTGTCTTTTATTACCATTTTGAGTGAAATACCAACACAAAGATGTCCGTAACTGTAAAGTAGACGGAAAAGAGCACAGACCACAGGTTCAAGAGATTATCTTGCGAATGGTTAACCACAAAAGAATGGCAATGAGTCTAGATATGCAGAGCTGCTGGAGCAAAACACTTGCAGCTGTAATTGTAGTGAGAGCCAAAAGCAGGGAAGCAGAATATAAACGTAAACTACAGATTAAGGGCATAAAACAAAAAGCATCATTTATTTTTGCACAACGTTTTTGATGGTCTGTCACATAAAATCACTTGACATAAAACATGTTGACGCTTGTAGTTGCAACAAGAGAAAATCTGAAATGTTTGGAGCATATAAATTTGGAGCGCTCCGATAAATCGGAAAGCTAATTTATTGGCCCAGATTTTCTTAATTGTGGTGATCGGTGATCGGCAGATACTTGCATGATAAACCGGTCTTATTCACTGATGCGAACCGCCTCTGTAAAGGTCTGAAAATCAACCACTGTTGTCTTTTGCTGTGACATGAGAGCGAGCCGACCGATAGACCTGCCCATCAGGTCAAGAGTGCACATGCAGGGTTAGCAATAGTCAGCCAACTGTTGACAAATTAACAACTTTTCAAACCCAGAAAACTGCAATTGTTTCACCCTTAATATAAATACTTTTTTTTCTTCTTAATACTTTTATTTGTCTAAATGCGTTTATAGTCACACTGATATTTTTTCCCCCTGTGTATTCCTGTAGCCTTGCAAAGACATTTTGTGTCTTTGTGCAATGACAATAAAATGTCTATTTTTCATGCCAACGTAAGTAAAATCAGCTGTACTATATAGACAATTTCTACACCTTAAGAAAAGCTTTTTTGTGTTTTCAGATATTGAAACTTTTGTTGACATAGATGTGTTGACGTTCTCTGGTGTTTCCCCCCCTCAGGCCTCCCCGATCCGTTTGCCAAGGTTGTCGTGGACGGTTCAGGCCAGTGCCACTCCACAGACACTGTGAGGAATACGCTTGACCCCAAGTGGAACCAACACTACGATCTGTGAGTCCCAGTGGATTTCTGTTCTCTTTTTTTTTTATGACACATCTGACATCTGTTTTCAGAGATAAAATCCCCTCTGACTCCGGCTTTCTATCGGTTCATGCCTCACACTTCGCACGTCTGTCTTTATTTAACCTTAATGTGTCTCGGGCTAAGATGCTAAAGGGACCTAATCGACAACAGACGTACAGAGTTCTGACATCTGGCTCCTTCGGTGTGTGCGGATCCTTTACGATGACATCACGACTGAGTATGAAAAGAACCCCCCGCCCCTGGAGCAGCACTTAACGAAGCGGAGACGGGCGGGATGTCTACAAACACCGCTTTCCTCCATTGACTGAAACACGTGCATCTCTTGTTGTACGGCGCTCGGATTTTCTCCTCTCCCAAAACGACGGTCTGCCCTGTCACAAAAAAAAAAGCTGGGAAAAAAAAAAAGGAAAAAAGCATGTGAGAGTGAAAGTTTCCAGCATTCGCCCCGGTTTATCCAAACCATCAATCGTGGCCAACAACGGGAGGCGGCACGCGTCTCAGTTTGTTTGGTTGCCATGGATACGAGACTCTCTCTCGCTTTTTTTGCGAGGCCGTTAAAAGAGCAGCTCGTGTCACGTCCGACAGGAGGGGGAGGAGGGGATGTCACGTGCGCGCCGTGGGGACGTTCAGACTGGAGAGGAGGGATCGGCCCGCCGCGTTTTAACTCGCCCCACGGGTCTGCAGATACAGCCGGCTGGAGTTCACGTGAAGGCGCGATGCATCTCCCATCAATGTTTCACCGGCTGCCGGTGTTTACTCCTGTGGCTGGCTGAGGGATCCCCAGGTGGTGTGGCGAAGGAAAGAGCTTTCAGTTATCAAGGAGCTGCTTCGTGTTTTTTTTTCTTTCTTTCTTTTTTAAGACCCACAAATATAAAATTTTATTTCCAGAAAATGTTAAACTTGTTGAGACATTTTTTTTTTCTTTTCTTTTTTCTCTTCGGATAGCACCATTTAAACTCTAAAGTAATGGCTGAAGTCCTTTTTTGCCAAAAGTGAATTTGAAAAAGGAAAAAAGAAAAATTAAAAGACCACCACCCTTTTCTTTCCAAAAGATGTTTTAGGCACATAAATTCCTTTTGGCAAAAAAGAAAAAAGAAATAAATGAAATTAGGAAGGTGGCTTTACGGCAGATTACACAAAAGCAGAATTGGTCATATGACTTAAGTGAAAAAAAAAGAAAAGAAAATGAAAAACATGTCACACTCCACAGCCTGTGTGGATTTGCTCATATCACTCTTTTTTTCCTCTCTCTATCTGGATTCTTTTTGTAAAAACAAAGATATAAAGGGGAGCGAGAAGGTGGAGCATTATGTGGAATCATAGATCAACATTACAATAGACTGAGTCAATAAATCCTGGTAATAAAGTGCAAACTAGAATCAAGTGGCATTCTACCTTAATGTTTTATTCTTGTTCATTTCTCATAAACATTCGAAATTATTTCCAGCATATATATTTCCCCTATTTATTCAAATTTTTGAAAAATAAATGTATCTTTAAATGGACTGTGAAGCTTCACCATTTTGTAAATGTCTGCCTTTATCTGACCCATTCTTGGGTGGTTTATTTTTTCTGCACCACCTTTTTTTCTTCTTGTAATTGCCTTTTGTCCAGCTGCTCCAACAGTATCTCTATAGCCTCACATATTTAAAATAAGTTTTTCCGACACTAAGATTTTAAAAATCAGAACGTGACATTGCAGATTTACGCTAGTTTTAAAAATAAATTTTTTTATCCCCCTCCCTGTGTGTTATGCGAGGGTCCAGAGATTCTGAGCGTGTTTTTGTGTGTTTCCAGGCCTGTGGTGAGCCGCAGCCAGCAAACTGGCCTGTGAACTCTGACCCTTCAGCAATGTTGCAGGATGTGGCCGGCATGCCAAAGATAGTAGAGACAGTCTGGCTTCTTTTCTCTTGCACTCAATCTTCCTGCACTGGATTTGTGTAAAAACAGATCTGTACAAAAATGGAAAAAAGGAAAAACTCAGGACGTTAAGTAAGTTTAAACAAAATAGCAACCGTTTGTCAGCAGGCGACGGTTGCCCCTCCAGATAATTTCTTTGGAGGGTCGGCGTTCATTAGCTTTAACCGTTTCTGCCACGCTCCTGGGAGTGTCCGCTCTATCACATTGGGTTAATAAAGAGTCCTCCAGATACTGTGTTAACAAACACTTTTGCGGCGTTAAGTGCCCGATGTAATGGAAAATTACGCACGCCCCCTCATCCAGCCAGCTTCCTGTGACCATCTGAGCCGTTTGCTGAAGAGCTAAACTGCGAGCTGTTAATTCGCAGTGGTGTTTTTTTTTGGTTTTTTTAACCCCTCCAGGGGGTCTTTTGTGGGCTCTAGTGTCCCTTATATGATAGTGGGCTGGCAGGAAATGGGGATCGAGAGGGGGGAAGACATGCGGCAAATGTCGTCGGGTCCGGGAGTCGAACCCGCGACGGCCGCGTCGAGGACTCAAGGCCTCCAAATACGGGTCGCACTAACCACTACACCACCACGGCACGCCCTCGCAGTGGTGTTTTTAAGCCAAATCAATACGTCTTGTCAAGTAAAGTATTTATTTCTTCTTTTATTAGTTTAATTTACATTCTCCATTTGGTGTGCCAACCATAAAAATGATAATTCAGCAATCTAAATGTGCAGTTGTTTGTGTCGTCGTGCAGAAGCGAAACAAAATCCATTTTTAGTGCCTTGCAGAAGCATTCATATCCTTCTGATGTTTTCCCACATTACAACTACAAGCTTTAATGTATTCTATGATTTTATGTGATGGAGCAACACAGTTGTCAATGCTGCTTTATGGTGGCCAGCATTTTTATAAGTAAAATTTTGAAAGCTGTGTTGTGAACTTGTATTCAGCCCCCTTCACTCTAATGCCACAAAAAAATAAAAAATAAAACAGGGGAACCAGCTATGCTGTCTGGAATTTAATTTCACAATTTTGTCGAAAAAGCTAAAATTAAAATATTTTAAATATATTTTAAGTATTTATATTTAATCAAATTTAATATTTAAATTTGAATTGTATTTTTCTTATTTTCTTCTAATTACATAGGATTTATACTCCTTGCATTTTTAAATCATATTCATAGCCTGATTTTCCCTTTACTGTGACCAAAAAAAAAAAAAACTAACTTTGAATGTAATGGAAACGGTGCATCTAGTTCTAAAAATCTGCTGCCTGTTTTATGGTCAAGCTCACTTTTATCATCGGGACTCTGCTTGGTTTTATTGTCTACGGCTGCGTTAAAATTCTTCGCCAGTCTAATGAGTTTTACAACACGAAGGGTGATCCAAACGACTGCGTTTTTTTTTTTTTCTTTTCTTTTTTTGTTGCACGACCCTCCCATCGTGTCTGACTTGACGGAGCGGCTCTCTTCCCATCGCACCCCAGACAGGCATTTGGCATGCGCTCAAAACGTCCAGACGTCTTACTCACAGCCCCATTGTTTCGGATCCCTCTTGGTGAAAAGCAGCGGCGTAATTACACGGGGGACGCGGCTCTGCAAATCGCTCAGACAATCCGCTTTAAGCCGAGGAAGGGAGCCCACCCGAGCAGATGTGCCACGACAAGTTCAGATGGTGACTTCTTTTTTTTTTTTTTTTTTCTCGCAGCACGGCCTCACACACACTCACACACACACACACACACACACGAGGGAGAACCTCATTAGAGCTCGTTAGAGCTAAAGTCCAGCAGCAGACAGACATAAACAATATATAAACCCACTTTTTTTGCTAAATGTGTCTTTCATTTCCAATTTGTATCTTGGCTGCTGTGACGTGTTTGAGCTGCTGGCTCGAGTTTATTTATTTTTACTGACCCCAGAAGGCATTCCAGTTGATTCGTTGTTGTTTCTGCCAACAGCAGTAGCCCGGGTAAGATGGCGGCCAATACGGTGGTCTGTTTGTTTTTTCTTTGGTGTTGTGTCAATTAGTTGCGGTGTTACCATAGTTTTAGCTTTTATTGCTCTAATTGATTAATTGAAGTAATTTTTGTTTGCAATTTGAAACAATTCTTCCAGAATTCCTCGAAAAAGTTTTCATTCCCTTGAAACGCCAAGTAGCCTGTGATTTAAAAAAGTGAAAGGAAAATTATATGACTTTTTTTTTGTTTTTCATTCTTTGCCAACAGAAATCTGAAAAGTGTGGTGTGCATTTGAAGTTACTGCTTTAGCTGCAGCTCTACCTTCGTTCCACATTTAGGGAGTGACAATTCTTTCCTCTAAAAAAGCTCAGACTCTTATTGGATGGAGAGAATTAGTGAATATTTTAAAATCTTGACATTGATTCAAAGTAGCATTTATTTCTTTACTTTGACTTTGACTGGGACCTTTTATCTAAAGCTTTTATTGAAGTTGATTCTGATTTATTGTGTAATCTACATTAACTCGTTGAAGAACATTTAATTTCCTTTGGGTTCAATAAAGGATTTTTGGATTTGAATTTGAATTTTATAAATTCCAATTAATAATGTTAAAAAAAACAACAACAAACCTGACAGTATTATCAGAAAATAATGATGAATTACATTGGACTCCATTAATTTGGCAAGTGTTTGAATTTTCCCTTTGGGGTTCCTGGGTAAAGGCGGTCTGAGTACGAATGCACGCCACTCTTTCCATTTATCCACTACTTTGCATTGGTCCATCACATAAAATTCCAATTAAGTATAAATTTGTGATTGTGACTTAATTAAATGGACTCAAATGCTTATTACCATATTTTTCCCATGGCAACCATTCACCTGTGCAAAATGCCTAGGTGAACCTAGCTCTGCCTTTGATGACGAAGCTCCTCCTCAGAGACGCCCTTTCAAAGCTCCCGCCTCCAATGACACTCTCACTCTGCTCCTTCAGACTAGCCAGCAGCAATTAGCAAACACCCTGTAGTGTCCACACTGCCAAGGTGTTAGACTACGGTTAATGTTGGACCATTTACCTTCAATGCAACGTTGGTAAAAACATGGTTGAAGTGTTAATAGAGGAGCACTGCCGTGACGACTTCCTGAAGGCGGAGTTTCAGAAAGAACAGGAGCTTCTTAAAGAGACAGAGACCCCCCAATTTTAATGCTTTAAATTACAAAGTCAAAGTTCTGTGAAGCCATATTTGATATTTGCAGAATTTTCATAAGAACTGAAGGTAACATAGTTACTTGATTGTGCTGTAAAAATTATACTATGTGGCTGGAAAACACATTACTGCCCCTTTAACAATTTCTAAATGAATACAACTTATACTCAAGTGCTTTTGTGTTTTTTTCGTTTTCATGACACATTTCTTTTTACTAATTTAACCGACGTATAGTCTAGAAAATTAGGTAATGTCTTTCTTGTAGGGGAAATGACTTCATCTTGCCTCATCATGAGCTTGAACCTTTAGTTAGCCTAAAACCTTCCTGAATAAACCTTTAGTTTACCATTCGCCTCTCAGTGCTGGTGCTGCAAGGCGGGTTCACAAATCAGTCACTGGTTCTTCTCTTGGCATGTCCTTGATGAGGTACAGCTGGTGTGTTACTGTAGAGCATTACGCTGCTGCTCTTTATCTCCCTTTCTACAGTCCCGTCCTGCTCTTCCTGCTGGGAACGTTATAAAAGACTCAAAGGGTTCACACGTTGCCTGTCATGCTCCGTCACACGCCGAGATGCTCAGGGCCAGATTTACACATTCACACCCGCCGGCTGGAAAATCCCCCTGAGCCGCCACACCTTCCTCTTTCTCGTCTGTCTCCGCGTCCCGAGTGTCGTCCTTGATGCAGAGCTTTGTTTGTGGCCCCTATTGTTGGGAGTCGGTCTGGTGGGAGTTGTGGGGGAGGGCACGGCATCCTCAGTGAACTTCATGATAGGTCTCACGAACGCATCGTTGTCAGCCTTCATCCTAACATTGTTTATGATTTGTAAGCAAACATCCATTCTGCTCCCGTTTCACCTCAGGTACATCGGGAAATCGGATTCAATCACCATCAGTGTGTGGAATCACAAGAAGATACATAAGAAGCAAGGGGCTGGGTTCCTGGGCTGTGTCCGCCTTCTGTCTAACGCCATCAACCGCCTTAAAGACACAGGCTGTAAGTATCAGTGACACTTCAAAGTAGCAATTTGCCTCAAGACAACTGCAGTTTCACCTCTTTTGTTGCTTTTAAAAGTAGGTTTCTTTGGTTTCAAGTAGAACATTTAGCTTTATATGTTTAATATGTTTCCTGTATTTTATATATATATATATATGGTATAAAAATACCAAATAAATGAAATGCTGACTTTTAGAATTTGTAACAAAATCTAACATGATGCAACTGAAAGATAATAATTATTGTAAGTGTCAGTGGTGGCACTGCTAGCTAAAAAGTTATTTTTGCTAACCCAAAAGCACTAAATACCAACTTTAGCTCTGCTAATCCTAAAGCACTATACCAACTTGGCAGAAGCTAATGCTAAAGTGCTCATTTTAATTCAGATCATATATCCCCTTGAAAAACTATAACCCTCAAGCAAGATATTAATTTTCACATTATAATTTACATGTTCTGTGATGCTCTTGGCTGTTGTATTTATGTTTATGTCTCGTTCCCTACAGCTAGTTTTATTTTGTTCTTAAATGTTCCTAGTTTGAAATAAAGTCACTGGAAAAAACGGAGAATGTGAGGAGAGGAAACGCAACTGCTGCGTCTTCAACCACTTCAAAATAAGAGCATAAATATAATTCTAAATTAGCGCTTTAGAATATATCCAGAAAAAATGTAGTTAGGGGAAGCTAAATGTTTTCAACGTTAGCAAAAGCGCTAACCAAAAATTGCTCTTAGCAGAAATGTCCCCACCACTGCTAAGATTCACAGATGACCTGAACTCAATATGTTAATTATGAGGCACCAGTTACCATTATAAAAACTTACCAAAGAGGCATAAGCTGCTATGAAATGAAACATGACCTGCCATCTCTTTTCTTCGCTCCAAAATGGCCGTGGTTTTCTCCATGGCCATTTTGGCCAAACACTTTAATTTTAGTTTCATCAGACCACAACATATATCCCAGAAACACAGTTCTTTGTCTCTGTGTGCAAACTGTAATCTGGGTTTTTGTGTTAATGGCTTCTTCCTGGACACTATAATGGCAATAATGGTTATTGCTTTCATATAACTATTTAAACAAATGATATATACTGGCTGGTTTCTTTTTTATTATTATTATTTTATTTTATGCACACAGTTCAGTCAAATCAGAAGCTTACAAAGCCTTGACATCCTGATCTTGACTTTCCCATGTTGTAAAAAATTATTTTTAAAATTACTTTTTACTCTTAGCAGTAAAAATGTCTCATAAAATGTCTCAGATTATTCAGGTATTTGGCAAATATAGATATTTATTGTACATAAAATGTGGAGTAGCTCCATTTGTTTCACTTTTTGCCCTTAAAGTGTTTCTTTGGTACTCTCTGCCATAGCAAACCTTTTCTGTGTTCACACACACACACATTATCATGTTTTATGAAACAGTTTAAACTTTTTAAACAATTTTAAACATTTTCACTCACGAACAGACAGGAAGAAGCTGAAATCGGACCTACAACCTTTTGATCCCAAGACAAGTACTTTACTCACAGAGCCACAGTCACTCCCCTTATCATATCATTTATTGTGATGCATTTGTTGTAATAATTTTGATTTATCGGAATAGATTTCATTTAATAACTGTCTGTATTGTCACGATTGATAGTTTTACTATGTTCTTCACTGCCTGTTCAATGAAAATGTCAATAAATACCAATAAATTTGCAAATGCCTTCGCAGTTTAGCGATGCCAATCACACTTCTGTACGTGACTGGTGTCCTAAAGAAGCGAGTTACAAATGGGAATGATTTTCAAAAGCAGCTTTTGTGTTTTGGGGGCCATAATTGCTGTGACGCAAAGAGAAAAATAGTTCTTATCATCACTTTTATCGCTATCACGATAATACTGCTAAATGTCACCCACACCTACAACCAAAACATCAATACAACGTTGAGGAGTAGTTGCCGATCACGTCCCAATCTACTCGGTGCATCTGACAGCGGCCTAACTGGACTGTGAAAAGGGTCTGCCAGAACAGGAAGAGCCGCTCAGCATCACCCTGCAATTACAGTAAAAAAAAATTTTTTTTAAAGCGCCTCATGTCAGACGCTGGCCGGGTGAACGAGACGGAGGCTTCTGCAAACGTCTTCCTCTAAAAGCCGAGGCCGGACAGATTTAGCTGACAACACCGCAGCAGTCTGGAGGTTGTGTTTTGAGCTGGTACCTGCTCTGTGGGTCTGCGGTCTTGTTGGCTGAACTCGGAAAGAATCCCGTAACTTTTCCTAGAAACTCCTGACTCGGTTTTTCTGAAGCGACACAGGAAACCTGAAGTTTATGCAGCAGCTGCGAGTGGTTTGCTTTTGCATTTCCCCTTTTTTTTCTCCTTTTTTTTTTCCTCTCCTGGCCTGGTCCTCGCCCCTCGGTTTCCCCTCCAGTCTCGTCCATGAGGTGGCAGAATGTGTGCAAGCACACACACACACGCTCACCCCCACTCCCCCTACACACACACAAACGAAATGCCATTGTGACTAACCTCCATCTCTCTCCGTCTGCTGATCTAGACAACCGGTCATTTTGCACAGACATACATAATTGTACAGCTATTTATGTTTAAGCACAGATTTGTAGTTTTCTCTCTGTTGTGGTCTTCGTCATTCTTGTTTTTCCTGCATTTACCGTCACTTGCCCCTCCACAAGCCCTGGAAATGGCATTGACTGTAACATTGGTGTATAATTGCAGAGTGTCTTTGCTTCTCTGGTACAGTTATGTATGACTGCACAAACTTAATTGTTCTTGTGAAATTATTCACACACCTACAACATTTTCACATTTTGTTCACTGGGGGGCGCACTGGTTGCAGTTTTCTGTTCAATCACCGATCTTTAAAAAGCCTGACCTGCCGATTCCGATGTTGGCCGATACCGTTGTTTTAAAACATTTTTTAATAGTTGACGCTGTGACATGGCATCTTAGTTGGCAACAGCGGCTGATTTTTCACGCCTTTTCAGAGGTTGACAGGATCACCTGATAAGATCGGTTTCACATCCAAGTTCACTCAAAATGAAGGAAATCAGAGCCTGTCAATAGCTACATCCACAAATTTAATAATACATCATTTTGAGGAAAAATCCATGTACGGTAATTCCAATTTTGGGGGGGATCAGCCTCCTGTGTTTTGTTTTTTTATCAGGTAAAGCTTTAAAGGTCACAGGATATTTAAAAATATCACTAGGTAATTATGTGTTATTGGAGGACATTATTAAAAATACCTTAACACCAACTATAAAGTCTTAAAAATGACAGTACCCCCTCACCCCCCTAAAATAAATAAACAAACAATGCTAAGCCTAGTGGGGGGCGCAACTAAAGCCTGGTGGCCCTCCAGGCTTATAATACACTAGGGGAAACTCTGTATACCAGTGGTGTGCAAAGTGCTGCTCAGGGGTCTATTTTGGCCCTTTAAATTAATTCAATGTGGCCCCTGATCTCAATTCAAGAATGGCACAAATGTGGCCCTCGGAGACTTTGTAACCTTTTTTTTTCATTTGATAAGATTTTGCACGGGGAGTTTATAACTTCTTAAACAGTAAGTGTTAAGTACAACACCAATTTCCTTTCTTTGCGTCAGCTTTTTTATTTCATCATTCGTGCCACAAGCATCCAGCTAGTTTCTTTTTTTTGTTTTTTTTTACTCATAAACACACTTGGGCACACCCCTGCATTATGTTTGGCTAAATGCAACAAAGATTGCTGAATAAAATTATCATTTTGGGAATAAACCAAAAACATTTTATAGACTTGACTGGAAAATAATAAGCCCAAAAAGTTAAATGATTGCATACATGCTGCAGGTAAAAGAGGAAAAAAAACATATTTTTGTGTTTTTAATTGGGGGTGGGAGGACTTTGGCCCCTGAATACTTGAAATGTAGGAATTTTGGCCTTTGGTGCAAAAACGTTGGACATTTTTCCAGGAAGAAAATCTGTTGGAGACCTGTATGTTTTTTGTTTGTTCGTTTTGTTTTGGGGTTTTTTTGTAAAAAGTGAAAGTTTTTCATTGAAATTTTGAAAAATGACACCGGAGGGCCAAATTTGTACCAAATGGCCACACAGGTTGGATACCCGCCGTCGTAAACCGTGCAGCATTTACCCATCCACTTAGCAATGATACCCTACTTTTGTGTTGAGCTCTCATTCAAAAAAAAATCCCAGTAGAATATAAGTTTGTGATTGTCCAAAGAGTATTAATAGTTTCCCAAAGAATATTCTTTTTAAAAAGTTTTTTTTTTCTTGTTTTTTTTTTTTTTTTCCGGTGTAAATGTTTTCTGTTTTCTGTTTCCTCTGTGGCTGCTGACCTTCCACCAGCCTTGTAACTATTTGACCATTTTGGTCCCTGTTTAGTCTAGGCAGACATCCTGAGCTGATCTGCATGACACCCAGACAGGAGAGAACAGATAGTGGCATTTTTTCATGTCTGGAGGCAACTTGGACTTTTTTTTTTCTTTTTTTCTTTGCTGTGTGTGTATTCTTTTTATTTCTCTTTCTCTCTCTCTTTCTCCCTCGCTCTGAAATTCCACAGACTTTAAGCAAACGTTCAGACAAAAGAGCTTCCAGACTTTGGCAGGGGGTTCGCGTGCGCGCCGCGGCCGAGCGGAATGGCGCACGCCTCGTGCTGAAATCCGTCAAACATTTGACCCCGCCGCGTTTGAACCGAGGCCCGTGCCGTACCGAAAGCCTCGGTGACGCTTTTACGGCCCGTGGCTGTTCCATCTGTTCTCTGGCACGGCCCCGAGCCGCGGCCTTTCAGACGGGAGCAATGAGAGACGGATAATGAGGGAGGGGGGAGGTCGACTATTGAGTGATGTAAACGATACGCCGCCGTGGGACTCGTCCAAGCAGCGCGGAACGCGTCCAAACACATGCTGGTTTACATGTATCTCTCTCACACATTAATCCTTTCTTCTCCTCCGGTCCCATTCCAGGTTGTTCTCCCCTCTCTCTCCCCCCCTTTTTTTTATCTCTGTTTTCATTCCTGTCTGTCTGATTGTGCCGTTTTTCACTCATTGCTCTTCTTCTGTTTTTGATCTTCCACAGACCAGAGACTAGACTTGAACAAGCTGAGCCCCAATGACAGTGACACAGTCCGGGGGCAGATTGTAGGTAAGTGCGCCAAAGGAATCGACAGGAAAAAATCCACGTTTTCTCAAATCACAAGATTTGATGGTAATCGGATTACAGTTTTAGGCTAAAAAAGTGGGAAAAATCCAGCCTTTAATTTGAGTACGATGAAAAAAATGAGGGATTTAAGGCTTAGAGCTGGAAAGTGTGGTAGGCCTGCTTCCAGCAAACAAACTTTGCTGGGCGATAAATTGTCCCAGAAGTGATTGTGATACACGATAATATTGTTGCTTTGAGACCATTTTAAAGTAATATATTGGTATATTCCACATCTGAGCTACTCTTGCCATCTGAAGAAATGCACCACTTCCAACCAAAAACAACCAATCAGAGCCAGGAGGAGGGTCTCAGTGCTGTGGATCAACTTCATGTACTCGCTGTTAAATGTGCCAATTATAGCCAAACGACTCATTGTCACAGGAAACTTGTTTATCTCCCATCAACGGTGGCTGTGCTAACTAGCCTTAACAGTCACAACAGGCTAGGCTAGCCACAGGATAGACTGCTGAGGGGGGAACATGACGATTATCTGTAATTCATGTCACTCCATTACTGAGACATGAATATCAGATAGCATGGGGGGAATTGGAAGGGAGGATGAACAGCACCACACAAGATTGTGATTAACAGCGCTAAGACCCGCCTCCTGGCTCTGATAGGTTGTTTCTAGATAGCACCAAGAGAGCTTAGAGGGGCTCAATATTTTTCACAGATTATCTGTCTTATACCAAACTGTCACGCCATGATGACAGTTTCAACAAATATGTAAAAAAATTATTTTTTTAATAAAAGTTACATTACATACTGCAGCTTTAATATTGATAAAAGAAAGCACTAGTTCTATTGGCAGATTATTTCACATATAGCAGGACATTTTTCCAAGTGAAATAACCTACCAGTGGAACTCGTGCTTTTTTAAAATTTATTAAGTTACAAGTAAGTTAGCTTTGTCCTATTCCAAGTGTATTAATATGTTTTGTTCTAGAAACTAGATCAAAAATACTTGGTAAGATTGTGTTTTTGCAGTTTGGAAAAAGAAATCTACTGCATAAAATTCACCTCATTGCTTTTTTCCAAGCTTTGGATTTTGATTTTAGCCATTTTCCTATTGTTTTTATAAACCTACACAGTTTTTTTTTTCATCCTTTTGTTTTTCATTTTTATCAAATCTGGTATCTGCTGCCTAGTAACCCTAGCATCTGCATCTGCCTGCCATGTGTTCCTGCAGTGAGCCTGCAGTCGAGGGACCGCATCGGCACCGGAGGCCCCGTGGTGGACTGCAGTCGGCTGTTCGACAACGATCTTCCAGATGGGTGAGTGAGGGCGAAGCCTCTTCGGTTTCTCTCTCGGCCGCTGCAAGTCGCACACAACCACGCGCTCGCTCGCACGGCGCATTAAGGCAGAACCGATGTAAGAATGCGAGGTTGCTGCGCCTGTATGAGTGTGTGTGTTTCTGCCGCCAGCTGGGAGGAGAGGAGGACGGCGTCTGGACGGATCCAGTACTTGAACCACATCACACGCACCACGCAGTGGGAGAGGCCGACCAGGTGAGTTGGAATCCCAAACCCGGACTTCTTTAGCGTCAAACGGCGGGAGGTCCGCGGAGAACCTCGCCGTCTGACCTCGGTTGATCCCAAATAGAAAATAAAAACCCTGGGGAGAACCGAAGTGGGTTTCAGGAAAACGTAAAACATCTCCTTTTGCATCCTGAGGGAGAACATTTCCATGGCACATATTTTATGTATACTTTGCATTCTTTGTTTAATCGAGGCGTCACGTTCACTACCATCCCTCCCCTCCGCTCTAACCTCCTCCTCCTTCCCGATGTCTCTCAGGCCCGCGTCGGAGTACTCCAGCCCTGGACGTCCGCTCAGCTGCATTGTAGACGAGAACACGCCTGTTAGCACGAACGGCGCCACGCCCACCACCGCGTCGCCTCCGAGCGACAGCAACCAGCGAGCCCAGGAGAGGCGGGTGCGGTCGCAGCGGCACCGCAACTATATGAGCAGAACCCACCTGCACATGCACCCAGACCTTCCTGAGGGATACGGTGAGCGGAACGGCAACGCCACATAAAACACACACACGCTTTTACTTACAGCACTTTAAAAAAGGTCTTTGACGAGGTTGTTTTAACACGTGAACAAGTTTGATCTAAATCCCTGGTTCTCAAACGGTGCTGCTTCTGCTACCAGAGTCTGATTTACAAGGAGGTGGTTCCCTGGGCTTGAGCCATTTTTGGTCCCCTATTCAGTGAGGGAGAAATCTTTTATTAATGCAAATTACAATACATTATTAATAGGTAGTCCTATTCATAAGCAAGTATGAATTGATGCCTGGTAGGTTTAATGCATCCTCTGAGCAGTGGCTCCATGTTGTCTCCAAACAAAACGTACTATAATTCCATAATTTTCAAATACTTGAGTTTTGTTTATAGTCGTAAAAATTACTAAATATTAATACAGTTCACCTGACATAGCTGTGTGAGTTTTATATAAAGTACAATAAAATTCTTCCAGAACAGAAACATTTAGGTTTTACTACTACTTAGAAACTGTGGCGTACTGATTCCGTTTACAAATTTAGTACACACTCAGAAATTCCAGAGAATACTTACTAATTATCTAGCAGCCCAGAAAAAGAATTGGAACAAACTTAGAATCCATAAAAACTACTTGAGAAACTAGGTTTTAGACTCATATTCTTCCAAACCAGAAAAGGAATTATGCCAGAGGATACATACTTACTTATACTTATCTAGCAACCCTGAACAGGAGTATCTAGTTTACAAACTTTGGATCAACATTATTAGATTCTTTTCTTCTTTTGCTCTTTTCTTTGGTTTGTATTTCCTTTCAATTGCCTTGTTGCTGAAAATGTGCTATATAAATAAAATTACCTTACAATGCAAAATATGTATTCATTAAAAATCCCCCAAAGATTGGCGCCCTGGGCTTCTGCCCATTTATTCCCTCTAAAGTCTGCCTCGGTGTGGTACTTTTGCTGGCTTTTGTGAAAGTTTAGTATTAGCTATTTACAATTTGAAAATAAAGCAAATTAGCTGTAATGTAGAGATAATAAATAGTTAAAAAATGGACACTTTTTTTCACACAGGTGAATCAAAAATTATACAGCACTAATGTTTCCACCGCAATCACGCGGTGGAAACATTAGAGGGGAAAGTGTAACTGGACCCCGAGGGTACTTCCTGCGCCCTGCGGTCTCTCAGCTCGGTGTTGGGATATCATCGGCACGGCGTAACAGTCCTGGCATGTCTGAGAAAGCATTTCGCCGGCTTAACGGGCGAGCCATGATACGCGTCACCCCCTTACGCCCCTGATTCCTGGCGCCTCATGTGAAGCATTTCGCCATGCAGCTCTTGACACGAACAGGAAGGTGGATGCGGCGAAGACGGTGGCAGAGGACGGGAAATCTCCGACGGGCAGCGATGAATGAGTTCACCAACTGAAAACTCAGACATCCCTCCTGCCCCTCCCCCCCACGTCTTGTCTCTCACCTCCTCCCTGCCGGCCGCCGTTTGGGATCTCGGCCGACTCGAGCCGTTCTTTTATCTCCCATCTGTCAGATCGCTCTTGTACGCTGACAGATTGGATACAAGCTGTCTGCATGTGGAGTATGAATTCAACTTTGGAGAAGTGCTTTTAATTGACGGTTGAGGCGACGCGATTAACCCCTTTACATTTTTGTCAATGTCTTTGCACAGAGCAAAGGACGACGCAGCAAGGTCAAGTTTACTTCCTCCACACTCAGACGGGTGTCAGCACATGGCATGACCCCAGAGTACCCAGGTATGAGTTACGCAATCACCACTACTGTTTTCTGCTTCACATCTAATATTTTCATTTAGCTCTTAACTAGAACTGAAACGATTAATCAAAAGAATCGCAGTGAATCGATTATTGAAGTAATCGTCAACTAGTTTAGCAATCAATTAATCTAATTAATCAGAACGTGCCAAATATCACAAACAGGGTCGCTAAGAACCCTGTTTCATGAAGTAATCTCTCTAGCACAGACCTTAAAGCTGTACGCTCTGATTGGTCACAAGTTTACTCTGAGCGAGTCATATCACATAGAGCTTTCATACGTGGTCTTAAATCAAATGGCCATTTTTAAATCATTGTTGTTGTTTGTTTTTTTTATCAAAGCATCCAACTTTTTGCATCACTGCGACAGAATCCTAATATTTCAGCCGGGACGTGGCTGAGAATAAATATAAAATAAAAGGTGAAACGAGCGCAGCAGATGTTTCGATGGGCGATCTGTTTAACAACGGCGTGCTTGCGAAGATTTCCGCTGCATCTCTTTCGCCGCACTCTGCCGAAACCAACGGCGTTTACAGCCGTATCATCAATTTACAAACAGCCCAAGGGCCGGCGTCGACGGATACATTATGTCGTCGGCTTCTTTTTCACAGCGAGTTCCGATGCAAACACACACGTTGACATGTGCAGCGTCCATTTTCCCCCCCTCCCACATAAACACAGCTCGCTTTGATTGTTCTCAATGGAGTCTGATGGCGAGTCGTATGGAAAATTATAATATGAACAACCACGCTAAAAAGCAATCCAAAAATAGGGGGTGAAATCTCGGCAAAGAACTGAAACTGAGTGTGAAGAGCAGCACCAAGATTACCAAATACTTTTTGTCTTAGTTTCTTGTGCAAATATCTTCTTATACTTGAAATAAGACAAAAATAATATACAGATAACTATTCATTAATATTGAAAAATATGTACTAGTTCCATTGGTGGGTTATTTCGCAAGACATTTTTCTTATGTTTTCGGTGAAGCAATCTACAAGTGGAACTAGTACTTTTTAAAATTAATATTAAGACATTATTGACTTAATACAAGCTTCTATGTCTTGCTGAAATGTTAGTTGTGAGTTAGTTTTGTCTCATCTCAAGTGTACCACCATGTTTGCACTACAAACTAGACTAAAAATACTTGGTAAGATTTTGTGTGTTAGCAGTGAAGTGTAAATGTTGTCATAGATCATTGGGAAAAACTTTTTCTTTTTTTTTTAAAATCAAAACATCAGTGTTGCTAAGTTTGTAATATTCCTTTTTTTCTGTCAAATTCCAGGATTATATTTGCAACGGAGTTCTCTTAAAAAGCAGTGGACTTGGCTTGGATTGACTCTCGTTTCGGTCCAGACAGCACTTTGAGGATTGCTCGTCTACCTTTTCGATGCCTGTAACCAGATTCTTCTCTCTTTTTTTTCGTAGCAGCGTTATCAGACCCGCGTCGCGCTTTACGCCCGTCAAAGCCCGCGGGAAGCGCACTCAGGGGCGGTCCCAGCTGACCCTGTCGGATGCTTCCAGGCATGCGGGTCGTGTCGATTACGGCATCCCAGAAGAATGCGCATGCAAAATAATCTGCACATGCTTTTCAAGAACATGCCCCATTGCGCTTCCTTTGATGAAACTTGATCGATTACGTCTCCCATCTGCTGAATATGGATGACGTTTTCATAACTCTTCTGGCCAAGCAACAGCTTGCAATGAGCTGCACTCGTTCTGAATGTAGTTTGTTACCAACTGCTTAAAGTTTAAGGGGATCTTTTTTGTTGTTGTTGTTGCTCCCTTTGTTTCGCCTGTAAACAGAAATAACAAAAAATTCCAAAACCTTACAGAGATTTTTAGTCTAGTTTCTAGGGAAAACATCTTAGTACGTTTGAAATAAGAAAAGTAACATTTTCATCAAGAAATAGAAGCTTTTTTTTTGGTCAATAATTTCTTAATATTGACAAAAAAGTACCAGTTTCACTATTTCACTTATAGCTAGGGATGCACCGATCCAGTGATTTCACTTCCGATACCAATATCTGAGGTTTAGTATCGGTCCATACTGTTCCGTTCCAGAGAAACAGTGCTGAATACTCTAAAATATTTTCTATTTTTAAAAAAAAAGGATTTACGGAATTACAAATCTATTTGATAACTCTGCATCGGTACAGGAACTTAAATACACTAACAGCTTCACTAGCCTGGTCAAACATGTGAAACAACAACTTTAATTTGTTCAGTAAGTTCAATTATGTCTACGAACAGCCAGCGTAAAATAAATGATACTAAAACTACTTTGGTGACACATGTACAGAAAACAAACTGCAACAAATCTTCTTTCAAGGGATTCAGAAAGTGCAATTAGGAATTTCAAATATAATGTAAAATAAATTAAAAAGCTTGATTACTCTAGAAATTCTTTCAGTATCAAGACCGATAAAGACATTAATATCGGATCGGTGGAGCCATACTTATACCGACATTTTTTTCCATGTTATATGTGAAATAGTCTATCAGTGGAACTAGTACTTTTTTGATCAATATTACAAATTATTGACTCTTATTTCTTTCTGAAAAGTTAATTGTAAGTTAGACCAAAAACACCTGGTGACATTTTGTGTTTTTGCAGTGAACATTCGGCTCTCTGTTTCAAGTTTGACTGAAAGAGGTAGTAAATAATCAGCTTTTTTGTTCTGAAACCTGGTTTTGCTCCTCCGTTGTGCCTCAGAGACCTGAGCAATGTGAACTGTGAGGAACTCGGTCCGCTGCCGCCGGGATGGGAGATCCGCAACACCGCCACAGGGAGGGTCTACTTCGTCGACCACAACAACCGAACCACGCAGTTCACCGACCCGCGCCTCTCCGCTAACCTGCATCTGGTCCTAAAGTAAGAGCTGGGCTTTATTCCTCTCCATAACACACAAGCAAGTAAAAAAAAACAGAAAACGAGATGAAAAATTATGTTTTTATTTTTGTTTTATTTAGTCCAAGTTCCAACGGTTCTCGAGGAGGCAGCGAGAGTCAAAATGTCAGGTAAGGACCGGGGCCCTACGTCTGTCTGACGGTTTTAACTCGGAATACCGTTCCAAAGTGTGTTGACCACTGGAGCCAATCGGCCATTAGAATACAGACACACACACACAGAAATGTATACATGTTACAGGCTTCCCACTTCCTTTTCTTTCCTCCTGACGTTTCAGGAATTCTTCAGAGGTTTTAATCATGAAAGCGTTTTTTAGCACACGATCTGTCACAAAGCTGTCTTTGGCTGGACATCAAATAGCCGAGTGAAAACCGAGGCTGATGTCTGGGCGTGTGTGGATGTGTGTGTCAGGAGCGTCTCAAGTCCAGGAAACGGAGGCCCAAGTCGATGAACGAGCTGAATTTGAGCGTCTATACATGTAGTTATGATGGTTTCAACCCGTGTGCAGCTGTAGCAACACGTCCCAGTGTCCTTTTTTTAATATTCTTCTTTTGAAGTTTTTATTTGAAAAAAGAAATATAAACTTTTTAAAAATCTTTTTAGCTTTTTTTTATGGCTGAAAAAGAGTTGAGTTTGTGCTCATTTTTGTGTCTGAAAAGTCGCTAAGTTGACAACAATGTGGCGATTATTATTAACCGACGGCGCTAAAGGGGACAATCGCTGATTTTAGACGTTTGTGGAAGTAGATAAGATCGGTTTCACGTCCAAGTATCGGCCGATTTCCCACCACCCGAAGTTAAAAGCAGATTTAGTGATGCACACAGAAACCTTCCACCTCTGTCTTTTCTTTAAAAGTCTCACGCTTTTATCCATGCAGGAGACGTCTTGCCTCAACATTATCACCGTATCTTGCAATGAGTATTGAGCCTAAAGTTTGGAAATCGTGATAGGATATAATCGGAGCCTGCTTCAACCTGTTGTGTTTATATTAACAGCGCCTTGTATGATCTACTCCCTCTTCTGTTTAGTTTCAGAGCGAACTCTGAAGGGACTCTCAAGCTTGTGACAAACGTCTGGAAAATCCATCAGTCTTCCTGGTTCCCTGTCAAGACATCTGCCTTTTATCAGGCCGGAGATTGTAGACATTTTCACCTCTCGTGTGCCGTCATCCCACAAAAATGTCAGATATATATGATGTCCATCAAAGTTGCAGTTTATAGCGCTGCGTGGTTTTGGTTAAGACATTCCCCCGCGCTGTTGCCGTCTTGCTCCCTTTTCTGCTCGAGGTCAGCGTCCAATAGGTAACCGAATCCACGTCTGCTTTCTCTTTTCTCTCCCCTCCCCTCTCGCAAGACCTGGCTGCGAGATTCACGTGAGAAAAGGACGTCTACTTCTCTTGGAGATGTTTGTGGTTGATTAAAAGTGTGTCGGGGTTGCGTTCAGGTAACATGTTCCAGTCACTCGTCAATAAGCGGCTGGAAAGAGAACAGAGAGAGAGAGATGGAACAGCAATGTTTGTTTTATGGGTGAGAGATGCTCTGTTCCTCTCCTCCCCTCCCTGCCGTGTTTGGGTGCTGTCAGCAGAGTAACCTTCGTGACCCCCCCCAGTCTGCTCCTTGGTCTAGTCGGCAGGAAATAAAGGGATTCACGAGGAGGGCTCGAGCGTCCTATGGGGGCCATGTGGCGTTCTGGGATGGCAGGAAGTGATTCCATTATGCTGCACCAGACCCCAGAAACCAAACTCTGGGACTTTTCTATAGAAAAATGGCCGCTGTGGTGAGGCGGAATGCAGTCTGTTGGGTGGGTGGATACATTAAAGGCTAAACCGACTCTTTACAACTGGGATCTGTCTGGAGGTCATTTGTTATCACTTCCAGTTAAGTTGTTTTTTCTTCCTATTTAATAGGAGCTGCATAGTGGCAACTATCCGTAAATCAATAAGATGGTAAATACTGTAACCTTGGCAGTAGAGATGCAAGTTATCAATTACGTAATAAGCGGACATTTTTTCTCTCTTGTATCAAGGTCCTCAGTTTTTCATAATATGCTGAATTTTTTTTTTTTTCAAATCATTACATTTTGATATTATTTTGTATCTGCTGTATTAAATAGTGATTGAACAAACAAAAAATTGTGGATTTATCACATTAAACTTAAGTATTCAAAAATATAACAAAACAGGAACTTATTAGGTTGCTTAATAGGAAAACAGAAGATGAAAAGAATGTGAAAGCCTTCATTTCCCACGAACAGAGAGATGTTAATAGAGAGGTATGTCTGTGGTCCTTCTTAAAGGAAGGTTAAAACTTCGCTCCATGTAGTGGACAGCCCTCAAAACCAACTTATTGCTTATTGGAAATGCTTTTTTCCATCGTGTTATAATTTTTCTGCGTTACGTCCTTCGCATCCTAAATCATAGTTGATATGTCAAAGAGAAGTTGACGTTGCTCCGCTAAATTACCTCTATTAAAGTGAGACTTAAGGAGCTTGTCGAGTGTTTATATTTCTAAACAGAACTGCATAAAGTGCATTTTGCATCCCACGCCGGACCCAATGCATCCAGGGTCCAGATGGAATCTCTCCGCCATCTTTATTCCTGGCTCCGTTTAAGGATGACCAGCGGCGCCCTCTGCTGAATGGCGACTAAACTACAACACTAAAAGAAGATCTCAGCCGACATTATTAATGGATTGGAACTAATTTTAATCTAATAAATCATTAATCGACTACTAATCATAATTCGATAAATTGTTTGCATCCCTACTTAGCAACAGTTTAATCTTTACTTTATATGAATAACAGAATAACGCGTTTAGCTTTCGACTTCAGGGTCAACATGTGTGCTAACATCGACTATGGAAGTGATCTCTAAGCGACGGCCCAATAACAACTCTGGATTTTATATCTCTATTAGTATTAGCAAGACCTTTAAAAGCAAACTAAATACAGCTAGTTGATTTCATAACTGCTTTCAATTAGAGGTGCTCCAAGAAATCAGCTGCTGTCCAGAATCGTGATTTTATTCTCAGCAGGCCACGATTGGTGATCAGCAAGTCAGAACCTGATACCTGTATATCATATGTAACCATATAGTGCAAAAAAGGGAGGGGAAATATAGCGTTCTGTCGGCGTGCCATAATCTGTTTCTTGAAGGAGTAATCAAGATGTACCTTCATTTTTTTTTAAATCTATTTATAGACACCTCTGTCCCAACACTTGGGCAGTGTTTATTTTTAGATTTCCTGTGATGCAGAGAGAGAGAAAACTGAAACTGATTGTTTTACACAATTCAATTCTCAAATTATACAGAGATTTAGAAAACATATTTTGTCAAGAAATCAGAATGCTTTACATCTTGACCTGAAGTTCCCTCAGAATCCCTGATATAGTTTCAACAGTAACCAGGTAATGATATAATGTAAACATCATAACTAGTGTTTTAAAAAAAATGGTTATAGGTTTTCAGAGTAGTTGACCCCCCCTCTCAAAAAACATTCTGAGCATCACTACGTTGTTTATTTTAAAGTTGCTTTTACAGGCTCCTCATAAATCATGAAAAATCTTTTTTTGTGTGTCTATCCATAAACTCAAATATTTTCACAAAGCAAAATTGGACCATCTCTGGGAGTTAAGAGTACGAGTTGCCCCCTGCTGGTCGTTTTAAATAATACATGCTTTGGAGTTCATTTCTTTTAGTGCCTCGAGGCTCTACAGTGTGTGAGTGTAATCTGTTTTATTATAACACTTTTTACAATTACATTAATTAAAATAGCTTGAGGTTGGCAAAGCACTTTAACCACACCACAGTCAAAATTTAAAGTAGAAGCCATTGGCTTTTTTTCCTTTAGAGAATTACAATAATATGGGATCACATGTGGCTGAAGGGCAATTTGTTGCCAATTTAAAACAAACAAAAAAAACAACACACAAATAACTTTAGATTGATGAATCTTCTAATGGTTGATGTGTGATTTTTATTTGTTTTCACCAAGTTATTGGGTTTGTAACCTCCTCCATCTCGCCCCTTCCTGCCCCTGTTTGTGTTTTTCTTTCTCTCTCCCATGTTTTCCCACCTGTGGGTCTGTCTCACGGTTTCCAGCCGTCAGAACCAGACGAAGGAGCAGGTCCAGCAGGCCCTGGTGTCCCCGGGCCAGCTCCCAGAAGAGGCCGAGTGTCTCACCGTGCCCAAGTACAAGCGAGACCTGGTCCAGAAGCTGAAGATCCTGCGCCAGGAGCTGTCCCAGCAGCAGCCTCAGGCCGGCCACTGTCGCATCGAGGTGTCCCGCGAGGAGATCTTTGAGGTCAGGGCGCCACCTTAAACCTTTGCAAAAACACGACCGTCATGGACTGTAATCGCAAAGTAGGACATACAGTGCCTTGTAAAAAAGGTATTTATTCCCCTAGAAACGTTTCACATTTTGTCACATGACGACCCGCAAGCTGAATTTTATTGGGCACATACTGTCGTGGAGGGAAAATCATGGACGGTTTTGAAATTTTTAGAATAAAAATGTAGAACGCGTTGCTCTTATTTATATCTGAACCCCTCGAGTCATAACAGCTTAAAGACTTCATATTTTGGCACCAACATACTGTCAAAAAACTAGCAAAATAGTTTGGTCTCAGTCCGCCGAGTGTTTGTAAACGTCAAATTTCAAGTCTTGCCACGTATTCTCGATTGAATTTACGTCTGGGCTTTGACTGGGTCATTCTGTCGCTTTGTTTCAAACCAGTTCATCGTAGCTCTGAATGCTATAAAGTATAAACCGGTAAATTTTGTTCTAATCTTACCTGAGAACCGTCATTTTGTATTGCCTGTCGACCACAGAGGTCAGCTTGGTCCAGGATTTTGAGTTATTAAACTTAAATTAAAGGAACTCAGAGTTTAAGCAGTCTTGCCGTTTTCTGGAAGTTTGTTCCAGATTAGTGGAGTATAGAAAACGAATGCTGCTTCTCCATGTTTGGTTCTGGTTTTGGGGATGCAAATTAGACTGAAGCAAAAAGATACTTTTGCTTCAGAATTTGTTTTGCAACACAACCCATCTCGATCGCGTTACCTTGACATGTCTGCTGCGTTCCTTGGTCTTCTTGATGCCTTATCGTTCACTAGCAAACAAAAAAAAACCCCAATGAATTGTTCACAGAAGATCTAGACTTGTACTAAGAATAAATGGCACACAGCTGGACTCTATTTACTAATAAGTGGTTTCCAAAGCCGATTGTTTGCGCTGGATTTTGCTTAGGAGTATCCGGGTAAATGGAGCTAAATATAAATGCATGATAGCTCGGCTTGGTAAGAACATCCAACACGAAGAACATCCGGTATGGATGTTCTTCAACTTCACGGTTGTATGCTGATTCGTGTTGTAAATCATAAAAAAAAAAATCCTAACAAAAGTTTGTGGTTATGACTTGACAAAATTTGAAAACAGATCTTGCTGTGACTCGTGGAGGCCGAGGCTACCGCTAACTAGCTGCCAATATACACTTGCTACATTAGCAAGTGTCTATGCTTGCTAATATAGCAGCAAGCAGATACTCTTGCTGCACATGCTGGTTTGATTCCTTGTTTTTAATTCCTCAAGTATATATTTGTATTTTTGAAGTATCAGTAACGGCTAGTTAATTCTAGTGTTAGCTAGCTATTTACTACGTTCAAATTTATCGGCAGTTGTTTTGGACAACGTTTGCTTTTACCACTGGCTGAATTCTGTTGGCAACTCAGACGAGACTAGGTTCATTGTGTGCGAAACAAAAACATGCTAGGCTGCTAACAGAACCCAGAAATTTCACAGTTTTATTTCTACGCTTGTGTAACCTTTCTTTGTTCCTCTCAGGTCCAGCAGGTCGTCTCCACAACAGATACTCAGACTCACTGTATTTATTTCAACAAGAGATAAAAATCTTTACACAAGCTGTAAAGAGCAGCACAGCTTAACTTGTAAACCAATAAAATGTCAGGAGAAATAACTTTGACAAACTTCACATCTAAAATATTGTTAAAATAACTGTTACAGTTGATTGTAACACAGCAGGATCCCCCAACTACCTTAAGTTTTATTCAAAGTGGATTATATAGGTCTTTAAAAGTCTTACATTTTACCTCCTGAAACCAGCAGACATTGAAAAAAACTCTCTGAAATGCAAATACTTTTGAAAACGTCACTGTTACAGCTTGAACACACAATAAACCCAATCTATGTTTTTCTGAGGTTTTTTTTTTTTTTTTTTGCTCGGGAAATAAAGATATTTTTACTTCTAATCGCTAATTTCCCACTCATCGCTAAAAACATTTCTGTCTGTCGTCTACATAACTCAAATAATTGCTCATTGCGTGAGTTATTTTAAGCTATTGTCCTCTTGGCCTCCTCTTTACGTTCTCGCCTAAAGGTCGAGTGGGAGCGTGTTTCTCTCGCTCGTCGTTATCTACGATGTGCGAAGGCAGCGCCGCTCCGAATCCAAACCAGACCGCTCATTTGAGAAGAGCATTCTCTCGGCGGGGGGAGTGTTTTAGGGTTTTTTTTCTCTCTCTCTCTCTCTCTCTTTCTCTGCATCTATGAGGTGCAGGGCCTTCACCAGAGCAACAACACCTGCAACAGACTGCGTGACCCTCATAAAGCACGCGCTGGAATGTGCTGGAACAGCCGCGTCTGTTAATCTCGGCGAAGACATTTTTGTTGGCTGATCTCAACGTTTGACAGGGTTGAGGGTTGCGGGGGGATCAGGGAGAGGGAAGGGGCGGAGCAAATCTTTAAGGTTCAGAGAGACATGGCTTGCATAACTTCTCCAGACCAAGAGGAGCAGTAAATTCTGCCTCCGTAGGAAACTCTACGTCGGCAAACGGTCACAGCTGTCCCCCGGTTTATTTTTACAGAGCAGATGAGACGTTCCCGTTTCTCCCACAACACTCTTGAGTTTGTCCGCTCCGTCCCGAGGGCACGGCGGAGCCTGGCAGAGGAAGAGGCGGTGTTATTGGAGTCTTATGCTTGTGTTTATTGTAACGGCCTCTAATCCACTCAAGGCGAACCCTCCCGCTAACGCTGTAAGCTGCCTGCATGCGTGGCCAACACTGGCGGTGGCGGAGGAGCGCTCAGCCTCAGAATAGAGTGTAAAAGATAAAACCGACTCATTGTCGACGATGAAATGTAAGTTTCTTGTTTCTGAGGAGGCTTTGGGCCTCCTCCTGCTGCTGCAGCTGTTTCAAAAACATGTGGGGTCTCAGTTGTCATGACGCCACCTGTCAATCAATCCAGTGGGCTCGTCGGCAACAGACCAATCTGCGGTCGTAAGGAGCCTTTGCTCTCTCAAAGTATAACTACAACATGTTCGTCCTTATGATTGATTGATTGATTTTATGTAAATGGGACAGCGCGTATTAATGAATGTACAATGTATGCAATTATGCCGGATTTAGCAAAATGCTAATTTCTATCTGTAGTCCCACAAAACAAACACATTCACTGAATTTGATACAGAAAAATATGAATTACAGTAAAAACAAAAAAATTATGTATATTCAGGAAGCTCTTTTTTATTATGTGTTTTCCTGGCATGTAGTGTCATTTTTATACCACAATCAAATAACTATGTTACCTTCAGTTTCTATAAAAATTCTGAGTATATCAAATATGACTGAAAAGAAATGTAACTTTGTAATTTAACGCCTTGAAATTGGGCCTCTGTCTTTTAATAATTCCTGCTCTTTCTGGAGCCACGCCTTCAGGATGTCATCACCACAGGGCTCCTCTGTTAGCCCTTTACCAACGTTTTTACCAGCGCTGCAGTGAGAAGTAGCTCGTATGATGAGCTCAGCAAGTTCCAGCAGATGTTTGCTAATTGCACCTGGCTAGTCTGAAGGAGCTGACTGGGGATGTCGAGGGGCTGAAGAAGCTCAGGGGCTTTAAAGCTGCATATCCAAGGAGGAGCTTTGTCCTTGAAGGCTGACCACCCATTCGTTTTGCACAGTTGAATGGTTGTCATGGAGAATGAAGGATTTCTAAAGCTGATTCTGATTCTGAACTTGTGCTGATCTGTGAATTACAAACGGAGAGACATCAATGTTGTAGATCTGGTCAGTCAGAAAAGTTGAACTATTAGCTCAGTGTGACCGTCGCTTAGAAAGACTAAAAGATATTTTTGTTGATATTTGACTGACCTTGAGGCGTGTCTGTGTGCAGGAGTCGTATCGGCAGGTGATGAAGATGAGGCCGAAGGACCTGTGGAAGAGGCTGATGGTGAAGTTCAGGGGTGAAGAAGGCCTCGACTACGGAGGAGTGGCCAGGTGAGCACACCCAGTGGTTGCTGTGTTGTTTTTTTTCCCTGTTTCAGCCGAATCATTTTATTGGTCATGTTTCATCACATATACTGGCATGGAAAAGTATTAAAACCCCTTGAAATTTTTCACATTTTGTCTCGGAACAACCACAAGTACTCTATTGGCGTGTTTTGTTTTTTAAAATTGTTTTCAGAAATAATATAAAAAATTGAGTGTATAGTGAAGACCATGGGGGCACTGATAATCACTGTTGTTGTTGCTTTTTATTTTTTTATTACATTTTTTTAAAGCCTGACCTGTTTCTGATTTTGGCTGATAACAATTTTTGTGTGACCAAAGTTGCTAAAACGGAAAAATGGTCCCAGTTTCAGTTTCTAAATGTGAAAATTAGCAGTAAAAGGTCGTTCTACAAAGTTACAAATCCACGTTCCGTTTAAAAAACATGTTTTACATTTCTTCTACTTCACAGATGTGTACTATGTTTGTAAACGTAATACTTCATTGTGGAATAAATGCATTGAACTATTATGTCCAATGTATCGATCTCTATTCATGGCACTGTGAATATAATAATTAGAATATAATTACTGTAAAAACGTTTATTTCAGGAACTTTATCACTTCCATCAAATCCATCTTAAAAGCCCGTTTGTTCATTCTGATCATTTTCCACTTACGGCTAATAAAAACTTAACATTTATAATTAGAATAGACCAACAAAAAGAAAGATTAATACAAAAATGTGGCTTTGAAATGAAATCGTTTTTTGAACGAGTAAAATGTCAAAAATAAAATAATTAAAAAACCAAAAAATGATAATATACCATAGAACGGTTTACCATACCATACCATACATATATATATATATATATATATATATATATATATATATATATATATATATATATATATATATATATATACAGTATCTATATATATATCAATAATAATCAAACGTAAAAAATCAAACGTAAAAAAAAACAAACTTCCATATCCAGTTTGAAAAGAAGAAGAAAAAAGATGATTAAATCCCTCCCCACAATTGTCGCATCTAAATTTGCCCCACATTACATACAGTATATTTCTGCATCAAATTTTTACTCGTGTCACAATTTTTACTCTATCCAAGTCATGTATAAACGAATATTTAATAACAGCTTTTTCGATATTATTTTGAATAGGTACATTTATCCTGACAAACGCGCCTCATCAGAAGGCATTTTTATAATTTTTGAACATATTTCATCTCTTCCAACTCCTGATCTGAGCCCTGTGTGCTTCGCCCTGCAGGGAGTGGCTCTACCTGCTCTCGCATGAGATGCTGAACCCGTACTACGGCCTGTTCCAGTACTCCCGCGACGACATCTACACGCTGCAGATCAACCCGGACTCCGCCGTGAATCCTGTAAGTGACAGGCTGATAAAAGCAGCAGAAATGGAGGAACCGGGAAACTTTTCCCCTCAATTTCTATCAATCAATCAAATGTTATTTGTATAGCTCATTTCAGCAGCAAGGCATTTCAAAGTGCTTTAAATCATAACAAACACAAAAACACAGTCATGCAACATGAAATCAACAATCAAAATGTTACATTAAGTCGAGTGCCATCATTGAATTTGTAATTGATTACGTTTCAAGTACAATTCTAAACAGGTGGGTTTTTAGTTGAGATTTAAAGGAAGTCAGTGTTTCAGCTGTTTTACAGTTTTCTGGAAGTTTGTTCCAGATTTGTGGTGCATAGAAGCTGAAAGCTGCTTCTCCTCGTTTGGTTCTGGTTCTGGGGATGCAGAGCAGAACCAGAAGACCTGAACCACTTTACCAGTTTTCATCCATAGTCTTCCGCTTAGACCCGGCCCACCTGGGCAAAACTCTTCTGGGGGTATCCCATTTCGTATTAAACACAATTTTCAGCGGTTTATTGTAAAGATAATTGTCGGGACTGTTGTGTTAAAGCGAAGACTGGAAACACATGTTTCTGAGAAAGGAACCGTCTTTGCAGACAAAACAAAGAACATCATGCTGGGAGTGTGAAACTTCAATCAACTGCTTTCGATTCAAAGCAGATCAGACACCGTCAGAGTTAACACGTTATTTTATCTCTCATGTCTTTATCACGAGTTTGCATCAGTCCGTTGAACTGTAGCTTTTTCGTTGAGCTAGAATGAACTTGTAAAACTGCGTCTGCGTTACTCAAGGTTGGCACGGGCGCTGGAAATCCTTGAATTTCAAAAAGATGTTTTTCAAGGTTTGGAAAGCGCTTGTATAAAGTCCTTGAAAGTCATTGATATTCTAGCTGCACTGTTTTGTAATGAACTCTATGCAGAAAGTCAAGGGACTATCTATATTGTGTCTTGTATGCACAATATAGATAATCACGATTTATTCAGTGTAATGAATATTTCTTATTCCCAGTGGCTCAATGAGTTTTTGATGTGTGTAATTGAAATACTGCATCGGCAATACCGTCGCTTATCGCACTAACTTCTGGGACAATTTATTATCCAGCAAAATTTGTTTTCTTGACAGGCTATTTGCATCTTAACGTTCTCTGTTTTTTTTTCCTGATTATTCTTCACAAAAAGTGGTGATGGAGAAAGAACGTAAGAGACAAAATGAAACATTTGTTGATATTTTGCCCTTTCAAATGTTCTTTTTGTGGATGGATTTTGAATATAGATTTCAAGTTTTTTTTCACAATATTTCGCGGCACTTTTATGATGACGATAAACGTGACGGTAAGAACTATTGATTGTTTCTTTTTTAGGTAACTCTAGGCACGGCTGTGGTCGTGTCACAGCTTTAACAAGCCCCACAAACACAAATACTGCTCTTGAAAAACATTTTCTTTCTAATGCGCTTCATTAGAACACTAGTCACGTAAATTATTGATACTCTCATTGAACAAACAGTGGAAAAGATTCTAAAAATAACAATCCAGACAATATTTGCTGTTTTGTTCTTTTTAAAATGTTATTTATTGTGACAATGATGTATCTGTATTCTTATTATGACGAGAAATGTGTCACGATAAATGATAAACGATACCATAAATTCCCAGCCCTCGTTTCAGGCTGATTGTGTTGCGGCTAAAATGTTTGGAAATTATTGAATTTTTCTGCAGGAAAGGAGTACGAAACCCTTATCAGCTTGTCTAACACACAGCCTGAATGGTTTTTTTGTGTTTTTTTTACCTCCTCGCAGGAGCATTTGTCGTACTTCCACTTTGTAGGGCGCATCATGGGGATGGCTGTGTTCCACGGCCATTACATCGACGGCGGCTTCACCCTCCCGTTCTACAAGCAACTGCTGGGTAAACCCATCACCCTGGACGACATGGAGTCTGTCGACCCAGACCTGCACAACAGCCTGGTTTGGATCCTGTACGTCCAGGCTTTTGGTCACCGTTTGCTGTTTGCTTGTTTGCCGAGCAACGATTTGAAATGCGATTTTGCCGTCAGGGACAACGACATCACGGGTGTGCTGGACCACACCTTCTGCGTGGAGCACAACGCGTACGGCGAGATCATCCAGCACGAGCTCAAACCCAACGGCAAGAGCATCCCCGTCTCCCAGGACAACAAGAAGGAGTACGTCCGCCTCTACGTCAACTGGCGCTTCCTGCGGGGCATCGAGGCGCAGTTCCTGGCGCTGCAGAAGGGCTTCAACGAGGTCATCCCCCAACACCTGCTCAAGGCCTTCGACGAGAAGGAGCTGGAGGTACGTCGCTTGAGTCCGCCGCCCGCTTTTTTTGAACCCGAAGCGTTAACCCCGCCGTCTCCACCCTCCCCCGCAGCTGATCGTGTGCGGCCTGGGGAAGATCGACATCAACGACTGGAAGTCCAACACGCGGCTGAAGCACTGCACGCCGGACACCAGCATCGTTAAGTGGTTCTGGAAGGCCGTGGAGTCGTTCGACGAGGAGCGCCGGGCCCGACTGCTGCAGTTCGTCACCGGATCCTCCAGGGTTCCCCTGCAGGGGTTCAAGGCCCTTCAAGGTAGATAGATGGTTGCTATGGGGTCTGGAAAGGTAACAATCGTGGGTTTTCCAGGTCCGGATAGGGATGGAAAAGGAAAATATAACTATGGGGTCATACTTAGAAATTTTATCTTTATTCTCCAGTCCTTTGTCTGTCTGTCTTTTAATTTCTTCCTCTTGTCTTTCTCTCTCTCTTTCTTCATTTCTTTTGTTCCTTCTTCCTTTTTTCTTTCTGTATTTATTTATTTTTTCTTCTGTTCTTCCTTTCTTTTTTCTTTCTTGTGTGCTTTTTTCTTTCTATATTTCTTCCTTTTCCTCCTTTCTTTAATTCTTTCCTTCCTCCTTTTTCTTCCCCTCTCGCTCTCACTTTTTCTTTTGATTTCTTTTCTTCCCTCACTCTTTCCTTCTCTCTTCATCTTCCTCTTCCTCTCTTTTATTTCTCTTCTTTTCTTCATATTTAGAGTCTTGCTACTGTTTTCCATAAATTCATAGTGCATTTTTCTACTCACTTTATTAAAATTGCTATAAAAAAGAAGAAACAAGTCTGGAATTTTGATATGGGAATAAAATGACATTTGCACAAAAAAATGTTTGCGATGTTTAAACCCCTTCACCGTCATGGCGACGTCGTTGTCCTCATGGCCCCATTGGCTAACATGTCAGCATTTTGAAGGTGACAGTCAAAGGGTTAATTCAGGGGTGTCGAACTCCAGTCCTCAAGGGCCGGTGTCCTGCAACTTTTAGATGTGCCTGTGCTGCACCACACCTGAATAGAATAATTAGGTCATTAAGGCTCTGGAGAACTGATCTACACAAGGAGGAGGTAATTAAGCAATTTCATTCCAGTGTTTTGTACCTGTGGCACATCTAAAAACTGCAGGACAGCGGCCCTCGAGGACTGGAGTTTGACACTTGTGGGTTAATTAGTTCAAATGGAGGAGCTGAAGAGTTTCGGCTCTTGCTGCTGATCTCTGTCTCTCTGACACTGAGGTGCACTGAGGAGTGTTTGGCTCCGTGTGTGTGTGTGTGTGTGTGTGTCTGTGGGTTGTTCTGATCTGGCATGAACCCTCTGTGGTTCAGTGGGTCCATCCTGGCAGACGGCTCTGCCCAGTCACTGAGCCACCCAGGCATGATGAGTAAAAGATGATCCGCTGGCAGACCTCTGGTAACGTGGCCATCTTATCTTGGACCAAACGTCAGCAAAAAGTCAGAAGCTAAACAGATTTTATAAACAAAGTGGGACTTCAGTCATGACGTCAAAATAAAGGGAAGCATCTTCAGTTTTTTACATTTTTTGTTAAATAAAACCTGTTTGCTTTAGGCATCATAGATGATATGATATGATAGAATATGATGTTAATGCTTCATTTACCAAATCCTGTTGTTGGGCGTATTAATTGGTATGTAAATATTTCTGTTTCTTAAAAGATATTCTTAGACTTAGACTTACACTGACTTTATTATCATTTTGCATGCACAGGGTGTATACAGAACGAAATTTCGTTGCATACGGCTCAGAACAATGTTTTGAGGTTCTAATGTTATGAGGTTACTCCGGGATATAAATCTAAATATAAAATATAAAGTGCAGGACTGACAGTAAAATAGAAGTTATTTAGCTCTGTACATGTGCAAGGTATAAAGTGGAGACCAGTTTTTGAGTGCAGTCCAGTTAAGAGTTCAGCAGTCTGATGGCAAGTGGGAAAAAGCTGTTTCGGAACCTGGTGGACCTGCACCGGATGCTGCAGAACCTCTTTCCAGAGGGCAGCAGGGAGAACAGTCCATGGTGGGGGTGTGAGGGGTCACTGATGATGTTTCGGCCTCGGGACACGCAGCGCTGGGATGAAATGTCCTGAATGGAGGGAAGGGGGGCCCCGATGATCCTCTCTGCTGTCCGCACCACTCTCCTCACGTTCTTCCAGTCGGAGGCGCTGCAGCCTCCACACCACACAGAGAGGCAGCTGGTCAGAATGCTCTCTATGGTGCTTCTGTAGAATGTCTTGAGGATGGGCGGGGGCAGGTGTGCTCTTCTCATCCTCCGCAGGAAATACAAACGTTTCTGTGCCCTCTTGGCCAGAGACGTGGTGTTCACAGTCCAGGTGAGGTCATTAGTGATGTGCACCCCCAGGAATTTGGTGCTGCTGACCACCTCCACAGCCGAGCTGTTGATGAGCAGTGGAGCGTGGCTGGGCCGGTTCTTCCTGAAGTCGACGATCATCTCCTTCGTCTTGTCAACGTTCAGGATCAGACTGTTGTCTCTGCACCAGTCCACCAGCTGCTCCACCTCCTCTCTGTAGTCCAGGTCGTTGTCGTCTCTGATGAGGCCCACCACCGTTGTGTCGTCCGCGAACTTCACGATGTGGTTGGTGGCGAACCTGGGGACGCAGTCGTGTGTCATCAGAGTGAACAGCAGAGGGCTCAGGACGCAGCCCTGAGGGGAGCCTGTGCTGAGGGTGATGACATCGGAGGTGTGTTGTCCGATCCGGACTGACTGAGGTCTGTCGGTGAGGAAGTCTAGCAGCCAGTTTCGCAGGGGGGTACTGAAGCCCAGGTGATCCAGTTTTCCTGCCAGATGCTGTGGGATGATTGTGTTGAACGCTGAGCTGAAGTCCAGGAACAACATTGCAAACTGCGAGTGTTCTTCGCAGTTTGCATCTAATCTGCCTCATGTAAATGGTGGCATAAATATTTCCGTTTCTGTCAGATAAACATGCTTGTTTGTGGGCAAACTCAACTGTTCTTAGTTGAAACTGTATGTTGAAGGTTTAATGGTTGGATCCATATCCACATAACTCAAAGTACCTTGAGACTGATGAACTAGCATGTCAAGGGGGCGCTATTATGTCACTTCCAGGCACGTAGAGCCATTTTATAGCAAAATCAAGTTACAATTTTACCTTCAGTTGCTGTAAGAAAGCTATGTATATAAAATATGGCTCAAATGAAATTTGACTTTGTAATTTAACCCCTTGAAATTGGGCCTCTGTCTCTTTAAGAAGCTCCTGAAACTACGCTTTCAGGAAGTCATCACAACAGGGCTTCTCTGTTAACCCTTTAACAATGATTTTACCAATGTTGCACTGAGAAGCAGCTTCTATAACGAGTTCAGCAGATGTGTAGATCCACCAGGTGTTTGCTAATTTCTGTAGGCTAGTCTGAAGGAGCACCTCGAAGGCGGGGCTAGGGCCACCCAGGCGTTTTGCACAGTTGAATGGTTGCAGGAGACAAAAGGATTTCTCTAACATGAATCAATTCAACACTCCGGGTATGTTTTCCATGAGGGAATAACATTATAACAGCATGTAAAGCTAAAAAGAAGTTCATCTTACATAATACTGCCCCTTTAACTTTACTAATGAGGTTAGAAATGACACAGAACAATATTTTCTTATACATATTTGACCTTTTTCCTTGACTTTTTTTCTATGCTGAGCTTATCACACTGATGGCTGACCTGAACTCTGGTCTGAATGCCGTAAATTATATAAATAAACCCAAACCTTTTGAGTTGGTAGTAGGACAACAAACTGAAGAAGTGATTATTAAAATATTTCTCTAAAATACTTTCCTCTGCAGGCGCTGCAGGGCCACGTCTCTTCACTATACACCAGATCGATGCCAGCACCAACAACCTGCCCAAAGCCCACACCTGGTGAGGGATCAGCGTCCGGTCAGCTGGCAGACTCTTACTTTTAGGATTGATTAAAGGAGTTTGCCGTGTTTCAAGAGGGAAACACAGCAAACTCCACATTGTTGGCACCCTACGTGAAGATGCTGGAGATCTTTTTATAAATCTCCTTAAATGCAGCAACATAATTTACTGAAAGATTAGAAGATTCATACTTTTGGCACATTTATTTAATGGTCTTAAAGTGTTTTGCTTGTTACCAAATCATTTGTGCCATACTGTACTGACAAGCAAAACTCTTCAGAAGTGAATGTATCTGAAACATTTTCTTTATTATTTAAACTTTACATTTTTGATCAGAATTTCCAGTAACTCTTATCAATAGTTGACTATGAAAAAAAGCACACTTTGTCATGTACGGTAGAGGATCTGTGAAGCTGTGGGTCATTGCTTTTCTAAAATTCATGGCAACCTGGAGGACATGGCGTCATTACGTCTTTGAAATACCAAGAGATCTTGAACAAAAATTAGGGCTGTCAACATTAATCGATTAATCTAAAAGGGTTTAATGCGTTAATATGACATAACGCAGATTGATTGCATTAGTTATTTTGACTTAAAAGCAGTCTTGTACTGCGGTCAGCAATGCAGAGTTGCACACATGAGTGAAGTCAAAAAGTGGCGAGCTCAGCAGCACACTTCAGTCTGAGTAACAAGCAACAGACGTTTGGATAAAACCCAGGAGGTTTGTACATATTGTAACTGAATTATCCTTCTACCCAAGTACAACCAGGTTAAAATGTCTAACGTTTGAAACAGAATGACTTCTTTTAAGCCTTTTTGAATAGTAAAACTTGGAAAACAGAGAATCTTCAGACATGTTTGGTTTGAGGCAACAAGCCACTTTGCGAAACAATGTACATATTCACATTATAGGCTTAGAAAGTTAACCATAATGAGCTGTCAGAGAGTTGGCATGTGGGTCGCCTTATTGGTTTAACTCAACCGAAACACACCAAATTCAGCAGCATGTCTATGTGTTAAGATTGTCAAAGTCAAGGTAGCATGACCGCCCTACTTCTCTCACCCTCACTATTTTTCTAAATTAAACCTTTTTCTTTACCTGTGTAATCTGAACCCACTGGACTTTATCTGCTTGTAAGAAAGTTGACAATTATATATCAGATGTACATTTAAGATTTAGTTATGTTGACATCTTGACAGCTAGAACCAATGGCAGTCGGTGAACCTTTTTTTTATCGTAGGTAGGAAAAGGGCAGTAAAAAAGCGTGAAGAGTTTGGATGCAGCTGGTTTGCCGTCAAAATTATTTATCAACAAAACGTGTTTTTGGAAAAACTTCACTTAAATTTAAAGATAGACTTTCCAATATCCAAAAACAAAACCTGAATTTATTTTGAATTTTACATGTCTTTAATAACGGGGCTGCCAATGAGTGCGGAAGATGCCGTCACCTTCAAACTACTTTTCGCTGACTCTTTTGTCTTTCCTCCAGTTTCAACCGAATCGACATTCCTCCCTACGAAACCTACGACAAATTGTACGACAAGTTGCTCACTGCCATCGAAGAGACGTGCGGCTTCGCCGTGGAGTGAACGGTCGACGCCTGCAGGACTCGGCAACAACAAGAAGCTACGGGGGGCTTTGACCTCAGCAAACCACCGTCTCCACAGCGAGGCGTTCGGTCCGGGGCGGGGAGGGAAGGAGTCATACTCTGACATGTAGCCAAACTACGACGGGAAGAACACCAGAGAAAAGCCTTTTTCCCTTAATATCATATTTTTTTTAATAATTGAAAAGGATATTTCCAGCTGCTAATAACTCTATTTACTAACTTATGGAACTTCAGATTTTGCTGGCTCTTTTTTTTTTTTATTTCAGCATTTAGAAACAGATTTTATTCCATGTAGCAATTCGTCATTTTACCCAGCAGAACGCGACAAAAATCACATTTACAAACGACTGATTTTGTTTGCCACAGGCAAGGACTTATTTATTTTATTTTATTTTTTTTTACAAGCAATTTGACGGTCGCAGGTCACACTAAATCCGGATGCAGATAACCGGAGCCTCCGAGCGACCTCGCCAGGGCCCCGTCAGCGTTGCCACGGAGGCGACCTGTGAGCAACAGAGGAAGGGAAGGTCACATACTGAGCTGCAACCGACTGTTTACAACCTCCTCCAAAGACACAAGCAGGGGCCTGGGCACCCTGAAATCCTGATCCGCACATTTCAAGAGCTAGTTGTGTTTGAAAACGAGTAAATGAATGAATTGCCTGAAATGTGATTTTTTTTTTTTTGTATAACATTGGGGTTTTGGGGGGGATAAAAGAGAAACAATAAAATTCTATGTAATATATATAATTTATTGCTATTCTTCCAGAAACCCCCTTTTTTTTCACCGTTTCTGGGGGGGAAAAAAGATTTGAGATGTTGCCCTGTTTTTCTTTCTTTTTTTTTTTTCCTTTCTTTTGTTTGTTTGCTTAAATTATGGGAGACCGTTTGTGGAAGCTTGACCGAATTTCATGGAAGTGTATGCTGTGGTTAATTTGGACCGAATCTCCACTACTTACATTGGGAGAAACTCGTCCTAAAGGCAAAAAAAAAAAAAGAAAAAAAAATGCCATAATCATTTTTGAAATTCAACAAACTTTTTTGCAAACTATTTTTGCTGACCCTTTAAAATCTACCCATTATTTTCTTGTTGTTCTAATCATTGCCATCGACCAACGATCGGAGTTTCGTATCGTTTGTAGCTGGACTATATTCATGCAACTGACGGTGATCTGAAACGTATTGAGCGATTTGACTGATGGTCTCAGAAGAGCACAGAGTTCATCGTTATCCGCTTTGTGCTGCCTCCATGTTACACGAAAAGAAGAAACCTCTACTACCTTTCAGCCATGTGGTGCTAAATAGCATTTACTTTTGATATATATATATATAAATATATATTAGCAGACCTGCTCACTGACATACTACTGCTTAAAGTGCACATCGCTCTACTCATGCGTATGCCTGTTTTGTGGCCCACAAGAGCTCTTATTGGCCACATCCTCAGGAGCTGCCATATGTAGTTGGTAATATTTATAACTAATGATGGCCATTTGTCTTGACTTTCTCAATGTTCGAAGATTTTAAAAAATGTCTTTTGCATTCATACTTTCACAGCAGACGAGTAACATTTTTCACAAGCAGTTTATTTTATTGTATTTTTTTTTTTTCATTTTTTGCATGTGTCCGTTTGTGCTTTGGCTTGGAAGTCGACTGAATGAGATGAACTCAAATGAATTATTCAGTCCCATCTTAAGATGGGGATTTGTTCGGTTTATCGTTTTCACGGTTGAAATGTAAAATTCTTGAATGTCTTTTTTTTCTCTTCTTTCTTTTCTCAACGATGCTGCCTGTTGAGCAATCTCTAAGACCGTGGACTGTTCTTATCATTTGCATACACTTAAAAAAAAAAAGAAGAAACAAACTTTCACAAACGTTTGCAAAGTGAAAAAAGTGTCCTCAGATGGTGCTTTGTACAGTAATACGATGTTGTTCATATATGTGGATCAAACAAAGTGTAATTTATCTGTAACTTAAGTAGAATTTCTTTGGTTTTGTTTCGTTTAATTACGATCTGCAAAGAGGAATTGCACACAAACAAGATGACGTTGCTGTGACGTTGCTAATGCAGCATTTATGAATTCACCTTTTTTTAAAAATAAAAAAAAAAACAAGTCCAGTGCACAAGCTGATCCCGGCTGCTTTCATGGCGAGGCAGCGCCCCTTTTAATTTTAAAAAAAAGGTCAAAATTATGAGATTTTTTTCTTTTCTTCCCCAAACAGCATGATCCACTAGCAGGACTATATTTCTCATAGCCGACTGATGCAATTTTATGTATGTTAACACTATCATTTAAGAGCATCTTATTTTTGTGTGTAATTAGTTTGAATTAAACTTGCCTTTGTCTAACAACGTAAGGCCTTGTACAACAACACGTCCTGAGTTTTTTTGGGCGACTTCCGTCAGAAGAATGCATAAACACTTGATTTCCTTAACAAAGGTTGTTAAGCCTAAGCATTTAAAACTCTTTACAGTTTCAAATGTAAAGAGGCGGAGTGGTTTGCTTTTGCATCTGTGTTGCTCATGATCCAATCTACCACTGGCAGTCACTGGTAGATACCAGACGGCTGAAAAGGAGCAGGATTGTTTTCGGAGGGGAGGAGGAGGTGTTGAATACGGGCGTTTTATTTCATCGATGTGAATCTTCCATTCAGGAAATTGACCAAAGTATCTATTTCATACTGATCGTGGTTTATGATCGAATACTTTTTTTCGATGTGAAATTTGTTGCACAAAGCGAAACACTGACTTTATGGAGTCAAAAGAGAATGCAGGGGAATTTTTAAGCGTTATTTAAGCTGGTTGGGTGTTTGTTTTTGAAATTTTAGTGAGTTTTATTTATTCTTTTTAGGGTATTTCAACTGTTTTTCAACAGCCTCAAACTTTTAATCCATTTTATTTGACTTTTGTTATTGGAAAGAGTAGTGTATAATTGTGAAGCAGAAGTTTAGGAAATTTTTACCCCATCTATTGTTTGGTGACAAACTTCAATCAACTGATATTTTTCTTTAATTTTGACTTTATTGGTTAATTAGGTGACTTCTGAAAAAAAAAAGTAGCGTACTTTTATTTTACTTAGGGATATCTGAGTAAAAAGGAGCCGGAAACAAATGCGCACCACACTTTTCAGGTTTGCATAAAAAGTACGATGTATTATTTTGTTTTTACACCACATACATACTTTCTGGTGGTCTAGTAAAATAATAATTAAAAACGTAATAAGAACAAGTTAGAATTAGCAATAAAAAGCACTTCTGAAGTTATTATGAAACGTTATTATTTTTCTTCTAATCAAAATACTGTAAAGTATATATATATATAAAAACTGGGTTGGTCCTGATTGCGTCATTTACTGTAATATGTGTAGGCATCGGAAGTAGGTCGTATTACCCTTTTTTCTGTCTGGTACATATTCATCCGCCAACATTCGTTCCAGGGAAGCCATAAAGTTCACTTCTTAACCATATATAATATCCAACAAACGAATATTTTTTTAAATTGCTTTGTTGTTTTTACTAAGGTTTTTAATTACAACAGATTTGAATTATATTCGCTGACATTTTGCGCGTACACCGTTTGTCTCTTTGTGTGTGTGATTGTGAGACACTTAAGCTCCTGTCTTCCCTTTTATGGATGTTAAAAGTGCAACGACATTAATTAATAAAGACTGTAAGTCGATTTTTACGGTGAAAGTCATATAAAAGTCAGTTTTCTTTGTTCTTTTCGCGTTTTAGGAAACGCTGGGATCGAAACCGGTGCGGCGGATGAATCCGTCGGAAGTGAGACTTTGTGGCCCTTATATAAGCCGGGCCTCATTTCGCGTTAACCGGCATTTCAGCACCACTGCCGGCCCTGTTTTCTATCTGACGCCGAGGCCGCTTTGTATTTATATACTTTTTTGAATTCGTACGTTTTGTTCACAATATGCCTGGATATTCAGACAGAGACCGCGGCAGAGATAGAGACAGAGGGTAAGTCCGTTGTTTTGTGCTTATTGTTTGAAGATTTTTACTGTCGCGTGACATGGCTGACGACACTTACGATGATTTTTTTAAAAGTGTTTCTCGGGTCTTCTAGACTTCCTGAAGTCACCACAATTACCACACAAAGGTAGTTTAGGTGTTTTTATCGGTAGAACGTCAATGTTTTGAGTATCTTCGCTTCATTTAGCCTGAGGCCTTGTTTGGCCTCGTGCCCCGGCGCAGCTGCGTTTCGTTAGCTACAGGCTAACTTTTGCTCAACCGGCACCAAGGCTAGCCACTAATGTGAGCTCTTAAAAAGTAAACCCAACATCGTGGAAAATGTTTTAATGGCTTCTGACGTTTGTTTAGTATTCGGGTTGGCGTTATGCCCGGTATTTATTTGTGGCGAAGATACGGTTTTGGAACATTGCTAATATGAAGCTAACTTGGCTAGTCGGCTTCTCGCCATGTGGCGGCGTTGGAAAGCGGACACAAAATGCCGGCACGGCTCTTTTTTTCTCTCTCTCGCTCCTTTCTTTCCAATTGTTCTCATCTGGTTGGAAGGACTCGGACGCAATAGTTTCCTCGACCCAATCCGATTAACTTTTTTAGTATGCCGATAAAAAAAAGTCTAATGACTTCTGTCTCTACAAATGGCTTTAACTTTTCTAATGAGCTGAAGATTAGCTATTTGGTTTGAAACTATTGAACGTATTAAAACTACGTGTTGCCACCATTTTAGTTCTACAATAATAATAATAATAATAATAAAACAAGGCGTACCTCGCTTATTATTCTTTAACCATATTCAAGTGTTTCGCTCATACTGTCATGATCTTTTTTTTTAATCTCGTCCCCATTTGGTAACGCAACAAAGAGCAATATCAAAAAATACTTTTACAGTTAAGTTTTTATTAGAGCTTAATTTTGAGGACTTTTCATTATTCTAATGGTGTCATGAAAATTGGTTCTCAGAACATCTTGTTAAACCTGATATTGTTTTTAGCACTTACAATATGGGATCTGGTTTAAAAAGCTCATTAAAGCAAGACAATTGTGGTATAAAGCCGCTTAAAAACACTTCTAAGGTTAATTTGTAATACTGCACTCATCACAACACAGTTTAGTTGGATCAAGAGTACTTTTAATTGCATTTATTTGAACTAAAAGAATAATAAGTTATGTTTTTTAATCCACAGCTATGGCGGTGGACCACCCCGATTCGGTGGTAGCCGGAGTGGAGGTGGAGGAAAGTTCGGCAATCCAGGTGAGCGGTTGAGGAAGAAACACTGGAACCTGGATGAGCTCCCAAAGTTTGAGAAAAACTTCTATCAGCAGCATCCTGATGTCGCCTGTAGATCACTGGTATGTATAGGTTATGTAGCAGCAATAGACATGGGGTTTCTGTGCATATGTTGGTGCTTTGTGATCATTTATGACCACTGAACTCTTTGTTTTAATTTGCAGCAAGAAGCTGAGCAATACAGAAGGTCCAAAGTTATTACAGTGAAGGGGAGGGACTGCCCAAATCCCATAACTCAGTTTCATGAAGCAAGCTTTCCCTGTAAGTTTTTAAGAAAAAGGTACCAGGTACCATCCATTTTCTACCAATTTAGTAGAAAATGGATGTCATTTAACGGTTTTCCATATTTTACTTGTTTAGCTTATGTGATGGAGGTCATCAACAAACAGAACTGGACTGAACCAACACCTATCCAGGCCCAGGGTTGGCCTTTGGCTCTCAGTGGCATGGACATGGTTGGCATTGCACAGACTGGCTCTGGCAAGACACTTTCTGTAGGTTGCATGTCTTCTTTGGCCCATGGCATAATTTTTATATTTTTAACTGCAGTATATAGTGTTGCTAATCAAACTGTTGCTTTCCTTTGCAGTATCTTCTGCCTGCAATCGTGCACATTAATCACCAGCCTTTCTTGGAACGTGGGGACGGTCCAATTGTAAGTTTAAAGTATTGTCGTTTTGACAAGACCTGCATGTATTAACCAGAGTTAAATGTTAAATGTGTTGCTTTTTCTTCCTGGCAGTGTCTGGTGTTGGCCCCCACCCGTGAGCTGGCTCAGCAGGTGCAACAGGTGGCTGCTGAATATGGCAAAGCTTCTCGTCTGAAGTCCACCTGCATCTATGGAGGCGCACCAAAAGGGCCTCAGCTCCGTGATTTGGAAAGAGGTGCAGTTTTGGTGTCTGTGTTCAGAACTATGCATGGAACGTGAAAGAGTTTGCCTCTGATGGTGTATCTAATTTGTTTTAGGTGTGGAGATTTGCATCGCCACTCCAGGCAGGCTCATTGACTTCCTTGAAGCAGGAAAAACGAACCTTCGCAGATGCACTTACCTGGTGCTGGATGAGGCAGACAGAATGCTGGACATGGGGTTTGAGCCGCAGATCAGGAAGATTGTTGACCAAATTAGGGTATGAATTGTTTATTCAAGCCTTTATTAACTCTACTACAGAAGCTGTTGATTGGCTGATGTGTTTGGCTGACTGTTGAATTGTTGTTGCAGCCTGACAGGCAGACTCTGATGTGGAGTGCTACTTGGCCTAAAGAGGTTCGCCAACTGGCAGAAGACTTTCTGAAGGAGTATGTTCAGATCAACATTGGTGCACTGCAGCTTAGTGCTAACCATAACATCCTGCAGATTGTGGATGTCTGCAATGATGGAGAAAAAGAGAATAAGTATGTAATTGTGACTCAAACTGCAAATTGTGCACATGGCGTGTTTCAGGAATTTTGAACTTGATGTGAATTTTCTTTCAGGCTAATCCGTCTGCTTGAGGAAATCATGAGTGAGAAGGAGAACAAGACCATCATTTTTGTTGAGACAAAAAGGCGGTGTGATGACCTCACTCGACGAATGAGAAGAGATGGGTGGCCAGCTATGGGAATCCATGGTGACAAAAGCCAGCAGGAGAGGGACTGGGTCCTTAACGGTAATTATCTGTTGTTAAGTTGTAATTTATATTTCTCATTTTAAGAAATATGCCAGTATAACTCTGTCTTTCTTTGATGTTCTTTAGAGTTCAAATTTGGCAAAGCCCCCATACTGATCGCCACTGATGTTGCGTCCAGAGGCCTAGGTCTGTATCCTCTAAACTTCACCCTTTCATACGTTTAAAGCATTTCTAAAAGAAAGTGTTTGCTTTCTTTAACACTTCTGCTTCTTTCTGAGTTTCTCCCCTGACCTGAAGGAGCAGTCTGTGTGGCAGGGCCTTGGCATGACAAGCCCAGGTATCCAGAGGGGGAAGGAGGATTCTTGGAGGTGTCCAAACTGGCGAGGCACGGGTCTCCCAGTCATGCAGATGTACAGAGGTGACCAGGCCCAAACGAAGCATAATGTGCTGGCCTGCCTAAAAATGGGGGAGAGTTGAGGGCTGGCCAAAGTTCCTCCCCCATGTTTGTTTTTTCTGGCCATGGTTTGGACTGCTTCACACACCCAGGTCTAACTGTCCCAGCTAAAAGCCAAGCTACACTGCCTCCTTTTTGTCTTGCATGTACTTTTTGATTCTGCATTGCAAGTCATTTGAGCCAATTAAACTGTTCTAGCGAGACATTTGAAGCATGGCTAATGATGCAGTTTCATAAACCTCAGTCTGAAGAGCAGTCCGATCTTACCTTCACCTCTGTAATGACATAGCTACTGGCGCTTTTGGTGACAGTGGGACATGGTAGTTGGACACGGTTGGACAAAATCCAAGCTCACATTCCTCCCTCGCCTGCGTTTCAAAGTCATGTCGAGACCTGCCAACGAGAGACATTATGGTCAAGTGAACGCTGGGTATGGAAAAAGATGGCATGCTGAGAAGGGGTTGACCTGTAGGCTTCCTTCCAAGGGGTCTGGTCTACAGGTTGACGGAAAAGTTTCAATTCAGTAGCCAGCAAGGAGCCACGGGGATGGGAGGGTTTTTTCTAAGAGGAAGTAATGTTTTATAGAAACCTTTTTTAGAGACTGTGGGGGTTGTTCTGCAATGGGAATGGATTATTGAATGCATACTCCTGGAAGGTAAGGGTTTTGCTCAATATATGAGAAGCAAATGGAGTGTGCATCATTTTCTTTTCCCACCGTAGTCTCCCTATCTACAGTTAACACTAGTCTTTTCCAACTTTAAGGTTTATCCAACGACAAGACTAACTTTTTTTTTTTTTATCTGGTTGTTGTGTTGGCTCTGGCACACGCAATGTGTTGCCCTTCTTTCTGCCACACTGCAACGTCTTACAGATGTGGAAGACGTGAAATTTGTCATCAACTATGACTACCCTAACAACTCTGAGGACTATATCCACCGCATTGGCAGAACGGCTCGTAGCCAAAAGACGGGCACAGCCTATACCTTCTTCACTCCCAACAACATGAGGCAGGCCGGGGACCTCGTCTCTGTTCTGCGCGAGGCCAACCAGGCAATTAACCCAAAGCTCCTCCAGATGGCAGAAGAAAGAGGAGGTAAATCTAATTGGTGAGACGCAAAAACGGTGCCGTAAAAGGCAGTTACTTTTCTTCCGCCGTTTGTTTCTGGGCTGGATTAAATATCAAGCTGGTTTAAAAGGTAGTCGAGATGAATTAAAAATCGTTTTCTGTACCTTCCAGGTCGTTCAAGGGGCGGCAGAGGTGGTGACTATGACCGTCGGGATAGGTATTCCTCTGGAAGGCGTGATTATGGCGGCGGTAGGGATAGAGACAACAATAGAGGATATAACAACGGACCAAACCAGAGTTATGGCGTAGGTTCTCAGAACGGAGGCTATGGAGGCAGCAACGGTGCCAGCAATGGATATGGTGGAGGGAACTACAACACCAATGGACAGTCAAACTTTGCCACCAATCAAGCGGGAGCTTTTGCTGCCCAAAACAACTTCCAGGCCCAACAGTTTGTTCCCAATAAGCCAGTTGTACAAAATGGCGCAAGCCATCCTCAGTACCAGTTCCCTCAGGCCCAGGTGCCTCCTCAGCATCCACCACAACAACTTGCCCCTCAACAGCATCCTCCACCGCCTCTGGTGCCGTACCCCATGCCTCCACAGTTCTCTCAGTAAATGCCCCACATACTTGAAAGAGGTAATTTATTGCATTTTGTCTTTTAAGTTCTACACCTAATTTGAAATTTTTGTATTTACACAACAGGGTTCTGTCAACCTATGAAGCCTTTTAAGATCTGCAGTGCAGCAATAGTTTTGGTTGCACATTTGTTTTTCCTGTATTTAATTTGTTACATTCCTCAGAAATATTTAGTTTGTTTTGTACCAGAAAATTACAAGTGTATTGGTTTTCATGTGTAGCATTCAGTGATCAGCTCCTACATTGAAAGTGCACTGCATGATCTTTGAAATAAAACCATACAAAAGATTGTTTTATTGTGATGGGTTTTTATCCCCCGTTTCTGCTCAACTTGTGTACTACCTTTACTGTCCAGCAGGTGTCATGCTTTCCAAGATTAATAGGGACTGGGCAGTTGCATTCTTTAGATGGTTTTAGTGGTAGATGACAAGTTTATGTAGAGTTGGGGAGGTTAAAGCACCCCAAGGTCCAGAGTGGAAAACTTGATGCCAGAGGTATTAAATTCAAAAACACTTCATTAATCCCAAAGGTAAATTACTGTTAAATGTGGTTCACTAATTCAGATTCTTCAGTTATTGAAGCTGGCGATGGCTGTTGGCAGGAAAGATCTCTTGTATTACAGTGTATACTGTAATATATATATATAGAAAATCAAGAATCACAATATGCTTCAAATTTTCTTTTGAAGACGCCTCTGACTAAAGATACCGTTTTGAAGAATCCTTTGCATAATCATCTCCAGAGGTTCCACAGTCGTCTCAGAACAGAACCAGCCTTTCTCATCAGGCTGTTGTGCCTTTTTAGGTCCCTAAAGTAAAATGAGATTGAAGTGGCAAGAAAAAATACTATATCCCACATTGGTGTACTTGGACAAAATAAACTAGAGATCACTCTCCATCAGATTGGGACTAAAGGAGGCCCTGAAGCTCTGAGACCACAGTGTCTAAGGTTACTATAGTAACATTAAAACAGATTTAAAGTCAAGGTCCCCCTGCTGAAGCCAGCACAAGCACAGGTCTGTGAAGTTTCCCAGTGAACATCTGAATGATCAAGAGGAAGACAGACCAAAATTAAACATTTTAGTATAAACTCCACTCACTGAAGGACTAGAACAATCCCAAGGACACCACTCCAACCGTGAAACATGAAACTTGCTTTGAGAATGCTGTTCTGCAAAGGAAACAGGATGACTGCACCATCTTGGGTTGCTTTAGGAGGGATGTAGAGATTTGGGCAACAACCTCCTGTCAGAGCATTGAAGATGAGTTGATTCTGGGCCTTCCAGCACAATGGTGACCTGAAACACTCATCCAGGGAAACTAAGGAGTGGCTAAGAAGCATGTCAAGGGTTTAGAGTGGCCTAGCCGGTCTCCAGACCCAAACTAGAAAATCTTGAGATGTTGAAATTTTGTGTTGCCCTGAAACCTGAAAGATCATAAGGAATGGGCCAAAATTTCTATTATTTATTTTCCCCACTGTAATTCGAATGAAAGAGAAACTTGACAATAGTTTGTTTTTTATCCTCAACATGTATTTGTATTAAATCCTCCAAAGTCATTGCAATTACATAAACCCATAAACTGTACAGCCCTAAGCTAAACCACTTTCAGGCTCATGGCACCCTGTGATAAGTCACTTCTGACCCTTGTACAAAACCTCCATGAAATCTGGCCACCTTTCCTGCTCTGTTGAAGAAAAGGATCCCAGGAGCATGACACTGCCACTACCGTGCATCACTGTGAGGGAGATGTTTTCAGGGGGATGTGTAGTCGTGTTGTTGCTAAGTTTTGCATGTAGGATAAATTTTTTGTCTCATCTAACTAGAGCCCTTTTTTCAAATGTTTGCTGGTTCTCCTGTGTGGATTATGGGAAACAGGACTTACTTGGACTTTCTTTTAATATTTATTTTATGAATGTTTGACCTAACTTTGATCAATACATTTCGGAATTGTGATGTTTTCATTAAATAAGAAACGCAAATAAAATCAGACCTCATCAAAAGTCATAGTAAGTCATTGAAAAACACCATCTTCCAACCACTTCCTATCGTCTTCTTTGTGATTTTCGCCAGTGGCAACTTCCTGTTGTTGATCACATGACTGGTGTGACGCGAAAAAAGTACGTCACCACTACTCGTGGCATATAGGTTATTGCAGTTTTGCGAAAGACACAAATTTTGATACAGTTGAAAAACCCACACAAAGCTTTTTTTTTTTAAATGGGAAATCGTTTTTTTGTCTGTTTTTAGAAATTGCCGTGTTTTATGTCGTGCAGCCAATAATGTAAAAAACTAACAAAAAACAACAACTCTATGTGTGCTTTCACAGCAGACATGTTTATTAAAATCATCCATAATCAAACGTTAATCATAGTTTACTAAACGTCCTGCCAATAAAATTTGCAAAACGTTTATAAAAACCTGACTTCTCAGGCGGAGGGCAGATGAGCAGAGGAGTAAAAACAGAACGCTAACACTCCAACCTTTAGTATTCTTAATTTGCAGAAGGAAATTCAGAACAATCCGTCCATCTGTTTCATTCAAATTTACAGTCTACTTTGTGTTAGTTGATCAATCTGAATGACACCCATTGAAGTTTCAGGTCACGACCTAATTAAATATGAGTAAGCTCCAGGGGCATGAATACCTTTTACAATACCTGTACACGTCAGCTGCGTGGCAGGTTGAGCTTGTTTTCTTCAGCGGCTCTGCCAATAATGAAGTGAAGCCAAAAGAAAACAAGACACATTTCTAGGCCTCATCCTACCAACACCACACAGTGGTGTTTTTAATCGCAACTGGGGTCAAAGGTCCAGGCCAAGAATGACTCCCCTCGCCCGCCCCACTTCATGTCACCTCTCCTGTCCCACCACTTTATCCTTTCTGTTTGATCTCACACCTTTGTTCCTTCCCCCTAACCCCTCCCTCTCCCCCGCAGGTATGTGAAGGTGTTGGCTTTAAGGAGTCGCTGCTGTGGGTGTGTGCGCCTCACACACACACACACACACCCACCCGAAGCATGAGACGGGGTGGCATGCTGGACTCATTTCTTCCCAATGACGCGGAAAGAAGTCGCATTCAGGCGCTGTCAGCTCAGTTTAGCATGCTGGGGTTTAATGCAAACAAACACAAAGCTGGCTTAGCCGCTGCGGAGCGGCGTGTCCGCGTTATCAGCAGCAGTTAGTTTACTGTCAGTCTTTTTCTTTTTTTTTTTTTTGACAGCAGGTGAACTTTGCATTCCTCACCTCAGACCTTGACTCTTGGAAAGCTACACAGGGTGTGTGTGCGTGATAAGCACAAATACATGGAAGTTCAGCTAGAGGAAAATGGCTGCTGGTCGCACACACCCTCTTATATGCTCGAAACTCGATATGGATTGCAAATATTCAGCTACTTTAGATGCTTGTTTTGGAACAAATCATGGATTTATTTTTTTATTTACTTTTTTATCTAACTTTCTATTTTTGCTCAAAATTCATTTGGCACAATCTCTCTGAGACCAGTTATTCCACATTCCTTCACTATCACTGTTGTGAAAGCCGAGTTATTGAAAAAAGTCTTGTAAAAAAAAAAATATATATATATATATATATATATATTCTTAACAATTAAAGTTGCTAACACTTTGTCACATTACAACCTCAGATTCATGTATATTTTAGTAGGTTTTTATGTAATAGATCAACGCAGAGTCAAGTCAGGTTTATTTGTATGGCACATTTCAGAAACAAGGCGGCTTATAGTGCTGTACACGATAAAAACATAACACAGTAAACAACTTTGTTGGGAACATAAAACAAGCAATAAACATCACATTTTCTCAAACGCCATCATCAAATTTTCAAGAATCATTATTGTCAAATATTGGAATAAAGACTTTCACTCCAGTTGCTAGGAATCAAAGGAAACTCTAAACAGTTGGGGTTTAAGCCTTGATTAAAAGAAGTCAGTTTTGCAGTTTTCTGGAAGTTTGTTCCAGATTTGTAAATAAAGATAAATGCATGGATGAGTTTCTCTAGATCTTGCTGAGACATCGGTCCTTTAATCCTGGAAATGTTCTTCAGGTGACAGAAGGCCGACTTTGTAACTGTCTTTATGTGTCTCTGGAGGTTCAGGTCAGAGTCCATCACTACACCTGGATTCCAGGCCTGATCTCTAGTTTCTAGCTCTAATAATTGAAGTTGTGTGTTGACTCTAGATCGCTCCTCTTGAGGTCCAAAGATAATAACTTCGGATTGTTTCTAATCAGCTGGAGAAAGTTGTGGCACATCCACACATTTATCTCTTCTAACGATCTGTTCAGTAATTGGATGGGTTTTGGGTCCCCTGGTGACATCACAACGTAGAGCTGTGCATCAACTGCGTACTCATGGTAACTAATCTTATTTCTTGCTATAATCTGAGCTAACGAGACGTGTAACTTCTGTTCGCTCCGACGAGAAGGTCATTGACACAATGAAGTCCCTGTTCTTTAGGTAAGGTTTGAACCGACCACCAGCTCTCCTGTCAGTTTTATAATAAGTGTCAAATGGTCCAACGGTACCGACAAAGTAGTGAATATCTTTTAAAAGAGGGAAATATCCCTTTACTTTGACACCTATAGCAGCCATTAGCCTGGTCAAAATGTAACGTTTTGGTCTTCACGCAACACAAATCGGAATGGCGGAAAACTAACTCTCCACATCACCCTGAACACACCACTGCCACTGTGAAACACGGTGGTGGCAGCATTATGCTTTGGGAGTGTGCTTTGTTGTGACTAAGGAGAGGAATGCTGATGGACGGAAGTAAATGCAGTGGGAAAACTGTGAGGAAAACCTGAGGCTGCAAAAGATTTCCAACAGTTTAGCTCCAAATTATTCACAATTATAGAAGTTTGTTTGTTTTCTCATAAAAATGAGGCATGCATCTGTCAAAAATAATAATAGAAAACTAAAAACAGTCTGGTAAAAATGACATTTCTTCATTTTTATTCACATTTTTACATTACAAATAATAACAATAATTTTAAAAAGCCATATCAAAAAATATAAATATATATCTTATAATTGCTGAGCAGGTTTGTGGGTTTCTACAGGTCTTTTGATGATTTTTATCTTTGGCGATCTAAAAGTCTTTTAGGTTGGAAAGCCTCTTTGCCATCACCCTAATCTTAAATCCCCGTTTTGATTTTTAAAACGCTTGATTGGACCTCAAAGCATTCTCATTATGTCTCGCTAGAAGAAACGAATCCAGATAAGCTGGATAGTAAAGGTTTTGAAACAGGAACAGTGTGCTAAGCATTTGCAAGGAACTATAGTAGCAACATTCTCTTATGTGAAATTAAAGTAGCAGAATTATTATTTTTATCATATTTTCTATTATTTATTGGTTTAGCATCGCATGACAAAAACAATTTAAAACTGTTCAAAGCAAAAAATAGCAAAAATGTGACTACGTTTTCTACACCTGTTCCCCGAAATGTGATTGAAAACAAAACAAAAAAACGCCTATCAGGACTTGATCCGTGTGCAATTAGAATAAACGCATGACAGGTAAATGTCAGGCAGCAGAGCGGAACAGGTCGACCCGGTCTGCATGGCTCCGTGTTGATGACACACCTACACCTGCTGCTCCTGGGAGGAGCCGGGGACAGGTGGGACGCTCTTTAACTGAGACACACACACACAACACACACACACACACACACACCACGCAGGTGGATCGAGAGGAGGAAGAGGAGACAGTGAGAGTGGGCCTCTGGAAAAACTATAGCAGGACTCCGATTACAGCGACAGGTCTCCCGAGATGTCGAAGAAAACCGAAAACGTCTCTAGGATTAGCAAGTGAGTTCTGGCTCAGGTTTCCTGTGTGTGTCAGTGTGTGTGTGTGTGTGTGTGTGTGTGTGTGTGTGTCCCTTCTGTGTTCCTCTATTTTACCAGCTGCTCAGGTATCGTTTTTACTCATGCAGAGGAACGCTCTCTCTCACCCTGCATGTATTATGGTGCCATTTCATTCAAAGAGGCCTGGTATATAAGAATAATAATAGACGATAAAAGAGCAACAGGAAACACTTTAATGTCTCTATCACCCTGCAATTGAAAAGAAACAGAAAACTTGCTCCTGTTTGCCACTTTTCCACGTTCTCTCCTCTCTCACTGATTCCTTCGGAGGAGTTTTTCCAGTATCTTTGCCCCGGAGATAAATAATCAGCCGCCACTTATCAGAACCACTTCAAAACCTCATTTTGAACCAGCTCTCAGCCAGTAACTCAGAAACAACATATTGATGTTTAAAAACGTCAAAGCCAACTTTGTAAATTTAAGATTAAAGCTGCTGAATTGAAAAAGCTAAATTATCCAAGAAATGCAGATTTCCACATTTTTGGAAATATTGTAAAGCTTTCGACAATTCAACGTTTTATTTTCTGCACTTATCCAGAAAAGCAAAATGATAAAAAGTAACATCCTGCATTTAATACCCATATGGGTCCCAATTTTGTCCCGCTTCAAACCTGCACAGCCAATTAACATGCGACCGATAGATAACATGTGACCAATCCCGCCTGGCACCCACTGGGGCCCACCCATAGACCCATTCAATAAATTAGAATATTGTTGCAAAATTATTATTATTCTTTTTTTTTTTTTTTTACAAACTTTATTACAACATGAAACACATTATATAGATTAAGTACACAGAGACGGACGTTTTCAAGCCTTTATTCCTGTTAGTCGTCACGATTTTCTGCCTACAGCTAATGAAAACACAACATTTAAAATCAGAACGTGGCATCAGACCAATAAACTATTTTGTAAAAATCGAAATGTTGCCTCAAAAGCACGTTCAAGACGTGATTGTCAAAAGGTACTTTTTAACAGCTGGTGTCTGGGTGTCGCTAATTGCAGCAGAGCGACGTCCAGCTCTGCAGGTTGGAGGGGGGGCGGAGGGGCCACATTCCTCTGAACATGAGTAGAGTTTCATCACGGGGTGTGGCGCCTGAATCCACAAGGGAGTGGCGCTGCAAAGTCTCCTGTTCGCCTTTAACGACGCACCGACGCCGAGTGAATGAATGACTCAGGCTGTCACCGTTAACGCCATTTTCCCTGCGTCTTTGTAGATGAGCTTTTAGGAAGGGAATGGGTGACTGGTGAAGAGTCCGATTGAATTAAAAAAAAAATGTTTTATTTTCCTTACAAAGGGAGAGGGGTGGGGAGGCTTTTGGTCACAAAATTTGACCTGTAAAAATCAACATCGCAACCAAATCATAGATCTACTAAATCTGTTGATTTTATCAGTAGGAAAGATCCGAAGTTTGTTTTTTTAGTAATTAGAGTAAAAGTGACCAAGTCACTTCCTGACAGACGCAGCTGCATTCCTGCAAAGGGAGTGACTGGGAAAGGAGAGAAAACAACAACAACTTCCTTACAGAAACTGTTTGTCACTCATTAGTCTCCCTACTACGAGCCGTAAACCTTCGCTCCAGTAATAACACTGCTCGGTTTGTGTGGCGTGTGACGGAATGTCTTCCTCACACACTCGTGCAAAAAAACAAAAAACACATTCTTGGCCGTCAAACAAGGAGGGGAGCGGGGCCAACTCCCCTCCGACCCAGCGAGGTGTCCTCTGGCGTCTAATCCTATGGGCGGGTCACCATAAATACTTCGCTGTCGCGTCTCGGCGAGAGGAGGATTCGCAAAACCAAACAGACCGAGCGGGTTTCCAGGAGCAGGTGTCTGTCTCCTTTTCGGAGGATGCCGGTTCTTAGTCGCATCAGCCCAGCGAAAGGAGTCACACATTCAACAAATGAAAGCTTTCATAAACAAAAAGGGAGGACATTATTGCTAAGTAGTGCGAATCGTCACCTTCCTAAAAATAATGGCCCATGTCATTATTTTTATTACTTCTTTAAAAAAAACAACAGCAAAAAAACCCCCCCAAAAAAACAGCACCTCTTTATTGCCAAGAGATGATTTAGGCACAAAACATATAAAAACTTGCTATTTAAGGAAGATGACGATATGATTCTTCTACCATTTGAAAAAAAAAATAAAATAAAATAAATCTGAAAAGTGTGGTGTACATGTATATCAAGTCTTTTGTAGAGCAACCTTTCATTGCAATTCCAGCCGCAAGTCTTTTGCGGGTTTTTTCCTCCACCAGTTTTGAACAAGTGCGAGACATTTTGACCTTTCTTCTTCGCAAACATACAAACCCGTTCAATGAAACAGAACAGTACTATCACCAAAGGAAACACATTATCAATCAATCAATCAATCAATCAAGTCAGTCAAGTTTAGTTTTATAACACATTTCAGCAACAAAGCAGTTCAAAGTGCTCCACATCATAAATCACAGAAATAAAAAGTCATAAAACCGACATACAGCCACCAGTCGAAAAACCAGAAACAAACATTACGATTTATCGAGCAACTTCATCAAAATCATCAATACACATCAAATATGGCAGTCAGTTTTATAGATTGATTAGACAAAGATTGATGTTTTAACAACATCTACTTCTTACTCTGGGTTTAGCACATGCCCAGGGCTGCAAGTCTTGGGGGGCGTCCCAAAGATTTAGAATGTTTTTATAATGAATCCGTGTTTCACATTGTACCTTATATACAACTTGTAGGTCCATATAAAAGTGTTTTGATGTAGTTGCATTTTTATTAACACATAAAAAAACCCCTCAAATATTTCATAATTCTGAACTTCTACATCTTGTTGGAAGCAACATGGAGCCATCCCACTTCACTACAATGCTTTTTTCTTTTTTTTGTTTTTAATAGGGCAGCAAAACTGACTCTAGCCCCAGGGGCCCCCATCCCTCTAAATCCGGCCCTGCTCACAGCTAAAAACACACTTAACATAAGAATATTGTCAGACCAAGAAAAAAACTATTTTTAAAATCAGAAACGTATGTTTAATACCTGCTGAATACAAATGTCGCATTTTTCAATAGTTTGTTTTTTCCTCCTCTTAAATCACAGCGGCGCTCTCCTTTGGGTTATGTTTCACATAAAATATCACCACAGACACAGATGTAGTTTGCGTTTATGATGCCTTTTCATTTAAAGTGCAATAATGATTCAATTGTTTTATGTAAATTTTTTGATAAAGACGAAGAAAAGCAAACATTTGCAGTAAGTTGGATATTACAATCACGTCCTGTGTCTGTTTCCAGGAAGGACGCGACTGATCTCTCAGTGGTGATAAAGCGCATGCAGACCAATGCAGACCAAGTGGAGAAGAACATCCTGCGGGCCGAGGAGCTGCTGGCGGCGGTGAGACTCCCGGACTTCACCGGAGCAGGCCGGCCGCAAAAATCCCTTCTCCGCTAAGCTTGTTTTGAACCGGGGAGGAAAATGTCTGCTGCTTTCTCTCTCTCTCTCTCTTGTTCAGGACCAAGAGGGGCAGAGGAAGGGCAAGAAGCTCCTTCACCAGCGGGAGAACTCGGCGAACCTGGGGCAGGTCGAGAAGCTCCTCAAGGACTTGTTCCTGGACGTGGGCAAAGCCAAGAAGCTGAAGCACCCGCAGATCTCCGAGATAGACAGCGAGTATGTCTCTGACCTGTTCAAGCGCAAACGGGCATCAGTGGAGAGGCACTATCCAAACATTGTCCAACCCAAGTTCTCTGCAGAAATAATAATAATAAAAACAAAATATTATTTGTGTTTCTTGTTTAGTGTGAGAAACCTGCATGACCGCTGGGTCAAGGGCTGCGCAACCTACCGGGACCTGTACGACCAGGGGCAAGAGCTGAAGCAGAAGATTGACTGGGGCCCCGTTCTTCAAGAAAAACTGGTCAGTTGAACCCGAGCGTGTCTGCGGCCTCCCGAGTAGCAGCAGCCCGACCTCACCGAGCAGACCAGTTGCTGCTCTTGGCAGAAATAATTGGTGTTATTTTGGTAGCTGGTCAAAGAAAACCAACAGGCGAATCAGTCGTCACATGTGTGCTGCTTGTGCTTTGCAACTGAGCCATTAATAGAAAAGGCCGTGCTTAGAAATTAAAGTATTGTATGGCTCAAACAGTGCGTGAATTTTTGTGAGTCATGAGGTGGATGTTAGTTGTGAGTAGCGCTAACTAAAAGGTAAGTAAGCACTAAAGCTAGGTCTGCTAGCAGAGTGGAAGCTAATGCTAAAGCGCTACATTCAAATTATGTCTGCCCTTTAAACACTAACATTTTTGAGCACCAATTTAATTTTTACGTCATAATTCACATGTTCTATAATACCCTTAGATGTTGTATTTACGTTTATATCTTGTTCTATATTGTCTGCTTTTTGGTTTTAAATAAAGTTATTGAAGCCAGAGAACCTAAGGAGAGGAAATAGAACTGAGCAGACTTCACCCACTTCAAAATAAGAGCATGAATATCTATGTCTAACTACCTCAAGAATTCTTAACAGTCAATAGCAAAAACCTAAAAGTTTATTTTGACGCCAAGAGACGTTGTCAAAGTTAGCAAGTGCGCTAAAGCGCTAAGTGAAAAATTAGCTCCGCTATGAGCAAATTAGCGGAAGAGTGCCCACCACTGCTAGCTTTAAAACACCTGAGTCACGCCAGGCAGAAGAACAGGGTAAGTTGATTAATAGTCGATAGAGGGGGATACACATACAGGAGTGCTGAGAAAGCTACGCTGCTCAGCTAAAACAAACTAAATTTAAGCCAGTTTAAATTAAGCTATATTAAGCTAGTGGTTCTGTTGTTATGTTATGAGGCTATTTCTTATGCCTGGTGTCGGTTTATTTATCACATAACAGGGATCGGTTGGAGTGTTTAAGGATCCTTAAAGAGGTCATGTTGCCTTATGCTGTTATACAAACACAACAGTAAGGAGGACTCATTGCGTTTTGAGACAAACAAAGTGAAGCTATGGCTAGGCCAGCCCAGTCCATGTACCTTATTTTGTGTCCAATTATTACCTAAATTGACAATAGGAAAATTGCTTTTCTGAGACAAACCTAAGGAATGGAGAAGAAGTGTTGTCCAACCATCTTTGGCTGGAATACCTGTTCACTCTATGCAACACAGATGTATGAAGATATTCTCAAAACCTGCTAAATATTTGTTCAGTGATCCACATTAAAGCACATTTAAGTAGTTTTTTCTTCCTCATTAATCTAGCAAATATTACAGTTTGTGAAGAAAAATCCCGACACTGCTTGTTTGCGAACATTCTTCTAAGATTCTTACTTCCTGTCAAAAAAGAAAATATATTCCATGCTGGAAGACCTGGATATAAAAAAAAAACTTGGAAAAACAAAATTATTTTGTAGGAGTACTTTGGCGATGAATATATGTTTTCAAGTTTTTCTTTTGTCTTTTGTAAGATTTTATTATTATATTTAACATTAAATATAATGTAGAACAGGGCTCCATTTTGCATTTTGTGTAAGTGTCGCACAAAAATTACACATACTTGAGACAATGTAATAGATATGTTGCCTAGCTGTGGTTTTTTAAGTTGATGCAGTGACTTTTGAAACGTATGCAAGTAGGCAAATATACACAAATTCTTATATGCAAATTTTCTATCCAATAACATATCATTAAGTTTAAGTAAAAAAGACAAAAACACAAGAAATAGAGTTGTTGTAATATTGCAACACTGCAGTTTTTCTGCGGATTTCATTGTGGAATAAATCACGTAGCGTTGGATTTGTGTCTATACTGAAATGAAAGCTACAGTACAGATTAGCTTTAGCTTGAACTGTCAGCGCTCTGTGCCTGGTAGGACCAGATATTGGGAGAGGAGTACGGCCCCAACCTGTACGACGTAGAGAAGCAGATCGCGGAGCACAACATCCTGCACCAAGAGATTGAAGCCTACGGCAGCCAGCTGCAGCCCAGCTCCACTGTTTCCCCGGTAACAGCATCTACCCGCGTCACTTTCTGTTTGGCTGTTCCCTAACCAGAACGCTTACCGGTCTTTCTTGTGCGTTTCCAGGAGGATTACAATGCCTTCAAAGAGAAATACGCCCAGGTTTTGGTGAGTCACTTTAATTTCACAAGTCGTCGTTTGCCTGGAGCTTTCGCCGGAACTGCTCTCGGAACGCTCCCGCGTTTTCGCTTTGCGTTTGCAGGAGAGCTCCAGGCTCAGGCGCAAACACCTGGCCTCTCTGTATGAGTACATGCAGAGCTGCACCAAGGAACTGGTCTACCTCTCCGGTCAGCAGGAGAGGATCATCAACAGAGACTGGAGCGATCGCATGATCGACCCGTCAGGAGTCCGCACGGAGTACGAGGTGAAACTCCTCAACTGCACCACTTTGATCGCTGCAGATCACTCCTCTGAGAGACGTCAGTTTTAGAAATGCATCAATGGGTTGTATATTTTGTATATATGTTTATGTGCAGAAATTCAAACTGAACGGACTGATGGCGCACGAGGAGGAGGTCAACAAGCTCCAGGTGGAAGGAACCGAACTTGTTCAGACGAACCACCCCGGCAGCCAGACAATAAATGTGAATGCTACACACCAAGAGGCACATTTCTGTTAGGGGTGCACGGAAAAATTGGCCCGGATTTCCTACATTTTGGGAGTTCAGCGAATAAGCCAATACTTGCGTTAAAAAACGATCTTATATTCCTCCTCAAACGTTTGGAAATCAGCCACTGTTCCCTTGTGTTCTGCTCTGACAGACGGTCGACCGACCGGTCACGTCTGCATGTGCGCAATTGAAATATAGTCAACTGATGCCAACTTAGCAAATTTTTAAGACAAAAAAATTGTTACCGGCCAAATCAGAATTCGCAGGTCAGACGTTTTAAAGATCGGTAATCGGCAATCGTCCTCAAAACTCCAATCGGTGCACTCCTCCTTTCTCCACTTGGTTTCCCAAGAGCTGCAACACAGTGCAAATGAATTTTAAATTTGGGTTTGAACGTCTTTTATTTTCTCTCCGTTTTTCTCCCAGACCATGACAGACAGAGTACAGCTGGAGTGGCAGTCCTTCCTCAACCTGTGCATAGCGCAGGAAATGCACCTGGAGAACGTCGACAACTACAAGAAGGTAAACTGAGCGCCTGCGCTCGTCATCAGTGATGCACAAAATCCTCCCCTGCACTGGCGACCAGTCCCAGCTGATGTGTTTGCTGTAGTTCCAGCTGGACTCAGACACGCTGGCCGAGTCTCTGCAGAAGCTCAGTTCCACCTTGGATCCAAAGTCCCTGGCCAACAAGAGCAACCCGGAGATCCTGCTGGCGCTGGAGGTACAGCAGGCTTCTCTCAAAACGTCGATTTAACGTTAGATCACAGACTGCTGCAGGCCCACGTTTTCACACCTAAGGCGGCAACTAACGATTATATTAGTAATCGATTATTCTGACAATTAATCGGAAAAGATTTGGCAAATTCTGCTAGTTTTTCATTTTATCACTTAAGTCTATTTGCGTACACTATTAGAAAAACATGAGAAGATTCAATTTAATTTCTTTTAAAATGAAAAAAAGCAACATTTTATTGTTTAAAATACAAAAAGCGGGTGAAGCTAAAACCATGCCACTTAAAGAGTAGAAGATATTTACAGACAGAAGGTTCTTCATCTTAAATGAAAAGTAAAAATATTCCCTGTACAGTTTGTACTTCATAACTGGTCTGTTGTTCTTTCATCAAATAGCCTATTTTTCAGCTTTGAGCTTTTAGCCATTACTCAATTTCTACATTAGGTGACGATTATTTCAACGATTAATCATGATGAATCTGATTAATCATTTCAGCCCCAATTTTCTCATATTACAACCCCAGACTTCACTATAGCTTGATGGGATTTTATGAGATAGACCAACCCAATCTGACACAGCTGTGAAATGGAAGGAAGATGATTCCTGTTTAAAAAATTTTTGGTCGTTTTAGAAATAAAAATCTACATTACGTAGTCCACTCATATTTTATCCTGCTACCCCGGCGCCTCTAAATGAAATCCAGTGTTCTTATAACTTACGGAGTTAGCAAACACGTGCAGAAGGGAGCAAAGCTTTTGTTTTAAATTAATTTTCTGTGTATATAACTTTGTTTATTCTTTTATTAAGCTACATCCAATAAAGTGAAGCTCAAACTGAAGGCAAGGTGTCGAGGCGGACATTTTTACTATCACTGCTTTGCAGATTTAGTAAGATTTCAATGGAATCCAGAAAGCCTGGCTTTCTTCTCTGAATTCCTGTTACATCTCTCTTAAGGGAGAAGAACCGTCGGTGAAACGGAACGAGCAGCGGGTGGAGGCCCTCAGGGAGCTCAGCGGCAGCGTTGCCCCTCTGAAGCTGCGCCGGACCCAGCCCACCGAGCCCACCACCGCGGTGTCGCTGTGCGACTGGGCGGACGAAAACGTAAGACGGCGGCAGCGCTCATTTCACCGCAGCAGAACGAAACGAGAGCCGGTCACGTGTCATTTATCGTATCGTTTATCATTTATCATGATGAGTTTCTTTGCATGGAAAGAAAGCACAAACTAGTTGTATGCTAGCTTGAAGAAAAACTCAATCGCTTTATCGAGTTTAGTGGAGTTTTCTCGTCTCTGGTTTTGAACCGCCATGTTGGAGACCGCCGTATGATATGAATTCTGACTTGTCGTTATCATGCTAAATTTCAATTAATGATGGCCATTTGTTTTATCATTTATCGTGATACATTTGTTTTTTGGTATAAGAATTCTGATTCATCGTCACAATAAATTTCAGCTAACGTTTAAACTAGGGGTATCGTTTATCATTTATTGTGATGAATTTCTCAGCAGCATGATAAGAATTTTGATTTATTGTTGTGACAATAAATTCCAATTGATGGTGTTGAAAAATCCTCAAAACTGTCCGTACTGTTGGGATTGTGAGTTTTGACTATTTTTCTCCACTGTCTCTTCATTGAAGTGTCAATAAATATGAATTAATTTAAAAATACGATTAAATGCAGTTTAAACTCTGATTAGTGTCACCAGATTTGGTGACACTAATCTGGTGTAACTGTGTGCCCTGAAGAAGCATGTTTTTTATTGCAGTTGTGAATGTTTTCCAAAAGCTGTATTTGTTTCGTATAATTGCCCTGACATGCGGTGGTAGCCATACAGTTACCTAAAAAAAAAAAGAAGCAATAAATAGTTTTTATTGTGCCACAAAATATCGTGATAAAAGTTGAGGTCCGTATCGTTTGAGCTCAGGGGGCGGTGGAGCGCGGGCAGGCGATGATCCTGAGGTCCAACTCGGACAATAAGTACTGGGAGCTTCAGGACAGCCAGGGCAAGACCACCAGCCTCCCTGGGGCCTGTTTTGAAATCCCACCACCTGATCCAGAGGCTCTGGAGACTTTGAAAAGGTGCAGAATCCATCATCCTCTTCAGTTTACTTCATTCCCCAACCCCCTTTTCCTTCCCCAGTCTGAGCCTTGAATTGTGATGTGTCTGTTCAGCCTCGACGGTAAGCTGGCAGACCTGAAGAGACGCAGGTCCGCGCTGATGGACTCCCTGAAAACCCCCACAGTGGAGGTGATCCGTCCCAAGCAGGCCGGTGAGAGGAAAACGTCTTTTAAAAACTGGACGACGACGGATCTGCACAGCCGGAGTTGTCAGAGTCAACATTTGTTTCATTTTTGCTCCCCCCCCCTTTATCAGCTGTTGTCAACAGTGCGCCTGAGGATCCGAGAGTCGCAGAGCTCAACAGTGACATAGATAAGATCAACAAGGCTCTGGCGAGGAACGAAAAAGAAATCCTGAACAGACTGAGGACCCCACTGGATTCCCGCGCCTCCATGCAGGACTTGGACAAAAGGCAGCAGGAGAACGAGGTGCAGATATGCTGCATTGTGGGGCTGTGAAAAAAGTTATTTTCCCCCCAACAGATGCCTTTTCTTTTTTCTCTTTTTTTGTCACAAGTTAATGTTTTAGATCATCAGGCTAATTTTCCAAAATGCAATAAAAAGAGAGTTTTCCAGTTATTGGAAAATGCAAATAAACTTTTTTTTATATAGACCCAGGTTGGTCCGGAAAGTTTTTTCCTCTAAATAAATGAAATCATCATTTTTGCATTTTACTGAGATGACCTTTTGTCTGATATTAAATCTAGTTAGATGATCTGAAGTAATTAACACTACAGTTAACACCGTTTCTTTGAATGTGATGATCATCAATGCTTCACATTAAAAATATTGTTAATTTCCCGTAGAAATCTGCTCTGGCAGTCCGAAAGCTGGAGTCCGACAAGTCTGCCGTCCAAAGGGAGGTGGACCCGATTCTGGCAAAGAAACCTCTGGGACCGACGGCCGCCATGCTGCCGCTCAACCTCAGCGCCGCCGACAACAAGATCCACAACATCAACACGCTTATTGATCTCTATAACAAAAAGTACGACTGTTTTTTGTTTTTTTAAAACCAAAGATACAAAAGTCCACCGACTTTGCGAAATGTCTCAGTTGCTAAACGTCCCTCTTTCTCTCTGTTGCCCAGAGCAACCGCCTCCATGTTCCTGGAGAAGCAGCTGGAAAAGACCGATGTCACCGTTTCCTGGTTTGAGCAGCAACTAGCTAAAGACGGAGTCATCCTCGATCAGCCGGATGTCCTTCAGAACCGCACCAAGAAGCTGGAGGTGTCGTATTTTACAAACCAGAACCGCACCGGTTTTATTCTTGTTTTTTTTTCTTTTTTGTTTCTCATTTGCGTTTCTTTCGAGCAGAGCACGCTCAAGGACGTCGTCTCGAAAAAAGAAGAGCTGAAGAAGCTGGGCAAAGATCTGGACCTGACCAAGCAGGCGTGCAGCCCCCTGCAGCAAAGGTTGAGCGAGTACTGCCCCGATATCCGCCGCCAGGAGAGTCAGGTGCAGCTCCTGAAGAACCGCTACGCAAACGTCAGGAATCAGCTCCAGGAGAGGTGAGGAGGGCGGCGGGAGAGAGAAGCAAACAGACAGGGGAGCTCACCAACGTCACAGCGGTTTTCTTACATAAACCATTTCTTGTCTTTATTCTCTTAGGGTGGCTCTTCTTAAACAAGCATCCAACAAAAATCAAGAGTTTAATAGCGTTGCTAAGTCGCTGGACTTTTTCTTGCTCAATTTGCCCGACAACGCGGTGAAACCTACTGATGGTGTGGGAGAGATACTGACTAAGGAGAATTCCCAAAAGGTAAAGAGTGATTTTAATTCTTTTTCAAATAAAAAAAAAAAGGTATTTTTTTATTGTTATTTTATTTTATTTTTTTTACATAAAATCTCTAATTTACCACTCCCTAATTTGCCAAGCTTGCAATGTTTGATCATGTTTCTGTTTTTAGAAAGTTGTGGAGGACATTGAGAAGAAGTCTGGGGATTTACAGCGACTCAAGGATCTGTCCAAAGATCTGCAGGGCATTTTAAATGTTAGTACGGTGAACATGACTCTGTGTGCATCCTGTGAATGCTGGTTTATCAGAAAACACACATTACATGAAGAAACAAGGCACATTTTGTGGATCATTAAGTCCTATTATGCTTATGAAGTGCGTGTTGCACTTTTGATGTGCCTCCATTTTGTATAATGTGTGTCTATTGGGATGAAAAGTGAAGAATTCACAGCTTTCTGTTTAATTAGGACAGGGTACATTACTTTGTCGGTGACATCGGTATTTAAATTTTTCCATATTTCATGAGGGTGTTGAAAGAGGGGAACATTTCTGGCAGACCGTAGATATTGTCATCTTCCTAAAATAATTGCCTAAATCCTTTTTTTTTGGGGGGTTTTTTTGACAAAAGTGACTTTGGCAAAACAAAATCACCACCTTTTTTTCCCAATAGATGTCCTAGGCAACAATAAAAAAGGAAAACGTTTGGCAAAAAAAATAGTTCCATTATTTTAGGAACATGACGGTTTTTAACAAATGGTACCTTTACATGATAAGCAATAGAATTATGGAGATTTTCTAGGAAATTAGTGCTAATACAACAAATACATTGTGCTCACAATACAATCAAAACCCACTTTAATTAACTAATTAATATGTACGACTTCAAATGTTGAATTTCAATAATATGACCAAAAATGGAGGAATGTAAAGTGGATGTATGAGGTGTGATCTCAACACCCCAGCAGTAAACAGTGTGGCTATTTAATGTGATTGTATGCAGATTCGATATACAATCACAGTGAACTTGAATAATTCTTTTATTCAAGATTATGCTAAATTATATTTAAAATCCCCTTTCAAGGAACAATATTTTAAATTTTAGCTTTATCCATTTTTATTCCTTTTAATTCCCGAGTAAATATTCCAACTCTGAAATTTTGAGTGGTTTTGCTACTCAGTTTAAGGAAGAACCAACCATTTGGGGATGAAAGTTAAATGCTCTGTGAGTTTCTGTAAGTGGTCAAATAAATATCGGCTGATACAACGAGAAGGTAGGTTGAGCCGCTGTCAGTTGGAGCCACTCAAAGCATTTGACATTCTGAGACTCTATCGGTGCAGACTGAGTAATATTATCGACGGGTCATTGGTCCGACATCTGATTAGCACTTGCATAAATTCCCTACTGACGAAAGTTTGCAGCATACATTGCGTCTCGGAATTGCAACACTTCACGCTGTCACGGTTGCTAGGCAACATGAGTTAGGCTAATGTGGAGACTAGACAGCTAGCTGAAGGCTAGACCTGTCCGAATTCACAGCTTTTCTCTTCTGGCCATTGTTTATTCTCGGCCTTCGAAGAACCAGTCCTACGTAGACCGGGTCCTTCGAAGGATGCGGACCCTGAATTCGAACACAGCCATACTGTCATATATTTAAAAAAATCTATGGCAGGCAGCAGGTGATGAAATTCTGTAAGCATGCCTCGTCTTTACACGCATTGGAAGCCAACTCTGGAGTCATGCTTAACCCACTTTAACTCAAGTATGATAGGGGACATTAGCATCCTGACACACGGTCTTATAGTGAAGGTTAGACATGTAGTTCCATCTACTAAATCCTTCCTCATACTTCCCTTTTTAGGAATATGAAATAAAGTCAAAAACGTATTGTGGAACTCTGAATGACAGTGATGACGTCGACAATGAGCTATATGAGAACGGCAAAGAGAACACTTACGAGGCAACGGCTCCAAAGAAACGTCTAACATCAACTCTGGCTCAAGACGTGCAAAGAACGGTGGGGTTTCAAGGAAGACCAAGATGACTAAGATATTCCTGCATCATCTTCCGTTTTGAAACTAATGCTTCTCTTATTGCTTTCTGGTGCAGGAGAAAGACCTGCTGAACCGCTTCGCTGAGATCTCAGCTGAAAACAACCAGCAGCTCAGTCAGTTGGGGACAGCAAAGAACCTCACTGCAATGGTAGGAGATTGGAGCAAGTTTAGTAATCGCCCTTAGCGTTTTTCTATGCATAGGTGTGTTTTTCAGTTAACCACTCTTGTCCCCCGTTCTCCATTCGCTCCTCTGCAGAACGAAGAAAAAGTGAGTCAGGTGGCAGTCAGTCAGCAGCTGCAGCTTCAGAGCCAGCAGAAGAACGTGGAGGTAGCTGATGGTCTGAAGAAGGAATTGGAGGAAGAAGTCAACAGGCGTTCACATGCCGAGAATAACCTTGAAACCTACCGGAAGAGGTTTTTGTCTCTGAAGCAAAGGAGAGGAGTGGAGAGGTTGGAGGAGAAAGAGGTGGTGCAGTATTACCGTGACCCAAAACTGGAAGCGGATCTCAAGTCACTGAAGAATCGCATTCAGGATGAAGAATTCAGTAGATCAAGAATCCAGTCCGAGATAGAACTGCTCAATGAGAAGATTGTCACAATGGAACTGCAACTGACCAAAGTGGAACCTAAACTTGTGACTAAGGTGCTCACCGAATATGAGAGAGACCCCAAACTTGACAAAGAGGCAGCTGAGATCAGAGATGAGATGGAGAGGATCCGGACAGAGCTTCAGACGAGAGATACTGAAACCGTCCATGTGAAATCTGAGCTCACACTCCTCTCCCAGCTGAAACAAAAAATCAGGGAGAAGATTGTGAAAAAGGAAGTGGTGAGATTAGAGAAAGACCCAGAGATGCTGAAAGCTGTTCTAACGTTCCAGGGTGACATTGCAGAGGAGGAACTGCGCTGCAGGTCTCTCAATGATATCATTTTCAGCACCAGGTCCCAGATTAACACGCTGGAGAGGGTCATTCCATCCATTGAACCCAAGATTGTCACCAAAGTTGTGAAACAAGTGCAGCAAGCTCCCGAACTGATAGATGAGTCACATAAAATTAGAATGGCTTTGGAAGAAGAGAAGGACGAGAATGTCATCCTGAAAAAGGACCTCACCACCCTTCAGTTTCGCTTTGGCGAACTGGAGTTGCTCAAGCCCAAAGTGGAAGTCAAAGAGATTGTCAATGAGATCTACAGAGTAGATCCTGACACCGAGGTTGAGCTGGTGCGTCTGAAGAAGGCGCTGCAGGATTTGAGACAGAACCGTTCAGACCTTGAGGACAAGATTGATTCAGTGACAGCAACCCTGACTACCCTACGCAGCCAGAAACCCAAAGTGGAGTACAAGGAGGTGACCCAGGAGGTGATCAAGGAAGAGAAGAGCCCAGAGGTTGTGAGGGAATTGCAAAGACTGAATAACCAAGTCTCCCGACTGCAAGTCAACTATGACACCACCTTGGAACTGCTAACACGCCTACGAAAGGAAAGAGATGAACTGAAATCTGAAAAATCCAAAGTGGAGACAAAGCTTCTGACAAAAGAGGTCATCAAGTATGAGAATGACCCTCTTCTGGAGAAGGAGGCTGATAGACTTCGACGAGATGTACGAGAGGAGATCCACAGTCGCCGAAGTGTGGAGGAATGTCTCTTTGAGCTACAGAACCAATACATTACCCTTGAAAGACAGAAGCCAGAGGAAAAGATTGTCACCACGGAGGTTATTCGCCTTCAGAAAGATCCCAAGCAGATTGTGGAGCATGACAAGTTGAACCGGAGCTTGGACGATGAAATGAAGGCACGCAGAAAACTCGAACTAGAGGTCAGACAGCTGAGAGCGCTGATTGAAGAAAAAGAGAGAGACTTGGCCAAGATGGACAACCGCCAGAAGAAGATCCAAACCGAGTCTGAACTCAGGCAGATCAAGACTCGCATTCTTGAACTGGAGAATTCTCCACCACCCGTTGAAGAGAAGATCATCATTGAGGAAGTCCTAAAGGTGGAGAGGGACCCCAAGTTGGACAAACTCACTGACGGTATTCGTTCTGACATGGAGAAGGAAAGCAACAACATCAACCGTCTTGAGAGAGAAATTCGGAACCTCAGACTGAAGTTGGAGATTCTGCAGAAGGAGAAGTCCATTGAGAAGGTTGTTTACAGAGAAGTCGTTCGAGTAGAGAAAGACCCAGCAGTTGAAGCGGAGAGGGACCACCTCAGAGAGATTGTAGCCCATGAGAGGAATCTAAGACGAAATCAAGAAGACAGCCTCCAGAGCATAAACAGTCAAATAAACCATATAAAGACATCAAGGTCTGTGACTTCTCAGGAGGAGACAGCTCTCATTACTGGTAGGGATGCTCTGCAAAGAGAGAAGGAAGATCTCCTCAGACAGCTTAAGGCACTGGAGTCTGAAAGACAAACCACCAGCATTACCTTCCAACAACAGTCCAGGTTGATAAGCGAGAGGAACCAGATGGCACGCCAGAGAAGTCTTAAATCTTCCTCCGAGGTCCAGCGCCTGGAGAAAGAGATCCTGAATGAGAAAGATAAAATACACCAGAGGGAGACCCTCATCGCTGAGCTCCAGAATGGCATAACATCAGAGGACCATTCAGAAAGTCACACCAGAGAGACAAACCTCTCAACAAGGATCACCATCTTGGATCCAGACACCGGCAACGACCTGTCTCCCTATGACGCCTACGTAAAAGGAGTAATTGATAGAAACCACTACCTCCAACTGTGTCAACTGGAGTGCGATTGGGAAGAAATCACATCAACCACCCCTGATGGAGATATAACAATTCTGCAAGATCGAAAAAGTGGGAAGCAATACTCTGTCAAGGATGCGCTGAAGGACGGCCGTCTGACTGAGTACGACGTGAGCCGCTACAAGGAGGGTAAGATGTCTATCTCTGAGTTTGCCTTCCTTGTTACAGGAGAGAAGTCAAAACCTTACATTCCTCCAGTAACACCAAAATCCCCAAGCAGGCCTATCTCATCTTCCCCACTGAACTCCATGTCTTCGCCCTTGAAGTCTTCTTACAGCAGCCTGAACACTCTGCAAAGTAGCAAGAACAGCTTAAACAACCTCACTGCTGCCACGGGGGATGATTATTTCCCAATCTCTGGCATATTTGACACCACTACCGAAAGCCGCATGTCTGTGAGAAGCGCGCTCACCCGCAGACTCATCGATCCAGACACCGCCTTGAGGCTGCTGGAGGCACAGTCAGCCTCCGGCGGGATTGTCGATCTGGGTAAAAAGGACAAATTATCTGTCCACAAGGCAGTCGAGAACAACCTAATCGACTCAGGCCACAAGTACAAGCTACTGAACGCCCAGAAGGCCTTCACTGGAGTCCAGGACCCTGTGACCAAAGAGCGTCTGGCAGTGGGTCAGGCAGAACAGAAAGGTTACATGCCCAAAGAGGATGCCAAGAGGTACATGGAGGCCCAGTACCTCACCGGTGGGTTGGTGGACCCCAATAAGGCAGGACGCCTAACCATTGAAGAGGCACTTGCAGAAAATCTGATTGACACCACGATGGCTAATGAGCTGAAAGACGAGGCTTTGCACTCCAAAGAGCTGGTAGACCCCATCACCAAGGAGAAGATCTCGTACAAGCAGGCTATGGATCGCTGCAAGAGAGACGTAACCACTGGGCTCCTGCTGCTTCCTGCGGCCTCAACAAATGCTACAAATGCTCCATCCTACTCCAAGTACCGCTTTTAGCAACAAAATTCACAGAGATGACTATTAGCTACAGCTCGTGGTTCTATAGACAAACTGAAATGGTTAATCGGAGGAAAGAATAAACATGTATTTTGGTGGGAATATACTCGTGGATTGTTTCTCTGTAATAGTTCCGGTTTTCTGTGAAAATAAAGGTATTTTTATCATGCCGTTTGTCACGTTGTAAACTGGGTTTTTTTTGTCAAACCTTGTGAAGTAAACCTTGACTTGCATGTTACTATTAAACTCAACTGACTTTCATTCCACTTTTGTCCCTCATTTATGTAACCGTTGCCTTCAGTTGATATAAAAATGCTATAAATATCAAATCTAATTTAAAAGAAATTTGACTAATTTAACGTCTTGAATTTAGACATCTATCTCTTTAAAAATGCCTGCTCTTTCTGAAACGCTGCCTTCAGGAAGTCCTCACAACATTGCTCCCCTATTAGCCCTTTAGCAACCTTTTTACCAGCGTTGCACTGAGTAGTAAGTAGATCGTAAATGCACAGTTTCACCAGCTGTTTGCTAATTGCTGCTGGCTAGTCTGAAGGGGCTGAGTGGGGTCATTGTGAGAGAGGACTGCTCAGTTTGGCTTGGAAGCTGCAGCTCTGAGGAGGAGCTTTGTCCTGGAAGGCGGGGCTAGGCCCAACCAGGCGTGGTGCACAGCTGAATGGTTGCCATGGGAGATTAAAGGATTTCTCAAACATGCATGAAAAAAAATCAAGGCTACACTCCATGTATGTTTTTGACTAGGGAATAACTATAACGTAAAGCTCAAAAGACTCCCTTTCACATAATAGTGTCCCTTTAATATATAAACTGGTATTTGTTATTACATCGGCCATACCACTGCCCCTGGTTGCCATTATAAACAGGCTAAGCTCCAGGAAGCTGCGTGCGTCCCATCTCGGTCTTGTTTTCGATATCAATATGAGGGCCGTTCCTTCTGCGGAGCATTTCCAGGAACGACTCGCTCCGTACGACACTGACTCATCCTCTTCCTCTGGAACTGTTGGTGCCGACCTGAAGGTAAAATTCCTGTACTTGATGTACGCGGCTTGTAAACTGATGTGACTCACAGGCTTGGAATCACAGGATTAAGGGTACCGATTAAATGTCTCTCACGCATGTTAAGGGTGACAAGGACAAACTAACAAGTGACGCTTTGGCAGTTGTAGCGAAATTCGGACCACTGATCCTTGTGTTTCACCTCAACATATCTACATGTATCAGCAAATGAGCACTGCAAAAAGTACTTAACCTTAGTTAGGTCTGAAACACTTCGCTTTATCTTGATTATATTTGTTTTTACTGGAGGAAGTGTGAAAAAGACCCCCATCTGACCCCTCAGAGAGGGTTCAGAGTAATAGTGGCTGGGATGTCCGTCTACCAGATTACCTGATGACTTCAAGGACTTTGTGGGATTATTACCTATGAGCCTGTCTGGAGGCTGAAGTGACCCCACACTGTGTACACAGAGGGGGGGAGGTGGAGGGTTAAAGGATGACACTTGGGTCATCTCAAGTAAAGCCAACACAGCTTGGCAGGTATTTTGTCGTATTTTCATCTTTTTGTTCGCTGCCATTTATGAAAACAAAGTAGCGACAGTAAAAGTTTGCATTTCTCGTTCTGATTGTACTGACAGATGCACAACAGTCACGGCAAAAAGCTTGCTGAAAGGCCTGGAGTGCGACGGCATCACAGATGTACAAATTATTTCCTTTGACAAAATTATTTCTTTTGACTGTACAAATTATTTCTAGCCTGACTGACGTACATAATAAGTGACAGCTGCTTTTTGTGTTTTGCTTGATTATTGTTGTTTTGATTGAAACGCAGCGCTAATGATACAAAAAGTGAGCGTCTGCATTTTGGTGACCCTCAATTACAGCACAAAGGACGAAGCTGATGACTCCAGTAACGATAATTGTGCCAACACCATATCTGCTATTAACAGTGGCATAATTCACTAAAACCTCTAGATTTTCCTTGTTAAAATGCACATCACGGTGTATTATTTTCTATCTGTAAAGAGTTTGATATCTAATGTGAATTAGCATCTTTGAACTAAAACTTTGTTAAAACTGGAGAAAAGGGGCATGAAGTCTACGTATAACAGCCAAAAATCAATACCACAAAAAGCTAAACGTTCATTCCATTTTTTTCCGTTTCTACTTTTTTCACATACCAAAATGTTCCAGGACAATCAAACTGATTTTATCTGACAGAAATAACCATTGTAAATGCAAAATGCAGCTTTAAAATGATTCAATTTGTTGATGGTTAACAAAACAAACATTCTTCAAACCAACGAGAAAAGTAATCACACTCTGTGTTAAATCATGAACAGGGATGAAACTGGTGGTTTTGGTTTTTGTAGGACTTTGTGGAAAGCAGTTTAATATCACTGGCCACACTCTTATGCCTGTTTACTACCAGACCTGTAGCCTGTTTACCTCCAGTGAACCACAGCGAGGCCGCTATCTGCAAGTTAAAGAAAAATACGGCGTGGCAAACCTTCCCAGGAAAGGTCAGTCTACCAAAAAAAAACAAAAAACCTGTTTGTCCTTCAGTAGAAACGGAGCTGCTCACCCGTCCGTGTTAGTAGAATAAGACCTGAGTGTGGGACTGTGTCACGGATTAAAGCGTGAAGTTCCACACAGAGACAGCTGAGGGCAACGCTGAACAGAAATCACTGGTAGCTTTTGACTTTATATTTATCAGTGAGGACACTTGTGAGATTTTATTTTGACCAAAAGAAAGTGGAATGTCTTTGACTGACTATATATATATATAGTCAGTACAGTACAGACCAAACGTTTGGACACACCTTTTAATTCAATGAGTTTCCTTTATTTTCATGACTATTGACATTGTAGATTCACACTGAAGGCATCAAAACTATGAATAACACATGTGGAAATATGCACTAAACAAAAAAGTGTAAAACAACTGAAAATACCCCTTATATTCTAGTTTCTTCAAAGTAGCAACCTTTTGCTGTGATTACTGCTTTGCTCACACTCTGCATTTTCTTGATGAGCTTCAAGAGGTCGTCACCTGAAATGGTTTTCACTTCATAGGTCAACCTGCCCTGTCAGGTTAATAAGTGGGATTTCTTGCCTTATAAATAGTCATGAAAATAAAGAAAACCCATTGAATTAGAAAGGTGTGTCCAAACTTTTGGTCTGTACTGTATATATATAAAAAAGAAAAGAAAAGTCAACTCAGGAGCAGTTTTCATCTTTAGTATAACATAAACCATTTTCTTCACGTTTGTGTCGCTGCAGCGGAAACAAAAGTCGGGGTGATCAAAATCTGCAGTGTACATGCAGGTTTATGTCAGGTCACCGCAGGCTAACGGATGAGTAGATCTAAATCCTCAGACGTTTGCAACAGCTAAAGCCTCCATAATAGAGCAGCAGGAGCTGGAGGAGCTGCTGTTGCGAGGCTAAGATCCTGATGACTGACGTCAGCTCGTAGTGTGGGAAGCTCTGGAAGGTGTTAATCAGGAAACGGCTTAGAGCCGCTACATGTTACACCAGGTATAGACACAGTTCGAGTTCAAGTCAACACTTGGTTTATTGTGTACATAGTGAAATAATCCACACAACTCTGGTGAATGGGAGTCAGTTAAAAGCTTGAGAATAAATCAGAATATCACATGTGAATTGAACCGGTGAAGATGCTACAGACAATACTGATTTAGTTCTCTACTTTTCTTTATTGTAGATTCAAAACATTGAGTTCAAACAGTGTTAGCCTAAAGTATAGCTGAATTTTGCAAGTAAGAACAACAGACAGGTTTTTGGTTTACTAAAGGAGGGCAGATTGACACGAAAATATCAATGGCATCGAAACAGTTGGTATCAGTTTTGGATGGCGATTAGCATGGTAAAATGGATACTTTAGCTCCAGAATCCCTCTTGAAATTTTATTATATATGTTTGTTTTACAGTTTCCCAAATTCCCAAAGCTACCCTAAAAAAAGATTTTGTATTGATTTGCTCTCAAATGATCATTTTTCACACTTTGTTTCACTTAGTTGTTCTATTGTTTCTGTCTATCATGTCAATATATTAAAGTATTTTGTAGATGTCTTTAAAGTTTCTCCATATTCTGTTCAAGGTTTTACAAAAGTAATTCAAAGGAAAAACCACAGAAACACCTAAAGGTCAGACGTTTGAATTTAAATAATAAAAAGTATCAGAATCGATATCTGTGATACTGGCCCAGTGTTTATCTGGTATCGGATACCAAAACTGCACACCTATGTGATATTCTATGAATAACAAAAATATAAATAAATAGATAAATAGCGCTACACAGGTAAGCTTATGTTGTTATTTCTTAAATGCACTCCTTATTATTTCCCTGTTTGGCCAGAGGAGGCAGCCAAGAGCCCAGAAAGTTTTAAGGGCGCCCAACTTTAGAAACGTTTTACTGGGGCTTCCTCCTCAAGTTAAACCATTTAAGTTTACTTAAGCTGCGTAACCCTTCGCGTTCGCCATCCCATTCCACTGTGACCCAGATTTGGTGCCATCCAGACATTCAAGGACATCCTACCAGTCTTTGAGCGACCTTGTTCTGACTGAAAAGCTGTTTGTTTTGAGACTCGTCAGTCTTTCAGCTTGGATGGAGATCAAGTCTCTGCGCAACATGTTGATCGAACACAGGTTGGGTTTTGGAATTGTATGTCCGTAGAGACTCAGGCAGCTTTAGTGAGAGCTGAAACAGCAACAGGGCAGACATCAAGTAAAGCGCTCTGCTGTTTATTCTGTGTGAGGTCTGGTGCTGGCAAAGTCCAAGAACTGATTTTTCTGTCCATCTTTTCCCTCTTAGGCTAAAGTTCAGTGTTAAACTTTAGAATTAGGTGATCAAATTATTTCCTTCCTGGTTCTAAGAGGTTGATTTCTAAATAAACTCTGAGTCCTGAGGAATACGCAGAATCCTCAATCCTCAGTGCAATGTACAGAGCTCTGTGCAAAAGAAAAGTACTGGTGCTTACTGGCATAATCTAATGTAACTCAACTTTCTTACATATTGTTACAAGACAAGGAGTCGGCCCCCAAATAAAACTCTGCTCGTGGCCTCACACAACCTTGGAACGGCTTTGTCCAAGTGTTTGGTGTCAGTAAGAAAAAAACCACAACAGCAACCAAAAGCAGAGTCATAAATCGACTTGCTCATCAGTCTTTGCCAGAGGAAGAGTCAGCGGATGCTGGGGGAACCGGATGGCCTCGCTGTTACGGCGCATGTACGCATGGCCGCTGATCGGGTACCACATCTCGGTGAAGGTGAGGTTGGCCACGGTGATGGCGCAGCGGCCCAGGACCTTGAAGCCCGATTTGCGATAGAAGGGGATGAGGAAGTCCTCGCACATCAGCACGGCTCGGCGCACGTTGGGCAGGCAGCGCAGGTACTGCAGGTAGCGCCACATCAGAATGGGGCCTTTCCCCTGCTGCCTGAAGGTGCGATGAACCGCCAAGATGTGGATGTGGACGGTGGAGCCGCAGGGCTTGTGGAGGGTCAGCGCATCCTGGAGGAGGAGGGAGGAAAAGGGCAAAATTTTAGGGGGTTTTCACACCTGATTGGAATTTTCAGCTGGTGCGGTTCGCTTTCACACTGCCCTGTGCCAAACAATCCAAACTAATTGAAAAACCTGTTCCCCTCCTCGCCTGCGGGGGCACTGCACCAAGAATTCCTAAAGGAGATGACACAAAAACCTCAGAAGAAGACATGAGCACAACTTCCTTCTTCATAAAATGTAAGCAAAAGTGGAACAGCGTCAGATTTTAGCGGTTGTAGGATTTCTTGTTTGTCTTTAGTAAAAGACTACAAACCATTTTTCCTGCTCGCGCTAGACTCTTGCATTTGTTTTGGTTGTATTTACCCAGAATGCCCTGCGCTGTGGTCCGCTTCCTGCTTTTGTCTGCTTGTGTTCACATATCCATTCGAACCGCGCCTTAGAGTTCACTTTAATCTAAACTAGACCTGGGTATTTAGGCAGACCAGAGTTTGCTTTTTTGGTCCACATCAGACCTAAAAAGCAAACAACAAACAAATCAGACTTTGAAGACAAACGGACTAGAGTTCAGTTAAAGCAGACTAAACGTGACTGGTGTGAACGCACCATTAAAATCAGTTTTAGCTTTAGATTAAGATGGAGAAAGTTGACATTCTAGAATGAACCCTTTAACAACCCCCTCCTGCTAAAACTGCAAACAACACTCCGGTCGCCCCCTGTGATTTAACCGCTCTGGGTGGTGAGCCATGTAATCGTAAACCGCAACGGGCTGGAAACCCAGAACGTCTTACTGAGGTGAGCCTGTCCTGGTCCCACAGAGATCCGATGATGAACGCCACCAGGCGGCCCTCTTCGAACCAGCCCATTGACAGCTCCGGACACAACGTGAGGAAATGACGCACTTCATCCAGGTGCAGCGGGCACTCCCCAGACACCGAGATGAACGCTGGAAAAGTCACGATTATGATTTAGCATGGATTTAAAAAATAGACAGTTCATTATACACAATATTTTAAGGGTAAGAATTTTATACAATGCTATAAAATAAAGTTATGATGCCAAAATTGGATTTTATGCAACTGTAGAGGACACAACCATTGCAATTCCTATTCTATGGAAGACCAAAAGTGTCAGAAATTAATTCATGAATACGATGTTAAATGAATAATTAATATTTTTATGTATTGTGACCATCTAAATACAGCCATCATACAACCAATAGCTTCCTATTAGATTTTTACTTGATAAACAAAAAAAAATACAAGCATTAAAAATGTGTACATTGCAATGTTTAAGCAATTTAACATAACTTAACTGCATACATAATTAATTTAACATAATTAACTGCATACATAATTAATTGAATGTAAAAAAATTACATAAAACAATGTTATTCACTGCCAAAAGCACATGTAAGTATATATTTTCTTAAATTGCTTATTGAATTAACAAATTTATTTACTCTATTAATTGAAGTCGGTGGGCGGGGATAACTCCGGTATGGAGAATGTAATTGGTCGGTGGTTAACCAGTAAGATGTGAGGGTTTATTTAAAGCCAAAAAGGCAGTTGGAATTATTTATATTATATTATATTTCTATAATTTATAGAAATAGTATATATATATATATATATATATATATATATATATATATATATATATATATAAAAGGTTTAAATAGTTTTTGATATTTCAAATATTTACTACTGTTTCATAAAATATCCACAATTCTTTAAGAAATTAATTAATTAATTACTTTAGTTATTCATTTATGTATTGTGTTGTTTTTCCTCCCATGTTTTATTACTAATAATCACATATAGATTAATTTAATTCCTAGAGTGTGAGTTTGTGGCCCTCCGTGGGGAGCGAGCCGGCCCACTTACCCTCCCTCTCGATTTCAAACACGCTGATCGCGTCCTGCGTGTTGAGCGGCCGCACCTCGCTGCCTGGCAGCGTGTGTCTCCGCTGGATACCGGGCGAAACTGAAGGTGAAGTCTGCATTGGCTTGATGAAAGGCTGGGCGCCCACAACAGACATCATACGAGTCAGAGCTCCTGTCCTCCAGAGGAATCAGAACTTTTCTATCTTGTTTTTTCTTTTTCTCTTTCTGTGTGTGTGTGTGTGTGAATGTGTGTGTGTGTTCCCGGTCTCCCCCGCTCCCCGCTGCAGCAGAATCGCCTCTGCGGGGGCCCTGTAAGGACAAGTGGACGGTATTTATGGAGAAGCTCAGCCTGGATGATTCACGGGCTGATTTGCATTTGAATATTTGCGGAATGAATGACGGTCATGAAAAAACTCGGAGCCCTGTAATTAATAGCGGTTTGTTTTGGTAAGTTAAAGTGAGGGGACGATAATTACTTAATAACTGACTCCCAGTAAAACGCCGAACCTCCGGCCTATTTATAACAGCTGTGGGATTGAAGTTTTAACAGTTCTGCACTGCAATTAAAATATCTCGCTGGCAATAAACGCTTTTTTAAAATTATTTTTTTTTACTGTATGTCAGATTTATTGCCTCAAACAGAACTTCCCCCAAAGCAACACAGAGGCCCTGCAGACACTTACCAGAGAGGAGAAAGGTGCGGAGGAATATCAGAGGAGGTTGTGATGAGGTCTGCTTGTGTCTCTCCTGTTTCCACAGACGTCTCTCTTCATTATGGGCTGATTATTACTATGAGTCACATGACGGAGGATTACAGAAGTTGTTTCCATAACTCGGCAGCATTAGAGCCTTTATCTCCTCCCCGACAGAGCACATAATGATCTACAAAAACAATCGGCTTTTTAAAAAATATGTAAGTGGTGACCTTCCTAAAGCAATGACCAATAAATCAGATTTTTGCCATAAATGATTTTGGAAAAAAAAAATAATTAATTAATTAAAATATAATACTACTACTACTACTACTACTACTACTACTAATAATAATAATAATAATAATAATAATAATAATAAATGAATAAAAATCACCACCTTTTTCCCCCACAAGATGTTTCAGGCCAACAAAGCACTTTTTTCAAAAACAATAACAAAACATATAGGCCATTATTTTAGGAAGGTGACAATTACACTGAAAAACTAGAATGGAGCTACACCTTTATAAAATGTTGTTCATTTTTAATCAATTTAAGTTTGTCAAACTTCTATTCATGTTTGTTTAGCATGGCAGTTTAATAAACGTAATATATTTACTTGGGTAAACTTGATTTGATTACTAGTAATAAATGAACTCATTATTTTTTAAGTTGGATCATCTGCTTTCTTTTTTCAGTGTTTTACTCTTCTGCTCCTCCAGCCTCTTCCAGGACAAGAGATGAGTTTTGTTAAATAGTGCCAACAAACTTTCATGTATTTTATTGGGATTGTATGAGATAGACCAACATGAATTAGTGGATAACGTATGAAATCTGAAAATTATTAAAAGTTAAAAGTTATTAAAACTTGATAGACATGCCTTTATTTAAAAAAAAGCAATAAAGATCCTTACATCTTCAATACTATGTAATATTGGTTATTAAAGTTATAGCAATATTATCAAAACATTTATTAGTTACTTTGATTCGACTACATAGACTCAAGAAAAAAATGTGGAATAAACACATATTAAAGGTATTTGCTGTTCAAAGGGCTTCTGTCGTGTTCGTGCTTTCTCTAACATTTTATTAAATGAACTTTGAACCATATAGCATGACCGAAAATGAGTGGCTTAGAAATTAGTTGCAGAAATATCAAACTGTATTTTGAGGAATCTCTCCAGCTTGTGGTGTGCTTAAACTGTAATCAATTTCCCATTTCCCATTGACAAATTGTATAAATAAACAAGGAATATTTTTGTTGGCTGTGTGGCACCCTGGCAGATGAGCCATATTGTCCCTATCAAATACCCACACGGGATGCATTAATTGGAATAACCCATAATTCCAGTTCATAGCTAGGTTATTTGAAAAATATATACATATTACTGGCAGGTTGATTAAACTTGGTTAATTTTATCAATTAATTCTACTTTAATTATCCTAATATGAGACTGACTTGATGGTATTGTAGTTACCCCTCCCGGTAACTAGAGGGCAGAACCTAGAATTTACAAAGGATAATATGACTATCGAGAAAGATATATAAATATATTTAGAGACTAGATTCTATCTGTAATATATAATGAGTGTACAATAATTTATTATCACTAGATTAATAACATGTTTTTGAACACTAAATACAAACATAATCCTAAAGAATCCAAAATAACAGTAATGTTTTTAGTTTTTCTTCGTTTTGCTGACGTCAGAGTCGCCTTTCCGCTCCTGCACGCAGCAGCAAACATGGCGGACGGCTAACACATTTGTTGTTTTAAAATAAATCCTGGGTGGGGATTTTATCTTTAGGACCACAAACAGTGACCCGTCCCGTGCTGAGTGTACCCGGAGGGCTGTCTGACCCTCGCCGCGGCCCGTATTTCTTTACTAAACAAAGGTAAAACCAGCGATGCTTCCCGTGTTGCTGCTGTTGATGCTAACGCGGGTTTAGCTTCAGGTGCATGCTAATATGATCACCTGCGAGTTCTGAGTTACTATAGAGTTTAAGTCCGTGGAGCTAATTGATTTCAAAGTATATGTGTTGTTTTATCTCACCCGCACTGAGTCATAGAGTCATGTTATTTTAACGTAAGATGTCGTCTTGGCTAACCTGTTAGCTGACAGTGGCTAACTGCCACAAGACATAAGGCGATATTTTTCACTTTGCTTGGCGAAAGTGTCGTTTTGGAATTCTTTATTGCATTTACACGATGTTAAAGGCTATTAGCCACGACAAGAAGAGATGTTTTAATTTTATAAATATATATATGTCCTTGAAACGCTCAGCAATCTTACATGAATGTTACATTTTTCTCGCTGGCTAGAATTTCACTGTAATAGTTGATTTATGGAAATAACTAGAAGAGTGTTTCACATACACTAGTCAACAACAAGTCGCAAAACGTTATGCCAGAAATAACTAAAATGATCTAATTTCTTTCATTTAAAGTGTAAAATTACTTATAATTCTTACTGCTGCTACAATATTATAAAATATTGAATGCTACATTTGTAATATGCCATTTATTGATTTCATTTTTCACTTTGCTATGCTGACACAAGTTGTCTATATATCAATATCATATGTGAAAAGCATTTGTTATATGTATTAAACACATTAATTACACCTGAAGGTCCATGCTGTTAGTTGATGCATTAATGGACCAGAAATGGTGGGAATTCTTTGTTTGGAAACATTTAGTGATTAGAAAAAAAGTTCTAGACTTTTTTTTTGGCATTTGACTTGCAGTTCGCAGCCGGTTGAGGAACAATTGGGTAATTCCCATCTGGCCTCTAAATCGGTTCACCTCAAGTCAAAAGGTCAAGCTTGTTACAGCAGAAAATATTTTTATTATTAAAAATAGCCTTCTACCTCTGGTTGTTTGACCTTTTAAAGCAAATATTCTGGTTAAATCCTTAAACGTAGTTATCCAACTTTGTTCAGGGTTGAATAGAGAAGTACTTGAAAACATTAACAGATTGTTTGTCTATGAACAGATTGGCCTAGGGTAAATTAAATCCTAACAAAACAAAAACAAAGTTTTTTAGGCTTATTTGATTTGCGGTATCAGAAATTATCTATTTCCTGGAACCCAAAATGCTCACAAATCCAGCAAATGAAGCAAAAACAGCAGCTGCCAAGTCACTGATAGTTACATACATGTTAAAAGCGCTCAAAATTTTTAAAAGGTTTGCATTGTGAACTTTATGTAAAAATTTTTGCAACTAGGGTGAAGGGGACACACCGCAAAAATGGGGCGACGTTCCACCTCCTCCACCAAGAGTGGGAAGTTTATGAATCCCACCGACCAGGCCAGTAAGTATGAGCCTGTAAACAAAGCCGCTGACCTGTTAAGCAACAACGGAACAACATTTTTCCATACCAGTAGGTTGATGTGGGTGTGTTAACTGTATTTTTTTCCCCTGCTTACCAGGAAAGGAGGCCAGGAAAAGGGAGTTAAAAAAGGTAAATGCACAACATGCTCTTAAATCTAGCAGGTGTTTTATTGAGTCGCTGACATGGTGGATTCGTTTGGCAGAACAAGAAGCAGAGGATGATGGTGAGAGCAGCTGTGCTGAAGATGAAAGATCCCAGACAAATCATCAGAGACATGGAAAAGCTGGATGAGATGGGTGAGAGGAGGAACTTGTTGCAGTTAATATTGTTTAATATAGTTGAATACATTTTTTTAATGCCTCTTTAACGTTATTATCTTATCTTTTTTAAGAGTTCAACCCCGTTCAGCAGCCCTTGCTGAACGAGAAGGTGCTGAGGGACAAGCGGAAGAAGTTACGGGAGACATTTGAACGCATCATCCATCTGTACGAGAGGGAGAACCCTGAAACCTACAAGGAGCTGCGCAAACTGGAGCTGGAGTACGAGACCAAGCGAGGGCAGCTGGCTCTTTACTTTGACTCGGTCAAGGTGTGACCCAACCCCTGTTCACATTTCTATCTGAAACGTTTCAACTTTATGGTTACGTTTTCCCAAAACGGCTTTTTATGGTGTGACGAAAATGTTTTGTTTGCTTTTCTGTTCAATCCATTCCAGCTGATTTAAAGTTGAGAATTATCCAGTCCCTGTGTCCTGTGAGCTTCCTAACTTTAGACGCACGTTGTTTTCCAGAACGCAGAGTCAGTGGAAGTGGACAGCATCCCTCTACCCGACATGCCTCATGCCCCGTCCAACATCCACATCCAGGACATCCCGTTACCGAGGGCTCAGCCTCCGTCCATCCTCAAGAAGACCTCGGCTTTTGGGTGGGCTCCGTTTGCTAACGCTTTCTGGAGAGCGTCGTTTTGCTTTGTCAACGGGCAAAACAGAGATTCTCAGAGTTGATGGAAATTCAATGTGCAAAGATCCACTCCATTCAGTCCATTTGTTACACCAATTAGTTGATAAGATAAGTTCACTTTGAAACCGACAACATATAAGGAAGGCCAGTGAGCAAAAATCAGACTTGCGTTGTAACTAGTTATATTTACTCGAGTAACTTATTGGGAAAGAAAATTGACTCTAGGGGTATTTTTACTTTTACATGAGTCATTTTATTATGAAGAACTGCTACTCTTATTTCAGTAAAACGTCTGAGTAACTTCAGCGAATGAAGAACAAGCTTGTTTATACCAAAAATTCACCAAACAACTTGTTAAAGTTTCATAAATTTTATATTGGAAGAAACTGATTTGGAAAAATGCTACTTCCCCAAACTAGCACTACGCTACAACATTAATTGTTTTCATTTGAGTCCATAAAAATACCCAGATTTCCATATAACGTTGCATTTTGGTCCCTCTGATGATGTAATTTTCAAATATTGAATTATTGTTTTTATCAGTCACTCAGTACTTGAGTAGCAGTTTTACCAAATACGTTTTTACTCTAACTTGAGTAAAAGGTTTGGATACTCTGTCTGACATCAGTACTCTAAACAAATCCAGTAATGGTTTCTCTTTAAAATATATAGAATTTTGAAAAGAAAAGCTATCATTGAGCCAAAATATATCGTCAGAGACCATATCTCAAATGAACATCTATTTAAATAAAATGAGAGAAAAAAGAAAAATGTTTCTAGAAATGATCAGGGATTAAAAATAAAAGCAAAGTGAAAAAAAACATGCGTTCCACAAGTACAAAATAGAAAATGTACATTGATTTATTTTACTAATGCATAATTATTGATATTTATAGCCCTCATTTCCATGATGAAGCCTATCCAAATAGGACCACTAGGGGGCAGCGTTACGCTAAAGCCATCCTACAGCCTGAACCTCTGTCAAAACGATGGTTGTGTTTAAGGTGACTGATAAAATTTGACGTGTTAAACGCTTTGCTTTTCTCCTCGCAGAACGTTCTTTCAAGATTTGTTAAAGAAAGGAAGTCCTGTGAAGGAGTGGAAGCTTTTGGTTAAAAAGAAAAAACCAAAACAATTACTGTAATTGCACTTAAAGTTGATTCTCCAAAGCATCGACTCGGTGGTGCTGAATATAAATGCTCATGTCACGTTTTAGGTTTTTATTTACAGGAAGGCGCCTTCATGTTGCCACAAACTTTGCAGCAGCAGTAATTCTGTCTTTCCCTGAATGTCTCAGCAAACCGGCGACCGGACTGGCGTCAGTCCCCAGTCTCCCTCGATTACCCCCTGGGAAGAAACCACCCGGGCCCCCACCAGGGCCCCCGCCGCCACAGGTTCTGGCGCTGTACGGCATCCCGTCTCGACAAATCTACGGTGCCGACGCAGGTGACATTCAAACTCCTTTCTTGACTCACTAACCAAACCTAGCTGTTTCTCGCCGGGTTTCACATCTCTCCATTTGTTGTTGTTTTTTTTTTTTTCCCCTATCTGTCGGCGCAGACCCGTCCATCCCGGGGCTGGAGCGGGACTCCGCCGGGGACCTGGGGCGGGACCGGGACAGCGGGAGTGACGACGACGCGGACGACGACAGCGACTCGGAGGAGGACAGCGAGGAAGACGGAGACGAAGGGGCGGACGGCGACCATGACGAGGACAGGAGCGAGAGACACACCGGTGAGTGGCGCCGGAAATGGCCTGCACCTTAGAGGTTCTCCTTCTCTCACTAATAAACTTACTGCACGGACGTTCGCCCCCTGCAGGTCGCAGCGTGCGTTTTGCAGACCTCGCAGCCGACGAGTCCCGGGATGGAAAGAGGAAGAAGAAGCGAGTGGTGAAGAAGACGAAGGCCATCACTCCCCTGCAGGCCATGATGTTAAGGATGGCAGGTACCCTCCATCACTGCATCTTACTAATAGAGGAGCAGAAAAAAATCCGTTCTACAGAGAATCGCAGTTACTAGTCCTGGGAATTCTGAATCTATTTAGAACGCTTAAAAATTAATTTTTTTTTGTAAAACTATATTTTTAAATAATTGTTTATTTTTTTATTTAAGAAAAAGCCAGGCAGCTAAGCTAACTTAAGCTAACCCAGCTTAAGTTACAGACTTTTATTCACAAACATATTTTTGTTTAAATATAAACTGATGAAATTTGATGCAGTTTGTATCATTAAAGAATTGGTTTAAATAAATGTTCTTTGTTTGTAAAATAAATAATAAATCCTGAAGTCGCTCAGAGCACAAAGCATAGAATTATACTGAATAGATCTGCCCTTATGGATCGGGCACATTCTCACTGATACTCAAATTTTTTTCAGTATCGGGACCGATACCGATACGGCCCAGATATTAATATCGTATCGGAGCGTCTCTAATCGTTACTACATGTACTTATTTACTTTCTAAAGTGAAAAAGTGTTGCTTTCTGTTTCTTTCCTTATCTTCAGGTCAGTCCATTCCTGAGGAAGAGGAGGAAGAGGAAGTAGAGGAGGAATACACGGACGAGTCGGACGGCTCCGACACTGAAGACCGGGGCCCGCCGGGGGACCCCCAGCCCCACGTCATGCCCAACCAGCGCCTGCTCCCTCCTCCTGGGGCACTGGGGCAGCAGGGACCTCCCCCCTTGCAGGGCCCACCAATGACCGGGCCCCCTCCTCTAGGACCTCCGCTGGCTCCTCCAATGAGACCCCCCGGTCCGCCCTCTGGCCCGCCCCCTGCGCCACCTCCAGGTTGGTTTGGTTCACCAGAAGAAGCAGGTTGTTGTTTAGTGTTCAGCGTGTAACCCAGAGGAAATGCTCTACCGTTTCCAGGCGCCCCTCCGTTCTTGAGGCCTCCTGGGATGCCTGGAGGGATCCGGGGCCCAATGCCTCGTCTCCTGCCCCCTGGCCCCCCACCCGGCCGACCGCCTGGCCCTCCTCCGGGCCCCCCGCCCAGTCTCCCTCCAGGCCCTCCGCCGCGTGGACCACCTCCCAGACTACCACCCCCAGGACCACCAGGTACGGGTTATGTGGAAGTATTCACACCTCTTGAACTGTTTCACATGTTTCACATGTTTACAGCAGAGAACTGCAGTGAGTTTTAGTTTGATTTTATGTGGTTGATCAAATACTTGAATGGTGGAAGGAAAAGAAACCCATTTTTTAATATTTCAACTAACAGAAAAATGTTTTACTCTGATGATTGTAAATAAAAATTGTGTTCTATTAGTTGTTATTGACAGAGAACCATGGTAACTTTGGAGGAGCTGCAGAGAATCACGGATTAGCTGTGTTAATCTGTAAACGAGTCTCAAAGCTGCAGTATTCAACTTTAGTAAAAAAAAAAAGAAATTTTTAACATGTATATTAAAATTGTCACATTTTCCCTTCTTAGAGTATAATATGAGACAGATAATTTGTGAAAACATCAAGCTCCTTCACAAAAACAGCCAATCAGAGCCAGGAGGCGGGTCTTAGTGCTGTCAATCAATTCTTAAGCATCATTAATAGGAATTTATTGTGACAAGAATAAATCAAAATTCTTATAACCATTTTTTTTTACGATAAATGCCCACACCAACTAGCAAATGTGAAAAATGATGGGAAGAAGCAAAAAAAACGTAATATTGTCACTTTTATCGTTATCACAAAATATCACAGTAAAACATTTAAAGCTCGCCCACCCCTAGCGTGAATACTTTTACACGGCACCTTGACTTGCACACCTTTTCTGTTTGTTTTCATTAAACTCCCATATTTTGTGCGTCTCCGCTCAGGTATCCCCCCTCCTCCTCCGAGAGCCGGAGGCCCCCCTCGCCCCATGGCGCCCCCCCTCTCCATGTTTCCTCCGCCTCTCAACGGAGGAAACGTGCTCAGCGCCCCTCCCAGCATCGTGCCGAGGCAGAAGGGCTCCGGCCAGGACGGCCCACAGAGCAGCATGCCGCCGCCGCCGGCCATGCCCATGCGGCCCGGCGTCATGCAGATGCCGCTTCCGCCCGGCACGGCCGGCAGCCACCACCACACGGCCACCATCGAGAAAAGAGCCAACATCACCTCGGCGGCGGCCGGAGGGGCGGCGGGCGCAGGGGGCGCCACCATCTCGGCCAAGCCTCAAATCATCAACCCCAAGGCGGAGGTCACCCGCTTCGTGCCGACGGCGCTGCGGGTGCGTAGGGACACAGGCGGGCCGATGCGGGGGCCATCGATGGGGTCCCTGGAGAAAGCGGGCGGGGTTGCGGCAGGACGGAGGGGAGACAACGGGATGGGAGGACAGTGGCAGAAACAGCAGGTGGCTGCTCCTATGGGGTTGGCCAACCCGTCACAAGTGGGGTCTGTTCCTCAGCCCAGCATGAAGACTAAAGACCAGGTTTATGAAGCGTTCATGAGAGAAATGGAGGGACTGCTGTAAGAGTCTACCAACTACAGAAAGGTGTTTTTTTTTCTTGCTGTGCAGAGTTGTAGAAGTTGCTGTATTTAGAACATTCAGTAATATCATTTCTCTCATTGAAAGAAAACAACCATTTGGGCTACAACTTTAGTAATAAATTTGATCCTAAGTATGTATTAAAACATTTCGATTGGTGGTTAACTGAACACTATGTTCTGCACGGCATTGTTTTGTCTCTTTTTACTTGTTAAGTCTGAAAATGTGCTTCTTTTTCAGCAAGTTATTTGACCTCAGTGATGCAACTATGTGTAATTGATTAGTTTTTTTGTTTTTACCATCTAAATATGACGTGTGAAGCGGTTTGTCCTGCAGCCAAATAAAAATCGGTTCAAACATGTTTTGTCGTCATGTTGCTGCTGAAGAAGAAAGATGCAACGACTGGATGAAACTTCCTAAACTAATTCATTTTGTCGTTATTTTAAGTGTAAAAAAAAAAACAAAGCTTCGTGATGTTGGCAATGAAGTTGTCAGAAAAACTCCACTTCCCACCATGCTTTGGGTCCGCGGTTCCGCAGCTGCGCAGTTCAGACGGGAAGACACGTTGAGACGGGGAAGCATGGCGGACCGGAGTCCGGAGCAAAACACCGGCGTAAGAGCGGAGGAGTCTGGCAGCGACGGTGATGAAGAACAGATTAATACTGGAGAAAGTGAGGAGGCAGTGAAGACCTTCAAGGACCTGGTGGGTTTGTTTCCCCAGAGCCGATGAAAGAAGACACGTTAGCAACAAAGCGCTGTCGGCTTTCGCATTAGCTAAGCGAAGCTAACGCGTTTCGTAAACACCATGTCCTCAAATGAAACGTCCTCGCCTTGTGTCGGTGTCTGCAATATGTCTCAACACGATTAAAAACACCATATTTTAAAACTGCTTTTCCCTCCGCAGGGTGTAACCGAGGTGCTATGTGAAGCTTGTGATCAGCTGGGATGGAAGAGTCCAACCAAGATCCAGGTGGAGGCTATTCCAGTAGCACTTCAAGGTTTGGTACAAGTTACTTTTCTCACTCTCGGCGCCAAATGGTTTGCAAAGCTTTACAAGAGAAAACAAGTCAGGTGTACAGGACGTAATGGAGAAATTACTAACTTCTGCCCTGCTAGTAGTATGTTGTTTTTGAATGCTCAATGACAAATAGTTGGAAAATAAAGCAATTACAGCGATAAATAATATTGTAGTATAATGATAGTGACATAATATTGCAAGAACACATTCTTAAAGATCAATAAACTTTAAATTCTAGTGAATATTTAACACTGGACCAGGAAGACACTTATAAAAAAAATATCAAAAATAAATTAATTAAGAAGCCTCTGAAAGCTGGCCTTCAAAAAAAAAAAAAAAAGGTTAGTTGAGACCAAAGCACCAGACTGAATACGTTTGAAATCCATTTTTTTGATAGAGAAAAGAGAAAAACGCTAAATTATGCAAATGGAAATTATTGAGCTCGTTTTAAACTTATCATGCGATTAATTATTGCGACATGCCTGATCACAACCGTTGAACATGTTCCTATTTTGTCACTTAATTGGATTATTATTGATACACTGCATGACTGCCCAACACAAAATAGTGCTTATTTGCAACTTTTTCATTCTTCCAGAAATACAGATCTGCAAAGTGTGATGTGCGTTTAATTCGGCACTCCCTGTGTAAATATTTTGTAGAACCGCCTTTAATTTATAGTTTTTTTGTAGAACCGCCTTTAATTTATAGTTTTTTTGTAGAACCGCCTTTAATTTATAGTTTTTTTTGTAGAACCGCCTTTAATTTATAGTTTTTTTTGGGGGGTCACACTTTTTTCTAGTTTAGCCAATTCATTTAGGTTCAAAGTGGATGGAGAGCATCTGCGAACTGTTTTCTAATCTTTTGCCACAGGCTCAAATGGATTTTGATCTGGACTTTGACCGGGCCGTTCTAACACAGAAACATGCTTTGCTTTAAACGGCTCATTCCACCGTTGATGCTTTCAAGCCGAAATGTAAACTCCAACAGCCAATACGTTGTGTCGATTCTCCTGAAACCGCAGGCAGAGACGTCATCGGCTTGGCAGAGACGGGTTCAGGTAAGACCGGTGCGTTCGCCCTGCCGATCCTCCAGTCGCTGCTGGCTTCACCTCAGCGCCTCCACACCTTGGTCCTCACCCCCACCAGAGAGCTGGCCTTCCAGATCTCCGAGCAGTTCGAGGCTCTGGGGTCCAGCATTGGCGTCAAATGTGGTACGTGTCCATAAAACCTGGTTTGTTGTTGGGGATGGAAACACCTTTTAGAATACTATTAATTTTCAACTCGTCTCACATCTGTTGCAGCTGTGACTGTTGGAGGAATCGACATGATGTCCCAGTCGTTGGTTTTGGCAAAAAAGCCACATATTGTTATTGGTAAGAGAATAGTTATCAATGATGCAAGTTATCAATTTAATGAGTTAATCTAAAGTTGATGGATCTTATCACTCGACTAATGATTAACTGATAAGCGACCATTTTCTTAAAAGCCCAAGTTTTCTTTTGTATCAAGAGGGCATATCGTCATTTTATAACAAATTTTTCTTATGCTGAGTTTAAAAAAGCAACATAAAAACGGAAACGCATCATTATCTTTAAGCATTTTTTGTGTGTGTCAGCTGTGTTATAACTTCACTGAATAAACAGAAAATTGTGAGTTTCTCACATTAAAAACACATAAAAAAGCCCTCAGAATCAACCGTGTTTATTAACAATACGCGTTTTTATTAAGGTGATAATTTAAGAAGATTTAAGAACGTTGATAATTCAGAACAGAACCGCTTGAAGTGCATTTTTAATCTCACTACTGACTCCCGTTTGGACCGTTTGTCTTTCCTGTTCTGAGATGCCTCCACCATCTTCAATTCTGTATCATCACCTAGCGGCGCCCTCTGCTGGATGGCGGTGAAACTACAACACTAAAAGAAGTACTAAGCGGGCTGTATTAGTTAATTGAATGGAACAAATTTTAATCTATTAAACCATTAATGCACAATTAATGGTTGGTCGATTAATTGTTTTGCGTCCCTACTGCTGATGTGTTGTTTTTCTTTTGCAGAGATGTTATCAAAAAGTATGTTAACCATCAAGAAAGGAATAAACTTTGTACATGTAATAATTATCAATTAAATATATATTCATATTTCTTTTTTAGCCACTCCTGGTCGGTTGATCGATCACCTGGAGAACACAAAGGGCTTCTCCCTGCGAGCTCTAAAGTTCCTGGTCATGGACGAAGCGGACCGGATTCTCAATATGGACTTTGAGACTGAGGTGGGTCCTGACAGGACGGGCTGGTATTCACTCTCCTTTAACGTATTCACATTTTAAGTGCCACTTCAACAAACTTAAATGAAATAAAAGGAAAAAGAATTGTCGATAACTAATTTGTGACTATGCTGTGCTTCCATTAGCTTTTTTTTTTTTTTTTTTTGCGTGAACAAGCGATTTTCATTGCATTTCTTATTTAGTGGAAAATTACAACATCGTCAGAATATCGACAAAGTTTTGCGCACATTTGTAATGGAAGCTTATTCTGTCTTGCAACCCTGTTTGATGGTTTTGTGGTCCTCAAAGTCTCAGGGTTTTCAAGAGACTTTGCCATTTTTGACTTCAGTCAGTTCAACAGTCAGTTCAATTGAAATTTCTTGGCCCATTTTTGCCTGAAGAAAAGAAGCTGCCTGGTAATTATGCACACCTTGATGTAGGGTGTTGACCTCCTCAGCCCATATTCTCTCTCATTACACAAGCCTCTTTTCCGTTCCAATGGTACTTGGAAAAACCATCAGTATTCCGCTAATATGGGGAAAAAAAATAAAACATTTTTTGCTAGAGCGCTGTTTCCATCAAATAAGAACCACAATTAAAATCACATATGGATAACTTTGTACACACGATAAGACATTAAAAAAACATATTGCGCCGTGATCCTCCAACTGCTTCCTGTCACCTTTGTCTTTGTGGTTTTTGACCATGTGACTCGTGTGATTCTTTTTTTTTTTTTGTTAAAATTGCTGCGTTCCCACTAAGCGCATTTATTTCCAAAATCTGAAATTGCACAATCGTACGGCGAGTGGAAACGCAGCACCAACCGACACACAACACCAGAGCGGCGTGCGTAGATGTCGCTTCGGCTCATTTTCACACAGAATCTGTTCGCCTGTGTTTTGAGTTTTGCTTTTATTTTTCCAGGTGGACAAGATCCTGAAAGTCATTCCCAGAGACAGACGCACCTTCTTGTTCTCAGCCACCATGACCAAAAAGGTAGTCGCACACTCCAATGTATTTTTCTATAAACTCCCCGTGTTGTGATGCTTGTCTGTTCAGCTCAGATGTTGCGTTGCGTTGACTTACAGGTCCAGAAGCTCCAAAGAGCAGCTCTGAAGGATCCTGTAAAGTGCGCCGTATCCACAAAGTACTCCACAGTAGACAAGCTGCAGCAGTACTACGTCTTTATTCCATCCAAGTATAAGGTAGGAAGTCGTTTGATCTGGTCTTGAGCGGGTTTCCTTTGTTTTATTTTTCTGTCGGCGCGTTTTAAATTGCCTGTTGCGTTGCAGGACTGTTACCTCGTGTCCATCCTGAACGAGCTGGCCGGGAACTCCTTCATGATTTTCTGTAGCACGTGTAACAACGCCCAGCGGGTGGCGCTCATGTTGAGGAACCTGGGCATCACCGCCATCCCTCTTCATGGACAGATGAGTCAGGTAGCGCTCGCTTTTTCCTTTAAATGAAGCTGAAAAATGATCAAATACCAGACCCTGAAACGAAACAACCGCTCCATTTTGGTCAGAATAAACGTCTCGGCGCGCTCAACAAGTTCAAGTCCAAGTCGCGCTCCGTTCTCCTGGCAACGGATGTGGCGTCCAGAGGCCTGGACATCCCGCACGTCGACTGCGTCATCAACTACGACATCCCTACGCATTCAAAGGTAGGACGGGGCTTTAAGGTCGTCGTGAATATTTGATTCATTTCTCCGATGAAATGGTGACGGTGAACCTGTCTGTTCTCCCAGGACTACATCCACAGAGTGGGGCGAACAGCCAGAGCGGGGCGGTCTGGAAAATCCATCACTTTTGTCACACAGTAATAAAAAGATTTTATTTTATAATTTTAACTGTGCATTCTAATTGTTTTTTTTTTTAATCATTATTATTATTTTGCAAAATATTTATCTTGCCATCTCTGATCCTGAAGGTACGATGTGGAGCTTTTCCAGCGGATCGAAAGTTTGATCGGGAAGAAACTGCCGGCGTTTCCCACACAAGAGGAGGAAGTGATGATGCTGGTGGAGAGAGTGAGCGAGGCTCAGAGATTTGCCCGGCTGGTGAGTCGCCTTTAGACGATGCTCGACGTTCTCTGTTGGGGTTTGGCTATCAATAACTACAAATACTTGTAAAATTTGTAAATTAGCTGAAAACTTCCAAGATGGGACACCGCCTGGTTATCAGGAAAATAAAACCCAAATGGTTCAGCCTCAGTTATGTCCAAAAAATACCTACCTGCTCAAGTACTAAGCAAAAGATGAAAGAACAATGCAAACTAATAAAACTAGCAAAAAGTGAAAAATATGCAAATAAAAATAGACAAAATGATGTGACAGTTCAGTACAAACCGTGAATGTTGAGAAATCAGGTTTATTTATGAGGAATTTGGTCCAAATTAGCTTTCAACTGATTAAGATTAGTTTGCAGCAGAATATTCTGTGGATTCCTCACTCAAATATGTAACACTGCAACATGAAATAACCCACAGAATGATAAATAGTAATATCACACTCCACTATAAATGTGTATGATTAAAGACCAAAGTTTGCTTTCAAGAGTTTTAGAAATAAGGTCAGAATATCTTAATCTAATTAAGTTAAACAATTAGCTGGCCGTTTCAAACTAACACAATTAAAACGGAAGGGAACATAAAACATTAATTTTAGAAAGTGATTTTTCATGAAATAGTTAGCTGAATTAGAAGTCAATACATTCTCGTGTAATTAATTCATAATCTATTAGTCGCTGTAATTTTGGATCTGACTTAGTATTATTTGATACCAGGATTAAAACAGACATAAATTAGCATTTTATTGTTTTGAACAATCAATTTTACGTCCAACGCGAATTTCAAGCACCAGAAAAAAAAATATTAATTGCTAATAAGCGCCAGCGGTTTGCTAATCCTGGCCGCTCTAGAGACAAGCTGTGTCTTGGAATACTGGGGCTAGCTTTAGCCTCAGTAGCTTTTATCTTTAGCTTAGCAATATGCTAGGATAACAGACTATTTTATCTAGCTTATTAATATCGTATTAAATTGTTTTAGAACATTTTAAAACCAATCACAGTGAAATCGACAGTTAAACCCAATCTTTTATTGTGTAAGCTAACGTTTCATTTCAAGGCTTACTTGAACAATTCCAGAAAACATCAAATTTTATTTAATTTTTTTTATGGTATACCTTTTTAATTGGTGACTAAAGAAAAGGATATATTTTGACCAATATTTTATCAAGCAGCAAACAACAAAAAAACAACAACAAAAAAAGGTTCTTTCCTCGCAGCTCCTTGCCTCCTTGCCTTTTAAGCAAATAGGTGGAGGCAACATCCTGTGGTACTTGTGGTTGTTGGCTGGTTTTAAAGATGATGATTCTAACCAGAAATAAACTTCCAATGGTGAAAAAAAAATCCAAACTGTGGTGAACCACAGGAAGAAAAAAAAAGAAGAGAGAACTCATCATCAGGAATCACTTTCATCTCTGGCTCTATCTGGGAACCAAGTTTTATATATTTGGAGATTTTTGTCAGTCAGATAAGTTATCTGCGCGGAAAACCTGAACAGAAACGCCTGCTGAATTACATCACAAACTCAAGAACTGAGGCGTAGTAATAAAAATTGAAAAAACCCAGACTTCTGTTTTGTTTTCTTAAGTTTCCTCTTGCTTTAAGACGGCACTCTTGCGTGATTGGTGATGGGTGAAAATAACGTGCCGATTTTTTTTGGGACCAAGTTTGGAGTGATTGGTGACGAAAACGATGGCTACTCTCGTTCAGGAAATGAAGGAACAGGGAGAGAAACGGAAGAGGCCCAGAGGTGGAGACGGGGACGAGGACGACACGGAACAGGCGAGCGGAGTGAGGAAGAAAGTCAAAGGAGGGCCGGGTGGAGGGAAGAAGAGGGGCGGAGCAGCCTGGAGGGGAGGACGCTGAAGCAGAAAACCAAACAGTAAAATGTACATAACCACAACACAAAATGCCTCTGATGTAAACTTTACTACCATGACGGCTTATTTTCCACACTTCGCTTTGCGAGCCGACGACTATTTAATGACGCAATAAGTGCTCTCTTTTGTCCATGTAGGACATTTTTTTTTTTCATTTGTAATAAAACTTGGCTGTAAAATCTCAAGTGTTCTCATTGGTGTTGTGTTGGGCTTCAGATGTAGCTGCCTTTCAGAGAGGAGGAGGAATGACTGGGATTTAAAGCTCTAAAGGAGAATAGCCTCATGGTTAATATTTTAACTTTTGTTTTCTTTTTCTGAAAAAAGTATTATGATGCGTATTAATTATTAAAATATATCCCCACAACAGCAGAGTAGAGCTTGTGTGATGTGGATTTTTCTGATCCACTTTTCTTTACTTCCGATACGATACGATATCTGAGGTTAGGTATCGGCCAGTACTGATCCGATAAAGAACCAACATCTGTTAATTATTCTAGGTCTTCTAAATATAAAGATGAGAAAACTGGTTTCTGTTCCTCCTGAGCTGCATCAACAAAAATAACTCTTTTGAGTGAAGAAATTGGCATTTTGAAAATATATTTGCTTAATGGAAACATGCCAATATTAATCTAGGATGGGGTGTTTGTTTTGGGCTTTTTTTATTTTTAAATCTATCAAAATTGGTTTATTTCGCAAAACTGCAATAAAAAGTTTTTTTCCTCACGCCACATAAGTCACATGATCAACAAATGGATGTTGCCATCAGCACAAACCACGAAGAAGACGACGACAGGAAGTAGTTGGAGGAGCATGGCCAGGTAAGTTTTTTAATTACTTATTTTGTGAACAAACTTATGTTTGATTTTAATATTGTTTACTTAAAGGAAACTACAATTGTAAAATTTTTTTTTTTTTTTCCTTCTTTTTACGTAATTTAAATATTTTCCAGGCATGGATAAAAATGGAGTATGGAAGGAAGAGCATGTTTAGATTTTATTCAGTCGTCCACCCATCAACCATCGTTTTGTTCACTCATCTGCTGATACATCCATCCTTTTTTTTTGTCCTTTTATCTGTTTGTCCATCATCACACCTTCATTCTTTCTCCCATTTGTCCATCCATAAACACCGATCTGAAAGAGTATGGTTTTAACACGACAAACACGTAAAAATCCTGATAACTGCAACTCCTGCTGCCGGTTAAAAATCATATTTAGAGTTTATTCTGAAATATAGATAATATGGTTACTCAGGTGGGGGAAACGATGTGCTCAGAGTCGAGACTTGCTTAGGGCGCCAGCCACACTTGAACCGCCTCTGGAGCAAAAAACAAAACAGTTGTAAGAGTTTTTATACATTTATTGCATTTATTCCCACAAAATTAAGGAATTATGGTTTAACAGCCAATAGTAGATAAAGAGAAAGAAACACCGCAAGTTGAAACCCAATTGTTTCTAGGCTACCTCCAGTGGGCGTGCGCGGTACCTAGATATTTTTGGGATAGATTTTAAAGGGACACACAGCAGTGTCCCGACAAAACCCCCCCATAAAAAATAGTTAAATTTTGCCCATATTTAAGAATGCTTTGAAAACGACTTTATCTTGCAATTTTACGATTATTCACAGAGCTTCCCTCCGTGTAGGCGCATTGATCTGGGTGATGTGGATCTAGGTGCGCTCGGGTCCATCGTAGGCGGGAGCAGCAGCAGTGGTCCAGTCTGCTCGGGTTCGGAGGGGGGCTCCCACTTCAGAGGCAGCGCTCTGAGCCGGTGGTGCGCACTCACAAGCCGAAAATACATGCCTGCATCTCGGCGGTGTGGAGCTGTTTGCTGCTGCCGCCGCATTCGAGGGGACGTCGAGCCGACCGCTGATTCGCTGACAAACACCAGGTAAGTTGCCTGTGTGGCGCGCGGGGCAGGTTAAGGGGATGATGGAGCGCGTGGGGAGCAGACCGTCACGACCAGCCGGGTCTCCAGCAGAGAGAGGAGCCGCTTCGAGAAACTTCATTGTGTTGCTGTTAATTGTGTGAGTGAGTTCAAAGCCGCATTTTGAGCGGCTCCAGTTAAAACAGACCCGCTGTGACTATTTAATTGTTAACGAGGTAACATTGATAACAATGTAACGGTGCTTCTTCACCTTTCGTTCGGTAATTGACATAACAGTTTATCTATGGCTGAACGTGACAAAAATGTCCGAACTGCGTATGTGCTGTTTAATTATCCGAATAGTTCACTTTTAAAAATACATTTTATCCGCCGTGTAATGGCACATTTCTGTGCCCCGTTCTGCTTCAGCTAGTTATAGCTGTGGCGCAGGGGTTTTTTTTTTTGTCTTTCTCTTTACTGCAGATAGATATTGATGCAATGCATGCGAGCAGCAACTTTTATTAGCCGAATGACGGCATTACGGGTCGAAGGGGGTAATTTACAACGCAGTGAAGCAGTGAAGTCCTCACACAGGAGGAGGAGAGGAGAGGGGTTGGATATGTGCGCCATTCACGACGCCACTGCTTCCCGTATGATCTAATGCGTAAGCGTGGAGCCTACGCAGTATGCGCATTACTGCTGGGCAGGACAATCCACTAACAAGCCTCAGCCTCAGACCAAAACTTGGCATAAAAGAAAGTTGGTGCTCGTTCAGCTGGGGTTTTTTTTTTTGACCGGACCAATCTGCATTCCTTGCTTCGTTCTCTGAATCTGGTGGCGTTGCATCAGGGAGAAGGACAGGGCTGCTCACAAGGAGGATGTTTGATGCCTAATTTGCCAATTTAGATTAGGATCTCAAGTAGTTAGAGGGCGGCTCTTTATTCCAAAAGAGGCATCAGTCAACCAACATGCAAAGCAAAACAGTTCTCTATCTATGAGAGAGAAATAGGTCTGCTAAGAGACCAACATGAAGAAATAGAAACACATTAGAGATGCACCGATCAGAGATTTTGTGCTGCGCTGCCGGTACCGATTTTTGTTGGTTGGTTTTTCTTTTGCTTTGGGAAATATAAATAATAATAAAAATAATTAAGCATCTGGCTAATATGTTATTAAACAGCGTTGACAATAACATTAGATAAAAAATGAAATTACTTTCTCAGACAATAATCCAAAGTTGCTCCAGAGTTGACTCTTTCTGCAAAATCTATAAATGAAGTAAAATTCTGCAGCATATAGAGGAGAGTTATCAATGAATAAAATTAAAGAACTACCAAATATCTCCTTTACCATTTTACCAGTAAGATTATAGTGTTTCTTTTTTGCATGCAATATGCACCATATTACAATATATTTTGTATGTTGTTTTTATTTCAATCATTTCAAAATAAATACTCATCAGTGTCTGAGTTAATATTTCAGATGATAAACGTTCAGATTTGCTCTTATGTGTCAGATTGTCATTTGTTTACCTTAGAACCAGAGGGGAGATTACAGTCTGTGTGTGTGTGTGTGTGTGTGTGTGTGTGTGTGTGTGTGTGTGTGTGTGTGAGAGAGAGAGCAGTCAGTGTTGCACAGCTCCGCAGTTAAACTGGGATTTTCTTTGTTTTAATACTTTAAAACAAAGAGAAAAAGATTCAAGAGTTAACATTTTAAACCGATTTTAACATCTTAGGTTGTTGTTTCGAACAATTAATTCAATGCTAACTTGGTCGCAAGATAAATAGCAATGCTAACCCTGATCGGCAGGGTTAGCATAACTTCAGTCTCTGTGTGTGTTTCCTGTAGATCACGATAAAACAAAACATCATAGAAATTCAAACGAGATGAAAAAGAAGGGATTAGTCCCACAGCATCACCATGGTTTGCAAGGCGAATGAAGTGCTTTTCCTCATATCCATCTCATCACAAGCCAGATCCTCTCAAAATGTCAGTAGAGTTCATCAGAAATATTTACATGTACATGTGTGATGGCAGGAAAGAAAGGTCTTTTATCTGCTATGCTTTTTAGACACCAGTTAGCATGTAGAAAGGACTTTATAGTTGTTATATAGTCTTTGTGGCCTCAAGATGCTGTCTGCAAATAGGGCTTAGAAAGTAAGATTCATAAGTTTATTTTAAGACTTTTTACACCAATAATTGTGATTGGTAAAAGTTAATAGTATGAAGTTAGTAATAACTTCCTACCTCCCGCCCCTCTGTCCTGTACAGGTGTCTACATCGCACTGGTAAATCCCAGGGAAGATGTCTCATCGAAGTGGGCAAGAGGACCCGGAGCGGTACCTGTTTGTCGACCGGGCCGTCGTGTACAACCCGGCCACGCAGGCCGACTGGACGGCCAAGAAGCTGGTGTGGATCCCCTCGGAGCGCAACGGCTTTGAGGCGGCCAGTATCCGGGAGGAGCGGGGAGAGGAGGTGCTGGTGGAGCTGGCGGAGAACGGTAAGAAGGTGGTGATCAACAAGGACGACATCCAGAAGATGAACCCGCCCAAGTTCAGCAAGGTGGAGGACATGGCGGAGCTCACCTGCCTGAATGAGGCGTCAGTGCTGCACAACCTGAAGGACCGCTACTACTCTGGACTGATATATGTGAGTGTTCAGGCCTGAAGCTTTTTGCAAATTGTGATTTTCAGAAGGCTCTCTATAGATTATCTATGTTAATAGGTAACAATCCAGTTATTGTTGTGTGGAATTTTATCATTTTGACCATTTTGTTTTGGATTCTTGTTAATTTGGAAAACGGTGTTTGTAAAAGTAGTTTTTAGTTTCTTCCGGTCACCTTCCTCCTATAAATACGTTGCAAAACATGGAAGATCCTGCCCTAAGCAGAAAAACTGCTTGCCAACGATGACTACCAATGGTTTTGCTTTCAAATTGTCAACATAACATGCTAAATCTTAAATGTAGGTGGAATAAATAAAATATGTTTGGCTACTAATTGTGTACCACAGCAACTAGATAACAAGATCCAGTGGTATCACATTTCACGTCTTCGCAAAACGTTTTAGTCAGATTAAAAAAAGGCGAGCGAGAGGGAAGGGGGGTCAGTTATGCTAGCTTGACTTTGACTAACTTAATATGTAGAGGTGCTGTGGAATTCTGTTTCTGTTCAGTAAAAGACAAAATGATGTGTACTCTCTTACGCATTAGCTCATTTAGTTTTCCGCAAATGACCTAATCTACCACTACTGTATTCAGATGACCGCTTACTAATAATTTCAAAACAAACATCAAGCCTGAAAACATAAAACTGTAACAGACTGAATGTTCTGCTCTTTGTGCGGGAAATATTTGTGTTTTGAATTCTGATACGCTTGGACAGAATAATAGTGTGAAACTAGAAAATTCCTGAAGAAATTTAACCGGGGCCTGCCAAAGTGTGCCAGTCGCTTTGGACCCAGCGTTCTGATGCTAAAAATTAGCATCACTGCTAAGCTTAGCTAAAAAATTACAAAGTAGCATGTGGAGAATCACAAGAATGTTGACTAACATGGACCTGCAACATTCAGTATGTTAAAATTAATGCATAAGCTAAAATGAGTCAAAATGCTAATGTTAGCATGAATGCTGAGTAGCATGTGGGTATCACTAGCATGTTGTCTTACATTCACTTCCTCCATTGAGTGTACTGAACATAGCTAATGTATAAGAAATAGCTAAAATGTTTATGTTAGGGAAAAGGATCATAGTGGAAGGAAGTGAAATGCTAATATTTGTGCTAATGCTAATGCATTGCCTTGCTGCACAAGGCAGCACACTAACCTGAGAGGTAAAGATAATGGAGGCTAATATTATTGCACTGCCTATCAAGGTGCACTACCCTGAGAGGAATATTGAGGCTTTTATTTTGAAATTTTCAGTAAGCTTCATTTCAAAGGGCAACACTAATCCCATGTGTAACAGTGGTTGGGTTAAATCAGTTCTATAATGCCCAAACATTCTGCCGTGTCTGTAGTAACTCAGAGTTGGAAAATCACAAATCTTTTTCAGTGTAATTCTGGATGCATGGCCTTGGAAAAGTATTCATAAGCTTTAAACTTGTCACCGCAAATCACATTTATATTCAACCTCCTTTTCTCTAACCTAAATAAAAACAATGTGTTTTTATGTGTTTAGCATAATTTCTATCATTCTAAGACAGGTCTGAATCTGAGCAAGACAGGATTGAAATGTTCACGGTTAAGGTTTCTTCTGTTTTTAACATGGGTTTGTCCCCATGATCTAATTCCAGTGGAGCTGCAGCTCCTCTGTGATGTCGACCCATTTAAAATGTGTTTTCCGTGAATAGAATGTGGGCTATCACCTCCGAGACTCCGACTCGGCCAAAGCAAGGCAGATTTATCAGTTGTCCTTCTGCGAGACAAAACATCACCACTGATTCCCTATAGAAGCCAGCAGCTACTTGGATGCTTTTATGGCAAATTGCAAGAAAAAGAAAAACATATACAAAAAAAATAGTCAGAAATTTTCAGTAGTTTGTGAATTATCCCATATGGTTTACATTTGATCTCATTCCAGTAGCTCACTGTACTCCTCCTCAGCTCCCCTGTAAACCACAGTGTCATGGTTTCTGGGTTTTCCTGGTTTAAATTGGTTTTGGAGCTTGCTAATTGTCCCCTTGCCTAAGAAAAATTGAAAACATGTGTTTGGCTGCGTTGGTTTTTTAACAGGAAGAGCATTTTTTCTCCCCTTCGGCTCAATCGTAGAACACAATCTCCCTACATTCTTAACCTTCTCCACAGCCTTCTAACACCTCTGTAGACATAATATTACGCCTCCCCCGCAGGCTGTGCTGTTTCTCAGGGTTATTTGAGAGACTTATTTTGGAGGGACGGATGAATGGAGGGAGGGAGGGATGGGCAAGGGGACATCCCCCAAACCGTGACTATCTGTGTTTTTTTATGAAATATTTATAAAATAGAAATAAGACTCTCACAGGTTAATAACTTTGAGTAAAAACACCGTAGCTTTTATGCTATTAGCAAAAGAGAAATAACAAAAATAATGTATATAGAAATGACCAAATTGCTTTTATTTGAAAACAAAAAGCAACAATTACTTTCACTGCTGCTAAAGATCACATGTTATCACAGTGACCCTGAGGTGCAAACCACTTCAGCAAATTGAAAGCACAATTACAAATTACAAAAGCGCTACAACATTAACAAAAGCGCTACAACATTAACGAAATGGAAGAGGAATGTCCCAGTGGGAGTAGACCTAAGAAATCGCTGATTGGACTACAGCTTGTTTTAATTTTGAACCGGAAGTTATTCTGCCTTTAACGTGTTTTTTTTTTTTAAACACGTTAAAGTAGTAGCCTTACTACTACTATTCGAGTGTATTTTGAGTCAGGACATACATATGAGGTGATACTGGACATGCTCCGGACCAACCACGAAGTGTCAGTTAGTGTGCGTTCACTAAAGACTCATTTATGAAGCACACCAGAATAACTTCTAGTACAAAAGTAAAACGAGCTGTAGTCCAATCATCGATTTCTTAGGTCCCCCACTGGGACATACCTCTTCCATTATGTATGTAATTTGTAATTGTGCTTTCAATTTGCTGAAGTGGTTTGCACCTCAGGGTCACCGTAATTTTGCTACTCTGCTGCTTCGAACTGCTTATTAACTTGGGAGTGCAACAAGCTGATAATTAGTCAGGCTATCTGCTCATGTTGCTAGCCTGCATTCTGCTGCTTGACAAAATCAACTTCAATACAGCCTTACCTTAACGAGAGTGATGGCTGACATATGTAGTGTGCCAGTTCGACACGATGTAGCTTACTGGAAATTGGTTGTGCTGTAAAAAAACCATCCTCTACTGCAAAGAGAGAGGAGCCGAGCTGAACTGTTACTGTTAATCCAGGATTTGGATTGGCCAACACGGACTGAACGACTTCCTTCACTTCCTCCGCTGCCATTGCTAAAACTACAATTCTAAAAAAGCACAAAAAATCAACGTCGTCGTTCACAACGTCTCCTTCTGTTTGCTGATTGGCCCGGTTGAAATTCTACCATAGGGGATCCAAGTGAATGGGAGAAATCCCAGACGGAGCTGTGAAGTGAGATTAGAATTGAGCAGAATTGCTTAGTTAGCTGATAGCCAGGTTGTGTTACTGGTAAGCAGGCCATATCTGCTTCTAAACATTCGCATTTATCTTTCTTGTAAAAGAGGGACAATTGTAGTAGCTATCAGAGTTTCAGCCACTTCATTCAAGTCCATCCGACACTTTTTCTTGTTTTACATGAAAATGACTTTAAACTTTTGGAACATTGAGACACAGTATTTTCAAATTATATGTATATCTTGATCGCCACCCTATGGGTACCACAAACACCTTTTCTTTTTGCTCATACCTGCTAGCCTTATCACTTCTCTACCCTTTGCTGCATGCTAATATGCCTCTGTGGCTTCTTTGTAGATGTGAAGTCAGTCAGTTTGTTGGGCCAGGTTCTTCATTGTTACAGCTTTCTAACTATGAGGTAGTGAGTCACAGGTCTCTGGAGGGCTACATGCTGGCTAGCTGCACTCGAGCCGCGCTACACGAAGGCCTTTGTGTAGTTAGATAAGCCTCAGCTGTCAGAAAGCCTCAGCATTTCTCCATGGCAATAAGGCTGTCTGTCTATCTGCTTCCTGACGCCCACTGCAACCCGAATGTGGCTCGGTCCCTCGGCTATCTCCATCAGCTCTATTGCCAGTCTCACGCCTTCTGCTTATCCAGAGTTTCTGACTCACTGATCTGACAAAAACATTATTAATGCACACGACTGCGTGTACCTCCACCTTTGCTTGCCAAGGCTTTTTATTGATTTCTCAATGTGTGGCAAACAAACGTCCCTCACTGGACAGATGGAAGGACAGAAACCTTTTATCACCGAGCATGAAACTTTTTAAGCAATTAATTAAACATTCAGCTTCTAAATGTAAATAAGGGATGTGAAGGTGGATCAATAGTTTATTTTCAGAGTACCGGAATAAAATTGCAGTTTATGTCATGTTATATTTACTTGCAAAAATGTGGATTCCTCTTAAACTTTTCCACAGTTTGTCATGTTGCAACCGCTTGCTAACGGTAGAGAACAAATGATCTATCTTCGTTTGAATAAAATGTTGAAAACCATCGTTTTGGCCTATCACATGAAAATCACTCAAACATTTTAAAAATTAATAAAATGCTTTAAAGATGGCTTTTTTTTAAAAAAAAAAGGAAACATTTAAGGAGTATGAATACTTCTGCAGGGCCATCACTCCCACATATAAACTAAAACATCTAGTGTGAAGTACGTTTGAAAAACTTAATGAAACCGTCTTGTTTCCTCTAAAATCATCTGACATCCTGCATCTCAGTTGTCGTGGTTGTGTTTTGAGCTGTGAGTGTCTGAACACTTTGTTAGCTTTGTTATGAAATCGCTGAAGCGGTCAAAGTCAAAGTCTTGTGTGCTCCCAGCAGACCATCGGCTCCTGCCCCCCGCGCCCTGTCCTCTTTGTGGGGAGTGTCCCTTTAACGCTGGCATGCCGACCGTGTGATCACAGGCGGCAGATGGGCTCGGCTGTTGTGTCTGCTGTTGCTTGTGTGTTGCTCAGCTGTTACCAGGTCACAGCATCCCCTTCGCTGGATCTGGTTTCACTGTGGAAATTTCACCTTCTCTTTCCTGGACTGAGCTGGGAGTGTTGAGTTCGTTGGTCGGTTGCGACTCGGCGTAAAAGCTGCAGCCGTTCCAGCTGTTCCAGCTCTCTGTGGCGGCGCAGCTGAACGGAGAAAGCAGAACAGAGTCTCTATTTATAGGAGCCACAGTTTTCAGATAGAGGGGGAATTAAATTTTCATTAAAAAGGAGAGTGCTGAGCTAGAATTTCAGCCGGGTCTCTGTCTCTCCACTGCTTAGCAATTTACAGAACAGCTGAGAACGCCACACAGTGTTCGTTACACCTCTACCTTTCGTCCGAATCCGACCTCTGGGAGTTCTGTCAGCTTTATCGCTTCCCTACTCCTCCTTTCTGTCTGCCTACCTCTCTCACCTTCTTTTTCTCATCTACCTTTTTTCTGCATCAGCACTTTAGCATTGGTTGCTCAGTGCTGACTGAAGGCCCAGGCAGAGCTGTTACACAACGGCTGCATCATGCCGTCTGCTTCTTGAAAGTGGATTTAATCACATGATGCTCTGATCTAAATAGATTATTGTGGGTCATACCTTTTAAAATGTTATGAAGTTGTTTTACTACTGTAACATACAGCTTCACAAAGCTCGGCTTAGTTGGACTCAGTCCAAGGAAAGCATGCATTTTAGTGCCAGGCTGCAAAAATAAAAGGTTATGATGCCTTGCAACAGTGTACCTACATTTGAAACCGGATGTTTACATACACTACTTAAAAAAACATAACCTTTTTATTCTCACTGTGACACTTTAACCCAAAATCAGACTCAATTTTTCCTTTTTTATTTCCGTGAGAATTAGGCCTGTCACAATAACACATTTTTCAGAACTAGAAGTTATTGCGATAAAGGATAATATTGTTGTTTTCAGACCGTTTTCAAGTAATATAATGGCAACCACATAATGATGCAAGAACACACTGTGAAAGATCAATAAATTAACAATTCTAATGAACATTTAACCCTGGAACTGGAAGACATTTTAAATATATAAAATAAATAAACAAAACAACAAATAAAATTAATTATGAAGTCTGTGCAAACAAAATTGTCCAGTTGAGGCCAAAGCACCAGACTGAAGACTTTTGATGTCGAGTTTTTGGTATAAAGAGAGAAAAGAGAAAAATGATAAATCATGCAAATGGAAAATAGTTTGTTTTCATTTATTATGTGATGGATTGATTTATTTCTTACTGTGACAGGCATAGTTATAATTACTCAATTCAAACAGTAAGAAATGTACTTGTAATACATAAAAGAAATATACATAATCTAAGAAAAAAGTATGACTGAAAACTATTGGTTTAAATAAAAAATACACAACAAAAAACAAAGATGAATTGCTACATTAAAACATTAAAATAAAAATATACATTTGTACCCTGCCTCTCACCCGGGGCTGATGCCTATAGGCTGACCTCCCGACCCCACTAGGGTCAAGGGTGTTAGAAAATGGATGGATGGATATGTACCTAATTAATAGATCAATTATTAAATAAATCTCTTCTTTTTGCTACTTTGTTAGCCTTTAAGGAGACACTAATTTATTTGTCAAGCTGCCTTTTGACCCTGCAATCATTTGCAATCATTCGTTGATTTATTGTTTATTTTCAATTATGGCAGGATTGGTCCTCTGTACTTTTCTGGTGTTTGTTTGATAATTGTGTGAAAACCATTTTTCTTCCACTTCACAAACATTACTTTATGTTGATCAATGACATCATATTCTGGCAACATGAAAAAGTTCAAAAGTTTTTTTTATCTCCAGTCTTTGAAATTTTTGGGGGGATAATTTTAGGGTTTTGTTGGCAGTTAAAAAAGTAAACCATTAAAAAAAAAAAGTGCTTTCATTCATTTATACACGGTTGATTTTCTTCATCACTGTTCCTTTTTTAAACGTTCTAATATTTTGTTGAGTTTCACATCCTGCAGGTATGTGCTGTGTGCTCACCCATGTGCTGGGTACACAAAGGAAGGACAACCAGAAACCAGGTCGTCTGTAGGGATAATTCAAAGCGTCCGCCATGGCCTCTCACTCAGCGCTGGCCGCCTTTCTTACTGCCTGCTTGTTTTATCCCACCGCCCAGTGAAGAAAGATTCTTACCACACTCACCCTCTAGGGAGACGTTGTTGGGTTAATTGCATTTCCAAAAGCAACACCACAAGTCAGAAACGAGGCTAAACATTTTCAGAGCATTCTAGACGAAGCATCATGAAACCTGAGTTAATGTGAAATGTCTCATCCCAGCGCTGTGGGAGTTTTTCTTTCTAATGTCAAAAAGAAGAGTTCTTACTCTTGAGTTTAATCACCGTTTTCTCAAGTCTGTGTTTCGGTCTGTTCTCTGTCTGTCAGTGTGTTGTAATGACGTAAGCTCCTAAAAATGTGTGATGATGAGCCTTGTTGGATTATTGGAGTGCAGGTTAGATGACTTATAAAGATAGGAATGTGCAGCTCCTTGTAAATCGAAAAAGCACTGATGATTTATTAATTCTTTTCTTTTTGTATCTCCTCTTAAAAGTGTTTTTCTCCCTCTTTACGCATGTTTCTTGTTAATTTTATTTTATTTTTTATGATTGCAGACTTACTCTGGTCTTTTCTGTGTGGTCATCAACCCCTACAAGAACCTGCCCATCTATTCAGAGAACATCATAGAGATGTACAGAGGAAAGAAGAGACATGAAATGCCTCCACACATTTATGCCATCTCTGAGTCAGCATACCGCTGCATGCTCCAAGGTAAAAAAAACCCTCATGCATCATCATATGCTATGTTATAAGTGTAACTAGTGTCATCTTTAAGTGTTTAAAGCTTTTAATTTGCTCATTGAGAAACATGGATCAGAGAATAGGTTTTACATTGCATTAATGTATGGGCACTAGGGCAGTCATCGGGCAATTTTCCACATTATCAAGTTAAAACAGTGTTTAAAGTTGACAGGAAATGTGAAACTATCTCTGGGTAATTATGTCCTATTGGAGGACATTGTCAACAATACCTAAACACCAACTATAAAGTCTTAAAAGCCCCTAAAATAAATAAAACAAACAAAGTCTAGTCTGATAGGGGTTCAAGTAAAGCCTGGTGGCCCGCCAGGCTTATAGTACACAGATTTTGAGTAAAAACGAGAGGTTAAGTATAGGTCAAACCAGCAAACATGAGGTTCAGTTTCACGGCACAAATGACTGTAAAGTGGGTGAAAGTCTCGGGGTCATAGAGGATGTCAGGCAGAATGGAGGGTTCTGACTGAAACGAATGCTTGTGTTATGCAGATTTACACAGTGTATGCAGAGTCTTACACCATAAGACCAGTGCAGATGGTGATTTATTCATGCTCAGCTATGTGCAAAATCTCTTCCCAATTCTTTGCCTCAGTCCTCCCTGACAGTTCATGTTCCCATTTCCCTCATAAATTTAACTCAGTATGGTTAGGGAAAATCCCACACAGTGCATTGTAAAGTAAATCAGCTTTGCTGTTTGTTAAAATATGATTTTCTCAAAAATTGCAGTATCATGATGCATTCATAAGAATACATTTGTTCTTATTTGGAAAAAAAGAGAAAAACTGCTTTGCAACCTGCTACTTTCATAATAATAGACTTTTTTGACTGTTGTAATTAACTTGTTGCATTTATAGTGTGGATTTGTGTTTATTCCACATTTGCACAAATGTTCATGGCTAAAGCTACAGCTGCCTCACACTTTTACAGCTGTTTATGAAGCACATGGACTCCTTACCGACAAAACAGTAAAGACACACTTCAAAGTTTTTTCAAACCAAGACATATCATAAAAATTCTTGAAATAAATAAAATTCAACCTCATTTGATCAAAAACACATGAAAAATTACGCTCATTGTTTTCCTACGGGAAAATTAGCTTGAATTACATACAGAGTGCGTCAAGAACTTCAACACACTCCTCAATTTAATGGCTCACTTCAGCTTAGCAACAGACTAGAGATGCAGATATTTAAGTTAAATTTCAGATCTCAGGTTTTTCTAACACTATCCATTGTGTAACTCATTCGAAAGCATTGACGTTTTTCCCCAGGTGTTTTCACAAATTGATATTTTAAGATGAGAAAAAGGGGAAAAGGTGATGTGAAAGAAAATATATGTTCCCAGTAATGACTCAGTAGCACATTGTGGATTTCACACCATTGATTTCAGTATACATGCTCTATTCAGAACAGGAGTGCATCATTAGCCACACACTTACACTAAAGATGCGACAGAATGTCATTGTTCACAAAATCCCTTTTTCCCCTCACGTTTAGATGCATGTAATGTATTTTTCAGAGCTTTCACTTCACTGCATATTTTTGTGGATACCAAATTCATAAAAAATCTGGCATTGACAATGCTGTAATTGCCAGCATGACAGTATGATTTTCTAAGGGTCAATAATTACTTATTGTAACAGTGTGACTGTGTGAGAGAGCAGTCACCATAAAAAGTGGTTTTACTAACTTCAAGTTGTCATTTTAAACTGTCGTCATGCTACTGAGAAGAATGTATCGTGTTTAACTTTTCAAATTATCATCCATCTCTGTATGGAGATTGTAGACTGCCACTTTAACTCATAAATGTCTAAAAGACAGAAAAACATTTACAAATCTAACATATTCCATGACAGACACAGGCTGAACGCTAAAAGGATGATACAGCGCAACTTTCCTGTAATTTGTTTAGCCTTCCTGGACGTTGCTGAAATCTTTGCACCTTTACAAATTTGACACGATGTCTCCAGGATTTGCATGAATTAATGTCCTGTGCTGACGGCTTCCTCTCCGAAATGGAAACGTAACAAAATGATTTGAACCCATCGAAGCGTAGCTCTCTGTAGTAGCAACCTTAGTTAATCTTCTTGACTCAGTACACGCATCCACACCGAAGAGTGTGTATGTCACCTTGCCTGGTATTGCATTGGTGTGGTGTGTTCATTGACATATCATCAAAGAGGAACTGTCAAGTCGTAAACCGTTCATTTCAGCAACCAGGGGAAGTTCTTGTTGCATCTCCCACAGATCTCAGGCAAATATCTGCTTGTTTGTCAGAGACATTGTTGTGAAGGAATCTGGAAATAATTCCACCATAAGGGCCGAACAGATGCAGGACAGTGAGCCACGTTTGTTCTGAGAATTTGGGACGTGTCTGCGGTGCCACCATTCATTTCCCCTGACCTCTAATTCCCAGCTCATTCTTTCGGAGCGCTCGTAACGGGCAAAACTGCCTGTGGAATGAGGTCACCGCCGTTCCTGCTTCCCGTACCGTGCTGCGCTAAATTCTGCAAGCTGAGTCATTGTCAAAGTTGACATAGCTGTCTAAACTGCCCATCAGCCTCAGCTGGACCCCTGTTGGAGGGGTGCCGTAGTTACCATGGATACATCAGAGCGTATCTGTGGGTTAGACCAGAAAAACGGTGCGTCTCTGTGGGAAACTGGACTTTAAATAGTTGCAACAAAGTGCTTTGGATGTGAATATGAACTCCTATTATTCTACTGTTCTATATTTGCTTTCCCCCTTTTTTAACTATTTTTTTAAATCTATGTTTTAAATTTCAGTCATTTTTCTTCTTTTTTTCACCTTTCTCTGAGCCAGAATGTTATGGCTTGGAAGAAATAAGGAGGAAAAGAAAACTCCCCACATCCTGCCAGACATTTTAGTTGCCTTTCACTAAACATGAAAAATACAAACCACAGCTCTGCTGCAGCTCAGTCTCCTTTGTCCCACTCTTCTTTGGTCTTTAATTAGGAAACATAAGGGAACAAGTGTGAGGAATGTCCACCTTCTTATCAATGCTCAGTGTGAGGTTATAGCCAGGGTTGCCATGGTTAGCCTTTTCTTTTTGACTGCTTAACCCAGTTTGAGATTTTCCCTTTTTTTCCACCTTCTAGCTTGTCAGGTAGAATAAATGATATGCATGTATGTTTCACTATTAACTGTTCAGTTTTTACTTCTTGCTGTTCTTGCAGCCTGTTTGATGCTGCTGCAATATGAGGCCTTTACAGAACTGCTGTAATCATTATTTTATGGGAAAGGATCAAGAGTAAGTTAGCAACACAGATCGGCAGAACATGTTTGGAGACGACTACATAAAAAGAGACAGAGAGCTGAACTTATTTTTATTTTAAGAGTTTTAGTTTACAGCTACATTTTTGTGAAAGTTGTTAAAGTTCTGTCTGGGAATTCGTCATGCTAAAAATATTGGCCATCATTGTGGCGTCACTAGGTTTTGATTAGAATATAAATATACTATTCAAATTTGTTTTTGCAGACATGCATAGCTTAGTACTTATATCATTAAAAAACAATGTGTTATCTGTAAAAAGATTAAGCAAATTTGATGTTAATCTTTAGTTTGAACACACACACACACACATGGTGTATAGCAATATAAATACAAATAAAAAAACTATATATTAGCCATTTGTGGATTCAGAACAGGAAAGGGGGTTTGTGCAACTACCTCACAACAAGATGGTGTTAAAGTTTTGTTTCTCTGTGCTGAGTGGACAAAAACTGTTCTACCAAGTTCAGTGCTTGTAAATTAAACTCTGGTTCTTAAATAGTAATAAAGGGATGATATGTAGTTTTTTTTAAAGTCTTGAATTATGTCTCACAGCTAGTCCAGTACTTGTAATAGCTTTTCAAAAGTGGATAGATAAGACAGCAAAGAGGTAGAAAATGGCCAAGAAATGCAATAGAGGATTGACACAGCAAAACTCAAGACATTCACAGATGGATTTGCTGTAGAAAATCCAAACTGATAAGTTACAGATTGAAATAATATGAGGCCAAAAGCAAAAAACTGTCATTTAGGGAGTTGGGTAAGAACAGGAGGATGCAGAAAGTGAAATAGTTTACGGGGAAGAGAGAAGAGGGTACAGGGGAAAGGCAGAGGGGGAGGCCGGTATTGTGCCTTACAATGGGGCCTTTGTGCGGTCCGAAGGGGGCTGGGATCACGGTGCTGTGTGCAGGGGTGCAAACCCAGAGGCCTGGAGCTCCAGAGTTCTTCCCTGGGAAATGGGGCCTTTTGTTGGGACAGCATGAGCTGCAGAGCAGTGCTGGTGAAAGACACACCCAGGATCTGAGTGACGAGACAGGTGTCTGTTTGGGACTTTTCCCCTGTCCCATTGGTAAATCTTCCAGAGGAATGAAGAAGTGTCCAAACAATACGTCTTCACTGAAGTACTTCCAAGTTTGCATCTCTTAAAGAATCATGGAAGAAAAAGATGAAATAAAATACATTGGTAGTTGGATTTTATTGTTTCTTTGAAAAGAGGTGAGAAAAAATAAAATAGACAAAGCCATTCTTTAAAGAAGGTTGTAAGAAGTTTACAGTATGTCACAAGCCATGTAGGGGACACAGGAAAAGGTTTTTCAAATAGTTTGGTTTGTTTGACACATTGCAATGTGAACGTGAACCGCACCAGCTAAAAATGTAGCAAATGTTACAATTTTGGTCCCCAATCGAAGTGAGTCTGCCAGACTATCAAGTGTGAATGCATCCTTAGTTTCCTTAGGCAAGGTTTTGAATCATGTAGAAATATTTTTTTTATTTCCACATTAGCTTATCTAACCCAGTTTCACATGGAGAAGTCATAAACGGTAGTTGTCTAACCTTTTATCACTTTATCAAAATAATTTGCAACAGTGAACTCCCTGCAGCTCTTCCCTGATGCGCCTGTGTTTCTGTGATTCCTGCTAGGCATCAGAGATTATCATCCTGATATTGGACTTGCCACAAAAGCACCCAAGAACCCTCCCTAACCCAGGAAAACGTCCTTGTCCTCTTGGACACAGTGGCCATCACAAAGAGCCACTGTGGACCAAGTAAGCCACCGCAATCGATTAGATCGCCAAATAGTTTTTGCCATATCTCCCAGAGCAGCTTTTTCTCCCCTTTCATTGGCCTAAAGGCAACACCCCGCAGCATGAGGCTATTTTTTGCTCCCCCTGTTGACGCGCTTCTTTGCATCATAATTAAAGCTGTGCACATAGAAAGGTCTGTCTTTAAGCTGCTGCTCAAGACATCTGCTGTCTCTATTGTATTCAGGAGAAAAACATTGGTTAGAGAAGGAGTTTTGATGCAGCAGTGAAATATAGTGTCTTGTTTATATTATAATGCTAGGGGCAGTTAATCCTTTCTGACCGAGACAAGCAAGAGAAGTACATGGATGTAATGAGGAATGTCAACATGAGACATTTAGAGAGATTATATTTCATGTGGTAGGACTTACTGTAAAGGTTAATGACTTTTAGAAAACTAAGGTTTTCTAAAATCTTTCATATGATTTAAGACAAAGTAGCATCCAGTTACTGATGATGTGACATCAATGTGAGGGTCATCAGAAAACTTGCCACAAAAACCTAACTACTTCTCAGAGTGTACAGGCCTCTACCAGGAAGCTAAATATTTAACATTTATGGAAGACAATTCATTGAAGACTGGAAATCTATCATTTGTTGATCTGAGTGATAGACAAAAGTTTATGTCAATGACCGACGTCACTTTGTCACTGTCAGTGTTTGTGATGTTTTAAAAGAAATGGTTGGGGTGGCGCAGGGGTTAACCAAAACCCACATATGGACGCCTTAGTCCTCGACACGACTGTTGCAGGTTCGATTCCCGGCCTGGTGACCTTTGCCGCACGTCTTCCCCCTTCTCTCGTTATCCACTTTCCTGTCAATTCACTATCACTATTCACTAAAGGACAATAAAATCTTTTAAAAAGAAAAGGCTGTGTAAAAGCAAGCTACTATCATGTCCCTTTAAGACTGTGCTGTGTGTACTGTCTGTAAACACGTGACTCCACCCCCCTAACAGTCTGTAACAAGAACTGAATGAGACGGAGGTTGAGAAAAGGGAGACAATTTCAAATGTTGAAGCGGCGCCGTGTTATGCTGTCGACCATTTATCTCTATCGAGGTTAGCTGCTCAATATATCACCATCTCGACTTTCTTGTTTGGAAGCGTTACAAGCAGAAAAAATCGAATCAGGCAGCAAGACTTACTGTATGTTGGACCTAAATGAACGACCGGACATCTGGAACAATGTCATGAGGGGAAATGAGAGTGAAGGAGAAATACTTGCCCATGTTTGAAGAAAACCAAACAAAGTCATTTTAGCACAAACACCTTCTCTCCTCTTTTTTGGTTTTACGTTGTCCATCCCAAAGTTATATTTGAAGCCATCTGTCCGACAGCTGCAGACTCGCTACTATTGGATCATGCAACACGACAGGGACTTGATCGCAGCAGCACATCCACGACAGAATGACTCAAAAGAGAAAAGAGTCTGATGGTTCTCAAATGCCTACAAAAAAGCATAAATAAACTGAAGAGGTTTTAAGAAGTAGACCAAAATTCCTACAGAAATCAGAGACACAAAGTCTATGAAAATGATTTCTCTGTAACAGGAGCGTCAAACTCTGTTTCATTTTTTGCCTTATCAAAAATCTGAACGTTCTTAAAGGGCCGGTTGTGCCAGAATGTATTGATAAAACCCATTAAATTGTTAAAATATTAATAATTAGATGTCCCTCTAGGATTTTGCGATTGTTTTTGTGTTTTTTTGTAATCAAAATCACAGATTTTGTGGTGCAAATTTAGAAATATTTGTAAGGATTTTTTAATGATATTTGCACTAATGTATGACCTTAAATGTGACTTTTTATTTATTGCTTTATAACTCGACATCGAGTAAGGCTGAGGGAGCAGTCAATAAAACCCAAAGTTTTTGACGAATTTAGAGAAAAGTTTTCAATAAAATCAGAAAAAATTGTGGGGAATTGTTGATTTTGAGTGAATTTTGCAGATTTGTGAAAAACTGGAGGGACTTATTAACGTAATTTGGAGCCACATAAAAAGCTCCGGCGGGCCTCAAGTTTGACGCATGTGCTCTATAATCTATTGCCAAGAAGATTATAACTGGTTCCTTTTCCTTCTACAAGTTTATTCTAGTGGTTTTGCTTTATGTTAGAGACATGCAGAGACTCTGGAACCCTAATTCAGGAACTTTATGTAAAAGTGAGGCATCATATTTGATAAAGCTTCTCTTCTTGCCAAATGTCTGAGTATTCAGCTCAGAGCGGTGCGTTTGGACAGAATGATAGATGATGCTGTGATGAACGACAGAGTGGAACAACATGCAGCCGCCTCCGCCCTCCTTCACTGTTGTGGGAAACGAGAACACGGCCGAATGTTTTCCCGCCGATAGTTTTTGTCGGAACCAGTTTTTGCTTTCTGAACCAAAGAGCGTCAGATTACGTCTGTGTGCGGCCGAGCCTCTCCGGTCTGCATGCGGCGCTTTGTGAGTTTGTGCCAACGATCTTTTTAGACGAACTCTGCCTTTCTCTTTATTGCCTATCAACCTTCAAAATCCGAAGAACTATTCAGTCCAATTTGAGGGTTAAATGCATTTACATTTCAGTGTTTCCACAAATACTTAAGTGTCATTACATCACTGTAGGATGGCTGGAACAGATTCTCAGACGTAATCTAATTTTGACTTAAAGAAAGACTCGTCTTTAAAGCCCAGTGATGTTTATCTCATCTTCCCAGTACCCCAGCTTGTGAAACATGTGGTTCTCTGCTACACCAGTCTCTCTTCCCCAGTCTGTTATGTCCCCCCACCTTTTTTTCCCAGACCAGACTTTTCTCATTTCACCCCTGCATGAGAAGCATTTGAAAAATGTGCTTCGTGGGGCTTGAAAAGGGAAAGACTGCAGAATCCCATCTGATTTTTTTTTCTTCTGTAGAGCAAAGCTCAGCATAGTCTTAGAAATCAAATCCAGGCTGACAGGACACAGACTAAAGTACATTTATGTAATATGGGAAATATTTTACCTGCCACATGTGCAGTAATCCTTTCTTCACTGTTTTTGCTTAACTTTCTAAGTTGTATTTTCCTTCGGGGAAATTTCAAAGCCATTATCAAATTTTCATCTGTGTTCACGTCATAGATCTTCCATGAACTAAAGGTTTTGTACCTTAAGTGAAGTTTATTGTACATTTTGTGCTGAACAGTAAGAAACTGGCTGGCCTTCAGGCTCACTTTACCACTTGGAGCTGGCAACTAAAAATATCAACGCATAGATGTACGAAGACTGTTATTTACCAAACATTTATCGTCCCTATCTTGATTTCATTTATCAGTGAGTAAATACTTGAATTGGTAATTCAGATTCTTTGAAATTGGGTTGTTTATCATGGGCAATAGTTCAGAGGCTAAAACTGCATTAAACCATCTAAGGTCTACACCATTACGCAGTAAATAAAAGTGCGTAATTTAACTTTTATTAAATTACGCAGTATTTAATAAAAGTTATTAAAGTTATTATAGTTTTTGTTTCCATTCAAAAAACACATTGGAAGTAATAAAACACTCTAATCCAAAGCAAAAGATAAAGAAAACTTTGTAAAAGTAATTAGCTATTAAAAAAAAAGAAAAAAACATATTTAAAAAAAAATATAGCAGTGCCTTTTTTCTCTTTACAAACTCCTATTTTCTGTATGAACTGAAAAAGGATTAAAGAATGAGCTTTAAGGGGAATCAATAAGCTAGTACTGAGCTCCTTTTTGGATTTGCTTCACATCCGTGTTTCATGGAGTCGACCAACTTCTTGCACCTGGAAACATGTATTCTAGCCACAGATGACTGGAAACATTTGCCTCGAAAACAGCTGGTTTGATGTCATCCCAGAAGTTTCCTGTTGGAGTAAGGATGCATTCACACCAACCCTGCATAATCCGCTTTAATTGAACTCTAGTTCATTTGTCTAGAAAGTCTAGTTTGTTTTGGGAGAATTGAACTCTGTCACAGGCCAACAAAGCAAAACTCTGGTCCGACGAGCTTTTCGCCTGTCGATTTTTTACTCTTTTTTTTTTAGCTGCAAATGGTCAAGCGTTCACTGAAGGAATGCTGTTACTGGACTTTAGGCAATAAAATGTTTATTTTCTTATTTAAAAAGGAATTTAATTTATCTCAATCGATTAGTCGTAAAAACATTTGATAGAGCACTCAATTACTAAAATATTCTTTAACAACAGCCCTACTTTGCATTTTTTAATGTTTTTTTTTTTAAAAAAAGGCTTAAAACTCTTCAGGATGTGTCAATTAATCATCAGAATAGTCAATCGATTAATCAACAACTAAGATAAACTTTTGTTGCAGCCCTAGTTGTGTCTCTTAGTTTGGTCAACTAAGACTGCATTAAAGTTGGGCTTATTAAAGCTATTAAAACTTAAGTTTTAAATTGTGATTAAAATCATAGAAGATTTGCATGTTGTTATCTGTGTGTGTCTCTGGCTGTGTGTGTGTTGGATCTGTCTGCACCCCTCAAACACTCCCCCAGGTGGTTCCCCGTACTCTGCTGTCATTTCCTCGAGGGTGGAGACATTCCACCACCCATTATGAGCGTCTATTTCTGTCCCTGATCCCAGCTGCCAACTGGCATCGCAATATGCTACTAAGTCACAAGTCCTGGAACGTCTCTAAAGATTTATTTGCCAACACGTCAGCTGCTGGGTTGACCACATCCGCTGATGCGTATTTTCCCATTTTGTTCCTTTTTTCCCCCTCTCTATTTTCACCCTTTGTGGTGGCGTTCCTCTCTGATATCTCCGTTTTCCCCTCTGCGTTCTGTTATCGGATACCTTCTCGCCATGCCCGCTCTGTCTCTGCCTCTTTGCTCTCCTGAGAAGTATTTTCTTCCACAAGGGAGCATCCTGTGAATGGCAGAGGAATTTACTGCCGCCTCTCCATTTGGTGATTTGCTGACGTGTGAGAAGGTTGCACCACTCCAACCCTCCGCCATATATCACAACGCCACTCCAGACGTTTTGTCACTGATTGGCAAGAGCCAGAACTGCTGAATAAATAGAAACAAAAGAACCTCAACCCATCCCTGTATTTTCTTCTACTGTGACATTTTTGTTGTTGTTGCTGAATACAACGCTTGTTTCTTACCAAAAAGCTCCTTGTGCAAAAGAAAGAGTTAAACTAGGTCAGTCCAAATTCCAGCTCACATCCAGTCACCTCTGTGGGGCGTCCTGGCCTTCACTTCTACTGCCCTGCGAATGCCTAATTGGCAGCTGGTTCAACAGTGTTGCCCAGTGGCTGTAAATGATCGTACCTTAGGGCAAAAGATGCCTGTCAAACTCAAGGCACAGGAGCCAAATCTGGCCCTCTAGACTGGGCATTGATAAATTATTGATTAAAACGAGCTCAATCATTTCCATTTGGATAATTTATTATTTTTCTCTTTCCTCTCTCTCCTGAAAGACAAAGGTCATGAGGTTTGGTAGAAAACTCACCATTGTGACCAATGGTGGCTCATTGGTCTCAACTAACCGTTTTGTTAAGGCTTATTTTGTTTACAGAGATTTCATAATTCATTTTCTTTGCTGTTTCTGTTGTTCTGTTTGTTTATTTTGGATATTTCAAATGTCTCCCTGTACCAGTGTTAAATGTTCCTCAGAACCTGAAGTTTATTTATCTTTGAGAATGTGTTCTTGTATTATTATGCCTTTACCATTGCATTACTTGAAAATTGTGTCAAACGATAATATTATCGTTTATCGCAATAACTTCTCAGACAATTTATCGTCCAGCAAGATTTGTGACGGTGACTGGCCTACTCTACACTCTGTAGGGCCACATAAAAATAAACTTTTAAAATTAGTTGTGCGGTTAAATATTATTTTATCAATCAAATTAAAGCAGTTTTAATCTAAATACTGCCAGATTACATTAATGTGAAAAGAGGTTTAATATTATTTCATTTTAAAAAATACTCACCGAATTTACAGACAGCTATTTATTAATAAACGAGTTTTACATTCTTTCACAACTGGACTTTTGTTTTCTTTTTCAAAAAGCTTAAGTTGGATATCTACATTTTTGTAAATCATCATTTGCATTGCATTAAAGCTGTATTTAGTTCCAAATGTGGGCTAAACTTCTCATTGTTTAAGATCGCATACCATATCAGCATGAAGTTTGGATTTGCTCCAAATTTGAAATTTTACACCGATTTGATTCTGCCTCATGAACACAAGGAGCTGTGTGAAAATAAACTTCCTTAGATTTTAAAGAATGCGTATCTGTCTTTTCTTCCTCACTGCCGATATCTCTATATATTATATATAATTGTCTGGAAAAGTAGCTCACCACGGCCACCTTCACACTAGACGACGACCACGACATTAAAAACCAGTTTCAGCGTGGGTGGTCTGTGCATAGTGTTGAGAAAATTATGTCGGGGTGCAAAAAGAAAGCAGTTTGAGCCCCATTATGTTTGATGGAGTGTGATACCTCCATGACTGTTTTGAACATGCAAAAACAACAACAACAACAAAAAAACCTGCTGTGGTGGGATTGTGCTTGTTAATTGTCAAGATGGCAGCATATCGGCTACAACCAGGAGCCTGGTAGCAGCAGAGTCAGTTCATGTTTCACATGTGGTATTTGCACACCATTCATCAGAGGATTTGATGAAGGCGAGGGCATGCTGCCCAAAGGCCAAGGCTACAACCTCATTACGCCCATACCAGGCTGACAGGGCTACAAGTGTTTTAATATACTGTATCTCTTAGTGCCCAGCAGCTACACCCACAAAAATCTCATTGAGTCGTAGAAATGAACAGCAAATAAGTACAGTTCTATGGTTGAACTTCTTGCTATTTGCTACGTTTCCTGTGTAATGGAGCTGTTAGCTATAGTGAATTGTGCACATCTCCAAATTGCGCATAGAGATAGACCGATGGAAGAAAGATTTTCAGACTTCAATTTAAAGCAAAATGTCTTTTTTTTCATGTTCTCTTGCTTTTATTGCATATATAGTAAAAATAAACACATTTTTAAGAAACACCTTATTGTTGATACCAATGGCATTGGAAAATCTACCCATAATAGAGCACCAATAGTCACATTTTCCACATTTGCAACGATTCAAGCGAGGGATACACAACATATCGGCACTAACATCCGTATCGGCCGAAGTAATTTTAAAACGGTTAACAACCGATATGTGAATCTCGTCACAAACCTTAAATTCTATTTAACATTTAATACTGGAACCTGAAGACGTTTTAAATTTCCTAAATAAATAAACAAAACAACCAAAACAACAAATTAAATTAATTATGAATTCTCTGTAAATAAAATTGTCCTTTAAAAAAGGGTGAGTTTAGACCAAAGCAGCAGCCTAAATACTTTTGTTATTCAGTTTTGGTAGAAAGAGAAAAGAGAAAAACAATAAATCATGTAAATGGAAATTATTGAGCTCGTTTTAATTTATCATGCAACCAACCGATTTGTTTCTTATTGTGACAGACCCACTTGAAAGTCACTTTCACTTTAAATATTAACTACTTTTTGTGGAAAAATGTAAAACTTTGACTGCTACTTTTTGAAAAAGATGTTTCGAAATCAGCAATTTTAGTCCACAATTATCACAGAAAAATATCACAACATCCCAGAGGGAACGATATTGTATATAATATTGGTAAATATTGGTTATCTGCTGCCATAACAGCAATATTAATATCGGAAATTGACATCGGCGCAATTTTTTATATTGGTGCATTTCTCGTTCAAACTGTATTGGCGGTCTGGGAGACCAAAGTGAATTAAAGAATTTATTTTATCGTAATAAATGAGGCTGTCTGGATTGTAGATGTCATTGTTTTTTCCCTGTTTCAGCTCTGAAATCTACTTCTTTCTTAATAGAAATTTGCATTTTATGCCATTATTGAACAACATACAAAATGGTGTGTTCACGTAATCCCTACAAACAGGCTGGATGTCGTAACGGTTGTTATCGCTTAATGGGACATTTATACTCTGCAGGTCTCCTCAGACCAGGCTACTCTCCAGATCTCTACTTCTGCTGTCTGGGAATGTGAATGAGCTCTGTCTCACTCTCACTTGCTTTGGTCATCTGGTTTTAAAGCAGCCCTGGACTCCGTCCTGCCTCTGCGCCGACTGTTTACGAGCAATCAGGGAGACGTTTTTATTTCACCTTTGTGCTAAAACAGTCGTCGTATTCCACCGCGATCGGGGAGTTAGGTTTGTGTGAACATGTGTTTCCGTGTGCAAGGCTTAGCCAATTCGGACAACACATAATAGTTTACGTAAGAGCGGCCCTGGCTGGCGTTCAGGATTTCCCATGTGTGTCAGGAGGGGTTGCCATGACGCATGGATTTTCACTGTGCGCTGCTGCGTTTTATGATTTCTTTTATGAAGCAAACTGCGCAAAAACTTTGTGGAAAAACTGTGGTACATCCAACTGCCAGGATCCCGGAAGATTAAACGTCATGTTGTGAAGCCAATCTTCTTTATCATTTTGTTTTATAGCTTTTGCCGCTTAGCATAAACAAGCTTTTTTGGGGGGCTAGCAAAAGCGAATTTGAATTTTATTTTTCCTTATAGAAACAACTGACTGTGTCGTTTCAGGTTACATAGTGTCTCTCAAAGAACTTCTTCACATTTTGTCACAGAATGTGAAACTAGAATGTTCTTTAAAACTATATGAGGAAATAAATATTCTGAATGTTTGCTGTGCATTGTATCCTCTCCGAGTCAATACTTTGTAGAATTACCTTTTTTCTGCAAGTCTTTGGGTAGGTGTCCAATTTTTGCCCATTGTTCTGCGCAAAATAGATTAATCTCCATCATGGATTTTATTTTAGTGTGTGCAGATTGTCTGCCAGTTTGGAGATGTTAACAACCAAAAGCTAGCTTTTCCAAGATTTCAGAGTCAAATGATGGATTAAACAGGATGCGTGTTTGTAAAGGGCAAAAGATCTGGATTTTAGATTGGCAATGAGGCGTTAAACAAACGGGGCATTAAAGCAAAGTCATCCTGTATGACTCAAAGCTTTCTCAGCTTGTGAAAGCTATGGTTTGGCTACATAATTGGCGAAAGTACGATGGATTTTATTGTTGCTGCCCTAATTTGGTTGTAAATGTGTTAGTAAGACATGGCTGCAAAACAGCTGTTTATGTTGATTTCTGCCAACATTTTGAGTTCAACTGTAAGTTAATGTCTTCTTTTCTCTTAAATGCATTCTTTTAACATTTGCTGTTCACATTGTTCATTATGTATTCTTAGTCAAAAAGGTAACAAAAATACTAACAGGCTGCTGTGCTAATCCCTCCTCTATAAATACCAATACCAAATATACTTATTACCGTCAGCCATTGTCATTGTCCATTTGTTATTTTTATCTTTGTTGTCTTCTTGACTCTGTCAGGATTCATTTAGAGCAGTCGTTATCTGACTTATGACTATAAATACTGATTGTTTAGCAGAGCTCCCCGTCGTTGTTTTGTATTTATTATAAATATAAAAAAGAAATGTGCCATGTGTTTAAAATACCGCTCGTCCAGTCACTAGTCCTTGAATCGTGGCCTAACGTTTCAATACTCGACACCTATCAACTATTTTTATTTAGTGTTGTGTGTGTGGTCTACAGATAATTTTGAAGGTCAGTCACGATTTAGCATCTGTGTGATCTAGTAGTTTATCTGAGGGATTTGTTTTTCTCATATCAGGGTTTAGCATCATCCAAACTATATTGTGATAATAATTATATTTCATCCCTAATTTGGGAAGGAACTTTTTTGCCAATAGTGCTTAACAGAGCAACTATAGACAGCAAATGAGTGCAGTGAGGGTCCGTGCTGTAAAATGTAAAAAAAAAAAAAAAAAATTCTCCGGTTAAGGTCTTGTTTCGGCTGAATATGTGGGAACTGCTCTTTTTTTTTTTTTTTTTTTTTTTTTTTTTTGCGGCTGTGGTTAAAAATCTTCAGGGCTTTCTTTGTCGAGAATTTGAATTAGTCGTTTTCTCTCCCGTTCTGGAGCCACGATCTGTCTCCAAGCCCATCTGAAGTCACAGTGTTTAGCAACAAATTAAAGGACATTAGCACATTTACAATAAATCATGTATAATTAACACTACTTACAACCAAATATTTTATTGTTCTGCACTTTGCACTGTCACATTATCTGTACTTTGCCATAATTGGACCTGCTGCTACTTCTTTGGTGTGGTTGAGTGCCTTTAGTTAATTTAGTTGTATATATTGTTATTATTATTATTGTGTGTTTGCTTATTTATACTGTATATATTTGACCTTTTGCACGGGAGCTGCAATGGAAATTTCGTTGAATTCTGTTCAATGACAATAAATGCTATCTATCTATCTATCTATCTATCTATCTATCTATCTATCTATCTATCTATCTATCTATCTATCTATCTATCTATCTATCTATCTATCTATCTATCTATCTATCTATATTTTAGTTTGTTTTTCTTCCTTAGGATTTCCTTCCAGTTTAGTGGTGAGTAGCTATAAGAAGGAAATTCATGACTTGATTAACCATCACATGGGATCGATTACTTAGCAGAAAAGGGAATTCTAATTTTATTATATTTTACAAAAATATAATAAAAAACAGATTTATGCATTTGTTCCATGATTGTTTATATGTCAATGAGTCACAAAGCTTGACATGGCGTCCAATGAAATTTAAGAAGTACCTACTTTATTGTATTAGCCTGCGCTTTGACATTTACAACCACCTGCGTTCTCTACATCTGGAAATGTTTTATAATCTTAAAAACAACAAAAAAGAAAAAACATTGTTTTTGTAACTTCCTGCTAACATTGGGCCCTGCAGCAGTTTTGTGTCAGGAACTTTGTTTTCAAAGTTCATCAGTCTGCCTGAATAATTGGCTGTGAGTTGCAGAAGAAATTATAAAAGGAGCTAAAAGCAATAATGGCGCTCAAATGAAAACCATCTGTTGCAGAGAAACGGGATGTTTCTAATCTCTTCAGTCAGGGCGGTAGTTTTAGGAGTAAACTGCCTTTCCACCATTCACGGGGCAAAAGAAAAAAAGGAAATGAGAGCAACTGAGGGAAAGGTGAAACACAAAAGGAGAGAAGATTTACTGAGGTGGTAATAAGCTACTGGAAGGGAGGAACGTGTTCTGTTTTATTGGTTCACTCCAGCCTAGCTAGCAAGGCATTCTGGGTAAACTGGATCCAGGGGCTTCTCCACAGCAGCTTGCAACATTATTTGAGCTTTTTATCTTTGTTTACTATGTTATATGGCAGACCAACACAAAGTGGAGAGTAGTTGTGAACTAGATGGTAAGTGGTACATTATTTTGAGATTCAGACCTATATGGAAGATTGGCAAGAAAGAAAAGTACAAGATGTTTGCAGTTTGTTAGAGAGACAGCAAACATGTGGAAGAAGGTTGAACAGATGAAATCAAAGCTGAATCTTTAGACCCCAAAAAAGCTTATATCTTCCTGTTTTAATAGTTCAAACACCTGATATACATTGACATGCATTAATATGTGCACAGTGGAAAGCATCTTTGGATGGTCTTCCTTATCTCTGCTTTTGCAGTCCAGCCAATCAGCACCAAGGAACATGAATGCTGCTTCTGGATTGGCTGGTTTGCAAATGCCAGTCAATATATTGTTAAATAGGATTGCTCCCAGGTATTTCAGCTTCAAAAGCTGCATTTCTTTAGAATATTTTAGGCATGAACTATGAAAAACAATCAACAAAGACAAATTTTTACACAAATAATTTGGAATTATGCTGTAGTGCCTCTGTAAAATTTTCATAGGGGTAACCAGAGTAGGCCAGTAAGAATTTTATTATTTATCATTGAAGAAGATGATTCTGTGACCTGATCTAAAGACGGAGGTGTCGGGATTGGGTTTTTTCTGTGTTTTGAGTTCTCTGTGTTTTAGGTTTATGTGTTGTCTGAGTCTCCGTGTTGTCCTGTCTGTCCCTTGATTGTTCCCAGGTGTGTCTCGTTCCCTGATTACCTCGTCCTTTAATGTCACCTGCGTCTCTGTCGGGTCCTTGTCGATCGTTTGTTCCAGTCTGTCGGCTTTTGGTTTTTCTGTCCATTCGTATATCAGTGCTACCAGCATTGAGCCTTAGCCTTCCGCTCAGCTGTGCTGCCTGATCTTGGACTTTGGATTAGTTTTCATTATTAAAATCATAATTTTCGCACACCATCCTGGGTCCTAAGCGTCTGTCTCACCACCACTACACCACACTTCATGACAGGAGGTGGTGGTGGTCCATCTGACTGAACTTCAGCTATTTCATAAATCAAAATAGGCAAAATGTCCACCCTCTAGATGTGGAAAGCTGGTAGAGACGTACCTAAGTAGATTTGTTGTGGTTTTACATTTTCACTATAAATACACCAACATTTTTCCAAAACAACGCACACTTTCTACATTATTTTTTGTTAATCTCTCATGATTAGTCGTATAGCGACTGCTGCATCAATTAAGTACCTCAAGCATTGTAATATGGCAAAACAAATACTTTGCAATGTTACTAAACATGATCCAAGTACAAAGAACCAGCACATATTAGATACACACATCAAACAGAACCAGTTGTTTCCATGGATCATTTCCACCTGATAATTTTATGGCCGATCGAGCAACAAACATTCAAATAATATTTTTATTTTACTTTAAGTTAGCTACCTTAAAGTATAAATGAGAATAATTTAGTAGAACTATTATTACTCTTGCAGCCACTTAAGGTTCAGTTCTGTTTTCTACAAAATCCAAAGGGTTGTTTTCATAAAACTATATTTTATTAAACCTCACAAGAGTATGTGAGGATTTTCTTCCATTAACAGAACATTGTAATTTTTTTTAACACCGAAGGTCAAATCAGTTAAATTAGTCACGGAGGAATTTGTTTTTTAAAGATTAGAAACGTGTGAGAGTGTCAGAGGATGAGGTAATGATTAAATTCCTTTTCTGTTCAATCATGTAATTCTTAGCTGATGAGTGTTTGATTACAATATTGTGGGTTTCACAGTCTCCTCTACATATGATAACCATCAGGCCTGTGGAGAGCTGGCTATAAAATAAGAACAGGAAAAGTAATCAAGCGTTGCTATCAAGGGATGCAGCACATTTTAAAATAAGCAGCTCATTCATCATTCAGAACACAAGCTTGCATGTTTTATTCTTAGTATTTTTGCAGATGTGTCAACCTGACTGGTTTACGTTCACTGTATAAACAAACTTTCATTGAAAATGGAAACGTTTTTATTGGATAATAATTTGCAGATGTACACAGGCAGATTTAATTAAGAGGAAGTCTGCACATATCATCATCGCAATATCAGTGTGTGTGATAATCATATCACAACAGTCTGTTTAGGGTGCAGAAATTGTTGACTAATATTTACCAAATGTTAAAAACTTTAATTTTATATGCTAACATAATATTTAGCTAGTTGGACAGAGTCTGAAACATACATTATATCACAACTGATCTTGTCATCGCAGTATTTACCAAAGTTATAACAACAGTCACAAGATTTTCGAAAGTTGCGCCACATTAGTTACAAACCTTAACTTTGGGTTTACACTTCAGTGTTTGAATAAAAGGTCATATTTCTGGTGAGAGATAACACCTTAAAGCTGTCTGAGCCAACAGGAAGGTGTGAGGAAATGTCTGTGGAGCTGTCAGTTCTGGTAACCCACTCTCTTCTACAGATCATGAGGCTTTCAGGCAGACGTTCATTCGATGGGATGTTTACAGCTCAACCCAGAGCCTGTCTGCAATGTCTCTAATGTTTTACCTTGAACATATACTGTATGTTTTAGCATCTGCCTTCAGTTGCTAACATATTTGTTGAGATGTTACTAAAAAAAATTTCTATCAGAATTTGTCACACAGTACATAGACTAGAGACAAGAAGCCAAATATTTATTACTTTATGTATCACCTCAGATCTCAGTCATGAAAGGCAGTTTATACAAAATTATTAGATTTATTTCAGGGTTTTTCTTTAACCTTAAACTTAATGAATGGGGATATGATTACAGTTATTAGTTTTGTGAATTTAACAGTTTTTCCTGATGATGTTTTCAGCAGGAAAGTCCAAAACAGAACATTTTTATCCCCAATAATGATCCAAGTCATATGAGAATTTACCAATTCCTACTTCGCTCACCATTGATAGAGGCTGCAGTTTCTTTTATCCATTTTTTTTGGACAGTGACCAATATTTTGTCCTAACTGTTGCCTCAATATACTGCACTAGTGTGTCTTGTGTGTTGCTGTTTGATAAATGCTAGGCTAATGTTAGCATGTTTCTTCTCCGTTTTGATATGACTTGTTGATTATTGTTAATACAACACATTTCTCTTTGGGTGCATTTAATCTTTTGTGGACTGAACTTGGAAAAACACAGTTTTCTTGCTTCATTACATTTTTTTCTTTGCTTTTAATGTCATAAAATTCACTGATAGTATTTCAGCTGCTTTCTGTGACGGCTGGGCCATCTGAGCGCAGCACACAGGAAAGGTCAAATGACACAGAGCTGTAGCCATTACACTCTTCCATTCAATACATTTGTCATTGTAAAAAGGTGAAGAACACATATTGGTGTAGAAAACTGAGCTTTGCTAGATTACCAGGATATTGTCCAAAGCCTCTATTGCTGTATTTCAAGCAATGCAGTTTGAGATATTTAGAATTCAGTCACTTTAGGGGCTCAGATAATAATTATTTGAAAATGCATGGATTGGAAATCTCAAGATAGTACCTGAAATTAATTGAGACGTTATCTAGTGTTTAGATAAGTAGTTCAAGGTTTATTTAATGTGTTTGTCGGTACGTTGTACGTATCAAACCCGTTGTGTTTTTGTTGAATGTTGTCTTAAAAGTTTACTGTGGTGCACAGGAGGCCTTTTAGAGTTGAGAGTTTACCCATTTCAGGGGGCAACATTAAACCTGTCCTCTGGACCTGGACTGAAGTCTGCAGAGATGAAAGCTGTTTGAGCTTTGGTTACTTCTCTGGCAGTCGGCGTCGGGTCATCACACAGCATGGCTTTGACCTATTAGTGTTTCTGTGCCAGGCTGAGCGGCGGCTGTAAAACACACTGTCAACACTCAGTAAGCCCAACCTTGAAGCATCAAGTTAGGATGCCATCTATTCATAAGTTATTAATCGTGAACTGGAGTAAAGAGACTCAAAAAAGAGGTTATTTGCTGAAGGAAAATATAATATATAGTATAATTGAGCCAAAATTGTATGAAAAAATAAAACCATTTTGCATTTAAGAGAATAAAAACAAGCCTTCTTTGTCTATATATGTTTTACCCAAAAAACTACTCAAGTGGCAATTTTAGCTTCACTTGATCAAATTCTGTTAATAAATAAATAAATCTGCCATCAAGCACCCTTTTTCTATCTAATATAAAGTTAATTTAAAATATAATCAACAGATCAACCCTATGACTTTGCAACAAATGATCAAGCATTCACTAAAGTGCTAACGCTACTATACTGGATTTTAGGCAATAAAATGTTTATTTACGTATTTAAAAAGATGAATATTAATTTATTTGCATATTTTAATTCATTTCCCGTATTCTATAAAATAAGCTTAAGTGGTTACATAAAAACCTGGAGAATGTGCCAATTTTTAAAATCAGATTAATCAATTAATTGTCAGAATAATTGGCAGAGTAATCGATAACTAAAATAATTGCTAGGTGTAGCTATAGAAAAAATAAACCCAGGTATTGTAATAGTTGCAGTATTATCTCATGATGTTGAGAATTATGGATCTAGAGCTGGATCAGTAGAGAATGTGTTTGTTATTGTTGTGATTGAACCAGAAATACTGACAGTTTTCCTTTTCCTTCACAGATCGAGAGGACCAATCGATTCTTTGCACGTGAGTACTGCCCTCATCTTTTCTTCGCTTTATTCCCAAGGTTGTGTCTAATGACAGCTAGTTAATGTTTCCTACTTGGTTTGTTCTGGAGCTGCTCAGTGGGCTGGTAAATGAACCTTCAACAGATAAAGATTATTTATCACCTAATAGTCTTCCTTCTGGCCTCAGTTCATGTCCTTGCACTGCCTGTATTTGTAACTTAAAATGTCATAAAAAGAGTGTTTTTAAAAAAATCTGAACTTCAGGATTTCTTTCTTCTTTTTAATGTGGTTCTGGCGTTCAGTAAAGCCCTTTTCCATCTCCCTCTATGCCCATCATCCTGCTGGGTTTTATTTAAAGACGAGTTACATATAGCTGGTTTTGCGGATGCGGGGCTGTGCAGCGGTTCTGCCAAATACTGAGGGAGTTATGAGTGTGGTTTGGTGGCCCGCCCTCAACCTCTACGTCAGAGTGTCATTAAGTAGCACTTTCTTTCAGCTTGGCATGAGTTGCCAGTGACATCAAAACCCAAGCTGAAAATAGCATCCCTTGTTGGTGGTAATAAATCAGTTTCTCTACAATCGTTCAGGGATTTCTGACTGCATTGTGTATGAGTCTGAAGAAATCTACTAATCTCCTACAGGAACTACAGCATCTAGAGTAACTGAATGAAGTGATTTATAGAGCCCAAAACTGCCTGATCAAATGTCTGTGGATCCCGTAAAAATGTGAAAATGATCAGTATGAAGCCACTCATGCTGTTGCAGCTTTTTGTAATTTACCAAAAGAGGTTTTGCTGCCAAAATGCCACAGTTATCTGCACCAAGATTCTTCCTAACGATCTGTCCAGTTAGGAGGTTTCTGTGCATCAACCATCAAGTTCAGTGTAAAAGAATGTTGTGGGAGTGTATTATAATCTGATGGTTTTTCTGTAATTTTAGTATTTTAACCTTGTTTATAAATGTCCTGGTGTTAACTTGTAGTTTATTAGGATTTTAAGTGGCAGTATCATGTGAAATTGACTTTGTTGATCTTTATGTCATGTTATAATGCTATAAGATGATGTAAAGTTATAATGTTATGTTATAACAGCATTTCGTTGCCAATTTCACTGTTGTGTCTTTGTGCAATGACAATAAGATTAGTCTAAGTCTATTCCCTCATCAAATACATACCTGGAGTTTTGCTGTGACTCTTTCATACATGTTTGAATCTCCATGGCAACCATTCAGCTGTGCAAAACGCCTCCTATAGCGACTTCCCCATTCAGCTCCTTCAGACTAGCCAGCAGGAATTAGCAAACACCTGGTGGAGCATCTGATGAGCTCATTATAGGAGCTATTTCTCAATGCAAGTAAAGACATTGTTAAAGGTTTAATGGTAACACTTTATTTGACAGATTGTGAATAAGACTGTCATGACATCGTCATAAACATCACATAACACCTGTCATGAACATGAGTAAGTCTTCATGAATATTTATGACTGTTGTCATAAAGTGTCATTTGGTAAATCATGACACTTTTAATAGAAAAGGTTTAATAGAGGAGCCATGTTGTCATAACTTCCTGAAGGCGGAGTTTCAGAAATATTTACAATCATCAGTGAATTGTTTGCTGTAGTCATACTGTGAAACTAGGCTGCTTTAAAACCTAAAACCAAATACAGAATGATGCTTAATTTGACCTACATTCTGATGTTCTGCCTTCGAGGACTCGCCCCTTGGATTCCAGTGAATCATCTAAAAACCTCAGTCTACTATGTGCAGTAGAACTAATAAGCAGCTACACTAAAACCACTGGCATGTAGCTAGATGTAGTGTTGCTGGCCAGACCTTTGCTCTTGGCTCCGAGACCTGACTGTGGGAAACTGTGGAAGGCCCTGCCTGTACACAGCTATCATTAGAGACAACCCAAAAGCAGAGTCTGGAAAGTTGGAGACGGACTCAGCAGACCACAGCATTCTCCACTCAAACACTGACAAACAAGGCATATATATAAATATATAAAAATCTTGATGACCTTGGTGTTCGTCCAGTCACTCATCGCCACAACAATAGTGATTTTGGGGGATTTTTTTTCATGGTTTTCCAATGTTTCTGTTTGTAGCTTGCAAGTCTTTGGACAATTTACACACATGCTTTTGTCTTTCATTCATACTTCACTGGCCGTCATTTTATCTATGTGTTTCTGTTTCTAAACTGTTCTTTTTAGAGGCGAATCGGGAGCGGGCAAGACGGAAAACACAAAGAAGGTCATCCAGTACCTGGCCCATGTTGCCTCCTCGCACAAAGGACGCAAAGACCACAACATTCCTGTGAGCCTCACTGCCTACATTTCCCTACTCTCTTCCTTTCCCTTTTCTTTTTGCTCCTGCAAATCATCCCATAGGAGCTACCTGCGGGTAAATTAGTTGCTTCATAAAGCCTCATAGTAAAGTAATCTGCTATGGCAGTACCATAATCTGAGACTGTAAAATTGTAAAAATCACAATTTAAACATGTCACTGGTGGCACAGCCCCAATCTGTGTAAGATATAACTAACTAAAACTCCTAGTTTTAGTTAATCAAAATATCTAATGATTTCTAATTAGTAACTCAGGACTTCCTGTTTCTCTGGTGTATAAATATTAGATCACCCAAACATTTTTCTTTTTGACAAAGATCTAATTTATTTTGCCAACAATCATATTGAGCAGGATAGAGAGGTAGCAACTAAATCTCCAAAGTTCACTTGATAAGAGAAATGTTGCAAATGGTGACCGTTTTGGACCACTAAGGTCCAAAAATGTCACCATAGCAACAATTAGATGGCGTCTGAATAGCAACAATGTTTAGGACAATTGTAACTTTGACATTTACCTCAAACAGTCTTATTTAGTGAGATAATTGGGCTTTTCAGCCAAAACAGCCCAAAAAAAAGACTTCAGGTTTAGCATCAAAATAAAAATGAATTTACAGAAAAGGTTAGGTATAGCGGAGGTTAGGTGGATCTGTGATGATGTGTGCTTTTTTCCTTCCAATCACCCTGGGATCTTGGAGTTTATTATATTAGTAAATCTGTGAAATACCAGTGATTTTTAGTGAAAATTTGATGGATTTTAACAGTGAACTGAAAATTGGCCGTCGTGTGATCTTTCAGGATAACAATGGCACACTTATGGCCAAATCAAAACAGAATGGTTCATCAGACACAAAATCTGATTAATCATCTAAAGAAAACCTGTGGGTTGAGTTGAAGAGAAGAAAATACAGGACAGAATCCAGGAATCTGGACTAAATAGAGGTTGTGCAAAAATATCTGCCTCTGTATTCTTTAAGCTTATAAAATGTAAAAGTGTTGTATAAATTATTGACAGCATGATTTACAAAAACTGTGCTATCAGTGAATACAAAAAAATATAAAAAACATTATGTTTCCCACAGAATTTTGAGGGTTTGTGTTGGATTATATTAAAGAATAAAAATTAATTTTGGACTTTTTACTCTTTTTACTGATCTGTCTACATTACTGGTGTAGTGGCAGAAATACAGACTGAAAACACTGTCATGCTTGTGGTCTAAATAATATGTTGGAGATAAGATTTTATATGATCACCGTAAGCTAATCAGCCTGAGCTAGCCTGCTAGCTGGCTTAGCGTCTATGATTTTTTAAGCTAGCATGTTCTCGCTTCTGTTACTGAAAGTATTGTGGGTGTTTTTCTTAAAATGTGAAATTAATCATTCATGCTAGGATTTTTTAAAAAGAAAGTAAGAAATGATGTAACAATCAGCAGCTTTTCTAAGAAGTAGTGTGATCTGCGCTCATGCTTCCTGCTCTGTGTGAGCCAGAGCCAGACCAATGTGTTCTCTTTTCTGTTGCTTGTGTGCGATATGAGCACTTCACCTTTTAACACATGCATTTGTTTATCCATAACGCACAGCCCGATTCTCCCAAAGCATTCAAGCTACAGGCAAGTGGATCCCCCTGCGAGGGTGTCGTCTATTTTCACGTTTGTACTGATCTGCATGCCCCCCTCTCTAAATCTCTGGCTTTTCCGTAATGATGCGGACAGACTAATGTTAGCTTATGATGTCGTGAGGTATTTGTTTGTTCTGGCTCAGTCTTCTCACATGGAAAGAAGTGATTCTTCCATTAACCCAGCAGGCTCGTGACAACAAAACGATGTTTTATCAGTTGGTTCTGGTTTATTAAAGCAGTTTGGAATGAAGGCTTCATCAGAAACACATGCCTGACAATAAAGAATGACTATTTATGAAGTTCTAATGGGGCCCGAGTCTGTGGAGCCATGATGTTGAGCAGTGTGCAGATCAGATGGCAGCCACACCAAACAACTCTCCTCCATCTTCTTTATTTTCTATTTGTTGATTCAAGTTGATGAAATAAAATACATTGTATGGCATATTTCTGCATGTTTTCATTTTGTTATATTTTTAAGTGCATGCCTGTAGTTTGAGGTCCATTTAATCTGATCTTATTTTGTGTTATAGTTAGGATATTGTATCTCAATGTTTTTCTTAATTTTAGGCAAACTCTGTATTTTCCTGCTCACCTTTTTTTTTTTTTTTTTCATAGTCTGTGCTCTTGCCGTTTTTCTTTTTTTCCCTCTCCCCTAAATCAGAACCGAATGTTGGCAAATCTAATAACTGCAGAGTCTTTATGACTCCTTTAACCTGAAACATTTGGCTCTGACACGACTGAGTTCACGGTTATTATGCTCAGATCCAGTAGCCGAAAGTTAGCAGCTGGACCTCTGTGCCTCTGCGGCTCCTTGGCCTAGCTGCACCATCCATACTGACCTCCTTAATGCAGCTTTCCTCCTGCTTTGCATTACAGCTGCCTCTGTGCACAAGCCAGAGGAATGTAGGGATTGAGGGAGAGCAAAGAAAATAGTGCCGTAGCAGTGACTGAAATGTGGTCAGGAAGAAGTGGAGAAGACTTGGGTTAGACCTTGCCAGTGTTAGGTTGGAGTCAAAAATTACTCCAAAAGCAATTAATGTTGAGTACATTTCAGTTGAGGCTATAATCTTTGTTTTCTTCTCATCTGACTGAAATGTAATCAGAAGCAAGTCAGTCCTTTATATCGTTCAGGCTGTCAAGGTGGATATTGAGATGGTTTAAAAGAAACATGCAACTAAACATTATCTACATAAAGATGGTTGGAGATTTCTCTTAAGATACCTTATAGCACCTGTTAAAGATAGCATATAAACCGAAAAAACTCAAGAGACCAAGTATAGTAACTTGAGGAGCACCACAGATCAAGTAAATGTTCACAGAAGAGGAGCTGCTGGTTTTTAATAGAAAAACCAGTTGTTTAAATGGAAGGAAAACCAGCCCAGACTGGATGCCTAAGCCTATTGAGTAACATTCTCACCAGGCTGTATCAAAACTGAGGTCAAGTAGATCTTTATATAACTTTAATAAGACAGAGTTTGGCAGTTTGTACACTGCAATGTTTTGAAAACCCAGACTGAAAAAGATAATTTGCTTTCTGATTAGTAAAGATTTATCTACTAGGCACCAATTATTATAGCATTTGAAATTGTGTTTAGCAATGCTTTTAATGCTTTTAAGAAATAGAATTAGTTTTATCTACTATAATTGCCTTATAGTAGATAAATAAAAGCAGTAACCAACTCTGGAGCAAGTCAGGGCCTTGTTGTAACAAACTGTTCATTCTGGGTGATACAAAGTCCATATATGATTCAGTTTACAGCAGAAGTTGTTTCTGTTCTGCCGTCATCATGGAAAATAGAAATGGTGATAAGTCTTGGAGAATTAAATGTTTTAGGATCCAAGTTTTAAGATTTTATTATGCTTTGTCTTCAAATGGGACATTGCACAGGAATCTACATGTTTGAGTCCAAAAAAATGGGTCAGACTTGGCTACAAAGGCTAATGTACTTCTGTAGTCTCCGACATAAAATTAAATTAGGACAAGTTTGCGGAAGAAGCCATCGTGTGATTGGCTGGTTGTTACTCCTTTCCCATGTTCTATACAGTTTATATGATCACGACCAGAGGAATGTAGGGGGCAGACGAAAGTCCTCACAAAGTAACTTTTCTCCATTGAGCGTTCAGACCGCCACACTTCCTTCGTGCCTCCGTGGTTTAACACGGCTTCGCAATCTGCTTGTTTGTCTTGGCCCCTGAAACTTGTTGAATTCTCTCGACAAAAATACGTCTGTTCAGCAGATCGTTTAAGCCACTGCATCGCAGCCTTGATGGAGTATAGCCTAGCACCGCAACTTGGCTTGGTTTTTTTCTCTTTCTGCTTTCATGAAATATTTATTTTTGCCTTCATGTACTTGTGTGTGTCTTGGAATAAGAAGACAAACATGTGAAAACAAAGATTTAAAAAAAAAAAATTAGATGCATTTGAGAGCCTCTTAACCTCTTTGTATTTGTTTACAGGGGGAGTTGGAACGTCAGCTCCTGCAAGCCAATCCAATCCTTGAGTCGTTTGGCAATGCCAAGACGGTGAAAAACGACAATTCGTCTCGCTTTGTGAGTTTAAATTATCTGTTTAAATGAACATTTTCTTTGTTTAAACACATTCAGCGAGGAAATTGAGCTCTCACCCGCTCAAGATGAATTTTTATTGAACTTCTTTTTCTTGGAATATGTTTATTAGGAGTGGAAAAGATCCTGCGGGATGAGACTCGCAGTAGTAAACAATGAGTGAACAGTGACCTCTTTTCATTTGTCAACATAGATTGTTTCTGTTGAAGTAAGTCTAAGCCTTTTATATGCACTCTAGATATAAAACATCATATTCTTTATACTCTGAACCCATTTTTTCACTTTTATTTTGTAGGAAAAAGGAAGTTGTTTTTGGATTTATCTGTTGTGTCTACAGAAGTGACTGATAACGGATTTTTCTGTTGAACAGTACTCGGTTATAATGGCATTGAAGATGCCACTTTTAAATCACTTGTGTGATTTAGGTTATTCTGGTTAATCTGTGGACAAAAATAAACCACAACAGAAAAGATACAAATTTGTTGTTAGCATGAAAGGCTAGCAAGAATATAGCTTCTAGCTAGCCTTTAAGAGTTAGCATCTGCTTATATTTGTTTGCATTTCCGCTGGTATTTTGCTGATTAATATTTGGGGATGAGCTCCAACTCTTTGAGGAAAGAAGGTCTCTTGACATTACACTAGATGTTAGCTCCCTTTTATTTTTAAATGGTAATTGTGAAAAAAAGTCATTTTAATGTAAGAGAGTATAAAAACACAAAGAAAAATTTTTTGTGGCGAAAAATCTCTACCAAAATCTGGTTTCTAAAATTAAAATTCCCAGCTCTTCCAAGGAACATCATGAAATCATGTCCGACTGGCAGAGATCTGTTGGAAAACCATGATATACATTTAAGGTTTTGCTAGTCGGTTGTGTAGCATTTAGAGCCACTCGTCAAACTTGGTTTGGCGCACGGTAATCAAATCAGTGTTCGCCCCCGAGCGTTTAACATTTCTCTGTGGCTGAGTAAACCATGTGGTCAAAATTAAGCGCTGCGGTGGTCAGGTCCACATTAATCACAGGTGTGTCTGCTGAACAACAGTGGACGCACACGTTCCCACAGACCGGGACACATTTACTGTCAGGAAACCTCACACATGCCTCGGATTCCTGCTTGACATGTTAACCTGGCACTTCCTAATATGGGCATTTTGGTTCCTCACTGCATTTTTGTCGTGAGCAAGAAACCACCCGGGGGTGGGGGGTGGTATGTGAAATAAAGCAGATCCCAGAAGGAGGAAAGAAATGTAGCTGAATGCAAGATTGATGGCAAACACATGAAACCGTATAGCCGTGTTGGTGTGGATGTGTGATGGTGTTTTTGATTAATAATGATTCGTTCATCTGTCTTGTTCTACAGGGGAAGTTCATCAGAATCAACTTTGACGTTACCGGCTACATTGTTGGGGCCAACATTGAAACCTGTATCCTTAATGCCAGGTTCTGCTCTAAGGAACAATGGATCACTTCTTAAAGAAAAATAAAAAAGAGCCCATTGAGATTCAAAACAACAAAACATGCATTCAACTCATAATGTGATTCTCTCTGCATGCTATCCAACCTGTTTTTTTTCCTTTATTTGTCTCTTTCTTTGGTAAGGGAACTAATAGAAAAATGTTACTATATTTTTTTGAATACTGTAACACAGTTGAAATGACAGCAATAAATGGCATTAAACAGATATTTACTCTTTTTTTATTATTATTTCTGATATGCAGTGTTTCTCCAAAATATCTAGTCCCTTGAACTTAAACCCTGGTGTGTTGTGTTTACATTGTGATGGACCAAAACAAAGTAGAGTAGGGCTGAATAGTGTGGCATGCATTTGTTTTTATCCTCTGTGAGAATATGTAGTTGAAACACAAGATTGCTAAAACAAATATACAGCGTCTGTAAACATCTATATTTGAATCTTGCCTCATATTCAGTTGGTTATAGAGATGGACTTTGACTGGACCGCTCTGTCTTGTGAACATGCTTTGGCGCAAACGGACAATTGACGGGAATTAACTGGTTGCACTGGATTTTCTTTGAGGGTATTTGAGTGGTTTGAACGTAAATTCATGACACACTTTTTAAGATTTTAAATTGCAAAAAGTTATTGAACATCATGTTTTCCTCTCCTGCCAATTTACATTTAACCCCCACTACATTGTGTTGGTCTAATGTGCACTCATTGTTTGGGGCTGTATTGTGGCAAAACGTGAGAGTTCATTGGGTATGAATACCACATGCATTTATTTATTTTTCTGAAGGGAGTTTTATTGTTCGGATAATGATTTTCTTGCCAGTCCTTAACTTTGGCCCCACAGATCTTCTAGAAAAGTCAAGAGCCATCAGACAGGCAAAAGAGGAGAGGACTTTCCACATTTTCTATCGCCTGTTGGCAGGAGCTGGAGAGCATCTTCGAAGTGAGTTTCAGTCCTCTTAACATCAAAGCTCGAACAGCAACCTTTCATTTGTTTGCTGCAGAGCTCAAGAGACCTGGTTTGGGTTTGCTTGTCTGATTGGCTCACATCGTTGCAGGATGATGCAAAAGATATGTAGATAAAAATACAGCAAAAACTAAAAAGACAACAAACTGTTACTGTGACTTAGCATTGACTGTACACTTCTGTTTTGTAAAGTGCCTTGAGATTAAATTTGTTGCGAGTCAACGCTATAAACAAACCTAATCTAATCAAATATTCATTAATCTATGGGAAATGTATGTTTAATAATAGTTTTACTTGTTTTTCTTACACAGCGGATCTGCTTCTTGAGGGATTCAACAGCTACAGGTTCTTGTCAAACGGCAACATTCCCATCCCGGGTCAGCAAGACAAGGAGAATTTCCAGGAGACAATGGAGGCGATGCACATCATGGGTTTCTCCCATGATGAAATAGTCTGTAAGCTCCACATCCAGATGTGCCGTCTGCATCCCATTAGCGAAATCTGTTTTTTTCCCTCCCTTCTCTTGTTGGTGGCGTTACTTTATCTTCCATGGGGCGAACAAATAAAGTTTTATTTTCCTCCGAATTTACCAGGCATGTTAAAGGTGGTTTCTGCCGTGCTGCAGTTTGGCAACGTCGTGTTCAAGAAGGAGAGGAATACCGATCAAGCCTCAATGCCTGAGAACACAGGTGAGTCGGGTGACACTTCCCTCTGCGGGTTACATTAATCCCATTTTATATCCTCGCTGTTTTCTATACAGAATAATCAGGTTTCCTGCTGTTTTAATTACACAGGAAGTTACTCACCTCTGGTGTTTGTTTTTTTTTTTGCTTCTCTTAGCGGCGCAGAAGCTCTGCCACCTGCTTGGCATGAATGTTATGGAGTTTACCCGAGCCATCCTGACCCCGAGAATCAAAGTGGGACGAGACTACGTGCAAAAAGCTCAGACCAAAGAACAGGTGAAGCTCCATGCTACTGTTACCAGTCAGAGTCAAGTAATCTGAAGAATAGAGTAAAAAAAGATGGGTAAATGTAATGTAGAAATGTGAAGGAACTTTCTTTTAAGACTTTTAACAGGTGTTTTCCTGTATTTTCTACTTCATGTCAATGTTTGTGAGATTTATTGTAACAAATACAGAAAACTTCAGTTTTTAGACAATGGAAATGTTTGTGAATGTACCACAAGGTATACTGTAAGAATACGGGAAATTTGGATTTACAGAAATGTGAAAAAAATGTAACACGACAAATTGTTAAATCTTTCTAAAGTCTGTTTTTGAGTTGACGGAGATGTTTGTAAAATTAGCGGAAAATGTCCTGGTAATTTTCTGCCAGGATATATATATATTTTTTTGTTGCTGTGGAAATTTTTCTTACAGTGCTCCTCTTACAATTTTTCACATTACCTATATTTTATTGAGATCAATCAACCTATATTTTATTGAGATCAATCAAAAAAGAGCAACATAAAGTTGTCAATCTTCATATTTAAGTGGAGAAAAATGACACATGCCGAGGCCTGTCACAATAACAAATATTGCTAGACTATAAATTGTCCCAGTAATTAATGCGATAAACGATAATATTGTTGTTTTGAGAACATTTTCAAGTAATACTGATAATGGAATAATAATGCAAGTTAATTTCCATCTCACATACCAATAAACTTTAATTTTGTGAAGAAAGCTTTACACTGGAACTGAAAAATACCTTAAATATCCAAAATGAAACACAACAGCCAAAAACAATAAACAACAATAATTCAAAGCCACACACAACAAAAGCCAATAACAAAATGAATCATGATGTCTCTCTAAACAAAATTGCCCTTCAAAAAATATGAATCATCAGAATGGAAATGATCAAGCTCATTTTCCTTTATTATGTGATTAAATCACTGATAGCTTTTTCTGCTGCCATGTAGCTGATTGATTGATCATCCTATTTGAATCCTGCTGTCTGACCTCACTCTGAAACAGACTCTGATCACTCCTGCATTACTGACAGTGTGGTTTTTGCTCTCTTAACAAAGGCTGACTTTGCTGTGGAGGCCCTGGCCAAGGCGACATATGAGCGGCTGTTCCGCTGGCTGGTCCACCGCATCAACAAGGCCCTGGACAGGGCCAAACGACAGGGTGCCTCCTTCATCGGCATCCTGGATATTGCTGGCTTTGAGATCTTCGAGGTGGCGATTTCCATTTTCTGTGGTCACAGTCAATGAGAAACGTTTCGCTAACTCAACCTTTTTGTTTTCCAGCTGAACTCCTTCGAGCAGCTGTGCATCAACTACACCAACGAGAAGCTGCAGCAGCTCTTCAACCACACCATGTTCATCCTGGAGCAGGAGGAGTACCAGAGGGAGGGCATCGAGTGGAGCTTCATCGACTTCGGCCTGGACCTGCAGCCGTGCATCGACCTTATCGAGCGGCCGGTCGGTCTACTACCACGTGCCCGACATGTCTGACATGTCCCTTTTGACATGTCACGGTCAAAAGGGATTTCCCACTTTTGACCGTGCATGTCTTCTTAGAATAATCCTCCAGGAATCCTGGCTTTGCTTGACGAGGAGTGCTGGTTTCCCAAAGCCACAGACAAGACATTTGTGGACAAAGTGCTGCAGGAACTGGGCACGCACGCCAAGTTCCAGAAACCGCGGCAGCTGAAAGACAAGGCAGACTTCTGCATCATCCACTACGCCGGGAGGGTACGTATACAGTACAGACCAAAAGTTTGGACACAACTGTGTGCCCAAACTTTTGGTCTGTATTCAGTTCAGACCAAAAGTTTGGACACACTTTCTCATTGAATTCAATGAGAAAGTGTGTCCAAACCTTTGGTCTGTACTGTATGTCGCTTTCTGATCGCTCTCTTTAGGAGTTTGGACTTTGAAACTTTTTCCACAGGTTTAGGAGTCAATAGTTTGTCTTTTAAAGGGACGTGTTTCCAGTAAGGGTGGGCATTTATCGTATTGTTACTAATTATCGTGATAAATTTCTTATCATGATGATAATTTTGATTTATCTCAATCACAATAAATTTCCCTTATATTGTTTAAAAAATCTAAACTCTCCATATTATCAGGATTGGTAGTTTTACTATTTTCTCCACTGTTTGTTTAATAAAAGCATCATTAAATACCAATAAATCTGAAAATTCATCAGTTTAGTGATACACTAAACATTAATTTACATGACTGATATTATAAAGAAACACATTACAAATGGGAATGTTTTTCCATGTTCAAGAACATTATTTTTGGGTTTGTAGGTCTTTAATTGCTGTGACACCCAGTCATATTCATACAGTTACCTTAAAAAGATATAATAAATAGCTCTTTTCATCACTTTTATCATTATCGCAACACTATTGCAAAATTTTGTGATAAAACTTTAAGTCCATATCACCCATACATCCTAGTTTAAAGCCAGTTTTTCTCTGAGGTAGAGACTTTACTCCTCTAATAGCATAGCTGCCCAGGTCACAGCATGAAAACAAAGGCACAGTTGTTGAACTGCTGCTGCAGGAAACCCACATCTGGTTCAGATCAGTATTAGATGGGCTTTTTGATGCCTGCTGGTTACATAACAGAAGTTTTTTTTTTCTTTTTCTTTCATAGCTTTCACCTTTCTCTGGAGGTCTGGCAACTGTTAAAGTAGAACCGATCCTCCTCAGCCTTCCTGGGAAGGCTCCTGTCATAAAATACGACATTACGTCTGGAGTCCCTGCTCGATTAGGGTCCACATGTGTTTTCATTTCCGACGTTGCGCCTATTTGCAAACACTAAGAGTCTTGAACCTGATCTGTAATCAGGAATATGTGAAGTGCCAGGTTCACTTAGACAGCCGGATCCAGGAATAGTGAGGAATTTCATGAAACAATTCATGCATGACTGCAATACTGAAGGGGAAAATAGCTGTGAACATTATGTGGTTGTTGTTTTTTAAGAGTCCTGATTAAAGCCACGTGCAGAGTTTCCTCTCAGGTTGCTGAGCGTGTCACTGGTTTTTCATTATCCAGCTTGGTTTGCGTGGACTGTGCCCTGCTAAAGCATTTATGCTCTTGAATGTTTTCACATTTTGTAACAAACTGAATATTTCATTAGGATATTTGTTGAGCAAAACACAAAGTAGGAGGAAAAAATACATGGTTTCCTAGATGTTTTACAGATAGAAGATGGAGAAGTGTGACTAACTACATCCAATACTTCTAATAAAATCCAATTACCTTCAAAAATCACCTAACTAGTAAATAATTATCTTATTAGTAGATGATTAGTCAGATGTTTTGTGAAAGCATCAGGGGTTTGGTAGAGAAAATTACTTTACAAACACCATCATGAAGACCACGAAGGAATTGTAAAAGAAATCTGTAGCATGGAGAGACTTATGTTTTCCTTAAGAATGGAGTTGGAGAAATTTACCAAATGCTGGAAAAAAATAACATAGTCAATAACTTTAAAATAGGCATTCAAGATGCAGTATTTCCATAGTGAACATGGGTGAAATCAGTGTAAATACAATCTGATATAATAATAAATTGTTCTACATTTCTGTTTTCAGAATAAATTACTGAAAAAACTGATTTTTTTGTAGAACGGCCTGATTGTATTTTTTCCATTGGGATTTTATTCTGGTTAATTAACGTGGAAGATATAATTTCTGGAAAATTTTGCTTTTGTAGCTGCTTAGATAAAAACTGAATGACCTGTTGTGTTTCTGTAGGTGGACTATAAAGCTGATGAATGGCTCATGAAGAACATGGATCCTCTGAATGATAATGTGGCCACGCTGCTCCATCAGTCAACTGACAAATTTGTGGCTGAGCTCTGGAAAGACGGTACGTCTCTCAACGCTTAAAGCTCACTAAGATTTCAGTTGCTCAACCGTTTACCTCAAATCTGCATCTTCTGTTTTATCTAATCTTGAAGAAGTTCATGCTAGACCAGGGGTATCCAAACGTTTTGCCACATGGATCAAAATCATCTAGTCAAAAAGACTTGCGGGTCAAAACAATTTGACGAAAAAAGGAAAAACAACGTACTTTGATTATTATTTTAACATACAACTTTTATACTTTGTGTTTTAGCCAACATTTTCTGTTTTAAGGTTTTAAAGTGACAGTATTATGCAAAATCAACTTATTTGAGATTTGTATCATGTTATAATGTTATTCCCTCATTACAAACATACCTGGAGTGTTGCCTTGATTCTTTCATGCATGTTTGAGAAATCCTTGAATCTCCCGTGGCAACCATTCAGCTGTGCAAAACGCCTGGTTGGACCTAGCCCTGCCTTCGAGGACGAAGCTCCTCCTCAAAGCTGTAGCTTCCGCCTCACAGATCACCATTACTCTGTGACTCCCACCAACCAGCTCCTTCAGACTAGCCAGCAGCAATTAGCAACCACCTGGTGGAACTGAACATCAGCTGAGCTCATTAAACGAGCTAATTCTTAGTGAAACGCTGGTAAAAAGGCTACTAAAGAGTTAATAGAGGAGCCACGTTGCGATGACTTCCTGAAGTTGGAGTTTCAGAAAGAGCAGGAGTTTTTAAAGAGACAGAGGCCCAATTTCAAGGGCTTAAATTACAAAGTCAATATGATATAACTTCACAATTTGTCCTACTGTTCTTTGTATTGATGATTAAAATGATTATTTTACTGTAGTTATTTGTAAGAAAGCGTTCTATTTGTTAAAAAAAATTCTTAGGCCTGAAAACAGATTTTGTTCTTTGGTTTCAATGTAGAGTATTTAATTATTCTGTATAATAATTGTAAAAAATAAAGGTAATTACTTCATGGATTTCGCCTATCACGGGTTCTTTTCGGAACGGAACCCCACGCGAAAAACGAGGGTTCACTGTACTTAAATAAACAGTAGCTAGCCTAAACAATAGCTAGCATTCGGACTAACCTTTACTCTTTCAGGCCTCTTTCTAATGTCTCCTCAATGCAGTAATAATTTGTGCCTGAGGGAGTATGAACAATGGGTGTTTGTGTATGCATGCCTACTTTCCTTCTCTCTCTCACGCCTGTCTTCTCTCTCTGTTGCTGTAGACATTCAGACGTTTCAGAGAGCCTCTTTCTATGACAATGTGTCTGGGCTCCATGAAGCTCCAGGTGAATGTTAGTAACCAGCTTTGTGTACTTCCCACTGTCTCTCATTGCTACCGCTGTCAGGTCCCCATCGATCCCCTTTTCGTGTCATCAGTGCATTCGCACATAAATCAGAACGCATTCCTCTAGCTTTGCATGGGTCCGCTTTTGTTTTGGGTTTGACCTCAGGCACGGAGGAAAACGTTCCTCCTGCTCTTGACGGTTGCAGCTTTCTCCAACTGTGATTGTTTTAGTGAATGTTTCAGGAGTTGTTGTAATGTTTTACAATTCCTGGAGTGTTTCGTTTGGTAAAAGAGGGAACAGGGTGGACAGCATTATCTGCTGCACAAACTTGTGTGCCTTCATCAGAATCTGGCCTCATGTCAAAGCCTCAGCCTCATTATGCACACACCACTAGGCAGTGCTGCAAATTAGAGAATCTTGGTGAATGTTTCTGCAATTTATCTCACCCTGCAGCGACTGTAGGAACCAAAATCAGGTTTTATCAGGTTCCGATTTTCACTTTGAGATCTCCACCGGTGCTGGGATGAGTCTAATAATAAAGCATCGTTTGGCTGCCAGCGGCCTCATCTGAACCTTCAGCAGATGGAACATTTTTCTTTTCCCAAACTCACTGGATCCAAGGGTGGTTTCAGTTTGCAAAATATTGTTGCTGTCATTTATTGGCCCAAAAACCATGGAAACTTCTGCTGGCCAGATATCTGATCCAACTTTAAAATATTATTTATTTGTTATGTAAAAAATATGTGTTGCATAATATCTTCCATTTAATTCAAGACATTATTTTATGAACTTGCTGAAACGATTCAATATTTTCGTGATGAGATTGTACCAAGTGGATTTTTTTCTTATTTCTGGAGTGTATTAAAGCAAATCAGTAATTCTTCAGCCGTTTGGACCAAATTTCTCATACTTGATCATATAATTGAAATAATATAATTTATAATACTTTATTGTTATTCTAAAGTTCAATGTTTGTTTTCTTATAAGAAGGGGGATACACTAATACACACAATGACAAAGAATCAGATCACAGTTTCCTGTATAGAGCAGTCAACAATAAAAAACAAAAAAAGGACAGAAAACAAGGACTAAACATTGCTACCTGATTAGACACTCTTGTTGAACAGTTTTCAGTTGTTCTGCTCTTTATTATTTAATGTTTCTTTATACAACACAGTTACTTTTTGCAGTTGTTTCTTCTGTTTTTTTTACATACTGATACAGTTGCAGCCGTACCGCTGATGTCCTCTGGGTTTTTTCCATCTTACCTATCGCAAAGCACAAAGAGGAAGGCTGAATCGTTGGGTCCCGACACATTTACACCCCTTCAATTATTTTCACATTTTTTCTTCTCACACCACAGACCTTCAGTCATTTAAGTCAAATTTCTTGTGGTGGGAACAGCATCCGTACTGGGAAGAATAATAGCCTTTTTGGGATTTGGTGGTATGTAATATATTGAAAAAGTTTTAAGTTTAAATTTTTTTTATCTATTTATTTCTTTACAAATGTTAACTTCTGTTTCTGCTACCTTTCAAAAACTCCAACCAACACGCTGGTTTTCAGTCTGAGCTCATGTGCGAATGTTGTCTTCATGCTTTCATTGCCAAAACCAAAAGAGAAAAGAAAATATTTCACAGCTGTACATCTCAGTCTTTATTTGCAGCATTTCTTTATAAACATCAAGACTTAATTTAAACTCCACAAGAGCTTCACGTTGCTGGCTTTCCTTTTTTTTGTTTTTCGTTAAACACCACAGCATTTAGTAGTAAACAACGTCAGAAAAATTAAAAAAACTTAATCTATATCTTCAGAATCTCTTATTATTATCTTTTGTTTTTCCTGTTGTTGTTTTACCACTAGTTGACCGGATCGTGGGTCTGGACCAAGTGGCAGGCATGAACGAGACGGCCTTCGGCGCTGCCTACAAGACCAAGAAAGGCATGTTTCGCACGGTTGGACAGCTGTACAAAGAGCAGCTGTCCAAACTGATGGCCACACTCAGGAACACAAACCCCAACTTTGTGCGCTGCATCATCCCCAACCACGAAAAAAGAGTGAGTCAACATGTAAAGTGACTGAGAGATGATTCACAGCTTTCTCTTTCACACACTCATGTCTGACGGTTGTGTGGGATCGCAGCTGGATACCTACAGTCATATATTTAATGTCAAACTGCATGAAGTAATTAAACTAAACGCATCTCAACTTGGACTTAAATCTGAGAGCTGACTATTCAAGTTTTAGGTTGTATTTTATAGGTTTATGCTTGATTTTACTCCATTTCAAACCAGAGCTGAAACGATTAATCAGATTAATCGTGATGAATCAGTTATAATCGTCAACAAATTTAGTAATTTTGTAATCGATTCATTGTTAATTGGTGCATACAGACTCAAAAAAGCCCAATTGGTGTAAGAACAACATATTCAAAGCTGTAATTAATTAAAATTATACAGAACATTTATGCATTTTGCATTTAAGAAAAAAAAAATTGTCTTGTTATTACACAAAACTCAGTGTCATAGTTTTAGTTTCAAATTATAAAAAAGCCCTTCACTGTATTGATAAGTCGAGCAGAAAGGACTGAGCTTTTCACATATCGATGTTTGCAGCATTTTAAAATTCCTGCAGATCCTTTGATACAAATGATCAAGCATGCACTGATGTAATGCTACGTTCCAGCATTTTAAGCGATAGCATGTTTATATTCTTACTTAATAAAAGACATTGAGTTATTTGTTTACTTGCATCTTTTATTGTATTTCTAATAAGGCATAAAAAAGCTTAACTGAAAAATCAGCACAAAGTGGCAGTTTTTTATCCAATTAATCGATTACTGTGAGAATAATTGACAGATTAATTGATTAATTTTATTTATATACCACATTTTCAGCACCAAGACATTTCAAAGTGATTTACGTAAATTTAAAGGAAATACAAACAAAATAACCAAAGAAAAGAGCAAAAGAAGAAGAAGAAAAGAATCTAATAATGTTAATCGGTATCTAAAATAATCGTTAGTTGCAGACCTGTTTCAAGCACATTAAACTCGTGTTCTGTAAACGGTGTGAAATCATTGTTTATATGTATTACTTTTATTTACCAATGTTATATTTTGGGGAATTATTCTACCCTTTTATTTTCCAATCCTGTCTGAAATACACTAAACAAACTAAGTTAAATATACAACCCGTCTCCTCCAGGCTGGGAAGCTGGACCCCCACCTGGTTCTGGACCAGTTGAGATGTAACGGCGTGTTGGAGGGGATCCGTATTTGCAGACAGGGATTCCCAAATCGGATCGTTTTCCAGGAGTTCAGACAGAGGTAATGTTTCAGCTCTCCTATGTTTTTACTATTAATCATCACTTAAGAGACTTTTTTTCATATAAGCTCGTGGTTCTAGTCCTTGCATTTTTAAATGAACAGCACCGTGGTCCATTACCGAACTCAATAGTGATGCCTATTGTTGGTTTAGTGTCTTTGATTTTACGTCAAAAGGCTCTAGCTTGGTAATTTCTTAATTAACCCTGGCTGTTGCAGGCGTGATTAACCAACAAAGTGTGGTTTATCACATCACATATCTGACCTAACAAAGAAAATGTTGATATTTCACAGGACCAATTTGTTTTAAAGAGCACTTTCTCCCATAAATAAATGTAATAATCATCTGAAAATAAAATTTTGTGTTCACTCAGGTTATTCTTGCCTGATAAATTTGTCACAAAAAAACATAAAACCAAAGAGATCAGTAAGCAGGGACTGTGTGTGTTGTAGTTTAGAAACATCAGGATGTGTTGGAAAGAAACAAAATGGAAGGAAAACAAATATGGCTGCATTAAGAGTTGGTTCAACATTGTCCATGTAGTTTCTTATTTTACTACATTTTAAATGAGCTTTTAATACATGCTGCTGCTTTTAATGAAGTTATTGGAGTTGGACACAATATTCTTATTTTGTATCCATTGTTTAATTTGCATGCGTGATACAGATAAACCTTTTGGAATAATATAAAATAATGAAGAGATCCCCATTGTAAGCTTTCATTCTCTTGTAGAAATGTTGCATCAGAGTTTGCTTTAATGTTTAAATGCTCAAAAATAATTTTAAAAAATCAGACAAATGCACTATGGTTGTCTTTCATTTACAGTCTCTTACTCTCCTGTTGTGACATTGCTCCATGTCCAGGTATGAGATCCTCACTCCCAACGCCATTCCCAAAGGTTTCATGGACGGGAAGCAGGCGTGCGAGCGAATGGTAGTGGCTTTAAACATCTAAACATAATGTTTATTAAAAAAAACAAAAAAACGTCAAACGTCACTCACAAAACCTTCAACTTGTTCTTTTTTTGTAGATTCAAGCACTAGAGCTTGATGGCAACCTCTTCCGTATCGGCCAGAGCAAAATATTTTTCAGAGCTGGAGTCCTGGCTCACTTAGAGGAAGAGAGAGACCTGAAGATCACCGACATCATTATTTACTTCCAGGCCGTCTGCAGAGGATACCTGGCACGCAAGTAAGGCCGGATTGTTGAAATGTGAACTATATAACCTAAACCGGTGTTTTATTTTTTGTTTCACTCACTGTTTCTCGTCTTCAGATCCTTTGCTAAGAAGCAGCAGCAGCTCAGCGCCCTGAAGGTCCTGCAGAGAAACTGTGCTGCTTACTTGAAGCTTCGTCACTGGCAGTGGTGGAGGCTGTTCACCAAGGTATACGATTTTTTATTTAATTTTTTCAGCTGCGATGTTTTTAACGTATTGTAATAAGTCTTTGACGTTGTAACTGCAGGTGAAGCCACTGCTGCAGGTGACCAGGCAGGAGGAGGAGATGCAGGCTAAAGATGAAGAGTTGGTCAAAGTGAAGGAGAAGCAGATGAAGGTGGAAGGAGAGCTGGTGGAGATGGAGAGGAAACACCAGCAGGTTATTTACAACCACATATGCAATCTTCAGTTTGCAAAAAAAATAAAATAAAATACTTACTCCCCCTGCATTTACTCACATTTTGGCTCATTACTATAACTACAAACTTCAATGTATTTTTAAAAGTCTGTAGTAAGACCACTGCATGCTTCTGCAGTTAAAAAGGGATTTAAACTAATAAAAAGTCTGAAAAGTGTGGCCTGCATTTGAATTTAAAATTTCCACGCATTCCTGTTAGAGAAATAGCTGAAGATAAGTCAGATTCTATGTCTATAAACATCAAATTCAAGTCTTCAAATCTACATTTTTAGATCTTTTTTTCACCAATGAACTTGTTGCGTCTCCATAGTTCAGAGTGATGTCAGCACGCCCATGGCCGCCATCTTTACTGTGGGTTTTACAGCTTCTTTTTATTTGGACCTTAATATTAGGACAGAATATTACGGCCTGGCAACTTTTTTTTTTGTTCAAATTACAAGAATAAGGTCATGAGATTACATGAACACAATTGTAACGCTACCAAAATAAAGTCGTAATTTTATTTAAACTCCAACACACACAAAAAAAAAAAACAACAAAAAGCTAAAATGAAGAATTTTGAGCATCTTGTGAAGTTCTACTTTGGTGCAAGTTTTATTTATAGCAGAGTACTAAGTTTTTGCTCAACGCTTATTAGAAATATTGAATATTTTAACCTATTAGCATCAAGTTATTATCAGTAGCAGGACTTTTGAAACAATCATAAAACTACTGTCTGTTCTATAAGGTTCTATAAGCATTTTATTTTTCCCATAAAACATTTTTTTTACAATTTGAAGGTGTTTTTTTTGTCTGGTGAAACTGCGTCTTTTTTCTGCTGATATTATGATCACATTCTGGTAATTGAACAAAAAATAACAGAAAAATGCATCATTTATTTTTTTTAGAAAGAAAGCAAGCAAAAAATAAATAAATGAAATCAATTAAAATCAGATCTAGTATGACAAAAAAATCCGAGATTTTATTTTTAAGTCACATTCCGAAGGTTTTCCCTAAATATTTCTTCCTATGTTTTTCCTATGCCTGGCTCCAGAGTTTTTCAACTCATGTCTATTTCTGCTCTCCCGTGCGGATCAGAGGGTCTAACGTTGTTTTTCTGCGCAGCTAATGGAAGAGAAGAACATCCTCGCGGAGCAGCTGCAGGCGGAAACGGAGCTGTTTGCCGAGGCGGAGGAGATGAGAGCGCGACTGGCATCCAAAAAGCAAGAGCTGGAGGAGATCCTGCATGACCTGGAGTCCAGGCTGGAGGAAGAGGAGGAGAGGAGCCAGGGGGTCCAGAACGAGAAGAAGAAGATGCAGTCCCACATCCAGGTGTGTGTCCAGGAGGCCTGGATTAGAAAATATGAAGTTCTGGGTTATGAATAGAAATGCAGCGATCTGATATAAATATCTGTATCGGCCCCGATATCGAAAAAAAGTCGGCGTATCTGTGACAACATGCCCATGAGGGCAGATCTATTCAGTCTAATTCTATGCTTTGTGCTCTGAGCGACATAATGCTTTATTATTTATTTTTACATTATATTTAAAATTCCTAATTTCACTTTCTGAAACCTTTGAAAGAATCTTTGATGCATTTTATTTTCACATGTTGGACTAAATTCGTCAACCTGTTGTTTTTGCTAGTTTGTTATTAAGTTTGTTATTAAGTTTGTTATTCAGTTTGTTATTAAGTTTACATTTGCTGTTCTGCTCTTAATTGAACTCACTGAATAAATTAAAGTTGTTTTTACATGTTTGACCAAGCTCGTCAAACTATTACTGTATTTAAATGTGCTGTACTGGTGCAGAGTTGTCAAATACATTAGTAATTCATTACATTTATGTCTGAATTTTAAAAAAATGAAATGTTTTAGGTCAATTCAGTTCTGTTTTTCTGTATCGTATAAGTATCGACCAGTGCTGAACCTCAGATATCGGTATCGGAAGTGAAAAAGTTGATCAGATTTTGTTCTAAATAATAAAATGCTTGCTAACAAAACTGTATTTGCTGTAATTTATGTTTGCAGGACCTGGAAGAGCAGCTGGATGAGGAGGAGGCTGCGAGGCAGAAGCTTCAGCTTGAGAAAGTTACAGCTGAAGCCAAGATGAAGAAGTATGAAGAGGATATTCTGGTGCTGGAGGACCAGAACTCCAAGTTCCTGAAGGTCACAGAGACCGAGAGGCCACAGCTTAAAATAGATAAAAAACTTTGTTTTTTTTTTTTTTTAGAAATCAAAATATATTTAGACTCATTCCAAAGCTTTCTGTCTGCTTCATCAGGAGAAGAAGCTGGTTGAAGACAGAATCAATGAAATGACGTTGATGCTAGCTGAGGAGGAGGAGAAAGCCAAAAATCTGGGAAAGATGAGAAACAAGCAGGAGATGATGATGGTGGACCTGGAGGGTAAGTAGCTAAGCTGAATAATAAAGCAGAGATTAAAGAAGTAAGACTTGTAATTTCTTATTTCCTGAGCCTCTGTGCTGTTCTAATCACCATTTAGAGAGACTGAAGAAAGAGGAGAAAACCCGCCAGGAGCTGGAGAAGGCCAAGAGGAAGCTGGACGGAGAGACGTCCGACTTCAAGGACCAGATAGGCGAGCTGCAGTCCCAGATAGAGGAGCTCAAAGTTCAGCTGAGCAAGAAGGAGGAGGAACAGCAGATGATGCAAACCAGGTGGGAGACGCAGAATAAATCCCAATCTAAAGATTTGTTCAGCTGAATATATAAAACAAATTAATCTAAATTTTTGTAGTCATCTAAACCTTGTTAAGGTTTATGTGTGGGCAATTAGGGCTGCAATTAATGATTTTACTTATCGATTAATCTGTCGATTATTTTTGATGATAATCGATTAATCAGATAAAAAAAACTCTGCAGGTTTTTTATTTAAGCCTTTTTCATGCAATACTAGAAATACATTAAAAGATGCAAATAAATAACTGAATTTCTTTTATTAAATAGAATTTTTTAAATTTTTTTTTATAAGAACTCCAAAAGCATGACATGCAATAACATATCATTCCTTTAGTGTACTCTTGATCATTTGTAGGACGGGATATACCTGCACCTAAAAATTTCTTCCAACATCAACATGTGAAAAGCTAAGAGCTAAAATAAATCATCTTCTCCGTCACTCGTCCGCAGGGGAGAAGAGGAGATCAACCAGAAGAACAACGCCCTGAAGCAGATCCGGGAGCTGCAGGCCCAGCTGTCTGAGCTGCAGGAGGACCTGGAGTCGGAGAAGCAGGCCAGGAACAAGGCGGAGAAACTCAAGAGGGATCTAAGTGAGGAGCTGGAGGCGCTGAAGACGGAGCTGGAGGACACGCTGGATACGACCGCGGCGCAGCAGGAGCTCAGGTAACATCCTCCTCTGTTTTAATTTCCATTCTCCCTAATCGTGGCGAGGCACTCTTAAACCCGGTCTCTGCTCTGTGCAGAACCAAGCGTGAGCAGGAGGTGGCAGAGCTGAAGAAAGCCATCGAAGAGGAAACGAAAAACCACGAAGCTCAGATTCAGGAGATGAGACAGAGGCACGCGACCGTCTTGGAGGAGCTGTCCGAGCAGCTGGAGCAGGCCAAGAGGGTACTAGACTAACGCCACGCTTTTATAAACGTACGCATTTTAGCTTAGCATTTAACATCTCTATTTTTATTTTTATTTTTTATCCAGTTCAAAACTAACCTGGAAAAGACCAAGCAGAGCCAAGAGAGTGCCAACAAGGAGCTGGCCAACGAGGTGAAAACCTTACAGCAAGCAAAGACCGAGTCCGAGCACAAGAGGAAGAAGCTGGAGGGTCAGCTGCAGGAGTTCATGGCCCGGGTCACCGAGGGCGAGCGGGCCAAGGGCGAGCTGGCTGAACGCACACACAAGCTGCAGGTGACTGACTCATCCAGTCCCTCAGGATGTTACCATGGTTTATTTTTGATTGTTGCAGCTTAAAATGACTGATTTGCAGGAAATTTGTCAAAAAGGTTTTATTATTGTTATTGTTATTATTGTTTTTCCTTTAACAGGGTCTTACAAGAAAGTTGAAATTGTCGTACTTTCTTGAAATAGCACCCGAGAAAAGTCATTGTGCCTGATGAATTGTGTATATAAAAAAGTTACTTTTATCTAATGAAGGAAAAGGTAAGTGAGGGGTGGAGTCGGGTTTAACCCATACATGGGGTAAGTAAGGGAGACATCTTTTTTTTTTGGGAAATGCTAAGTTATTAAACAATTATATTTACACTCATTGTGATTGTTTGATATTCTGAAATATCTTCAGGATATCCAAACCATGCTTGCCATGATCTAGTGATCCTAAATATGAAAAAATGTCTCATCTTTCCCTTTGGTGCTCAATTTAGCAAACCGTGCAAATAGGTTTGCTAAATTGCTAAATGAAGGTTGTTATTTTAACAAACTGGCTACAAAACGCTGCCACAGGCTCAATGACTAACAGCAGAAGTGCAGCTGATGTACGTAGAATCTAATGAACAAAATCAACAACAGGCGTCAGGATTTGAGTTCATTCATGGACTTTTATACCAATCACTTGAAAATGCCATGAACGGGAACCGGATCGGATACCTGGAATCAGATCAGGACATTCCAAGGAACAACAAAAGATGAAATATCTAGGAATATTTAGGAATTTTTACATTCGTAATAGACTTGGATTTGAATCAAAAGGCTCATTCAACCTTTAAAGCAGTCAAGTACATTTACATTGATCTGTTTTTGCTGCCAATGTTCAGATCAAGTGGCGATGATGGACTTATTTTGAACCATTTTCAAATATTGTCTTGATTTTTACACAAACTGAAATAGATCTTTGTTATTTCTTCTTTTTTTTTTCCTTATTTATTTACATGTGAGTCAAAATGCTTAAAAAAGATCACCTGGTTCTCCACACAGACCGAACTGGACAACGTGTTGGCCTTGCTGGAAGACGCAGAGAGGAAGAGCATCAAGATGGCCAAAGATGTTTCCGGATTGGAGAGTCAGCTACAAGACACACAGGTAAGACTCAGGATTTCAACATTACGTGTTATTTTTTTCTTGAGTCCTTCTTGTTTTAACTGACTAAAGTCTCATGTACGTTCAACACAGGAGCTTCTCCAGGAGGAAACCCGCCAGAAGCTGAACCTGAGCAGCCGCATCCGGCAGCTGGAGGAGGAGAAAGCCGCTCTGCAGGAGCAGCAAGAGGAGGACGAGGAGGCCCGCAAGAACCTGGAGAAGCAGCTGCTGAGCGTCCAGGGTCAGGTAGGGTGCGAGATTTCTGCGACATGTTGATGGATTTTCTTCTGACTCTGATTGTGTGTGTGTGTTTGCAGCTGTCGGAGAGCAAAAAGAAGCTGGATGACGACGTTGGAACAATAGAAAACCTGGAGGAGGCGAAGAAGAAGCTCCAGAAGGACCTGGAGCTTTCCAGCCAGCGTCTGGAGGAGAAGACCATTGCTTTTGAGAAGTTGGAGAAGACGAAGACTCGGCTTCAGCAGGAACTGGATGACCTCACCGTGGACTTGGATCACCAGAGGCAGATCGTCTCCAACCTGGAGAAGAAGCAGAAGAAGTTTGACCAGGTTGGAAGATGTTGTGATATGAACTTCTGTGGGGTTTCATACAGTGCCTTAAAAAAGTATTCATACCCCTTGAACTTTCTTACTTTTTCCTAAACCGTAAACTATTTACCGTAAACCGTAAAATATTTACACACAGCAAATGATGTTCAGGGTTAAAACTGACAAGTTAGGCGCTGAAGACATCTTTGCACAAACTTTCTTCTGGAAAATGAGCTTGAGAATCATATTTAAAATTCCACAAATCGTAAACTCAGAGTACAGTTTGCCCCGGCAATTACAATCCCCGATCTGATCCGCAGATGCTGGCCGAGGAGAAGAGCATCTCGGCCCGCTACGCCGAGGAGCGGGACCGCGCCGAAGCCGAGGCCAGAGAAAAGGAGACCAAAGCTCTGTCCATGACCAGAGCTCTGGACGAGGCGCTGGAGGCCAAAGAGGAGCTGGAGCGGATCAACAAGCAGCTCCGAGCCGAAATGGAGGACCTGATGAGCTCAAAGGACGACGTCGGCAAGAACGTGAGCAAAGATTTTGGAGCAAATTATGTTGCTGTTTTACTTTTTTTTTTATTCACATGGTTTTTTGGGGGTGGTTTCTTTGCAGGTCCACGAACTGGAGAAGTCCAAGCGCACGCTGGAGCAGCAGCTGGAGGAGATGAAGACTCAGCTGGAGGAGCTGGAGGACGAGCTGCAGGCCACGGAGGACGCCAAGCTGCGTCTGGAGGTCAACATGCAGGCCATGAAGGCCCAATACGAGAGAGACCTGCAGGGTCGCGACGACCAGAACGACGAGAAGAAGAGAGCTCTGGTCAAGCAGGTGACGAACAGAACACATATTCATTCTGATCAAGGGGGGAAAAAAATTCTCTTATTAACCAGGAATCCAGCTCATATCTTCACTTTGTCTCTTTCTTTTTTTTATTATTTTATTTTTACTTCCTTTTAAGTAACACTCATACATTGACGAAAGTACAGCAACTACTTTAAGCCGGTGTCTGTGTAGTTTTCTATAAATTAAAATCCATATTTATGGGGATCTTTTTGTCTTCCAGCGTCAAAATACTCAATAGTGTTTTACAAAATGTTGAGTTCACCTTTCAGCTCAGACATCTGTGACATTGTAGATAAAGAAAAAGAAGAGGAGTAAAAAGTCTGCCAAAAAAATCTGAAATTTTGAGATTAATCTCAATAGAAATAAGAAATAATAAAAGTCCAAAAAATGTTATTTTTGAAAAAAAAACAACCTAAAAACTTTTGAACATTTCCCATTTTTTTTCAAGCAATTTTTTTCTTTTCAAATTTAAAAATTCATGGGGTTTTTTTCCAGGAAGATTTCTGAGATTAATCTCAACATTTCTGACTTTTTTCTGGCAAAGTTTCAACTTTTCAAACTCAGAAATTTGCTTGTTTTTTCTGGAACATTTCTGAGTTTTTTTGGCAGATTTTTTCTATCTACATTAATCCTCATACACTGCTGTAGACGTCAGAGAAACAAGAAATTAAAAACAAAACATGACTGCTTCTCAGTTTCCTGTCTCAGAAAACAATAGAACTGATGGTTAAAAAAACAACATAAAAAAGAATAAATAAAATAATAATTTCTTCACTCCTTTACCACATGTAGCCAATATTTAAACAAAACCATATCCACTTGAAGTAAAAATCCACAAACTCCTTAATCTCTTCCTGATGACTTTAATGGCGTCGGCTGCAGGTGCGAGAAATGGAAGCCGAGTTGGAGGATGAGAGGAAACAGAGAGCTCTGGCTGCAGCAGCGAAGAAGAAGCTGGAGATGGACCTGAAGGACATCGAGGGACACATAGAGGGCGCCAACAAGGCCCGGGACGAAGCCATTAAGCAGCTGCGCAAGTTACAGGTGACAATTTCACCCGCATTCGATCAAACGGCGAGGAACACGTCGTCTTCATGACATTTTGTCTCCTTCAGACTCAAATGAAGGACTACCAGAGGGAGCTGGAGGACACCCGAGCTTCCAGAGACGACATCTTCGCCCTGTCCAAGGAGACGGAGAAGAAACTGAAGAGCCTAGAGGCCGAGATCGTTCAGCTGCATGAGGTCAGGAGTTCTCTATGTCGTCTGCTTGGTGAAATGTTGTTCAATTTGTCCTTCTTTTGTGTTACGGCGACAGAAGCAAAGTGCTGCAGAATCTCTGGTCTCGTTTTCAGGACCTGGCTGCCTCTGAGAGGGGGCGGCGTCACGCCGAGCAAGAACGAGACGAGCTGCAGGACGAAATCTCCAACAGCACCTCTGGAAAGTAAGAGAACGCCTGGCAAAATAAAATTCAACAAAATGATTGTGATTATTATCGTTTTCAGTAACGATAATTATCGAAATGAATGTCACTGCTGGGAGGTGAAATCAACACTCGCCACTGCAACTAGTTTCTAGTTGAAACCAGACCAAAATGAGAGAAAACTAAATCAAAAGTAACTTTTCAGCAAGATAAATATGCTTGCTCTTAATAATTGTTGAATTCATCAGTACTAGTTCCACTGGCAGATTTTCTCACTGATAAAAAGACATTTTCCTTGTTTTAAGTGAAACAATTTGTCAGAGAAAGTTATATTTTTAAAAGTCTCAATTTTTATTTGTCTTTTTAAAATATTTGTTTAGTTGCCTCTTTTATTTTTAATATATACATATATATTGAGTTACATAAAATAAAATCAGAAGACAGAAAGTTGCTCCTTTATTTTATTTTGTATTATTTTCATTTAGTTTTTATTTCCTATATATGCATGTCTGGTCTTTCTTGATAAAGCTGATAAGATAACAGACAAATAAATACTTAAAAATAGAAACATTTCATTAAAAAAAGGAATAAACTCATTTATTTCTATCTAATTTCTAATATTGTACAAAAATCACCTAAACGAAACATTTGTAGAATATGCCATTTTTAAAACCCGATTAAGCGATTCATCAGCCAGATCAGCTGTTAGCTGCTATCGCTAACTACTGTAATCGTTAGTTGTAGCCCTACATTTTTTTTTATGGTCAGTCATAGAAATGTTTCAGTTCAAATTGACTGACTTCCTAGGAAGGACATGGTGATCTTTGGTTAGAAATTCACTGAAAATCAGAGGCTTCGTAAAGTGACTTTATGTGTAACTCTCCGTGCGTCAGAGCCGCCCTGATGGATGAGAAGAGGAGGCTGGAGGCCCGGATCGCCCAGCTGGAGGAGGAGCTGGAGGAGGAGCAGGGCAACATGGAGCTGCTCAACGACCGCTTCAGGAAAACAAACATGCAGGTACTCCTTACATTACATTAAACATGTAAGAACGTTTCATTTTCCCAGCATGCCCTGCTTCTTACCTCCTTTTAAAAAAAATTTTCTCGCTCTGTGTCCTCGTCCTCTTTTCCGTTCAGGTGGACACTCTGACCACGGAGCTGAGCGCGGAGCGCAGCGCGGTGCAGAAGAGCGAAAACGCCCGGCAGCAGTTGGAGCGTCAGAACAAGGACCTGCGTGCCAAACTGAGCGAGCTGGAGGGTTCGGTGAAAAACAGGTTCAAGGCCTCCATCACCGCTCTGGAGGCCAAGATAGCACAGCTGGAGGAGCAGCTGGAGCAGGAAGCCAGGTGGGCGACCGTTGTAGCTCCTCCTTTCCTTTCACTGACAACTGATCTGTCCGGCTAAGATAAGGCTGTGCTTCACTGAAGGGAGCGGGGGGCGGCCAACAAGATCGTCAGAAGGACGGAGAAGAAGCTGAAAGAAGTCTGCATGCAGGTGGAGGACGAACGTCGCCATGGTGATCAATTTAAAGAGCAAGTATGTCTGCCTTTGATGACACCGCCGATGCGATTCATCGCGGTTTCTGGCCGTCGCTGTCTCACTCGTTTGTTCTTCCACTTCCCTGAGTGAAGCTGGAGAAGGCCAACTCCCGCATGAAGCAGCTGAAGCGGCAGCTGGAGGAGGCGGAGGAGGAGGCCACCCGGGCCAACGCCTCGCGCAGGAAGCTGCAGAGGGAGCTGGACGACGCCACAGAGGCCAGCGAGGGCCTCAGCCGCGAGGTTCACACCCTCAAGAACCGACTCAGGTGCAGAATCTGTTTGTATCTGCAGAGCTTTATGTTTAGAGCTGCTTCTGCCTGCATTGGTGCAAAATGTGCAGGCAGGGAAACTTTTTTTACAGAGAAACCTTAGATTTTATTCTGGCAGATCCACGGTTTGGAGTCTAAAATGGAGTTATGGAATTGAAAAACAGTCACTTGATACTCCCAGGGGCCCTACGCAGTATAAAAAGGTCTGGAGAAGTACAGGGATCAAAACTGGTTCATTTTTATCAGCTTTCATTGGTATTTAGCAGGTCAAATACTGAAAAATCTGAATCATCAATTACAATTTTTTTTCCCTATTCATCGAATGCATCTAAAATAACAGCTCCCTCTGTTATCTGCTTACTAATTCATTAACCAACAGCCTGTTTGATGCTACTTGAGTTTAATGAAAATCAGAGTTAAGTCTTGATGCATTAATGCAGAAAAAGTCCTGTAATCCCTCAAAACCTCTAACTCTGTCAGACTGTCTGGAACCATTTTTCTCTTTATATTTTGTAGCTATTAGATTACAAATAAAGCTCCTTATAATGGAGCTAAATGTGGGACAGAGGTTCCCGTTGCTAAAATAAAAGCTGTGATTTTCAAGAGTAAAACTACAACCGACGATTCTGTCACAGAGATTACACTTTAGAGCTCATGTAAAGTCTCTAAAAAAGTTTGTGGACTGTGGTGTTCCTGAGGTAGACTTCCTGTTTCCTCACGTTTGATGTCAGAGAAGAAGAAAGCAAAGAGGGATCATAAGGCGGTGTTCCACAGACGTTACTTGTGAGGGTCTTTGGGGGGGGTTTCTATGTGAAACAGAATTACGTTCCTGTTGGTGTCAGAGGAAGTTTGAAACAGATATTTTAACATTTACAGAGACGAGTCCCAAAGGTGCACCAACCACAAACACAGAAAACAGAAGCAGCAGCAATACGTCAATGATTCAGCTAAAGTAATATGTCACCTGAAAATGTTGCTCCTTCTTTCTCTGTACACCAATTGATTGATCTAAAATCTAATACAGTTTAGATTCATAGAAAATATGACATACAGACAAATTTAAACTCAAATGAGAGAGTTGGGATGCTGAAAAACACAGTTTGGAGCTCTTAGTTGACTCTGATCCTCCACAAAGTAGTTCAGGGTATATCATCCGTACCACGGCCAGTTTCTGGCGTAATTTTCTCCCATAATAAAAACAGCGAAAAAGAAGTAGGGTAATATATTAACCTTTTTTTTTATCCTTCTGACTCCCTGTGTTCACCTCCAAATCCTCCTCCTCATCCCACAGACGCGGCGGCCCCGTCACCTTCTCCACCAGCCGCTCTGGCCGACGCGCGCTGCAGGTGGAGGGAACCTCCCTGGACCTCCTGTCAGACGACGAGCTGGAAAACAAGATCACCGACAACAACGCCAACGAGACCCCGACCCCCCAGCAGGAGTAGATGCATACACATCACTAAACCGGCAACAATCACTCAGACTTTAACTGCTCCAACAGGGAACCCTCCGATTCCTTCATCTCTTCTGTTTTACTGACTTTTTTTCTTTTAAAAAAAATATTTGCCTAATTATTTCCCATGTAATTCTAGTCAGAAGCCCTTATCAGATTAACCTTTAGAAGACACCAGCAGTTGGACCTCCAATAGTCCTCCTTTAGCAAGGCATTGCCTGTGTTTAGTTATAGAGCTGTAGGCAGAAGTTTAGAAATAGGAAAACCCAACTTTTGTTCATGGAGTTGGTGATAAATATTATCTGCTGGTCCAGCGGTTAGCTGTTCAATAATTGTGCCAACAGCACTGGAAAATGATCAATTCAAAAAGGAGCCGTTTGTGTTCCAGCGTCTGTGCAGAGGTATTCGGGAAACAATTTTTCCACATTCTGTCAAATTAAAACGGCAAACTTCTGTGTATTTTGTTGGGATTTTATGTGATAGCAACACAAAGAGATAAACTGATTTATCGCTCCTGGCTCAGAGGTTTGTAGATTTACAGCTTCGGGTCTTTTAGGTTTGTCTCTACCAGCTCTGAGTTTTTGCCTGTTCTATTAGCTTTGAGAATGTCTGGATTTACTCAATCTAAAGTTTGGACTGGAACAGTTTAACATGCTTTGATCTGAAACCTGCGGCTCCAGAGAAACATGTGGCTCTCGCAAAACCAAAACGGAAATGTTTTTGATTATGGATTCATCAAGAAATGGAGAGGTTTTTTTCCATATTTTCACATGTAAAACCTGCAACAGGGTTTCAAAAGCAACTAGCTTCAAACTATGCTACATACATTTTCCATATTTATAGAAAAGGCTCACCTCATTCTACAATTTTTTTTTTTTTTTTTAACTTTAATCCTAAACTCTGAAAATCTAAATACATTTTTGTTTTATTTTATTAGCTTTCATAGTAAAACAGTTTATGTGGTAAAACATTCTGGGTTATCAGACTAAAAGGGGCTGTAAAATTTAAATTTTTATTTCTAAATTGGAAAAACAGGGGACACTTTTTCTTCCAGCTCACCGATATTTTTTAATCCACCATATAAAATCCCAATAAAATGAATTTTGTGGTTTGAAGGTGAGAAAATGTGATGCAAACCTTTGTGAGACGTAAACAAACACCATCATGAGTTTTTTTCTTTGTCACTGCTTGACGTCTTGTGGATTAGTTTAATTCTCAGCTGAGTTGTGATTGAGTCGTGCTTCGTCTGCCCTCGGTTAGGATCGCTCGCTTCCACATGGATATTGAACTGTGACTGTGTGCTGCCTCAGTGCTTCAGCTCTTTGCTCCTGTTCAGCGTCAGCGCTAAAAACAGCAACTACACCCATGTTATCTATCTTCTTCTTCTGTGCCTTTTTCATACTCCTGAAGCTGCACATCCATTTGTATCACATATGTAGTTCATGTATTGAACCATGTATAATGTCATGAAGGTATTTTCTTAAAAAATATCATAAATTTGCATATTTAATGAAATATTAGTTGCAACCCAGTGAATGTCTTCCTTCGGTGTTGCATGTTATTGATGATTCGTCAGCAGTGTGGGAATCTCTGTAGGTGGGTGCTATGACTTTTCTTATTGACAGCTTTTGTACTTTTTGAGTTCTTGAGAAATGAAGACAATCCAATAGATATCAGCTCTATTTATATCTCTGCTATTGTTTACAATACAGACGACATTCATATTCCGAGCTGCTCAGTGTAACACATTGATCCGCTGGTGGGAGGAGTACCTGGAGAGAACCAACGCATCCACAGAAAGAATATGCGAACTCAGGCCGGGACTCGATATTTATCTATGTATGTGATTTTTTATTTATTTTTTTGGTCATTTAGTTGTGCCATCCTAAAATTTTCTCTGGCCATCCCGATGAGAATGTTCTTGGGATGCCACTGAATTCGAACGCGGTATCTTCTTGCTGCAAGGCAACATGGCTACCAACTGTCCCACCATTCAATACAGAAAAAAATATGTCAACATATCCCATCTGAACTAGAGTTTAAATCACCATATTTAATGAGTAAATATTAGTTGTCTGAGCTCAAGTGGACCCTCTCTGTGTTTGGCTGGTAGCAGGACGAACCAGGAAGTAAAAATAAGTAAAAGAGAGCACACTTGACAAACACAAAGCCTTATTTAAAATTTAAAGCCAGATCATGTTGGTGGTTAAATGAGACATCCTGACAAAGTCTAGAAAAACTAAACAGCTGAATTTGTGACAGTGTTGCTATGCCAACATGCTTTTGATCCAAAAAGTTCATCTGTTTTTTTTTTTTTTACTTTGTTTGCATTATTTAGACTGAGAGTTGAGATGTTAAGAAAGAGAGGATTTAAAAATCGCATTTCCATTGAAGAGGTTGATCACTTCTGGATCACTCAGAATCGAGAAATGCTTATTCACAAATATTGGTATTGTGGAAAAATGTGCTCAATCATGGTTATTTAAAAACCTCTTATTAGTTTACGTTCACTTATTAATCATGTTGCGCCTCTAATTTTTCTTAGATTTAGGGGTGCAATAAGTTTGCTGTCATTGCAAGCTTATCTTAGCCATCTAAGGTAATGTTTGACATCTTATTTTAAAAAAGTAATTTTGACATTTTTAACTCAAAATGCCTTCTGGTCTCTGGTTATTATCTTCATCACTGAATTAAATTCACAATCAGTTTTCTAAAACACTCTTCAAGGATTTGCATTTAAGCAACTGGTGGCATTATTGTTTTTAAAGTGTTTTCAAAAGTTATAAATAGATACATGGACTTATTTTTATATTTTTAGTGCAGAGTGCAGCTCACACGCTGCACTAGAACCATTCAAAAAGTGAAGGTTTAACGTAAACGTTGCAGGGCTCAGTGGTGGTTGTAGAGTTCCTGATTTCTGGACAAACAGCTTGAAATGACGGGACACAGAGGGACACATCTCTCATCTCATCCTTCCTGTGGCAGACGGCTACAATCTTCATCCAAAGAACAACAGCAAAAGCCTCCATGGACTTAGTGGACATTCTTCAACATATAGTTCACTATTAGAGGTAGAGGAGCAACTCTTCATGAGATACATGCATGTCACAGTGAACTTCATCCTCTAAACATATGTCAGCTTTTCATCACCAGACGTTGCGGATACTCCTCAAAAATATCAGTAAGTAGTTCAAATATACATATATGCAAATGTCATGTCACAATTATGGGGAAACATTATGTTTGTATCACCTTGGTACCAACAGCTTCCATAAGTCGTTTATAAAAACTGACAATTTCACATTACTGGAGGTATGTTGGCCCACTCCACATTGCAGAACAGTTTTAATTCAACCTGTTGAAGGTGGTTCCTCACTGTTTTGAATGGAGTCTATTGTATGGCTAGGCCCCCTTAAATGTTGCTGTATTTACCCATTTGCCCTTGACTTTCAGTGCACAAACTGATGGCCGGACATTTTCCCTCAGCATTTTCTGCAAGACAGGAAAATTCTTGGTTGGTTACATCAATTTTGGCAAATCTTCCATCCCCTAATGCCAAAAAACAGTTCACAACATGAAAACTGGCCTTAATTGAGCCGAGTGAGCCTTGCCGTGCTGTAGCTCTCGTCCTGGGAGCTCCTGGATGGCTCGCCAATATTGTAAATTTAATAAACAACCCACTCCTGTGAAGTCAGTGTTCCATGTTTTCTCCACTGAGATGCGTTGTGTTGCTTTTTGACATATTTCTGCCTACTTCATGTTATCAGACTGGTTCTGTTTAATCAATTTCTTAGGGCTGACAGTAATCAGCCCTGCATAGGGTTAGTGAAACAGAAATTAACTTTCCAAGAAACTTTGATTAATCACAATTACAAATGTATAGCTGTTTTTTCTTTTATATGTCATTATTTGAAATAGTGTGAAAAAGTGTGACTGTAATACCCAATCTTGTCCAAAAGATGGCGCCGTTTTTTTTTTTTTATTAGGAGCAGCCGAAATCTTCTGAGTCATTATAAAATGACCTCAAACTATCAACAATCGAGCAACAGAACTTCCTTTTTAAAGCAAACCTGTAAATGCATCATCAAAGATCAGAGTCTGATTGCATTTATTTTCTGCATACAACATTCGCTCTATGAACTTGATTAAAATGTTAATTTTCTGAAAAACAATTTCAACAATAGTTTTCGTTTCAGTCTGCTGCAGTCAGAGGTTGAGGAAAAAATCTGAAACTGAACTTTTTTAAATCTCCAAGGTGGGTTTTATTTGAAGTTCACATTATGGAACTTTTTATGGACAAATATTATTGAGACTGCGTTCCCATCATCCTCCTCAGCTGCTTTCATCATTTAAGTTGAATTTGTGTTTATTTAGTTGTGTCTTTATAATTGGTATTAGTAGTGTTTAGATTGTTATGTTTGTTGTTTACATTTTCTCTACACTTTCAGCTCCCTACTCTCTTTCCCTCAAAAGGAACTGACTTATGCCAGGCTACAAGTTTTAAATAAAATAAATCTTTCCTGTCTGGTTTAGTAAAGCTTAAAATAATAAAATTGATAAAAAAATATATGTCAAGCAAAACCTTACTCAGGGGAAATTGACCTTCTGCTCATTTCCATCAGGTTCTCAATACTAAACTACATGTTTGGTCCAGACAGATCGGCACTGAACCAAATGAGTTGAATTTGTTTTTGTTACATCCCTATTAAAGTCTATTTTGTGTGTTATATCCTCCTGAGACCCAGAGAAAAAAAGGTTTTTGAAATTTTTTTTTTCACACTACATGACTCTTTGGAGTGAAGAAACATCTCTACAATTGAAAAAATTTCAAAACATGTTTTTATTTATTTCTTAGAGTATGTCCTTTGGAGAGGACATCGGGACTCTCTTGTGGCAAATATGAACACATTTCGAGGCCCAGGATGTCCTCCCTAAGGACCAACAGGATTTAACACAGTGGCATGTATGGTTTCAGAGTTATGAACAAAAAACCTATGTCCTCCACAGAGGACAAAAATGTATTGCTGGGTCTATATATTTTTTCATATTGCAGAAATCAAAAGAAATTCATGCTTGAAAAAGACAGTATTACATCCAACTTCAATAAAGTTAGAAACATTCAGGATAGTAGAGGTGTTGTGACAAGTAAAGAGTTCAAATACAGAGCAGTGGGAACACTTTTAATTTTAAATCTTTTTAGAACTAGTTTATATACTTATTGTTTTTTTGAAAACTGAAGACAATAAAGCTACTATAAATAACGTCTGAATTATTTTTGGTTCATGAAATGGAGCTGTTGCTTAACACAAGACAGACTGGTTTTGCCTTTTCTGATCAGGCTTTGTTGTTTTCTGCACTTCGGTGCCAAAGCCCCGCAGGTTTATGGAGGATGATGTTTCGTCGGCGTTTTCAGATTGTTGCGATGAGTATTTTTATGATAAACCAGTTTCGCCCTCTTAGTGTTTCTGGTGTGAACCCAGGAAAGCCCCAGTAAATCCAACATGCTGTTTGAGGTTAGTGAGAGTTTTTCCACAAAGCAAAAAACCCCCCCTACAAGTAGGCCTGTCGCCATAAACAATAAATTAATTAATCGTATGATAAATTAAAAGTATCGACCTCATTGTAATTATCGTCTCTTCCAGCCTTTTTCTCTTTCTGTTGACACTGAATGAAAAAAGGCTCAACTCCGGTGCTCTCCACTGACTCCTCCCTTCCTCATTTCCTTAGCGAACAGCCCAGCGCACAGGACATGATCTTAGAGCTGTCAGCTGATTGTCGGCCCATTTTCAAAACCTGACAGACCACACATTAGCCGACAGAAATCCTAGGTATAACGGTTCGATCGGGTTCGTTCCTGCAGTGTGGTGTCCAACAATGGGCACAAAATAATGGCTACAAGTTCAGTTAACTAATTTTAAAACAAGACATTAATCATTGCTTTACTACAATCTACCTGCAAAGCATGTGGCTAATGTCAGTCCTGACTGAATGAAAATCATTATAACCTATTTATGTCACGTTAAGGAAGAACAGCTGAAAAGTTACAGGGTTTATCAACTGTGGTAGCAATTTGGCTCCAACTCCTCCCCTTGTCATTTCTATATTATTTGCACGAAATGTTGAATAAACAATAATGTTGTTTCCACATATGGTCTCCAATGTCAGCTGGACTTCTGGTTGCACCGTGTCAGCTGTTTGGGATTCCCCTCTAATTCCCCCCCAGAAAGCGCGGAGGAGAATCCCCGCTTTCTGATTGGCTAACTGTCACATTCAACAGGCTGCATTAAAGCTCCCAGTCGGGGAAAACCCCTGATTTAGATCGGAGCGCAACGACGATCTACCGTAACACACCACACACTACAGGATGATCGGTTAGGAAATCGCAAGCCACAATCTTGTCATAAGGGGAAAATCGGGGCAACCCCCCTCCCCAAAAAACCATGTAGTGTGAAGGATGAGATGAGACGAGATGTGTCCCTCTGTGTTCCGTGATTTCAAGCTGTTTTGTCGAATGTGCCCGTTTTCTCTATTTAAATCTAATTATTACTATAGGGCAACACAATATACAGACTTCATAATCTGCACTCTTTTGGTTGAATGCAGTATTTATTCCCACTTTGGCTTTCCCTTACAAAAAATCACATGAAATTCACATGTGACCACATGTGGTTCCCATTTTCCACATGTGATAAAGTAGTTGATCCATGGTTTCTTCAACATGTGGTCACATATTTCTCACATGTGCATGTGCCTTAGTTTATGTGCCTCTGGCTTAACTTAAATAAATGTTAAGTTATGCCAGAGGCATAAACTTCAACTTTAAGACAAAGCAACACTTATATTTATGTGTTAATAGAAATATTTGATAATAATGTAAAGTATATAGTTAACTAAAAAATGGTGTTGCTTTAGAAAATAAAATAATACAAAATAAAGGGTTTAAGTCTGAGCTATCTATATATCGATCTATATATATATATATATATATATATATATATATATATGCTAGGCATATATATAGGCAGGATGAAGATCGATCTATCTATCTATCTATCTATCTATCTATCTATCTATCTATCTATCTATCTATCTATCTATCTATCTATCTATCGATGGATAGATAGATGGATATATATATATATATGGATATATATTTCGTGTTATTTCGAAGATCTCGCGAGAGAAAGCTCGCAAGCCCAACCCCCCACTCTAGAAGATTCTCCATTTCGCGCCGTTGGACAGTTAAGGACGGTTAAAAAAATGCAAAAAAAAAAAAAAATGCGGGTAGTTGAGCGCTTTCTTTCTCTTTTTTTAAATGGATAAAGTGGACTTGAAGAGTTTTCTTTTTTTTCCGAACAAAATGTAAGAAATGTTTTACTTGATCTGAATTTACACAGAAATATAAATCTTGAAAGTAATGCGTACTGATAGTGATGTACTTTTCCTTAGTACTAAAGTCATGCTAAGCTAGCTAAACGTTAACTGAATGCTGGCCGATTTTACAGTTTGAAGGCTATAGCTCCCAAAACAAATTAGCATGGATTTGATAGTTCGATGCTTCACTACTTAAACTTTACCTCAGCTATTTTTTTAATGGAGGGCACAACAGACGGCAGCTGTTTTTTCAGTCAAAATTAAAGTTGAGGACCGTTATAATAAAACGGGCATTCCTCCACCCGCCCTCCATGTCTGGAGCGCGTGCAGATGTGTGAGCTCGCTATGAATTATGACATTCAGTTGTTTCTGGTTCTCAACAGTTTCAAACAGAAGTAAATTGTTGTTTTGTGTACATACGTATATACTGTATATATATTTAGACAAAAACATATGTCAGTCAAAAAACATAGAAATTGTTATTCCATATAAATATTACATATATAAACCAGCTACGTAGTAGTGAGACTCAGAAAAATAAGTCTCTCAAATAACCCTGAGAAACAGCACAGCCTGCGGGGGAGGCGTAATATTATGTCTACAGAGGTGTTAGAAGGCTGTGGAGAAGGTTAAGAATGTAGGGAGATTGTGTTCTACGATTGAGCCGAAGGGGAGAAAAAATGCTCTTCCTGTTAAAAAACCAACGCAGCCAAACACATGTTTTCAATTTTTCTTAGGCAAGGGGACAATTAGCAAGCTCCAAAACCAATTTAAACCAGGAAAACCCAGAAACCATGACACTGTGGTTTACAGGGGAGCTGAGGAGGAGTACAGTGAGCTACTGGAATGAGATCAAATGTAAACCATATGGGATAATTCACAAACTACTGAAAATTTCTGACTATTTTTTTTGTATATGTTTTTCTTTTTCTTGCAATTTGCCATAAAAGCATCCAAGTAGCTGCTGGCTTCTATAGGGAATCAGTGGTGATGTTTTGTCTCGCAGAAGGACAACTGATAAATCTGCCTTGCTTTGGCCGAGTCGGAGTCTCGGAGGTGATAGCCCACATTCTATTCACGGAAAACACATTTTAAATGGGTCGACATCACAGAGGAGCTGCAGCTCCACTGGAATTAGATCATGGGGACAAACCCATGTTAAAAACAGAAGAAACCTTAACCGTGAACATTTCAATCCTGTCTTGCTCAGATTCAGACCTGTCTTAGAATGATAGAAATTATGCTAAACACATAAAAACACATTGTTTTTATTGAATATAAATGTGATTTGCGGTGACAAGTTTAAAGCTTATGAATACTTTTCCAATGCCATGCATCCAGAATTACACTGAAAAAGATTTGTGATTTTCCAGAGTCATGTACAACAGTTTTAAAAATCCTGTCTGCTGTCAGAAAATTGCCCTATTTTGTTAACTGGAAATATTTGGATGATAATAAGGAGAAGGAACAATCCACAGTTTTCTCTTTCATTTTGTGACAAAGTCATGTAATTTTTGTTTGTGCTCTATACTAAACAAGCCAGCAGAAGTGAGTAAAAGACAAACAGACTCAGTGGTTATAGAAGAGGTCACTCTGTAGCGACGGTTACACATCAGCTAAAGGAAAGTAGCAATATATATAGACACGTTACATTTTATTGTTTATATCCGCTGGAGGGCAAAATTCTTCTTCTACCGACAATTCTGTTACAAAATGAAACCTGGAGATAAAAGGTATTTTTAATTCAGTGCTGTGCAAACGGAAAATAACACAGAAAAACTGTGTAAAAACAACTCAGTCACTCGTATTCTTCTTTTTGGGGCATATCCATCTATTATCTAATGTGCACAAAATCTTTTTGTACTGTGGGAGGAAGCCGGAGTACCCGGAGAGAACCCATTCATGCACATGGAGAAGATGCAAACCTGCCATACTAAAGATCAGGAGGAGCGTGACAGATGGGACAGGCCGCGAATCAAAATATGGGGCAACAAAGCTTTTTAAGGTAACGTCTCCGTTGACTTTCGCTCATTGCAGCGAGACGTCTTCTTTCTTCGTTGCAAACGTCGCAACCTGGTAAAATCGGTTGTCTTGGGACCTTTGGATATTGGTGGCGTTTGCTAGCGTCCCCTCAGACCGATGTCTTTTCCTTTGACCGGTCTTTTAATGTCGATTCAGGAGAAGTTTCTGTTTTATGCTCAACCGTCTCCTTTCCACAGCAAACGTTCGCAGGCGGAGACCTTTGCTCTGAAGAGCAAACAGCTCAGTTTTTGGACTCAACTGTTTGCTCTTCAGAGAGACTGGAAGAATCTCTGTCTTCTACTGAGGTCTCCTCTGAAACCTCACTGCAAACATCTGATGCGTTTTCTCTGGCCAGAGAACGCAGGGAATCCTTCTCCGGTTTCCCAGATGGAGGAAAAGATATTCATCAAACATGTCGTACTCGGAGACGGTGCGCTCATCCTGATGGTTCAGGTTTTTCTCCCAACAACCTTCTCCAGCTGGAGAAGGTTTGTAAAGATAAGCATCAAATTCATCATACTCCGTGCTCTCGTCCTGGTAGTCACAGGTTTCAAATTTGACACCTGGAAGCAGTTCGTTAACAACTTTTCTCACTCCAGTGGTAATAAAATATCCAGCGGCAAACGTCATTGGGAAAAACTTTTCTAAACTTAAGACGGGCTTCTTCTACTTCAATTGCTTCTTTCTTTTTCATCGCTGCTGCTCTTGCTGAAAGCGCTTCACGTTCTGCTTTAATTTTCAGCTGCATTGTACTTGTACTTTATCCTTGCGATGGACAGCTTGCAATCGAGGTATCGTGTTACATCTTTCCTCTTCTTTAATCTAGTGATTTTGTCATTCGAGCTCGTTCTGTGGGCTTTGGCTCCCTCTTCTGTCCAACATGCGCAACTTCAGTGTCGTCTGCCATATAGTCCCGTTTTATATTACTTTTAATTCTTACACATAAACTGTGAGCCTCCAAACAGCTTCTTACTCTTCTAAAAAGTTCACAAACATGAGTGACAGAGTTTCCTCATGTGCAGGATTTCATATCTGGCTCAATGACAAGACGCCCATTTATTTTGTCCAGTTCTACTTTTAACACTTAAAAATAGGTTTAAGCGCATAAAAATAAACCACAGATATTTAATATACCTCCTGCATATACACCTACTTTAACCTTCCAAAAACTATTCTTTTTGGCCATTTTTTTGGTCTTTAAAGTGTCAAAATGTCATATGGTGCGACTGTCCGAACTCCATTACTGTTTCAAAAATGTCTTAAAAAAAACATTAAATCTGTTCAAATATATTTTCTTTCCTATTTGGCATGATTTTCAAAGTGTTTTCTTCATCCTATACAAATTTTCAGAGCATTTTTAGTTATAATTCAATTATAACATTTAAACAAACTTTGTCCGAAAATCTCCATTTAGCAAAATGTCATGTGGTGCGACCGTCAAGAAATTCCAATTTTTGGACTTATATTTTGAATTCCAGCCACAAACAGGAAGTTGCATCAGCCAACATTCTGCCAAGAACCCCCTGAGCCAGCAAAGAGGTTTGTTACTTTTTTCAAATTTGATAAAAAGTATCAGTTTTAGCAGTAGGTATGTAGTGTCCATATTTGGATATCATGTAGTGTAACCTCAAAAATACTATTAATAAGTAAATATTCCTACAAATATCTATTTTAAATATTAATTTCATATTAGCCTTGTGTTGGAAGCTAGCTTGTTTTTTAAGGAGGCTAATTATTTGCTTGTTAATGTTGACTGAACATGAAAATATCATTTGGTGCGACCAAGTAGTGTCATGTGGTGCGACCGTTGTATTGTGTTTGTAATGACACTTTTATGCTTTTGTAGGGTAGTTTTTGTGCTTTTATTTTTTTAATATTATTTCCAGAATAGGTTTTAATCATTTTGAACAATATCATGAAAATACAATGGAACATATAACTTGACAGGGGTACTTACAGCATGTATTTTGTCATTTGTTTTCATCTATTTTACTAGATGCCACTCTCAAGTCAAGCAAAAACTGCTCGTCATAGGCAGCGTGTTAATGCTGACCCTGTGGCAAGGGAGGAATACCTAGCTAGGAGAAGAGAGAGTTATCAAAGAAGAAAGCAACAAGGAAAGATCATATATGTAAAGTCAGATGATATGCATCAAACAGAGAGAAAGAAACAAAGAGAGAAATGGAGGGCTGCATCCCAGACGTACAGAAAAAGAAAGAAAATGGCAAATGCTGTTTTAGATATAACCCTGCCATCCATGGAGGATATTCCACCTGTCTTAGGTGATTTTGAGAGAACACAAGAGCTCGAAAATGCCAACCAAGCTGTGACAGACCCCATCCTTACTAAGCAAGGTTTTAATCCACCAACGTCCTCCACTCCAAAAAAGAGAAAGAAAGCACAAAAAAAATATTGTGCAACACTGCAGAAACAGAAACATGAACTGAAAAAACAGCTCACCCATCTAAAGAAACAAATGATTAAGATGAAACAACTAAATGATAAATTTAGAAAAAATGTAAAGAGAATTATGGCAAAACAAAAAGCAAATGTAAGTGAAAAATTCAAGCCAAGGGGATCCAAAAAACTGTCAACACAGAGAAAGCAAGCAGTTGTCAACTTTCTGACCAGAGATGAAAATAGTCGTCTTCTATCAGGGAAGAGAGACACCATCACCAAAAATAAACAAAAAATGCAGAGAAGAGTTTTAACAAAACCACTCATTGAACTCCATGCACAGTATCAAACAGAGGTGGAGCCACATCTTTCCCTGTCATACAGGCAATTTTTAAGAAAACGTCCATTCTTTATCACTGAACCAAAGGCCAGGGATAGAGATACCTGCGCTTGTATGGAACATGAAAATATTAATCTTTTAGTAAGCAAACTATTTAAAAGAGGACTGCTGAAGACCAGCAGTGTTTCAGAGTTATTGAAAATGATCGTATGTGACCCCAAAAGCAAAGCATGCATGGATCGTGTATGTGTAAAGTGCTGCTTTGATGAAATTGAATTCCCTGACACAGACTGCACTGAGATTTCTTGGGAACAGTGGGAGAGGGTTACGTCAACAACTGGTGAGAAAACCTTTGCAAATGTTTTAAAAAAAACCTATACAGGAACAATCCAGGACTTAAAAGAACTATTTCAGAAAAAGCTTGAAGCACTTGCCATTCATCAGTTTAACTGGGTCCACCAAACGGAGCAGTTCCGTGACCTAAAACAAAATCTGACTGAATCAGAAGCTGTTCTACATATTGACTTTTCTGAAAATTACTCATGCAAGATGAGCACAGAAATACAGTCTTATCATTTTGGAGGCAGCCGAAAACAGGCCACAATTCACACCGCTGTCCTCTACAAAGCCCACAGCACCAGATCTTATGCTACAGTGTCAAACAGCCTCCGTCATGATGAGCGAGCAGTGTGGGCACATTTGGAGCCCATACTGAAAGAGCTTCGCGTAACCAGTCCACAAATTACAGTTCTTCATATTATCAGTGATGGACCTGTTACACAGTATAGAAACAAATCAAACTTTTACCTCCTTAGTACTGTGCCTTTCCTGACTGGGTTCAAGCACGTGACTTGGAACTACTCAGAAAAGTGTCATGGAAAGGGTGCCCCAGATGGCATTGGTGGCGCTGTAAAGAGGGATGCTGATCTCTACGTTAGACGTGGTGGTGAGCTGCAGACACCCCTGGACTTGTATGGGATGCTAGCCAAAAAATCTGGGTCAAATATTACTTACCACTGGATTAACGATGAAAGCATACAGAAGTATGATGAGCTGATCCCAGAAAATTTAACTGCTGTGAAAGGAACCTTGAAGATACACCAGGTTTTGTCTTCATGCGCAGCCCAGATCAGTCACAGAGAAGTGTCATGCTTCTGCAAGCATGCAGTAATGAAAACATGCCTCTGTTACCAGCCAGTAAAAGTCAACCTGAGAGAAACTATGTGTTTCATTGAACCTGCACCAAGCAGTCCTGAACCATCAAAGGAACAAGCCAGTCTTCAAGACTTAAGTGGCAAGTTTGTGATTGTGAGCTATGATGAGGTACCATATGTGGGCCAGGTACTTCAAGATGTAGGAGAAGAGGTCCAAGTGAGCACCATGCAGCAGTCTGATGGCAAGAACATGTTCACCTGGCCACGAACTCCAGATGTAATCTTTTACTACAAGAAAGATGTACACGCTGTCATTTCAGAACCTGAGCCAGCAACATCACGGAGTTCCAGGTTGAACATCCAAGACTGGGAAAGGTTTACAAATGCTTGAAAATAAGCATTTCTCTTTGTTCAAATAGACTTTATAGTCTCCAGCAGTAACATGATAGTCTGAAGTTCATTGAAATCTTTTAGATTTGAAAGAAGCATGTTTGCAATGTTTGAAATGTTACAAAGTTGTTTATTACTGCCTGTATTTTTATGTAAATTAAATTGGTGTGTTTAATTTAGACACCAATTTTAGACACAAAAGAACACAAAAAACTTGTTTTTGTAACTGTTACTGGATGTTATTATATTTGTATGCAATAAAAAGATTTTGACCTGTTTATTGGTCTACATTTATTATATGAGTCATTTGGTGCGACCATACATCATGTGGTGCGACCACTTAACGAAGCAACTCTATTAAATTTAAAAAATAATATCTAGTTTCTGGAGCAGAAATATGAATCACTAAGACAGTATTCTCAAGTGAATGGTATATATATATATATTTTATCACAGTTTGATGAAATGGTGAAGAAAAATAGTGGTCAAGTCTGTTATAAATGGAATTTTACAGTTTTTTGGGGGGAAAAAATGTCATAATTTCCAGAAAAAAGTAAAGAAATTTATAAACTTTATTTCTAAACACCTTAAATAAATGGAAACTTATAAAACAAATGTTTAATACATCATGGAATATATCTTATTTTAAGATAAATCACGGTCGCACAACATGACACTTTTAAGACCAAAGCCAAATCATATTGATAAAAAACCTCTGAAAAGGCATAATTTTAAAGTGAAATTATGATTTATATGTGCTCAACATTTCAAATGTTCTAGCAATTGCAATGGGTATACATATTTTTAACATTTTTATTTTAGCCTGGTGGAAATCCTTATACGTCATTGAGCCATCTGTAGATCACGGGATTTATCTGTTGACATGTGCTGGCAACTTAGCTTAGCAACCAAGCTTCTGTCGCCCTTGATAACGTTGTACTTACGGATTTTATTACTTCAACTCCGTTGTTTCCTTCAACTGAATTGAATCTCCGTTCGTCTGTAAGTCCTCTTTTCGTTTTGACTTAGTCTTGAAAAAGTCCTCCCATGAGAAAGTCTTTTGACTTGATATAAGTGCGACATCTCTCACTAGTCTAGCCCCTTGAAGCTCTTTCGTACGTGATACATTTCTAAAAATAAAAAAAAAGAGGTCTTGAATCCGACGGTCATCATTAAGTCTTTACTGAACTTAAAAGAAAATAAAAATAACAAACAGATTCAAAACAAATAGAAAGTGACGATCAAAAAAAAGACTGTTACTCTCAAGGTGCCAGACTTCTACAATGAGCAAGTACTTTCATAAACTAATTAGTCACTAACCAATCAAAAGGCACCAATAAGCTTAAGCACAATACAATTACAGATGCTTATCCTTTTCAAACAGCAGAGTAAAAAATTAAACTCACGTAAACACAAAATAACGCTTTGTATTAAGTTCCAAAAATGTATATGGCTCCTACACCTGGTTTATCAACTGCGGTAGCAATTTCGCTCCAACTCCTCCCCTCATTTCTATATTCTTTGCATGTTGAATAAACATTAATGTTGTTTCCACATATCATCTCCAATGTCCGCTGGACTTCCGGTTGTCGTGTCAGCTGTTTGGGATTCCCCTCCGTAATTTCCCCTCAAAAAACAGGGAGGAGAATCCACGCTTTCTGCCACATTCAACAGGCTGCGTTAAAGCTCCCAGTCGGGGAAACTCCTGATTTGGATCGGAGAGGCAACGATGATCTACCGTAACACACCACACACTACAGGATGAACAGTTACGAAATTGCAAGTGACAATCTTAGAAAGACCACCGTTCTAAGATTGTGATAAGGGGAAAATCGGGGCAAAATATCGTGTAGTGTGAACTATTGCATCAGGTAGTCGATGTGCCCATCTTCTCTATTTAAATCTAATTATTACTGAAGGGCAACATAATATACAGACTTCATAATCTGCACTCTTTTGGTTGAATGCAGTATTTATTTCCACTTTGGCTTTATGTTTAGTTTTTATTCTAGTACATTTTGTATTAATGGAGACTGAGAATCCATTTTATTTTTGGTTGTTTTGTTTATTTTGTTTATCAGCTCCAGTGTTAAATATTCTTTTGAAAACAAAGTGTATCTATCTTTGGCAAGAAATTGCATGCATTGTTACGTCATTTCCATTAAATCAGTGTAAAAAGGTCTTCAAACAATACTATTATTTATTGCAATAATTTTTGAGACAATTAATCGCTCAGCAAAATTTGTTATCGTGACAGGCCTACCTACAAGAGAAGATTTTAAATTTTAATACTATTACTGTTAAATGGATCGGAAATGTCATATTTTCCTGCACTTTTTTTTTTGCATTATTCTTACTTTTTTCTTACATTATATTATTGACCAGTTCTCAAAACTATTGCATAAAACCAGTTTTGGTTATATGATTTATTGTTTTGGATATCATGTAACTGAAAAGTTTTTTCACTTTGATTTTTTTTTTTTTAGGTGACTGCGGGCTGGTTAGCTCTGTACCTCAACTCTTTGCTTTGCTAAAGTATTTACTTACCTTTGAAATGTTATACATTTTATGATATATAACCACAGATATTTAGCATATATATCTCAGTGGATCAAAGTAGTGCATAATTGTGGCGCGGCGGTGCATCATCAGTGAATACAGGAAGCAAGCTGTAGAGAAGTTAAATAGAATAAGATTATGAAATGGTGTCATGAGCTTTGAACATCACAGAGAGCTGCATTTCAGTGAACGTCTTAAAACAAGAGCAGCACGGCACAACTACTGAGACATGGTCACACACTCAAACCGGGCCGGGAGAGCGTCAGTCAGAGAAACTCGAAGAAACTTGCTGACAGGAGTTTTTCAGAAGCGTTCCTAATCTGATGCAGCAAGTTTCTCCGAAAGGGTTTTATTCAGGTGTTTTACTGGCAGGAACCAAAAACCCTGCAGGCTGGAAAGTAGCCAGGAAAACCCAGAGCAGGATCTGGGCCAGTGCTTTCACCTGACAACAACAGATCAGAAAACCTCCCTAAACCTCTTTACATGTGAGCATCGAAATTGTTATCCAAACAACAGCAGGTATGTAAAGGGCTTTTGCTTCTCTGATCCAGATAAGCGGTATGGGCCTTGTAACAACAATGAACCTATTTCTGTAATCTCTCTCATCTTCACAGCTTCGTGAAGGCTAAAAATAAATCTGTGTTACAGGAATCAAACCCCGCCCCGCTGGTGGCAGTCTTGTTTACCTCTTTCAACCATCCCGACCTATTCACCAGGCATTCTCTTTGTTCACAAGTTTGTTATTGTAGTTTACAGTAACCGCAAAAGCAAACACCTACTGGCATCCGTGGCAGTCTGCCCACTCTTCAAAATGGGAAGGCTATCAAGCTATTCAAGGAAGGCAGATGCTGAAAGAAAATATCGACTTCCCTAATGGGTGGATATCAAAGTCTGGAGCAGTAATTAAAACATTTGAAACATCTGGAGCGGTAACCGTAGCTGACTTCGGTTTTCTTTGGGCCGCCATGTTTCCGTACCACCACCAGATGAAGGAAAAGTCTTTTTTTGGTCTGGTTATCTCAAGCACAGAATGATAAACACTGAAACCTTTGGGCTTTGTGAGACGATGAGTCAGCTGTCTAGCGACAAACAGAGGTCAGATACACTGAAAAACATCTCACGGTGAGTGTGGTGGATCTACTAGGGCCTGGAAACATTGCTTTTAGCGCACAGCATCATGAAGTCTTTCAAACGCTGCAGCGTCACATTTTAAACAATTGTACAATTTTGTACTTTTACAGCAATTTCTGAAGGATAGCAAAATTACAGGATTTTGATTTGTTTTCTAGCAAAATTATACCACATTATATAAGTCAAGTCTCAAGTCTTGATTTTAATGACTCGAGTCCAAGTCATGTGACGCGCGTCCCCACCTTTGGTTTACACTCATTTCAGGTACATTTCCATGTTTTCCCCCTTCTCAATAAGCAACTCAGACATTTTACCCTCACACCTGATGCATTCTTTCCTGATCAGTTTGTTATTGTTCCGGTTTCTGTCTGAAAGCCACAGCAGCAACACAGCAGGTAAGTTTGTTGTAAACTTTTACCCGCAGGTAAAAGTTTGTTGTTTTCGGGAATGTCTTAATGTTTTTTTGGGAAGCCAGTTTCCTCTTCCCGCAGCCACAAAATATGCATCAGTCACTGTGTTATCAAATAAGATCCCGGTGCTTTTGGAAAGCGATCATCTTGGCTGATTAACCCAATTACATGCCAGGAAAGCACCAGTTGTTCCAGTTTACCTTCCAAGGTTGATCGCTCTGATAGTTCTAGGTTGAAACGAACTGAGAAAAAAACTTTGACTGTTCCCGTCTCCATCATCGTTGGCTAAAGTTCTGCACTAACCAACTTCCTGGTGCCAAACGGTCATATCTCTCTTTTGTCTTTATATTTTTTGTTTCCAAACTTCTTGGGGACTGAAATTTTACGCCGGGTAGAGAATACAAAGTTAAGCTTTTGTTTTTCTCAGAATACTTTCAACGAAAGTTAGAACTCACCAAAACACAACAGGAGCAATAAAATACACAAATTACACACTTAAACACGTATATAACTCCCAACATTTTTAAATTTTATCTCATTTTAACCAAGAATGTTAGTTTATTTTTATGATTTTGGGCTTTCTGTGCCCAAAGTAGTGAAAAAATTGTAACAGTTGGAGGCAATTAAATTAAGTTTTTCAATCCCCGTGTAATTACTTAGACAATTAAACTACTCAAGAGGAGTTTTGGTGCTGGGAGTCTTTAAATGCATCCGGAAAGTTCGGCCAAGAAAGTGGACAACACATGAAAACATCCAAGAGCATAAAGTGCTCCAGTAAACATTTGATTCGCAATTATAGTGTATGTTCATCATGTGCATCATTTTCTCTTAAATTTGCAATATGTACTCAAGTTTTTATTCTGAGCACAGTGCACTGCAAAAACACAAAATCTTACCGAGTATGTTTCTCTAGTTTCTAGTACAGATATCTTGGTGCACTTGAAAAAATGAAAAAAACTAACCTGCAAACAACTTTTCAGCAAGCTACAAGAGTTTGTTTTAAGTCAACAAGTCAGAAATTAATCACAAGACTCATCACAAGACAAAATTAAGGATTTATTTACATTAAACAAGCTCCTGTATCTCGCTGAAAAGTTACTTGTAAGTTAGTCTTATTTGAAGATAAGATATTTGCACCAGAAACTAGACCAAAAATCCCCGGTTTGCGTGTTTTTTGCAGTGTTTTCGTTTAATGGCCTGCTCAAGGTCATGTATACTCTTAAGATTGAAAGATCTACTATGTCTATCTGATTCTGGTAAAAGGCCTCACTGTGTTTTTCTTGACTCTCCTCTGAGCTTCTCCTCTTTTCAGTCCTGCTATCTTTAGTCTCTCTTATCAGATTAAAAACAGGTGAACCACAGGTGACAGGAATCAAGCCACGCCCCGCTGCTGCTAGTTTTTGATCCTTTAGTCAGCTCATCATTATGTTGCCTCACTGGAACGGTTCTCAAATGTCACGGCATTAAAGAAAACACAGAGGATATGACAGACGGACAAAGAGCTTTGTTTTAGATCAGCGTCATTTCCGACCCATCCTTCTTACATCCTTATAAATTTAAGCAAATTAATTTACTTAATTAAGTTAGTTAATTTACTTTAAGTACTAACAGTACACACTATTATTGTTGTCTCAGTTGCATAATTTAAATATATGGAAAACACTACAGCTGTGGCGCCACCAAGGGGGGGGAAAGAACGGGGAACGTCCCACCAATTCCTTCAAGAGATGTAAAACAATTTTTAATGCGAAAGTAAGTATTAAACAAATCAACAGTTTCTCAGAAAATCTATTTCTAAAGGTCCAATCCACACATGCCAAACTATCCACACATCATAACCCAAAAGTTACATTAATAAGTAGCTGCCACCATGGTTTCTAGACACATTCACTGCATAAGACTCCACTGATGAAGAAGAGACACATTGTGCAGAATGAGAATGGACAAAAAGTAGAAAACAAACCATATAGAAATATCTGAGGAAGCTCTCAAATGGTTACAGAGAAAGACAATAAAGGTACTTAAGTGGCCGAGCCAATCAGCTCACTGGGATCTAATCTGAAATCTGTTGAAGCCACTGAAGTTCAGAGTGCATGAAAGACAGACGTTTTCTACAAGCAGCAGACGTCTTGAAAATAGAAAATGGGCTTTTTATACAAATTATTTAATAAATTTTACATAAAGCTGCTTAATGCTTATTTCATTTTAATCCCAATCCCACTTTATTGCATCACAGGCTGTAAAAGTTTCTCTCATAAAGACCATATAGTGTCCATTCCTGGAGTTTTATAACTTGTTCAGCCTGAATCAAATAAATGTTTCGTTATCAGTTGATCCAGGTGTGTTGGAGCAAAAACTTTTCCCCAAAACTTTTCTATGACTTGGAAAAGTCATGTTGGCTAAACTGCGTTAGCTTCTGGCCGGTGAACCCGTTTCCAAACAGACAACGATACAAAATATGCAAACAAATATAAACTTTTAGAATTTTTTTTCCTAGCTTTGATTCACAATTCAATCATTATTACATTCGTTTAGCATAAATGCTGCCTCACATCTTTTAGTTGTAGATGAGTTCTTTAGGGGGTTTTGTTGTTGTTTTCCTTTCCTCTTTGGTTCTCTTGGTCTTTTAATTGTCAAAAACCTTTTTACATTTTGTGCTTGATGTGCTGGAAGGAAAATCTCTGGACCACTGAGACATTCAAAGACTCTGTAAATAAACCGCCGTGCAAGCGGGACTGGCCTTTTGAAAGCCTTTCAGTCATTTTTATTCCTCCTTTTGACGACGTGAAAGCTGGATGAAATGTTTGAGCTCCAGCAGACACTTTTAAATCATCACAGTTTGATGAATCTGAACATTTTAGTTAAAATCATAGACTTGTTTTGTTCCTCATTGTCAAACTCAGCTATGCTAGCTTGAGGACTGATGCAGCTTGATGAATTTGACTGGCAGCCAAAAAGGAAAGATGAGCATGACAAAATATAATGACTGGAAAAATAGATGTGATTTTGTACTAAAAAATTTATAATAAATTTTTTATTTTATTTTGCTTTTTTCCTCTCATTTCTCCTCCAACTCTATAGTGGCCCCCCAGTCACGGTTAGTGGTTTATCACAACATGGAAGCAAATTCACATTCATTTAAATTGGGTGTAAATCACAAAGCCACCAGTCAGGTGTTTATTTTAGTTGCACATTTCAGCAACAAGGCAGTTCAAAGTGGTTTACACCATAAAAACATAAAACAGTCACCAATTATGAAAAACTTTACAGTTTGTCAAACTCCATCAAACTTTGGAGCAGTGACAAATAATTTGTCTTTCTCTGGTTATCCATTGTCAGATCTCACATTTCCAGTATGGCGGGGGAAGGATTTACAGGTTTTAGTTGTGAAGTTGAGAAGTTTAGTTACCGGTAAGGCAACTCGGCACATTGTGCTAGAACATTCTAGTTCTTGTAGAATGTGATTCCAGGAATATTTCATCTCATTTTCACAGCTTTTTTTTTTTTCCTTCCACTTAATCAGGTTTCCTCATTTCAGTAAAAGCAGACTGCGTAGTCGGTGCTCGGAAGCAAAATGTGTGTAAAAGAAGCCATAGTGCAAAGAAAGACATTCAGAAAGCCTGGAGAACAGTTGATTAAGATCGCCTTAAAATCCTAGGAATGTCTGGCCATTTCTCAGTAGAGCGTTCTTGCACTGGCTCCAAATCTTCAAAGCATCAAGACAAGTGTGAATCTGCAGTTTTGAGTTTGATAATTGAATAATGAAATAGAAAATCAGTGAGTTTTCCTTGACCTTCCTTACCTCTGGCAGATTCACATGGAAATTCATCTTAATTTGTCCAGGAAGTTTGTCTCCAAAAACAACATGCATTTGAAAGAAATACATCATCAAAAACATCATGTTATAAATAATAATCAAAGGGAAAATGATTGACTTTACATGAATTAAACCCTTATTGTGGCCGAGAGTTGCGACAGATATTTTATCTCTGTTGATTAGCTCCAAAATTTTGAGGAAGGCCCCCTCCACAGATTAGATTAAAATTTGGACTTTGGCTGGGCAATCAAAGTATGCTAGTATGTTTCCAGTCAGTAGAAACATGTTAGTATGCCAATAACAATTTGTATGTATAACATGCCACCTTAATAAAACATTAATGAAATTGCATTTCTTCAAATGTTTTCTACTTTTGGCTGTGCCGTGGTGGCGTAGCGGTTAGCGCGACCCGTATTTGGAGGCCTTCAGTCCTCGACGCGGCTGTCGCGGGTTCGACTCCCGGACTCGACGACATTTGCCGCATGTCTTCCCCCCTCTCCTGCCCTGTTTCCTGTCAGCCCGCTGTCATATAAGGGACACTAGAGCCCACAAAAGACCCCCTGGAGGGGTAAAAAAAATGTTTTCTACTTTTGCATTGTGGTGTGATCTTTTCATTGTCTATTTCTACCTGTTAGAAACACACTTCCTGGCTGAATTAAGATCATTTTCCATCTAAATCTGAATGATTCTGGATTTAACCATAAGGACGGTCAGTGTGTGAATTGACTGTGATGATTTTCTTTTTTTAACAGTTGTTCTCTACTTTTTCATCTCTCAAACTCAACTCAAAACCAAAGTTTGCTTTTATATTTTACTTCCAGGAAGTCGCCGAAGCACACTTTCCTTGATACGTGTTAAGAATTGGAACCAGTACAAAGTGAAGCTCGGAGACTAACAAACAGCTAGAAACTCTTGGGATTTAAGATGATTATATTTGAATTATTATTTCAGTTTTACGTAGACGGTAACAAAAAGGTTGGAACATTTTAAAGAAAATAGCTTATAGCATTCAAAAGTTTTCATAAATATACATTTGAAAAGTTGCATTTGGATTCAGCCCTTTATTAAGGAAGCATTTTTCATCTTTTGAAATTTTGTAAACACATATCCAGATGAGCCAACGACTATTCACATCTTTAGCAAACAACACGATACTGCGTTTTTTTTGTTTTATGGGACTACAAATGGAAATTTGCATTTTGCTAAATCTGGTATATTGTACCATCAGATAAAACCCAATTAAATTAAATAATAAGTCACATTAAGATTTTTACTGAGGTTTTATGAAATACAAAAGAAATTAAGGATATTGAAGCCATCCTCCACCTTTCTGTTGTTTTTGTTGCTGCATAAATTCCTTACTCGTCAGCTCCACCTAGGAAGTTCCCCTGACATCACCAGGAAGCAAAGCTAGGCCTTTTATAGGACTCCTCTCTGACTTCTTGCCACTCAACAACCAAACTGCTCTTACTGCTGCTGCAACAGACAAAACATCAACATCATGGATTTACTGGTTTCTGAATATCAGAACCGCCAAAGGATCAAGGAAGTTGAGAACTCCTTCGGTCCCTCAGCGCCGCAGCTTTTCACACCAGGTCGATTTCTGAAAGGAGAGGGCCCTCTGATGAAGCAGGGCCGCAAGAAGTGGGAGCAGAAAATGTTCTTCCTCTTCAACGATATCCTGGTGTACAGCAGCATCATCATGAACAACCGCTGGCACAAGAACCCCAAGATCATCCCGTTAAGTAAGTCACACACACCTCACTTCAGGAGTAAATTCAGACAGCAGCCAAACTGTTTATGGGTGCAGTGTGTTAAGATTGTACAATCATTGTGTCATTTCAGAGGACATCATGCTGGACGACATGGAGGACTTTGATGACGTGAAGCACCAGTGGCTGATCTGCACACCTTGCAAGTCCTTCCACGTATCGGCCTCCTCTGACGAGGAGAAGAAATCCTGGATGCAGCACATCGAGGCCTGCCAGCAAACCCTGCTGCAGGAGCCGGTCCTCCAAACAAAGACAACCTACGCCAAGTCCTGGATCCCCGACCGAGCCGCTCAGAAGTGCATGCGCTGCCTCGCCACGTTCACCACAATCAACTGGCGACATCACTGCAGAAAGTGCGGCTTCGTGGTGTGCAACGCGTGCTCCAAGGGCCGGGCCCTCATCGAACACATCGACCCCAACAAACCGCTGAGGATCTGCAAAGCCTGCAACAAAACGAAGGATGACCAGACCTTCCGCCTGAGAGGAGACAGCTCCGGCTTGTGGGATGAAGCATCCAGTGATGAAGAGTGAACACTGAGCAATCCTCCTGTAGTAACCAAACTGTAGGCTGAAATTGAGGTGGTGTGACAGAAACCTAGTCATGTGTCCCCTTCCTGTGGAGAAAATGTAGCCAATATCATTCACATGATATTCAGAGAGAATCTGAAATCCTGGATGTGTGGAAGAGTTGAGCAGAGCAGAGCAGGTGAGGGAGAGGAAGGACACCTATCAGCCGATACCTGAGTTTAACATGAATGTGTTGATAAGACCTGCTGGACTGAAGGAGTGCAACGCAACCGCTACAGAGTGTTGGACTCTTGATGAAAATAAAAAAGCTGCTGTAGAAGACAGAAAGTCATAAAGTATTTGAAAAGTAAATAATGAAAATACTGTAATATATATGTATGTATATATAATTTTATAATTGTGCTCAAACTGTAGTGTTTTGTTATGTGAGCATACTGTATGTTGTTTTTGTTCATGCTATCTGGTAAGCAGCTTGTTGTCAAACCACTGCTGCAACTTTGTCAATACAAATAAATGTTCAGTAAATGTAAAGAGTTTCCGTTCAGACTATTTTTTATTTATTTTTGTCTAAAGTTCTTTAAATTATTAATCCTACTGCATCAGATTCAATTGTGCACATTGTTTCAGGTGCTGTGGCATGCGTTCATTTTTAAATCTAAAAAAATAAAAAATGCAAACAGTGCCGGGAATGTTGCAACATACAGTGCCTTCAAACCATAATATAATCATACACCTCTACCCCCCAATATATATACGTATATCTATATAGATATATATAAATATATATACACACATGCGCGTTTGCAGGGCTATCGTTGCGGGGACTTTCCATTGACTTCTATTCATTTCTACAGCCTAAACCTTACCCTTACACCCTAACCCCACCCATTACATACCTAACCCTAACCAAAACTCAATTCACACCTTAGTCCTAAATCTGACCCCTGACCCAAAAACAGCGTTTCCCCTTGTGGGGACTAGGCTTTGGGCCCCACAAAGAGCAGTGTCCCCCCACAACGTAGTATATGTCACGAAAATGGTCCTCACAAGGTATTAGAAACAAACGCACACACCCACACACACACAAGGGGTATGTATTAATCCTTTAAACACATATATGACAAAAAAATGACAAGTGACCCTCGGTAGATTTAGGTTTAAATTAATTTTGCTAACATTTGGCTAAACTGTTAATGTTAGAAGAAAACACGAGACTCCGACTTGAATCTGATAGAGAATCTGATGGGCGGAGCTAAAGATCAGCTTTGCGATCATAAACAGTCTATAAATACTGGTGAAAATATGCAAAAATATTTTAGAAAATAGCATTATCTTCACCGCATGTTTACGTTATGCTACTCTTGCATTGTTTTGTTATCTTTTGATAATAAAAGACAACGAAAAATTATCTTTTGGTATCAAACTTCCTGGAAGATTTTCCATCTAAATCTGCCAGAGGAAAGAATGACTGTGGGTTTAGTCAGTGTGTGGACTGACTGTGATTTTTTTTCCCCCTTTTCCACAGTTGTTCTTCTGTTTCCTCTTTCATTCAAGAAAATCAAATCACAAAGTTCTATTCAAAACACTCAGACATATTTAAGAATTTGCCTTTCTGACATCATCACCTGTGCAGCAATGGCCCGTTGCGGTCCATCATGACAGTTTTGCTAATTTTAGTATTTCCCATGTTTCAGCAACACTTAACTGCACAATAAATAACGATTCCGTATTTTATAAGACTGTGTCAGTCCTTACAGAGCCCTGTAGGGGATATGGGGAAATTTTTTTCTTTTGCGTTCCCTCATAAAACTTTTAAGTTTCTGTTTATATCTTAGGTTTGTGGTGCCTTTCTATACTAAAGAAAAAGATATAAAATTTCAGATATTTCACAAGGAGATATTAACATACATGGAAAAACCTTACAGTATTCAATCATGCCGCATAACTAATCAGTAGATTATTGCAAGGGAACGCAAAAGTTTTGTGAGGGAACGCAAAAAAAGAGAAAAAGTTCCATGTCCCCTGGAGGGCTCCGTATGAAATGACCCAATTCCAATTTTATTTATTTATTTTTTTAATGTAATGCGACCTGTATCTGATCTTTTTATGACAGGTCGGATTTTCTTCGAATGCGACCCTGGCCACTTGGGTATCCGATAAGTATCCGTTTCAAATGCGACCAAACGTCCAGGAAGTTCATCCGAACTGAACGTCACTGATACTCGACAAACGTCACTATTCTGCGCCCTAAAGCACGTGAGCGCGAAGACAAACAACAACCATGGCGGACTATGATGAGGACTAAATTGTTACTTGCTCCGGTCGGACAACAACTTACAAATCGCAGGCTATGCTCGCATCCATGTTTACTTCCGCAAACTGAGCACTAATTCTTCTTTATGAGTGGTTCTATATGTGTGACGTTATTGTGCCCTCTACTGCGCATGTGGGACACTTTCATCGTGTGCAGTTCACACTGGAGAACAGAAACGTTCCGTAAATAGGAAAGAAAGAAAAAATACAGCCAAACTATTTGGACTATTTCTGAGTTGTAAGTCATCTGACAGTTTTGTGTTGGTAGACCACCTACTAAAAATTATATATAGTTTAATCTCATTAGCAAAAACTCACATCTCGTTGTGTCATCAAAGAAAAATAATACCACACCATAAACCCACTTGGCACAATGCGGTCAGACAAGTATTGTTGTCCCGGCAAACCCAGACTCATCCATCAGATTGCCAGATGGAGAAGCGTGATTCAGAGATCGCGCCTCCACTGCTCTAGACTCCAGTGACGGCATCAGACGTTTTGCATTGCTCTCTGTGATGTATGGCTTGGATGCAGCTGCTCATCCATGGAAATCTGTTTCATGACCTCTTCGCACTATACGCTTCAGCATCCGCTGACCCCGCTCTATCAGTTTGCATGGTCTACCGCTTCGTCGCCGAGTTGCTGTCGTTCACAAACATTGTGAAGTTTTTTTCTTCACGATGTCATCTGACAGTTGACTGGAATAATTCGGAGTGAGAAATTTTCTTGACAGGTGGCATCCTATCACAGTTCTATGCTGGAATTCACTGAGAGCCATTCATTCTTTCACAAATGTTCATAACATTTGCATAACAACATCTGCAGGCCTCGGTTCTTAGTTTAATACACCTGTGACCATGGAAGTGATTCTGATCATTTGGATGGGTGAGCAAATATGGTGTATGGTGTGTCTACTCGTTTGACTTTGGTCTCAGAAGACTCCGCCCTAAAGCAGCCCTAAAAATGGAAGGTGCCATTTTTAGGCACCTTCCATGGGCTGCATCCAAATACGAACTTGTCTGATTTATATTTTTAAAAACAATACATTTCTACCTTGTTTTATTCTCCATAAATATGAAATGACAGCGCCTTCAATTTTGAAGACACTGTTGCAACTTTCCCTTCATTGAGCTGAAGTCATGCAGACTTCCTAGGAATGTAGTAAGGCACTATTTGGGAGGTTTGATGCCAGGAATCAGAATACATGCAGCAGAAGCATTTGTACCTGGGTGAAATAAAATTCAAAAGGAAAGCACGATGTAAACAAGTTGCAAGTTGACTCTGATGCAATAGGATTACCGATTGAAAAATTTATAAAAAATAACAAGAAACAGAAACCCTTTACATTTACTGCACATGTATTTTTATTGATAGCAGCAGCGGTTTTACAACAAGCACATTAACAAAAACAATATCATAATATTGTCACGGAGACATTTGACATAGAAAACGTGACAAACATAGATAAATATATATACAATACTTTCATAATGTCATTTACTTTTTAAATACTTCATGTGTTACAGGAGCTTCTTTATTTTTATCGAGTCCAGCGTTGTGTAGCGGTTGTGTTGCTGATCTCCAGTCTTGTCTTATTGATGTTGATCTCTCCCTCCATGTTCCACTCTTCCAATCCACACATGCTTCTCCTAACACAGATTTTAGATGCTCTCTGTTATTTCTCACATTTTCTCTAAAGAAGGGGGGACACGCAACTAGACTTCAGGTTTCTGTCACACCAAGTCAATTTCAACCTACAGTGGGATTAAAGCTGGAGGACTGGACAATGTTCACTCATCACCACTGGATATTTTGTCTGAATCAGTGCTGCCTCTCGGCAAGTGTGTGGTCTGGTCATCCTCCGTTTTGTTGCAGACTTTGCAGATCCTTAGCGGTTTGTTGGGGTCGATGTGTTCGATGAGGGCCCGACCCTTGGAGCACGTGTTGCACACCACGAAGCCGCACTTTCTGCAGTGATGTCGCCGGTTGGTCGTGGTGAACGTGGTGAGGCAGCGCATGCACTTCTGAGCAGCACAATCGGGGATCCAGTTAATGGCGTAAAGGCGGTCTGGTTGGTCCTGCAGCAGGGCATTGAAATGCTCCATCCAGGCTTTCTTCTCCTCGTCGGAGGAGGCCGACACGTGGAAGGACTTGCGAGGTGTGCAGATCAGCCACTGGTGCTTCATGTCGTCAGAGTCCTCCATGTCGTCCAGCTTGATGTCCTCTGAAATGACACAATGTTTGTACAATCTTAACACACTGCACCCATAAACAGTTTGGCTGCTGTCTGAATTTACTCCTGAACTGAGGTGTGTGTGACTTACTTAACGGGATGATCTTGGGGTTCTTGTGCCAGCGGTTGTTCATGATGATGCTGCTGTACACCAGGATATCGTTGAAGAGGAAGAACATTTTCTGCTCCCACTTCTTGCGGCCCTGCTTCATCAGGGGGCCCTCTCCTTTCAGAAATCGACCTGGTGTGAAAAGCTGCAGCCGTGATGGATGGAAGGACTTCTCTAGTTCCCCGATCCTTCGGCGGTTATGGTCATCAGAAACCAGAGTCTCCATGATGTTGATGTTTTGTCTATTGCAGCAGCAGTAAGAGCAGTTTGGTTGTGTGCTGCCAGCTTTGAGAGAGGAGTCCTATAAAAGGCCTAGCTTTGCTTCCTGGTGATGTCAGGGGAATTTTGCAGGCGGAGCTGACGAGAAAGAGAGTTATGCAGCAACAAAAACAGCAAACTTGACGGTAAAAGCCTGATTCCGGCTAATTGTTGAATTGAATCGGTTTATCCACATTTTAGCAGTGAAATAGTGTCGTAAATATACGGATTTAACACAATATTAATTTCCACCTGCAGTCCCATAAAACAACCACACAATTGAGTGTTGCTTGCTACGTGGCTCATCTCTGCACGTTTGCAAAATTTCAAAAGATGAAAATTGCTTTTTTATCTGCTTTATGTTAAAAAAAAAAGAAGCTTTGCATGATGTCAAGCATTTTTCAAAACTTTCCAACCTCCTTGTTTCAATCTACATAAAAAACTAAAACAATCATAAAATAAATAAAATAAAAACATCCAAAAGTGATTAGCCATTTCTTATCTGTGCATCACGGATTCTTGTTCTGGTTCCAGTTCTTTTTACGCACCAAGACAACTATGCTTCAAGCCTCTTCTTGGAAGTGTAATATATGAAAAGAATCTTTGCTTTTCTGTTTGATGAATGACAAAAGGAAAGAAAAACAACAGATTTCTGATCTTTCTTACAGATAAACCCAGAATCATTCTCTGGCAGATTTAGATGGCAAACTGTTTTATTTCATCCAGGAAGTTTGTTTCCAACACATATTGAAACAGGCATTGCTTAAAAGATAATGAAACAATGCAAAAGTAGCAAAACAAGTGCATTTTGTATTCTCATTATAGGCTGTTTTTCTGTACTGATGCCAAGCCTCCTTACCATCACCCTAATTTTAGCTATGTGTTTAGAGAATTGATACAAACCCCAAGAGACACAGGGTGGTTATTTAAAGCATCATCTCAATGCTAACTTTTGTGATGCAAATCTGTAAATGATTTTAACAACCTAAATAATTGTCCATAAAATGTAGCAGATTATCTACATAAATCTGAGATTTAAAACAAACAGAGGTTTAGGCCTGTCACGATAATCCATGTATCAATTAATCACATGATAAATTAAAATAAACTCAATAATTTTCATTTGCTTGATTTATCGTTTTTCTCTTTTCTTTCTCTTTTTACCAAAAGCTGAATGATAAAAGTCTTCTGTCTGGTGTTTTGGTCTTAACTATCCCTTTTTACGAAAGATAATTTTGCTTACAACAACAACAGCTTATAAAATAAATAATAAAGTCATAATTTATTTTATGTGCTGTTTCTGTTGTTTTGTTTATTTATCTTGGATATTTAAATTATCTTCCGGTTCCAGTGTTTAAATATTCATTGGAATTTAAATTTTATTGGTCTTGGAGAATGTGTTCTTGCATTTTTATGCCTTTGTTACATATATAACTGAAAAGGGTCTCAAAACAACAATGCTATCGTTTATTGCAATAAGTTCTGGGACAATTTATCGTCCAGCAAAACTTGTTATCGCGTCAGGCCTACACATGCTCATGATTGTTTATTATATGTTTTAAAGGCATGTGTGTTGCAACATGCGCTTCGTTGCGCTAAAGTCCTGCAGGCTTCCTAGGAATGTAAGGAACTATTTGAATCTGGAGATTTGATGCCTGGAATCAGAAAACATGCAGCGAAGTGAGTCACTGTTTGCACCTGGAAAAAACTCAAACTGTAGAGTTAAAACAGGAAGCATGTCGCTGCTTGATCGACAGAATCTGATTGAACGGGGTTAATAGTTGAAAGAGGAACTTTTGGTAGAAAAGAATACTCTGAACACAAACTCTTTACATTTATTGGACATTTATTTTTATTGATAAATAAAGTTGCAGCAATAAGTTGCAAACATCAACAAAAACAACATATGATTGGAAACAAAAGGACATTTAGCTTCATATAAGATTCTACTGTTTGAGCACAGTGATAAACATCGATACAGCACTAAGTACATCAAACTAAATCATAATAGTAGAACACTTTATATTATAAATATCTTACAATATTTTTTATTTTTCAAATACTTTATGACTTCCTGTCTTCTACAGCAGCTTTTTTATTTTCATCAAGAGTCCAACACTCTGTAGCGGTTGCGTTGCTCTCCTTCAGTCCAGCAGGTCTTATCAACACATTCATGTTAAACTCAGGTATCGGCTGATAGGTGTCCTTCCTCTCCCTCACCTGCTCTGCTCTGCTCAACTCTTCCACACATCCAGGATTTCAGATTCTCTCTGAATATCATGTGAATGATATTGGCTACATTTTCTCCACAGGAAGGGGACACATGACTAGGTTTCTGTCACACCACCTCAATTTCAGCCTACAGTTTGGTTACTACAGGAAGATTGCTCAGTGTTCACTCTTCATCACTGGATGCTTCATCCCACAAGCCGGAGCTGTCTCCTCTCAGGCGGAAGGTCTGGTCATCCTTCATTTTGTTGCAGGCTTTGCAGATCCTCAGCGGTTTGTTGGGGTCGATGTGTTCGATGAGGGCCCGGCCCTTGGAGCACGCGTTGCACACCACGAAGCCGCACTTTCTGCAGTGATGTCGCCGGTTGATGCCGGTGAACGTGGCGAGGCAGCGCATGCACTTCTGAGCGGCTCGGTCGGGGATCCAGGACTTGGCGTAGGTTGTCTTTGTTTGGAGGACCGGCTCCTGCAGCAGGGTTTGCTGGCAGGCCTCGATGTGCTGCATCCAGGATTTCTTCTCCTCGTCAGAGGAGGCCGATACGTGGAAGGACTTGCAAGGTGTGCAGATCAGCCACTGGTGCTTCACGTCATCAAAGTCCTCCATGTCGTCCAGCATGATGTCCTCTGAAATGACACAATGATTGTACAATCTTAACACACTGCACCCATAAACAGTTTGGCTGCTGTCTGAATTTACTCCTGAAGTGAGGTGTGTGTGACTTACTTAACGGGATGATCTTGGGGTTCTTGTGCCAGCGGTTGTTCATGATGATGCTGCTGTACACCAGGATATCGTTGAAGAGGAAGAACATTTTCTGCTCCCACTTCTTGCGGCCCTGCTTCATCAGAGGGCCCTCTCCTTTCAGAAATCGACCTGGTGTGAAAAGCTGCGGCGCTGAGGGACCGAAGGAGTTCTCAACTTCCTTGATCCTTTGGCGGTTCTGATATTCAGAAACTAGTGCATCCATGATGTTGATGTTTTGTCTGTTGCAGCAGCAGTAAGAGCAGTTTGGTTGTTGAGTGGGAAGAAGTCAGAGAGGAGTCCTATAAAAGGCCTAGCTTTGCTTCCTGGTGATGTCAGGGGAATTTTGCAGGTGGAGCCAATGGGCAAGGAAGTTATTCAGCAAAATAAACAACAGAAAGGTGGAGGGCTGCGTCACTGACCTTCAGTTCTTTAGTATTCCATAAAGCTCTGACGTATTAACTCAGTGTTGATTGAAGCTTACAGTCAGTAAAAATCTTAATGCGATCATCAAACTGCATGTCTGGATGAAGAAAATAATTGTAGAATTGACGTTTGAATTTTAACAGCAAAAAAGCTAAACTAAAGCTTTGCTAAGTCAGATTGTTAATGCAGGAGTTGCACTTGCTTTTTGCATATTCCAACTCGCTGATGGGTAAAGAAGAAGAAAAAAACAAACAAACAAAAAAATCAATCTTTGCCTCCTTCATAGTTTGCCAGTTTCATCGAAACTCAGTTTGAGCTGGTTGGGCACTTCCTGGTTGACTCAACTTTCAAGACAATGGATTAAACTGATTAAACTTGGGGTTATGGTTATAAAGGGTTATGTTTTAACCCTAATAGGATTAGGTGACTTCTGGAGGTTATTGGTTGCATTAGGATTTTATTCAAGGGCAGCAGAGTGGTGAATATGGCCAACAAAAAAAAACCCTTAACAACAAGAGAGCAAACAACAAAACTCAAAGAATAGATGTGACACAAGAGTAACAAGTGTAATAAAATTACATGCGTGTTGCATTAAAGAAATGCAACACGCCTTCCTTTGGCGTGACGCTCCACCAGTGTTCCAAACAATCTGCGTTTCACGGCTTCCAGAGTGAAGCTAAACAAAAGAAATGAAAAACACACAACCTCAACAAATCGGAATATAATAGAAAAGAAATAGCTTTTATTCTGCAACAGCAGCAAAGTGACAATCAGTCAAAGGCCGTTGATTGACAAAGATGTCAGTATAAATACTGTGCAGTTACTGAAATTAATAAGGAATGTGCAACTTTAGTTGCTTAAATTGACCAAAACAACAGACTATTTACAATATGTGACAGTAAAAATGAATGTAAAAAAAATGCAGCAAAGATGTGCAGCACAAATGTCATTAAAAACAAGTAAGAACTGAGTTTGTAGGGAACAGTAATAGTTGTAAAGTCAAACAGCTGCTGGCAGGAAGGATCTACGTCTGTGCACTTGGCATGTAGCAGTCTGTCTCTGAAGTCATGCAAAATAAGAATAAAAACAAAAATAAGAAAAACAAACCATGCAAAAAAAACCCAAACTAAAAACGAAAAGAAAATCAAATCCAAATATTTCCCACTGTCCGACAAATGCACGTTATTTGAATTTGAAGTAACTGTACGATTTTACTTTCCCTGCACCACTATGCACGAATTTATCTCATAAAGTTACAGTAAAATGGTCTGTATCTGTAACCAAATGTGAACTGCCTGAGCTTTTACTGGGTTGCAAAGTTACATTAAGCTGCTTCAAGTTGCTTCGTTTCACTCTCAAATGCATGTATGTGGATACAATCACCTTCTACAGAATGCATCGAATCCGGATCGATTTATTTAAATCACATGGAACAGGAATCACTTTAGGAGCATCCCAAAGAATGTTTTCCAGGTGTTTTTGTCCCTTTTTGATAAAAGTATTTTTTATTAATCACTGATAATTCTGAGCAAAACACAGAGGACGAATGCATTCCTATGCATTCACTTAAAGCATCCATTGTTATTTACTGAAATACTTAATCAAATTAAGAAATCAGTCAAGTCAAGTTTGCTGTGAAAACAACTACTAAGAGTTGTTTTTATTATTATTATTATTATTATTATTATTATTATTATGGCAGCATAGCAAACTGAATTTAGGAATGAGTGAAAAAAAAAAAGAGAAGAAGGAAACTGGATGAAGCTGGCACCTGCACTGAGTCTATTTGTGTTTGGCTCTGACTCTTTAGCTATAAATACAATCCTGGAAACTTCCATCGCGCTATTGTTGCTGCTATCTTTGCAGAAAGAGGAGAAGTAAACAAAACATTAAGGAAAGAAAGGTCTTCTCTGTGCAACGCGGCCGTCGGGCCTTCCCGTGCATGTCTTTCCTGTCAAAAGAGGGAGGGTGGAATGTTACATATTACTGTTGATTACAGGCCAAAACAATCTACAAAAAAACCCCTAAAAAAAACACAGTTTGTTGTGCAACAAAAACTGGTTTGACTTGACAGTCAACCAACATCTGTCAGTAAATAAATGAGTAATAGTCTGCTGTTTGAAGAGAGCTTCTCACTGTCTGAACAAGCTGACAAAACTGCTGAATGTTTCACTGACTATTCTGTTTCAAGACGCAGAACCTCGGTTCCACAAGTAATCGGTACTCGATCCTAGAAGCTAGGTTTTAGCAAAGCGTTTCTCGGCTCTCCCCTCCAACTTTGTGCAAAAACAAGTGAGACGCTGAGGGCGGCACGATGATTTCACAGCACAGCCTGCGAAAAGTAGATGTGAAGGTCGAAGGTCATGCACCTGACCTTTCAAATGCCTGCTGAAGATTGAATGTTGTTTTACCCGTGGATGTATGATGCATGGACCAATAAAGATGAGTCATGGTGCCTGATGGGAAAAACAATAAACATAAATTCCTAATATAAAAAAAAAGGTAAGCTATATAGGCACTTTACACACAAACAGGCTACATCCAGTCAATTACTGTCTAGTTCAGTTGAAATCTGTTCAATTCTATGTAATTGAGTCATTCAAGGTCATGTGCATTGATCTAAAGGAGATTTCCCGCCTCGCACAAATACAAGAAAACAGCAACAAAAAATCACCAAACACTCCTCAAATTCTAAGCAGTTTGGATGAAAATGAGTATTTATTGTTGCAGAGACACAGCCGTGCACACACACACACACACACACCCACACTCAAACCAGCGCCACCAACCTGTGCCTTTGTTCATTACACTCAAAAAGGTTATTTTTGTGCAGTTTGAGCGAGACGTTGAAAATCTTCACTGTTACAAAGTTACACTGTAACTACTTTATAAAAATAATTTTGTTTTAATGTAGAGACGATGAGCCCCGACTGAACCTGCTCCGAATTCAATGTAAAAAAGGTTTCAAGCATTTTCTTGAACCATCTGTAGACATTGTTTATTTAAGTATTTCATGTTAACTTTGTTGAGCCACGAGTGTTACAATGTTAAATTAACTTATTTTGAAACCCCTTGAAAGGTTGAACTTGTTTGACGTCTGTTACTGGCAAACCGAAGGAAACCGGTTATTGAGCTAATTTTATATGTTATATAAAATGCCCTGCTTGCCAACCAGGAAGTAGTTAATCTGTCAAACTCATGTTTCTGGTATCTGTGTCAATCATCCAGCTGCCGCAGCAACCAGGTCAATAAAGTATCATATCATCCTGTTTGTTGTCAGTGCTTGTCTACAAAAACATCTTTTAGTTTCTTTGCATGCTCAGTAGGTTACTGTAGCTCGGTAACAACAATCACTGCATGAATTGCACCAATTTATAAAGTGGAACCGGTTAAGTGAAAACGTACAGCGGACAAACTAAGTCTGACTGAGAAACCACTTTTAGCATATTTCTGACTTTAAGTTGCTTAAATATGTAGAAGCAACACAGAGTGTTTAACTCTGTGTTGAAGATTAGAACTTCTCACTCTCAATTTTCATGACGTTTCTAAAACTGAATCTGTTTGCTTCCCTTCTGCCACTCCCAAAGAAAAACAAGACATCGGCAGCCGCATCTCAAAGGATCCCGAAGCAGTCCGCTGAGTTCATGAGAGACCTGTCTGGCGGCATCTTTCAGCAACTGCTCCGCGTGCCAAACTTTTGGATTTGCAGTCAACAAGGTTGGAAGCTGTTTAATAATCTCTTGCTCTGTGGAAGCCGTAAAAAGCCGCTGCTGTCAAACGGATTTGCATTGAACAAATGCAAATCCGGCAATTCTAACGAGCAACAAAGCTGCTGGACGTCTATCATTTTGTTACCGTTTCTTATCTACAGCGTCGAGGTGTTGAGAGTGTGTTGACCAAATTTGGAGAATCAAGGCACCAAACCAGTTTTTGGTGGCCTACTCAAACAGATTTGTTCATGCACATTAAGAAAGATTGATAGATAGTTGGGCCTAAGCAAATGGGTTCAGGTGCCTTTTAGATAATTGCTGTGAGTTATCCATCGCCTTTGAGGAAGATGTGGGGTTGGATCAGTGATCACTAAAATGTTTGGTGAAAGCAAGAGCATTTCCACGTGTACATTGTGAACGGAAGTCAAAAGACTGGGACTGAAACCACTATAATCAGTGAGGCTAACTGGAGAAAAGGACTACAGTTTGGGCTATAATGCCATCACATGTTAAAGTGTCTGCCAGGCCTGAAAGAGTCAATGAAACACAGTCACTGAAATACACCTAAATACATCTGGGGCCCATTATACTGTCCCAGTATGTCCTGACTGATGTACTGGACCTCAGTGTGGTATTGTGGATTGCATTTGCATTTGCAGACCTTTTTCTTCTTCTTTAGTTTTAGTAAAATGGTTTAAAATAAATGTCTAGATTTAAAGAACACACTCAGACTTTTATAGAAAATATTCCTAAAAGGGCTGTCAACTTTAACCCATTAATGGATGCGATTAATTTAAAACCTTTGCATCATTTGCATTAGTCTGCACCTAATGCAGACTAATCATGTTACCTATTTGGACTGAAAAGCCTCTCTCCTGCAGAGGCCTACCTGTTTCAAAGCAGCGCGTTCCACGGTCTTGTAGTGTGTTCAACAACTCAGAGTGGCTTTAAAAAGCACCGCGACGGACGCTTGGATGAAATAAAACTAGTACGCAGTCTACTAATTACGACGATGAATTATCCTTCCACTGAAGCACAAGCAGTTTATGGTTTTTAAATTACGTCTGAAACAAAACGACTTCTTTTAAGCCATCTTGAATATGAACCCCTGGAAAACTCAAATGTTTGGTTTGAGACAATAAAACATTTTCTTGAGCATTTTTTTGAGTACGCGCATTTTTACATTTCAAGATTACAAAATCACTATGATTGCCTCTATTGTGATTAATCAAAGCTCTAGCGAGAGATTAATATTATTGTGATTAAATGTTCTAATCGATTGTTGGCACTAATCCCCGCCTCTCGGTTGGCGACTGGCATGGATAGATCTCTTGAACAATGGGGACACCTAGTGGCCAAAATGTGTAAAATGAGTGTGATGGACTTCCATAAACCAACTCAAACCAGTTCAGTTTAAAGAATCTTTTTTTTATTTTATCACACTAATCTACAGGCAGAAAGCAATTCAATCTTTGCAAGCTTATTCCATTATCATACATTTAGCACCATTGAGTCCAACCACAAAAAAAAAAAAAGAAAGAAAGAAAACAGCTTAAACATGAGATGTGGACCGTTTTGCTGAGCAGTCAGATCGTTGCTTCTAATAGGGGATTGGTCCGTAGTAGGCAGTGTAGGCGGCGATGATCCCGTTGGTGTCCATCATGTGTTCACAAGCCATGTTGGCCTCACACACTTCCTTCAGACTGCAGAGAGAAGCCAGAGAGTCAGCCTCTGAAACCAGTCTGACTGAAATCTAATAAAGTTGGATAAACATGAAAAATACAGAGCGGAGATGAGACAGCAGAGCAGAAGTACCTCTCCAGCTGAGCCAGGGACAGCTCTGCAGCAGCTCTCTTCTGCCTCACCACGGCGGAGGCCTCGTCCTTCTCCACAAACAGTCCTGCAGGACACGCGTTTAACGTTTTGCTGCGTTAATGCAGTGTGACGGACTGCGACGCGGGCTCCAAAGAAGTATTCACATCCCTTACAAAGAAATCCCATGAAATTCACATGCAGTTCCCATTTTCCACATGTGATAAAGTATTTTGTTCATGTGATCCATGGCTTATTCAACATGTGATCACATATTTCTCACATGTGCACCACATATGATCAGATTTTTTCCCCATGTAAAGATTGGGTGATTATACTGAATATGTAATAAAAATCTCATTAATTTTACATGGAAAAATCACATCTGAAAATCATGAGCCACATAAAAAATGCATATCTGGTTCACACAAATTTTCACGTTTACGTGTGATTGTGGAATACTTTGTGGAAAAAAACCCAAGTGATTCCCATGTTTTCACATGCGTATCACATGTGCATCACATGGGAATCACATGTGCATGATACACCATATGTATCACATATTTCCACATGTGTAAATGTGTGTATCACATGTGATACACACATTGATCTGTGATCACATGGGAATCACGTGATTTTTCCATGAAACGTTCCAAAATCACACATATACATGTGCTTTCACATGTGATTCACATCATTCACATGTGGAAAGTTTTCCCACACATTTCCAAATAAAAATATGTAAGTGTGCAAAAGTGAGAAAAGTGTGCAATCTATTGACCCAAACTAATAGTCATGTTTCTGACAAATCCACAAAGCTCTATTAAAGAAGACAGACACTATATATAAAATATATAGAAGACTCAACAAATACAACATATTTTTGGCCTAGTCAAAGTCCAAACATAAATCTAGCTGATAATCTTTGAAGAAAATCTCGAAAACTGACATTTCCAGATTTGATTCAGTTTTGGGCAACTTTAGAAACAAGAACTCCCATTAAAATAAACAGAATACAACTAAAACAGGTTGAGGTTGTAGCCTGAATGTAGATGGGGAAAAAAAATCAAGGGGTGTGAATACTTTTGTAAAATGAGAAAAGCCAGTTGATAAAAACAGAAACATGTTTACTAGAATAAAAAGCATCGAATTTGGATCTGTTGTACCTCTTATGTTCAGGCTGACCAATCAAATCGCAACCTGCCCAAACTGACGAGGCACTTCTAATTACTGTCATTTCATGTTTTTATATTCAAGTAAAATCTGTTTAATCTTAATGAAATAAAATGTCAACATGCAGACAGCGACAGAATAAACACACAATGAATGAAGTCATTGTTTTTGTGTCGATTGAGATGCTGCATGTAAAAAGAAAGAAAAGAAATATTCTAACATGTCTGAATTTGATGTAGTTTCCAGGGCAACTATCTCAGTAAACTTGACATAAAACAAAAACTAACTTACAAGAAACTTTTCAGCAAGATATATGCTAGTAGTTTAATATTTAGTTCCTTAATATTGATGAAAAACTACTACTTCCACTGGCAGATTACTTCACTTATAAAAAGAAATTTTTCCATGTTACTTGCACTAGAAACTAGACAAAAATACTTGGTAAGACTTTTTGTTTGTTTGTTTGTGTTTTGCAGTGCAGGCTTTTAGGCTCAACTATAAACTTTATACCTTAGATAGCTTGGTTTTACTGCTCTCTAAATATATCCCCCTATTAATAAATCAATCAAATGACAAATAGTGGTACATATTGAATGATATTGAATATCAGATTTCATACCTTCCTCCAGAGCCGGGGCATCTGCAGCAGGCTGGGGGTCAGGGGCAGCAGCTGTAAACAAAAAAAAGAAGAAGAAGAAATAATAATTAGAGATATGCTTTAGAGATATGTCACGTTTCTTATTATATAAACGTACCTGAAGTCATATAGACTGCCAGGGAGCAGAGAACCAGAACGATGAACGTTTTCATCTTCAGCTTCTTTCTTTCCTTCTATCTGCAGTTTCAGGTCTCAGTCAGCTCCCTTTCCCTGTCCGTCCGTCCGTCTGTTCTTTTTCTTCCAAACAATCCTTTTACTTAAAGTCGGTTTATAGGTGTGTCCCTCGTCGTGATTGGTTGGGGAAACGTGTCCAGCACCAATGGAAAAGATGTGCAGCTTTTCCAGAAGAAGGAACAAAAAGGACAGATTTTTATGTCGCCATTATGTGGCAAACGGCAAATACCAGTGCAGCACAGGCCAGCAAAAAAACGGGGCTTTCCTTTCAGGCTCACCTCGAATGAAAACATGTTCAAAGGACCCTAAAAAAACAAAGCTGTTGCAAACAATGACTAAACTCTTCACACCAAGAGCAGGTGCAGGGTTTCCAACAGTCTTTGGGAATCCTGGGGTAAATATGTGAGCGATTTGAAATGTTCCCATTCCAGCAGCATCGCATTTCCTCCACCATACATTTTTAAAGCTTTTTTTTTTTTTTTACAGTTAGCTATTAGAGTCTAGATTTTTATTTAAAGTGTCCTGCTATTTCAAATAGTCATAATGGCACTGACTCTCAGGTTTCTTGTGCCTTTGGAACAGACTAAGACCCACAGCATCACAGCTCCTCCACTGTACGTTACAATAGATGCAACCTGCTTTTTCCACATGTTTGCTGTGGTAGAATGGAAAAGAGTGTATGACTTCACATGCCTTTCAAACAACACATTGATTTCTAAGTGGCAAAGGACTTGTCGTCCATTTTGGCCCTAGAAAATGACATGGTGGACATCTGACCCAGATTTGGCCAAACTGTGAGTGATTTGAGACGTCCACATTTGTCAGGGCCCTCATTCCATGTGGTATATACAGTAGATAACCAGTTTTGGATTTGGCCCAAAACAAGGACTGTAGAGGATTGTAGAGCCACTTACGGAGGTCTATCAGATCCTCTGTTCTTGTGTTTCATGGTCGCCTCGGTGACGTTTCCCTTATGAAAATCTTTAACTTTTATTATCATGGCTGAGCGGCTGGTTTGACTGCGGCCAAAACATCAGCTTGGTTCACAGGTGGCGTCCACCACATGACCTTTCAATAAAACTCTGGTTACATACTGCCGTCAGCTAGCATTGATTATGCTGAGACTTCAACAGTTCAAAATTCGGTAATAGGAATAAGGAAGATCAAAGGCCTAATTGTAGAGATCTGATTCAATGTCATTTTTTCACATAGTATAAGGATTAATGTGCGTGTATTTATTCAAGGGGTTTACATATGTATGTGATTTTTTTATTATTTTCGTACTTTATTTTTTCTTAAAACCATAATGACTTGCATCATTAAGTGTTATCTGGCGGTCATGAAGATTAGGGCAGGGAATAGTGGAGTTGTGGTGGCAGGTGTGATGATAAAACAAAACATGCTTTACAAGGTAATGTTTCATTTTTGTGCTTAAACAATAAAAACGGTCTTACAGAAAAAAATATTTATTTCACCATGGTACTCTGGAACGCATTGGGCAAGTTGTGTCAAATTAACACACACCTGCCTCAATAGAATGGCATGTTTTCTTGTTTTTCCCATTTTGAAGAGTGGGTAAGAAACGTCAGTAAGGGGTGAAGGGGTTATTTGAAGGGGTGGCATGACACTGTCATAAACATTAGGGAGTCTTTATCAATGTTTATGACTGTTTAAATGAAGTGTCATTTGGTAAATAATGACACTTTTAATGCAAAGTCGTACTAAAAGTTGCATTAAAAGTCCAATAAAATGGTCAACTTTGCATTATTCTGTAAATAACTTTTACACTTTTAATAGAGTCTTAATGCCAGTTTCAATGAAACTTTGCATTAAAAGTGTCATTATTTACAGAATGACACTTCATAACAGGTGTTATGTTTATAATAGTGTTATGTCAGTCTTATGTACGAGAAGCCTTTTAGGACCAAAACTATGTTTTGTCTCTCACACACTCTTAAAATATGGTGTGATATTTTAATAGTTTATATGTGCAATTTTAATATTTTGTGTGTGTGTATGAGTAGTAGTAGTGTGTGAGAGATAAAACATAGTTTTTGTCCTGGACGGCCTCTCATACGGCCTGTCAAATCAAATGTTACCTGTCATGTCACCTGCAGCTGGAGAAATCAGACCAGTTCATATTATTGTTTTTCTCAATTTCAAAGCGACAGCTTTACTGTGTGCGAACGAGACAGAAGTTGAAACCAGACTGCAGACAGTCCGGACTGAGCGACGAGGATTTGTCAGATTTTACTGAACCTTTTTAAAACATGTGTGGCGGCTGGCACCCTGGGCAGGTCGGAGCCTTCCAGCAGCCGCAGGCTTTTTAGGCTCAGGCCACTCAGGCCAGATGGCAGCAAGAACCAGGCATTACAATCTGAAGAAGGCAAACCTGCCGTCTCCACTGATGTGACATGGTTTTAGTCTGAGGGGTCACGGCTTTATTGCAAACCGCGGAGACTCGCCACAAAGAGAAGACAACCTTTATAAGCTGGAGCCTTTTCGTTTGAGGAGTTATAGGAGGGATAAATTTGGAAAAGATATTTCTACCAAACTGAAACTGGAGCATGTTTTGAAAACTCTAAAACTGGCTACGTTATGAATGTTATTATTAAAACGGCAAGTTCATACGAGAACAATATTTCTTTGAAAGCTTTAAATATGAAAATGTCTTAGATTAGCCTTCCTAATTTGTTTCTGTCTGTCATCTTTGTTTAGTAAACTTTTAGGTTATTGAGTCCTGACAGACAGCGAGGGGTGTAATTTCTCTGTCTGTGTTTGCTTTGGGGATCTGACCTCCAAACAACTTCCGTTGTGCCTATTTGTGGCCACATGACCACAAAACATCCAGTGAAACTGCCTTTCTGGGTTTGTGGGTGGCACAAACCCAAATGTCTTCCCAGCATGCAGCAGGGAAGACAGCTGCACCGATCCGTCCTCAATTATAAAGATTCTACTAGAAACTACAACAAATGTTAATAATGGAATCAACAATGCTTGGATTGTTTTGTGTTTCGGTTCATTAACCCTGGAATGAGTCTGTAGTTTTCCTAAATGGTGACCTAAAACTTTAATTGTCCTGACTTCTTAAATATATTGAGGTTTTTCTATTTGTTATTCTTGTTTTTGCTTCTCTGCTGGGTCTTTATTCGCAATATTTACTCCTACACACCTCAGTAATTTAAAGCCTAAGCTTGGATTACTGTCGTGTAATAAAGGAGGATTAGAGTATTTTTTTTATGTGTACTTTACTTGTTCCACCAGAGCTCTAATTTTTACCTTTAAAATGCCATTTTAAAGGTGAAGCTACTGTGAATAATTGAAGGTTTCCCACATTGTTTTTACTTCTCTGCTCCGTGAAACAATAAGATCCGCAAACATGGGGAGGTGTAGATGTAACAGAACAAGGTAGAATAGAATGAACCCCCATTTATCCGTAATCTAGATTGTGTGAATTTTTTGGTGACTCCAAATTATTTGTGGAAAATTTACCAATTTGCAGAGTTTTTTTGTTCTTTTTTTGTAGATCGTTTAGTATTCTCAAGAATACTGTTCTCAGAAACTGGAAATACCTACAGAGGGCTACATGTGGGGTGCCTGAAGGCTCTGTTCTCGAGCCACTTTTATTTAATGTCTACTTGCTTCACCCTCTGTTGAAAACATATTACAACCTGCGCGTGATGAGGGCACACAGACATTTCCAAGTCCCCAAATGACCACAGACCCTTTCAGTCCCTGAGCCTCTGTTAATAAGTTAATGGACTAGAATTTCCTCCAGCTCAATGCAGAAAAGAGAGAAATCCTGTTTATAGTCCAAAGAATATAATGCAATGATGTTAAAAACTACAGAGCATACAATCAGACATGGGTCTGATTATGGACTCAGAACCACAAACAGTCTTGTCTTGAAAACAAAGCCAGAATTTAGGATTTCCTGGAAAAACTAGATATAAAAAACTGATTCTTGCTTTAATTTTCAGGAGGTCAGGCTTTACTTTGAAAAAAATGTGCCTGCAATAAATATCAAGTGATGTTTGTTTCGCATCAAATATTAATGTGTCAAAACAATCTGTTTAAAATAATAATTGCATGGACTCGTCTCTGACTGAATGCTGCATTAGAAGCTTCCAACACAGGGTACAAGAAATATGTTTTATTTTTATTTCTTTCAACAAAAAAAAGATAGATGGATAATATAACAGACATTTCCTTCTGGCATGTCCAGCTTAAAAATAAGACACTAAAATAAGATTACACGTGGAATCAGATGTTAATATCTGTAAGCATAAGAATAGGATTCAGGCCACACTGGACTCCTGTATTATCCAGGTTTCTCTCTCTTGGCAAAACTGAGAAAAATATATAAATTATACAAAACTTTATAATTTGGAGTGAAGGAACATGTGGTAACGAGGGTGCCGCCCTAACACTCAAGTTTTAGTACCGACGAGTCCCCATCGGTCTGTAGCGCTGCTGCTGCTGCTGTGGTGGATTTCGGCCTCCGAAGTATCTCTGGTAGGCGTGTTGGACGCCAAAGCGGTAGGCGTAGAAGCGGCAGGGCGAGTAGTCCTCACAGGTCTCTGCACGGATCTCTGCTGGAGACTTCCTGTTCCGGGAGGATTTGGAAGAGATGCATAATGTGTTTGCATTTTAACCTATCCAAGATGAAGTTGATGTTACAAGGTGTGTTTGCCTGGCTGTGCTTTACCTCGAGAAGTACTGGTTGTAGAGGTTTGCTCTGGGTGTGGTACGTCTGCTCCCCTGGATGAAGGAGTTGGCTCGATTTGGAGGCACAAATAAATCTGGAAAAACAAAACTTTCCTAAACAGCAGTCCTGCTACAAACACACAAGTCCTGGAAGCTGAAAAGATTTTCTATGGGCAGTGGCGGTCTTTGAAATGGGCCATTTGGGTAGCTGCCAAGAAAGGAAAGAGCACAAGCAATTTGGGGTGGACGAAATGGACTTGGTTTCATTGGTATGTGTTTTGGTACTATAATGAAAACAATGAAAGTTACTTCCTTTTAGGGAAGTAACTTTATGCGGTTTATGCTGTAATAACAGCCCCATAAACATTTTTTTTAATTTTTTTGTTTTACATGATTTGTGTGGGACTGCACAAGGATGTAGATCCAGTCTAGCATTTTATTTGATTGGGAGCGGCAGAAGGTGGAGCACCATTCATGCAAGAACCACCACTGTGATTAGTGAAAGGAAATAAGCTTTAATACAGTCTGGGTTAGAAACACATGCATGTTTTTCCAGGCACTGAGATTTTTTTTAACACTTAATCACCTTCACGGGATTCATTGCTTTCATTAGAATCTAAGGGAAAAACATGAAGTTGGTTAATCATGAGTGCTGAACATAAATTGAGGAAGTTTATGCATTGAGTTTATGCACTGTTTGGACGTTGGGGGCATTTTATACCATAGCAGACACAGAGGGAGACCACAGCGCAGAGGGCCAAGAACTGAAGGAGGCTCCTCATCTTGTCCTTACTGCTGACACAGGAGAGAGGTCATGTCAGAAAGCAAGAGAGACCAAGGAAAAAATGGGTTTTGTCTTACTAAGACAGATGGGTGACAAAAGACTTAAGGCACAGAAAGGAAAAAATATGACAGTTTATATCTAGCCTACTTATAATAGTAGTAGTGAAATACTTTTAAAAGTAAAATTCATTGTCTTTACTAAATGGTCCTTGTAGGGTCACAAGCGAACAGATGAGAGTTGGGGTACACCATGAACAGGTCGCAGGTTGTGACAGTAATGGGCTCAACACACTGGAAGCAACGAACGACAGTGAAAAGCGATAGTCTTCTGCCATTCGGGGTGAACCCAACACAGAAAGTGCAATAACAATGGCAACAACCCTGTTGTGTCGCATCGCTGGCCTGCGTGTGCACGTCTCCGAGCTCGAAATGTCACACGCACGAACTTCGTCGGTCGCTCAGCTGGAGGAGGGCAAGCGACTGTCGCCTCATCGTTCATAGAAAATTAAAAATTATTTGTCCTTCTCCTCACTAACCTTATTTTGATGCATCTTGTTTTTGACTTAGCTGCCTACCTGCAGGTGAGCTAGTTTCCCGCCCATGTCATCACTGTGAAGTTTCGTCCTTCTTGAGTCTGGTTTAGCTTGGTAGCAAGCAGTGAATGTCAAATTTTACTCAGAGGTGTAAAGAGTTGAACTGTTTACAGCATAGCCCCTTGAGGTTTCCGTCCAGCAATGACCTAAAGTTTCAACTTGTACATATAAAATGTAAAAAAACGATCATTTACACTCCTTCATTATTTAAATTCCCAAATACTTACATATTTTAATAGTTAAAACACAAAATTTACCTTAATATGCATTAATACACAGTGGAAACGCTCTTGGCACTGAATCCAATATCCATAGTCTTCCTTATCTCCGCTCCAATCGGTGACAAAGAAAGTCAATGCCACTCCTGGATTGGCTGCTTTCCAAGAGTCAGCCAATAATATGCCAAGTAGCATTTCACTGAAGTATTTTAGCTTTCGAACCTCCATATTCGTTTGAATATCTTTCTACGAAAAAATCTACAAATGGGTGAATTTTTTGGAAATAATTTAGTCACATTCTAGAGAAAAATCTCCAAAATAGGTGATACTGTGAATACTGAACCGCCAATAAGCGGCCCCTGCTTATATGGCCTCCTTTAGAACATGTTACAAAAGTTCAAAGCACAAAATATGCATGACAATTAGCTTGAATTAGTAACTGCAGTTAGAATGGTCACTGAGGATATCAATGACTAGATCCATCTGCTGCTTGAACTTGATACTGGAACATTGGTAGGTTGGGTCTGATCTGATTCCTAGATCCAAATTCCAACTTTTAAGGTCGACTGACAGCAACATCAGTAGCCAGCAGCACTTCACCGTGGTTCCTCATGGTTCGCATCATCATAGTTAAATTGTTCTACTAGAGTTCTGTCCCAGGTGTACACCACGTCTCACCCAATGACCACTGGAGATAAGCACCAAACCCCCCAGTAACCCTGCAAAGGTAAGCAGGTGTAGACAGTGGATTGATTGATATTCTACCAACAGACAACCCTTATGCCACCAGTTATACTTATTTATTTTTAGGACCACAAGTTTATGGCATAATTTATGAGACATGTTGGTGTGGAATGATTGAATAAAGGCAACAAAAGACTGTGTATATGTATTTGGCTTGAAGAGAAAGTCTGAACTAAACACAAGACCGATCCCAGAAATGTGTTTTAGCTCCAGTTTGAAGGAAAGAGCCTTCAGAGAATAGTTGTGGCTAAGGAACGCTGGGCGGCAGCCAGCTCCTTGAGTTCAAACTCATTTTGCTCAGCAGAGTGTAACCATAAACTCTTCTTTATAGCTCACTACACATACGAACACCCACAGAGAAGATTTTTACATGCAAATAGACAGGCCCAGGAATGAGTGATTCAACATAAAACATTTAACACCTGTATAAATACTTACACCAGGTGGGGAATGCATGAATTTGCAGAAAGGCACACAGGAACTGTGTTTGCATGACCAGACTGCTGACAAGGTTCTTCTACTTGTGTGATTTGGAAGGAATTCTGTCTCTGCAGCCAGGTTTCTCTTGCCATCAATAGCTGCTTTCATGATACATAAACTCACACATCAAAGTCATCGGTCTGCACACAGACAAGCAGACCGTACACAACTGTACACACAGCATCTGCGCCTAAGGCATTTTCGGTTCAAAACTCACACGCGGTAGGTACAGAGAGCAGGCCCAGAGCTAAAGAGAAGTCTTCAACAACTGGAGATACAGAGTCATGTCTGTGTGTGTGTGTGTGTGTGTGTGTGTGTGTTCACAAAGTTTTATGCTGTTCTGATTCTCAGGGAAGGTTTCCAGCGTTCTTGCCTGTTGTCAGAATGTGCTCATCTCAGTGGAAAAAGGCAATGATGTGGTGCTAGTTCATACAAACAGTCAGCGTGAAGCAACTTCTAATGATCCTATTAACTAAAACAAGAAGAATAAGCTGCAAAGATTACTTAGTGTTATTTTAAGAAGATTTGAAAAAATCCTTTACAAAGAGGTTATCAGATTCCCCTTTGATTGCTTTAAATCAAGCAAAGGAGAAATAAAGTCTTAGCACTAAACACGATGCAATAAAGTACTTACTGTGGGATCTGGATGAAGGGAGAAGTTTTGGAAATATCGCCCACTATTTACTCCTGTGAAATATTTCCTAATTCCCTACAGCAAAGCCTTTATACTCATCACATCCCACCCACCCTTTCATTTTCTACCTATGGGCTCCCTCCTCTCTACCGCCTTCTCGCCCTCCTTCCCTCTCATACTATCAGCCCTCTTTTCCAACATTTAATCAGACCGGAGTATTAGCTCACGTCTCTCTAACTCCCACGCCCAGCAACCAGCAGGACAGCACATTGCTTTAGCTGATGGAGCGGCCAGGAGAAATTGAGAAAAGCAAGTTGGGGATAAACAGAGATGAGGGGGAATAAAGGGGACGGTGAGTGAAGGATGGCAGAAGGCCATCTAACCTGCTTCGTAGCAGGCACATGATAATATTCACTCCTGTTTGCCACCATGAAGAAAAAAACATCCACCATGTGGACACAATGTGTGACTGAAATGTGCCTGAAACTACTGCTAGCTAAAAGTCTACTGATGGACATTTAATAATAGTTGATGCTGATATTTATTTAGCCATTATTGAATCCTAATTGTATCACTTTCCCCTCTGAAGAAAGTTCTGTGGTCGTAGATGCAATTCAAGAACCTTTCTGCTTTTCCCTTCAGCGGTTGTCTGAATGTAACCCTACGCTTGAATTCTGCAATTCAAGAATCTTGATGAAGAAAAACCATAGAAACAGTCAAAACTCCTCCAAGATTAGGAAGAACTGAGGCACTTTCCTGGAGCAAGGCCTGCAGGGTGAGCTCATGGAGTGAAGTTTTGGCTCTTGAGGCATCACAATGTGCAGCCCAAAAAAAAATCTTCAAAGGCGAGCCCGGGCATGCCAATACCTGACTTTAAAGGGTCCAGTGACATGGAACAAAATCAAGTTTCAAGAACTGCAGTGTTTTGACATGAATGTCGAAGAATGAAGCCAGAAATAGATTGTTGGATCATGACCCAGAAGTCTTCTGTACCATCATCTGTGCACCTAATGTGTCAATTATATGTGGGCTAAGCTATCAGAGTCATTTATCACTTAGCAAGAATAGCACAAGGGCACTTGTGAGTAGACCCAGGGAAATTTCCTACTTCTGCCTTTCTCGTACCTCATTCGAAGGATTTATATAATCTTGAGATATATCTGTAGTTATGCTGGAATAGATCTTGGCTGCTCGAGGACAATCTGACCAATTTCCCTCACTTTATTTTTCTACTACTCTAACTTTTACATTATCTTAACTGGTAATTTTATGCTTTTTGTTTTCTCCATTGAAGCTACCTCTGGTAGCATTCTGTTGACTGGTTGGAGGAGGGAACCGGCTGAGATAATACTGCCAACAATTACATTTTGTCCCTGTCTTGCTATTAACCTTTTCTTTTAATTAACATAGAAAGACCTCCATCAGTTCTTCGGTTTCTTTTTCGTTTGTCTTCTCAAATCCCCAGTAGGTTGTGGTGGACGGTCGTTCGTACTGAACCAGGTTCTGGTTCTGCTGGAGATTTCTTCCTGTTAAAATGGAGTGTTTCCTCTCAACTGTCGCTACATGCACGCTCGGTTTGAGGGATTGCTGTGAATTCAAAGACACAATGCAAGTGATTGTCCAGTGTTGCTTCATGCTCATCAAGGAGGAGTGAATACTGCAAGTCAATGACCTGTAGCAATCTGAAAAGTTTCTAAGGAAACCCAGCAAACTTATTTGAACAATGAATTGAGCTTAATGTACTGTTTGATAACTAGGATCAATTGTAGATTAAGAGTCTTCTCCTGCTTTATCACACTAGATGGATCGATCAAACTATTGAAGATGAATAGTTCAGGATTTTCTGGGCATATCTCATTAAGAAGAGACCCAAATTACTACAGATGATAGACTGTCCTCTAGTCTGTGGATAATTTAGGGTGCAAGATTGGGCTGAACACCCTTCTGGAACCGTTGCCCCCATGAGTCAATTTCAGATGAACAAAAGACAAGGGGTGGATGGAAGGATGTGATAACCTTATGTATAGCTTCTCAGTATGATGCAGTAGTTACATACCACTCTCCCCTTCCCCAGGCTCGCTTCATAAAATTGTAGCTTGTATTTGTGTTGTGATGCTCAGCATAAAGCTGAGAATGGTTAGCCCACTGGATTTTACGGCTTAATTTTGAGAAGGTATAGAAACTGCCTTTTAGACTAATGATCTCCAACTCCAGTCCTCAAGGGCCGGTGTTCCTGCAACGTTTAGATGTCTCTCTGCTCCACAACACCTGGCTCCAATATAAGCTCATTAGCAGAGCTGTGTGGGGCTTGACTGCATGCCAGTAAAGCAGTTTAACCATTTCATTCAAGAGTGTAAGACAAGAAACGCATCTAAAAGTTGCAGGACTCAGAAACTTTCCTAAAATGTGGGCACCGCCATAAATACCTAGAAATAACAAGCGGGACGAAAGTAAAAGATTTTACAAATGAATTTCAATGCACTTTTTATTTTTGTATTATGCCTAAAAGTTGAACAAGTTTTAGTATTGTACAAACTTGTCACATCTCATTTAAAGTTGTCCTTTCACAAACCTATAATCAATTGAACTCTGTGAGTTTTTTTACCTTGTTCGTGATGCGGCCGTGCGCTTATACAAGGATTTGTTTTGTGTGATTTTGCTTCTCCGGAATGGACAGATGTTACATCTGCCACGCTCCTCCTAGGCGTCATGCTAAGACCGCGGGAGGGTAATATCTTCCAGGTTTATTTGTTAAAACGGCAGATTTGTTCATTCTTCGCAGCAGCGGAGCCACGTCCGCATTGGTTGTGCAGTATACTGCGCATGTTACGGTCTAATTAACTTCTGCACCGTTATTTATTTCCTCAAGATAAACAGCTGGCTCCTCTGTTGAGAATATAAATTGATTAACACAACATTGCATTCTCTTTAGTTTTCTTTGGTCTGTATGTAATGGAGGCTTGAATTAGAGGCGCCATTTCTACCAAAGGTTTGGAATGCGCTTCTGAACCAGAAGCTCCAAAGCGTCCGGTCCATAACTCTTCAACACGCTGCCAGCTCCCGGTCAGAAAGACGCATTTAGTTCAGTGACCATGAGATGATATTCAAAAATGATTTTTTTTGTTGATTGATTTTAGTTGCCTCTGCGATGTAGTCTGTGCGTAAGGTCTATAATGTCTGCCCATGTGCACCAATCAAGGGTGTGAATTATAATCTGTCAAAATTAAGGGGCTTAAAAAAATGGTCAAATACGGAAAATATTCTGTTAACCCGACTCCTGCTATAGCCATACTTACCCAATCACAAACATTTATACTCAACTTGGGGTTAAGTTGAGTATAACCCCAAGTTGCAACCCGACAAGCGGAAGCTGGAATCAAACCAACAACCTTCCGATTGCAAGATTTAACCCGCTGAGCCTGATCTTCATCTGCAAACCTTCAGCACGCTAACTGTAATAAGATGGTAGACAAGACAACATCTCTGTGGAGCATATCTGAGTTATGTAATATCACATCACGGCTGCCTCAGTCACAGAGCTCTATGAATAGTTATGCGAGACCTGACCCTCGCCAAGAGCAAACAAACTGAATAGGTGATCCCTGTGCCAGGAAACCAAAAAATCCAGACAGAAAGATAAACACCGAGACAGTCTGCAAGAAGAAGATAAACTCTCACTATCTACTAAAATCGGGACAAGAGAGGTAAAAACAAAATGATGAAAATAAAGAGGAGGGGCAGATAGTACACACAGAAAGTTTTTCCACCCATGTTTATTAGATGGATCATTGTGGGGTGTAACTGTGCAACGTCTGAGTTAAAATTTCATTATTTCACAAAATTGTCCCAAAACAGAACAAGGAAATAAAATGAATGAGAGGTGTAATTGTGCAAATTTCAGGCTATTTGCAGAGTTAATGAAGAGTTTAGTTCTAAGATTTGGGGCAAACTAAGCGAAGCACAGGTGATTGCATGAAAAACAAGAGCACAATAGTGCATTTGTACTCATATGCCTTCAAGATCCTCCAAACACATTCCTCCACAGCTATGAGACGGAGTTCTTTTCATTTTCCGTCAAATTACTCCGGTATTTCTGCTTTCTCCCACTCCTTGAAACACCTGGAGTCGTGTTTTGACCAGTCACCTCCTCAGTAAACCGCGTCAGGGTAGGAGCGACCAGAAGCTATCGGAACCAGATCGGTACGCAGCGAGACGTAAACACATGCTGAGGCCATGTGGAGGAAATTTACAAACTCTGTCACATGTGATGGTGACAGACAAGTCACTTTCACAGTACTTCATCAACTGTACTTCGTCTGTTGATGAAGTACTGTAAAAGAGATGGAAGAAGGCGTGTAAAAGGAAAGAATGAGCCTTTGGAAGCAGGAAAAACTGCCTGGAAAAAAAATAGGAAGGAGTGACTTTTGACTTCATTATGAGGCTATTACCACAAATGTGTAAACTATCCATGTAATGTCTGCAAAAACACCTTTTCAGAACTGTTTGGGCAGGCTTGCGTTCCCCGCAATGGGCGACCGTGTGTACCTCAGGTTGCTTTGTGCCTGTGTCGGTTTGAGCGGAGACAACACAGACTGACAAACACCAATATGAAAACAACTGTCCAAAAAAAAAAAACCCAACATGTTCTCCATTAATAACTTTTTTTTGGCTATTTTTAAGCCTCATGTTTTAGCCATCTTTGCTGTGATTGACACAACACAAGGAAAACATGGTTGTGTGTGTGACTCGGGCCGTGAAAACACTACGTGATGTAACCGTGCTGCTCTGCCCTGTCTGAGGGATGCTGTGGGATTGGGCCGGAGGAGATGAACAGACATTACTCAGTCAACCCTCCTAGATGCAGCTGTCATCTGGTTGTGAGTTTTGTCATGTGAATGTCGACAAAACTTGATACAGATTTATGGATGTAGCAAAGCACTGCTGGGCTCACGGACCTCTCGTGATGTTTTTCTAATGTAGTGCCATGCAAAACTTTTCCCACTCTTTTAATTTCTTTCTTGGACTTTGTCACATGACAACCACAAACTTCGGCATTTTATGAGACAGTATTGCGTAGCTTTGAAGGGGAAGGAAAATGCTTTCATCTCAGTCAAGGTTTGGCTGCTGTGGGTACTGGGTACCAAGAGGGTAACAAAGACACGCCTCCACCCAGTCATGATCCATATCTTATGGCCATAGGTGAGTCTCAGAAGGGAGGTGGACTGTTGCATAAAGAGCTTTGCTTTTGACCCATGTCTTTCTTCAACATGACAAAGTGGAAGATAATCACAAGTGCAGACAAGATCCCAATACAACCATCCACCCCTCCTTTGTTCTGCCATCACTTATCAACAACATGCCAAGACACTGAAATCCTCCGCTTGAGGCAAACAATGATCATGGTCCGAGGTCATCTACTGCAGACACCAACATGACCACATCATTTTTAAAATTCAAAGGTAAAACCTTGATGGTCCCAAACCAGACTCCCTTGTCTCCATTACTGCACCTTGAGCTCCTGTTCATGAAGACAACAAACAGGCCTAGAGACAAAGGCTGCCCTGTGGGATTCCAAGATACAATGCGAGCAACTCTTGCCTTGGGTTTGGTCTGTAACCACTGGCCCTTAGAAGTCATCTAATTAATAGGAAACAAATAGAGAGGAAACAACAAACATGTGGAACTCTTTGTAAGATGAAACCAGGATAGATTTCTGATGTTAAAACCAGCCCTGGACATCCCGATATCTGGGTAGAAAAGCAGTGGTGGCATGGAAGCTGTGATGATGATTAGAGTTAAATACCAGGTAATTTTGAAAGAAAACCAATGAGAGCCTACAGCAGTGGTGGCCAAAGTCGGTCCTCGAGGGCCGGCATCCTGCATGTTTTAGTTCTCTCCCTAGTTGTAGTAACAACTTCCTCAGTGAGTCAATGTTCTTCTTAGGCCTCTAATGAGCCATCATTTGATCCAGGTGCGTTAAACCAGGGAGAAAACTAAAACATGCCGGCCCTTGAGGACCGACTTTGGGCACCACTGTTCTACAGAAAACTTAACAGTAGGTTTGAGAATTAAGAACAACGCCTCTGCTAGTGCTAAACTGCTAGAGATGCACCAAAAGACTTGAAGCTGACGTTGCAGCAAAAGGGGGTTCCACAAAGTACTGACTCACTGAGCACACTTTTGTGATTGTCATTTGTAAAATGTTTTGAAATTTCAGTAACTTAGTGTTTAGTTGAATACAAACAAGGGCTCAGGGGGTATGAAAACATTTGCAAGGCCCTGTAGTTTACCGAATCAGGCATAAAATTCCCTATTTACAAGGAGTATTTTTCCCAAACCCATTTGGGCATCAAGCCTCCACTATGTGCCCATACTGAAAGCAAATGGTCATTAATGAAACTTTCCAGGTGGGGCTAACTAAATTTGTCTCTTGCAGTGACGGTGCAAAGATTTGGTATCATTCGCTGCTCCAAAAATAACTCTTGTTTACTTATAATCTCACTGATTAATCTTTAAACTGTCAAGTAATTAGGATAGAAGCGAGAACTCCATGAATACTTTTAAATGGCTTGTGTCGTTTTACTTCTTTCGCTCCATCTCTGGTGATCTCCCAAACGAGGCGCTACGGTAGGTTTTTCATTACGGTAGGCCTTTGCTGTTAAATATAAATTTAACAGCAGAGGCCTTGACATCATCTAAAAATGTCCAAGATTTGATTGAAGAGGTGCTTAGCGTTGCTATTTCAGTTGTTATTTTAAACAGGCTCAAATGTTTAAAACTGAGGTTTTTGTCAGGATTCTAATGTGGATCCCACTGCATCTGTACTCACGAAGTTTATGTTTTTGTTGCTGAAAAGCTATCAGCTTTAATTTCTCATGGGAACATCAACCATTTTTTTAAAATTTCATGTGCTGTTTGCTTAAGTCATCCCCACCCTCCGGCTCCTCTCATGCCAGATACAACAAACATGCCTCCAAAGAGTTTTAATTGCACTCTTACAAAAATCCAATGAATCAGATAACCATCAAAAGCTGGCAACACAAGTAATCCCAGACACTGCATGTGTTTATGAAAAGCCGAATAAAAGGAAAAGTATGTGGTGAAAATGTTACCATGGATGGCAACAAAAACATCTAAGTGCAACAATATGCTCCACATCTGGACGTCAGAATTGTTTATACAACTTCCCACTTTTTTTCCTTCTACTGTTAAAAAGCTTGATTGGTAGTTTTTCCCCCATCTTCCACTTTATCCCTCAATTTTCTCTATTTTTTAAAAGTACACCCTAATGCAGTCTAGAAAAGTCTATTTCTAGACTTTATTTTGGCATGTCTGTTGTGTCCTCCCATCATTTCTTCTATATGTTCTTTTCTTCATTGTGTCCTTCCTACTATACCTCCATGTATTTTCCTTTGTTTTTCTTGATTATCATCTTCATAAGTTATTTCATTCTGTCAGTCCTACCTTTTCTCTTGCTTGTCTTTCTTTCATCTTATTTTTCCCTTTTTCGTAACCTTCCATTTTACTTTTTGTATTGCCTTTCATCCTTTCCTTGTCTCTCTCCTTATTACCTTTTTTTGCATCCCTCCATCTTAGTGTCCTACCTTATGTACTTATACTCCATCTTCCCTTCTTCCTTGTGTTTTCTTGTTAGTTTCTACTGCCTTCCTTTTTTCATAATGTCCTGCCACCTTATCTTCTCCTTAAGGTGTCACCTTAAGGTGTCTCCTGTCCTTCAGGAGACACTTTCTCCTGAGGGGACAAGGGACACATGAGTGGTGTCCCTTCTCTCCACCCTTGTGGCCTTCAATCCTTCACTTCCTTGAGTTCTTGCTTCTTTCCTTTCATTTGTTATGCCGTTGGTCCTTCATTCATACCTGCTTCCTTTTCATCCTTCCTTCATCCTCACCCTCTTCTTTGCTTGTGTCCTAATTCTTTTTTTCCATTTGTTCCTTCCTTCCTTGTGTCCTACCTCCCTGCATCTTACCTCCCTTTTCTCACTGTAGAAATAGCTACCATAATTTCGTAGTGAACCATTTGGTATTTTAGAAGCTGAAATGAATGCAACGCTGTAAGACCAGACTTACATCCACCGTCTTTGATTTCCTGCAATGTTTTTGGAACCCAAATTCCAAAGTCTTGAAATACATGTCACTTTTTAACAGGCCAAACTTAAACTTTACAATTGCACAACAAGTTGTCCAAAACAAATAAAAAACGTGTACCATCATGCAATAAACTTGCTGTGTGCTTCTAAATGGGCCCTATAAACTGGGTCGGACTGCTTTGGTCGACTCACTTCATCTGTCTGCTTTGCCAGCCGTCACTCCGGCTCTCCGTCTTTTCCTCTCGCTGTCTGAGGCCGTCAGCAACGCTTGGCATAATGACATGTTTGCACAAACACAACGCAGTAACAGCAAACTGGCCTGTGACATGCAGGCATCCACTGGGCACTGAGTGATGAAGATCCTGCTGACAACCCTACAGACTCTTCCTGACCCACATTCCTTCACTTGTCAGTGAGGAATATATAAGATAAAACATTGCTATCAATGGTGTATTAATGTCGCACAAGCTGCCGGGTTGCAACTACAACCTTAATTGCATGTATTATTAGGATTCTATGTGACAAAGTGGGTAAGTGTGAAGTGGAAAGAAAATAAGTTTTCTTCATTAAACTACTCGTCAGGTAAGATTTGTTATTTTGTTTTGTAAAGTAGGTGATAAATAACCAGACAACATGATGGGTTAAATGTAGAAAAGCAATGCTACCACAGAGCAGATTTCTGTGAAATGATTGACATTTGGGTAAATAGATTATGAGCCCAAATCATGACAGGAAAGCCTCTGTCGTCTGCATATCACGTCTGTAGTTTATGCAAGGAAAACCACTGACCTTATTCATAGCAGACTTGTGAATGAAGCGTGTATAATGTAAAGCTGTGGTTAGACACACCAGGCCTGTCCTCTTTAACCCTTTTAGCAGGGGTTACAAAAAAATGAAAATAAAAACAGAAGCAGAAAATGTTGCGTCTGAGAGGACAGGATCTACTTCGTGAGCCTGACATGCCCTCTGCTGGACTGAAGCCGTAATTGGGACTGGAAACGTCAGGAATCCGAATGACTCTCATAACTGTAGAAACAGAAGAAAACCGTTTATTGTAAAAGGGCTGACCTTCTGGTTTGAAGGTAGTACAGTAATAGATGATTTAAGACTCACAGGATCTTTAATAGGGCTTCCTCTGCTCTTGCTACATCTTGGTTCCTGATAGGTTCGTTCTCACACGTTGCTATGTGCGTGTTTATCTCAGCAAAACCCTCCGCCGAGGCCATACTTCAAAGTCTTTCCCAGTCTCTGGACTTTCACGCTGTCGGGCTAAATGAGAGTCTCGCTGCTAGCTCGTCTCCCCAGAGCTTTCCTGACCTCTGCCTGACTGCCTGAGAGCTGTCGGCTGAGACTTGTAATGAGATATTAGCCCTGATGGAGGCACCTGGGGAAGGGTGGAAAGAAACACTCCATCTGTTCTTTCCTCCTCCTTCTCTCTTCTCTTTAAGTATCACCTCATGATTTCTCCCTTGTCTCTTTTTAAGTGTGGCAATCTCTCTTTTTTTATTCTCTTTGTTCTGTCTCACCACACTGGGCCCATCACTTCTCTGTCTTTCTGATTTTTCATGGTGCTGCAGTCAATCTGTCCTGTGACGTGCCTCCTTTTTGCTGCAGTGTGAGTGGGTGACGGACTGAAGAGAATCTCCCACCTCTCCTTCACTTGCCTACAGAGGGGATTTGGGCTCAGAGGAGCTTTTAAAGTTCATTGTGGCTTACAGGGAGAACAGTACGCTGCAGCAGGGAGGTGGCTGAGCCATCTCAGGCACACAGATCCAAAAATATCTCCTCATGGACAGAACAATCTGAAATTGCTTTGTTGCTCCAGTAAAAATGTATAAATCCAGTTAGCATTTAATGTATTATTCACTCTGACTCTGTTTTACAGTATTTCCCCATCTGATAGGCAGCTTTAGAACATTTTGTCTTCAAGGTCGTTGAGGAGGAAGCAGGAAACACGGGCACTTTTATGAATCCAAGAGTGGTATACGGTCAAAGCATCTCTAAAACTTTAGCGCATCGTTTCCAGTCTGTAGTGGTCATTGGCTGCATTTCCATTGACCATAATATTGCGCAAATTTGAATTATGAACATTTTTTTGCTTCAAACAAGGTAATTTCAAAAAAACATTTTTTGATTAAAAGTTTTTGTGCTATCATGAGGTGGTTTTTCAGCTTATTGAAATTGGTATTTATTTGAAAAACTGCAATGGAAACACTTTTTTTTAATCACACCGATTTGCATGAAGCACCTTATTTGCTGGCACTGACCTCGTTGGACAATGTGTAGCTGAGTCCACCAGAGCTCTCACAGCATCACAGGACATCAAACGTTTGAACATTTTGCATCCATAACTCTTCTGTAAAATCGCCGACTACAATTTCTCCCTCACGCTCCCATGTATGAGGGACTTGTTGCTCCAACACCTGGAAAGCACCCCAAACGTCTCCTCTAATGGCTATGATGAGTGCCGTGGATTTAATATGACTAGATCTCATATAAGTGTTTACATCCGTCAGTGCCATGATTTTTAATGACTTGCCATGCAAACAAACTTATTCGTGTGATTTTAATTGCAATTCTTGTCAATGGAAACACCATCATTGTGAAATTAATAGAATATCAAAAAAAGGTTTGTGTACATTTGTAATGGAAACTCAGCTGTGTACAATAGAGGATCTGACATGAATGAATGATCTGAACAAGCCCCTGCCTTCTGTCGGCCTCCACACAGTCAAATTGCATCTAATAAAGCATGTAAAATATTCTCCTATTCTCAGTAGCAAGCAGGGGGCGTCAGCTCCCCATGGGCCGAACATGTATGAAAGCGTAGAAAACGTATTCGAGGCACACCTTCTAATGACTACCTGGGCCCATATAAAGTCTAAGAAAGGCGCAAAGGCTGAATCAGTAGTGCATGTGGATAGTAAAGGAGTGTAGGTGGTCTGATCCAACAAATAATAGTCTGAAGCTAAAATTGTTGAAGAACTTAATGCTGGTTCCAACGCTGTCAATACACAGCATTACAGCTTGCTGTGTCGCCACGGACCAGTAAGGAGGTCTATCTGTCAGAGGGATGCCACAAAGCAAGAATAGTTCAGCAATACTTTTAGAAGCAAAATATCCAGTTTGAGGGGTTGACTTGGTCTCCAAGTTCCTGCAAGTCAGACCTTCTTCAGTGTCTGACCTTGAGAATGTGTTTATCAACCAATTCTTAAACATTGTGGAAAGCCTTCCAAGAAGCGCTGAAGCTGTTATCTCTGCAAAGGGTGGCAGACATTATATTAGCATAATCAACAATGAAATATGTTAAGGACAACATGGTGAATTGGGATGTATAACAACTGAAGAATACTTTAGATAATAGATTATTACTATTATTTACCGTATTTTCCGCACTATAAGGCACACCTAAAAACCTTCAATTTTCTCAAAAGCCTTTCCGGTGCGCCTTACAGTATATATGGACCAATATTGAGCCACAACAGGTCCCGCAACTACGGTAAGCAGCCGCCGACTTCATTTCCCCCCGTAGAAGAAGAAGCGCACGGTGCAAGCTGGGTTTTGTGTAAAGACCCCAAAATGGCTCCTATTAAGAGACACGCTTATGACGCAGAGTTTAAACTCAAGGCGATCAGTCACACAGTAGAACAGGGGAATAGAGCAGCAGCCAGAGAATTTAACATGAACGAATCAATGGTGCAGAAGTGGAGGAAGCAACAGCTGTTCATTTTGGGAATGAACGGAGTTTTCAGAAGCTGGTTTGTAATCTATTAATAAAGTTTGACTGACCGATATGACTGTTTTGTTGACATTCCCTTTAGCGCAGTTCCATCTAATGGATGCATAACGTAACCCCAGCCTCTACTGTAGCGTCTATTCTATGCGCCTTATAGTGCGGAAAATACGGTACATAAACTGAGCAGCTTAATAGAGCATCCATACTTTAGTTGCTTTCTTTAACTTTCCCAAGTGACTTTCCCACTTCTAGAGTCTGTATTGAGTTTTGGAGACATTATTAAGATGTGCTTGCTGGGTTTGTCTCTTGCTGTTTAAAAATGCCCAGTGTGTCCTCCAGTTTATTATCTCACAGCTGCTGAAAACCTACAGGATCCATAATGTGGCTTCTCCAACCCCCTCTGCTCAGGTTTTAATAACAGCCAGAAAGCTTCCTTCCCTGCATCACAATGTTAGAGACTCTGTTAAAGTATTTATGAGCACATTACTGCACTGCGAGCTGGAAATGGAGTATTTAGGTAGCCGGGGGCGAATCGAGTAGTGGGGGTGAATAATGGAACAAAACAGATTGGAAATTTATGGGCTACAACCGAAGACACCACCATAGCAAAACAAAACACACTCTTTAATCTCATTCATTAGCAGTAAGGGAAGTTATATGGCAGCCAAACGTGAGCATGTGGTTTGCGGTAGAGGGGGAAAGTGGAGGGAGACACACACGCTCAAGCATGCTGAACTGATTGCTGCCATTAAGGATTTTAACATTAAGGAAACGGGAATGTTGAATTTATTAAAACGTGGCTTTCATTAACGCGTTTCCCTTGATGGATCTTTCCATTTTATTCCCGATCCGGCAACAACGGCATTATTTACAATGTCTGCAGGCGGGAGGAAATGTGTATGATGTATATTTAAAGGAAGGTGCAGAAAATCTGTAGAAAAACTCCATATGTTGGGTTCCGTAAACACACATTTGGCTCAATCTATCAGCACCATTGAGTTAGCTTTCAGGATGATAGGTCTCTAATGCTCTGGGAGTAACTGTCTGATCAAAGCACATGCTGTCCCTCTCCAGAGATGTTGAACGTCTTTATGCAAAAGTTTTACCTCTTGACAAGTTATAAAGTGATTACATGTTTGTTGTGAAGGCCTCAGAGGTTTGTTAGAGAACATCAGAGAACAAATGAAGGACCAAGGAGCACAGCAGAAAGGTCAGGGAGAACGTTGGAGATGTTTAACGCAGGATCAGGTTGTCAAAGCCGCATCGTAAAGTTTGGACATTTGCCAGAGCGTTGTCAAGTGAAAATGGAGAGCTAGAAAAACTGCAAACATACAATGACAGAAGAGGAGAGAATTGATCAACCTATAGGTCCATGGAAGAGTTTTAAAGATTCAAAGCTCAGGCAGGAGATTCTAATATTAACTATTTGGACAAATGTTAAGTAGATGTAAGGTAGAAGATCAAAGATAAACATTCTGCTGGCAGGGCTGTAACTTAGAACAGCCATAAAACACTATTCTCTTGAAAGGCTCTAAATTAGTAGGCCATAAATAATATCTTCCCCTGCTCAAAAGGTCGGAGGTCGGGGGTTTCTCAGGGGCTCAGAGCTGCATCTGGAGTTGATCACAGCCTGGAATCTTGGAAACACTTATGTCTAATTTCTGATACACCTTTTAAATATTGATAGCAATAGTGTGTTAGATTAAAGTATATTAGAAGTACTAATCTAGTAAATGGAATGTATTTGAAAATGTACTAACTATGACAATATCGGAATCAAAAGAGAATGATTTGAATGTTATGTTTCACAGGTTGAAAAAGACTTCTATCTCATTATTGTTTGTGATAAGGCAAAGATTCAAATCTTTGGAGATGCTGAGTGCAGAGGAGTAAAATAGGTTTTGTGAAAATAACTTATAACTTTAACAACTAAAATGACTCTTGATTTTTGTCATTAAAACTTAGGGGAAGGTTTAAGTTTTTCCAAGGTAGCTCTTGGTTGGTCAAAACAGGGGTACGCCCTATTCGCATATATTAACAAAAAGAAACGCCTTCACTAGAAAAGGGAATGCGCAACAATAAGAATTCAGACAGCTGTCCTGTTTTGCTTTATGCATCAGCTTTCTCCAAAGGCGCGCCTTTGTTCTTTTTCCTTTTAATTCTTTTGTCTCAGGTAAAGAATGTACATCTTTGTAACTCTGCAGTTTTCTTGTAATTCATACGGTGTTTTTTCTATTAGATTAAACTCTGTATCTCTGTGACGTCAGCACGCCTCGCCGTTTCTTTCCAGCCGTGACGCCATTCGCTCAGGACCCGGGAGAATAGGAGGAAAGAGAGAGCCAAGCTTTTTTCCAAAATTAAGCTAACTTAGTAAATTTCTTCCTAATACTACCAAGAATTGTTGAGAGAAAGCAAGGAGAAAAAGTAACTGCAAACATTTAGCTGTCTTCACCAAGCCTATGCCAGAGACAAAATGGAGAGATTTTTAGCACCTAAAGCTATGGTGAGTGACAAGACAAAGTCTGAGCCAAGCAAAGATAAATTATGAATGTAGGAAGTCTGACCATATTATTTAAAGTTGGGATTTTCATGGACTTTCTGGTTTACGTTGTCCGCAAAGCCCTGGGCGTGTTTTTTTCCCCTGGAGGCTAAGTGAACAGGAAAGAGTAGTTCCGGCTGTTGGCACAGTGTTTGACAAGGCAACTGAAGGTAAACCCAACACCACCAGTGAAACATGTATGAATGGAACATCAACAACAAGAAAGTTTACAGAATGGATAAAAGCATCTAATGTGTCCCAATCAAAGTCTAGACGAAAACCCAAATGAGAATTCGCTGCGACCCTAGAAGATGGATGTTCATGGACGCTTCCCGGTCCATCTGTTTTTGTGCTTGTGCTGCTTCAGCATCATTAGTCCTAAATAATTAACTCTGACTGCTGTTTTCAGGACTGTGAGGCCAACTGCACCGTCTTCAACCCACACAGTTAGAGCTTGTGCCATGAAAACATCAATCTCTTTGAATTAGAGGCATCCAATTAGTCTCACCCCCTGAGAGGCAAACATCACAATCCGCCCAGTGTCCTCTCCCAATAAGACTTACGGCTCGGATTACATCTCCAGGTCCGCGCTTTATCCCAATCCGTTTCATATCTACTGCAACCTACTTTCTTCTCTGCTTCTTCACCTTTTTGCAGCTCCAAATGTTGCTTGCCACATCATATGTCCAACCCTTCCTCCAGCTTGTTTGCAAAATCATGTTATCTCAAGATTCATGCTCGTAGAGTTAGTCATTTGATTTTATTTATTGCTAGAAAATAAAGCAGAAAAATTCCATTTTAAATGTCAGTACATGGAATTTCACCTTTTGTCTTATGTGAAATAAAAAAAACTTAACAACAAATGTGACGTATTATATTGTGTCACTAAAAAAACTAAGCCGGCTGGAAGAAAGGAAGGCAGGGCAATAAGAGCAGGAAAGGGAGTGTCCACAAGAGGGCAGTGTGGAGCACAGAATCCTGCTAGATAGATCCGTTATCAAGCTCAGATTTGATGGAAAAGCTAAAAAACTCTGAATTTATCTTAAAATATTTGTAATCTTTATATGGAATAACAATTTCTATGTTTTTTGACTGATATATGTTCTTGTATATATATATATATACATATATATATATATATAACCTGTGTATATAATATCTACTCAATCATTCTGCAATTTAATTCAATCACTTTTGTTTTTCTGCTTTTTCCCTTATTATTCAGTAAATTTGATCTCATATCTTCATCTGTTTTTTTTTTCTTTCATTTCCTTCTATGACACCAAAATCAGGGTCCAAACTTTACAACAGCCCTAAACTCTTAATAAATGGTGCAACATTTTTCTGTTCATTCTTTTGTTTTTGATGATGGCTGCAGAGCTGCTCAATTCTTCCCTGCTTGCTGTTTCTTTTATGTTTTTTTTTTTTCTTCCTTCTTTCCCTTGGCACGGTGTTTTCACTGGGTCCCCTAAATGAAATATGGAAAACAAATGACTGCACACCCACACGCCTGCCGCAGAGCAAGCCGTTCAGCCCGAGAGGAAAAATAATAACAGGATTTTATGGCAGAGCAGACCTTGCTGTGACTCTGATCTGAAAAATTATTAATTTATTCTACATAAATCTCTCTCTCTCATTTTTTTAGAGACTCAGATGTTTTGGAGGAAAGCAGGAGATTAGTAGAAAGTCTGCCAAAATATGAATCCTGTTAAAAGCAAAGAGTAGCACAGCTTGCTGAAGTATTCCTTTGAATGTTTTTTTTTTTTTTTTTACATTTTCTTATGTTACCAACACAAACCTTAGACTATATCATTGGGGTTTTACATGGTAGAGCAAAACGAGTAGTTAGTTGTAGAGGAGAACAGTGCTCTTTTTTTCAAAACACTTTATAAAAACACTGAAAAGTGTGGCAGGAATCTTTATCTTTATCTCAGTCAACTCGCAATAAAACCAAATTTTGCTGTAATTACAACTGCAGATTTTTTAGCATATTTCTCGTGTAGATTTGAACATTTACAGTCTGTTCTTGTTTGCAAAATATTGCAAACTCAGTTAGATTGGATGGGGTCTTCAACCATTAACCCAAAGAGCCATTTTTACCCTCAGCGCAGCTAAATAGGATCTATTTAGAAGCGCAAATGTTACACTATCATTTAAAAAAAAAAAGACAACTTTAGATCTTTGATCAATCTCTTGCAGGAACTTTTAAAGAACCCTAATTTTATGGATAAAATTTGGTCTGGGTTGATTTCTTTTCCAGAAAGAAACATGTAAAAAAGAAAAAAGAAAAGCACAACCTAATAAAGAATATTCATCAAAAATATTGATATATCAGTAATCTAACTCCTTTGGTGTGAATCAGTTGAGGAATTCAGTAAATGTATTCCATGAAAAAATAACACCCTGCATTTGTTGTTAAAACAAATTAAATAAACAAAATAAAACAAATTTCTTAAAACTTAAAATCATTAGTTCGTTCTGTATCAGTTCTAGTCAAAATCAGTAGGAGAATGTTGATGCAGCCACTACCGTGCTTCGCTGTTGGTTTGGCCTTTTCCCTGCTTATGTGGAGGTAAAACTTTAAAAACTTACCTTTGCCAGGCACCAGATAAACTTCGAAAAATAAAAGTCTATTCATTTTCGTTTGTTTATCCATTTAGAAAGATAAATGCTTTGTGGAAGAGGAACAAAAGACTTAAAGAGTTCCAGAAACTGAGCTCAGAATGATCCAATGACGCCACATAAGCCCGTACAATAAGATTCAGGTCAATCTGAGCGTTAGAGGATTCTTTTCCAGAGAGCAATTGGTTCAGCACACCGACTCCTTAAGCTCTTATACAACACTGACACAAGAAGAAAAACTGGCAGCAACACTGGAGAGACGCCAAAACCTAGATAGACTTTTCCTGCCAACCGTCGAAGGAACAAATGATTCATTTAGTGACGGAGTGAATATGAGAATATGTTTTCTCAAAAAGGAAAGAACAACACATCCCTGCCCCACCTGGAGAAGGTGGGACACACAAGATGTGGAGACATGCTACTCAAGATTTAAACAGGTCATCAGAAGCAAGATCAGATTTGCATTTCTTAAACTCGAACAGAAGCAAACAAATAATATCAGTGCATTCTGTTTAAGGACACAAATTGCATTTTCCATGAGAGTCAGAGATTAAGGCTAAAACTGATGGGATTTTACACTCCAGAGATTAAATGTGCATTGGAGACAGAAAATGGAAATGCATAATGCATTTGCATATTTTAAGTACATTTCTAAAAGCTGAGCTCTTGGTATTTTATTTTTAAAAGGAGAAGATCCTTCTCCTGAACTGAAGAAGCTGAACTGAAAGTAAACAGCCTTATGCAAAAAAAACAAAACCTGAAGTTTTAATATCTAAAACTGGTGTAGCAGCAACACTAAACAACCTGTCAAACCACTTAAAACTGCTTAGTAGAACTTAAAAGGTGAATGATCCAAATTGTTGCAAAGGTCCTCGTCTTGATTGTGTTTTTTAAAATCAGATGAGTCATTTTAAAACAAACTTTTCTGACGCAAAAAGAGCCTTTAGAGCCACACCTCTCTAAAATAGAAAGCCACCGCCTTACGTATATGTATGGATGACGTCACACTGTCTGAAGTAACATACCTATTTTTGTAAACAGGACATGATTTATTTGGTAGACAAAACAAACCGTTCTAGAAGGAATGTACAAAATGGACGTGTGGCTTCTGGCTCTCAGTTCCTGCAACACATTGAAGTCAATGAAATTCTCCAAAATGAAAAAGATTACAGATATTTTATTCTGAAATCATGTAAATATGTTAAGAGTATTTTGTAGATACACAAAGTTTAGATTTGAACAAAATGATTTCACCCCCCGCCCACATAAACACCTAACGGTGAGAAGTTTGATGGAAAAAGTATCGGTATGAGCGATACAAGCTGCGTATTAACTTTGTATCAGTAAAAAAGATGCTGTAATGCACACCTCTGTAGGACGCCATTGAAACAACTGAAATCTCAATTCAGCAATAAGAAATCAGCAGCCAGACCATCAAGGTAAAAATGTGGTCTGTTCCTGTTGTTTTTACTTTGTATGTGCCAGAGCCAAATGAAGGAGTGAATAGTTTTTGTGCTCTGCAATTGTGACAAACACTTGTTAAAATCAAGCATCTGTCATGTTGTTACTTCATCAAACACATCATTACAAAGTCTGAGAAGGTTTAATAGAAAAGGCTGCACACATGGGAATCATTTGATTCCAGTTTGAGAATAGAAATATTTGGATAAAAGACTTGTGAAGCGGCAGCGGGCACGTTATATTTACATGTCTATTCCCTCATTTTCCAAAGAGCTCCATGCAAATAACCCTGAAAACAAGGATTAGCCTGGAACTGCGCTGCAGCAAAACGGCATGCCGTGAGCGCTAATTACCGGAGCTATTTAAAGGAGGAGAAGCAGAGCTGCTGAAAGATTCTGAGAGTGTTCTTGGAAGACGAGAAAGACCGCTGAAGGTTGAAGAAGGATTTCTGATTACATTATGGGGAAAAAAGAACGAGTGTTTAACAACCGCTCCTGTTTCTGGCTGAAGCCTTTACTCTAGATTGAGTGAATGATTGACATGTCTTTTAATTTGTGGCATTACTGAACTTTTGTTTAAATTGATTGAACACTCATAAGAAACCACGTTATAAATTATACTCTGAGGTCTAATCAAGTCAGAAAATGTTTGAAAAAATATTCAAAAACGCAATAAAAGTAACATTTGAACACTACAGTAAGTAAAACAAACAAACAAAAAAAAATCAAAGATTTAGGTTAGGGGATAATGAACATACGCACGTCACTGATATGACTGAAGAGAAACGTGTGATACGTTCTGCTGCTGTATGTCATGGTCAGAGGTGAGTGCTGCTGTCTTTAGAAACGTCTCTGCTGACTTTGGAAAGTATTGCATTTTGAAAGTGGGCTGCGGTTTTGCTCCTTGAGTACGATATACAACTTTGCTCTGGTTCACCAACATCTGACTCCGTACTGAGCAAACCAGACAGTCTGAGCTCTCTGCCTCCATTCATTCAGAGCAGACATGTTCCCAAAAACACGTGTGGCTGACCACATGACTAATATTAGAGGCGGCTTTGGGTTACACAAACAGAAGCATACATATACAAGGCTGCAATAGTTGCAAGTTGATTGTGATATTAAGGGAATAAACAACTTTCTTTTTAACTTTGACAGTTTAAATTCTCAGCAGGACTATCCATAATTCTCATTTTTAATGATGTGAAAATTAGATAATTGTTTTATCACAAATATTGCCTTTTTAACTGCAGACAACAATTATATTCCTCCTAGGTTTAGAGATCTTCAGAAGCAAAAAGTTTTATTTTAAATATCAAATGTTTTTTTCAAAATAATCTCATCATTTTGGACCTTAAAAAGTACATTTTAACTAATAAAATGTTATTTATGATATCAACTAATCATATTTTGATGTTACATTTAAGAAGTGCTTTAAGACCTATGTAATTATGTTAACGACCAGCAGCAATATGCACAGTCATTTTTGGTGTTTGGTTGAGATTTTATTGGGACGGCATGCAAATAGAAAATTTAACAAAATCTCTTGTCAAAATTTCTATTTCTAGGAAAATTTAAGTATAAATTCTTTAATACAGCTATCTGGAGGACTGAATTTCTTTAGGTAGAATAGAGTTTTTTGCCTTTTGAATGGGAAAATGACCAAATAACCTTTCTAGGGTGTTTGAGATACTTACTTCTATGGTGGCCCTGAAGTGCAAACCATGTCAACAACTCACTAAACACAGCGACAAATTTAAAAACACTACTACAAATGACAAACAGAGCAACATATTATAACACAACAGATTAAAAACAAAATTAAAACACAATACAGCACGTCAGATCTGACACGGCTGATCTGACGTGTCAGATCTGCCCTGACACGTCATTACAACATCTGAAAAAATACATTAACTAACCACAATTTAGAAGAAAAAAAAAAGACAACTACATTAACATTCGGGAAGAGGTACAGTATATTTTTCACTGGTGCAACTGTAGTTCCTGATATTGGGCCACACCACCAGGGGGCTCCACTCACATTTAAGAAGAAGAAGAATTACTTTATTCATCCCAGCAGGGAAATTATTTCGCAGTTACAGCAAGAATTTTTTTTATTTTTTTTATACACAGATTAACACACACACACGACGGGAGCTGCGTCTGCAGGCAGCCAGCTGAGCCAGCGCCATTTTTTTTTGAAGGAGGACATGTGGCAAAGGTCGTCGGGACTGGGAGTTGAACCCGTGACGTCCGCGGGTCTAAGGCCTCCAAATGTGGGGCGTGCTAACTCCCTGCGCCACCACAGCACGCTTCCAACCACATTTAGACGGAGGGATGTTTTGATTAAAAAAATTATATAGAATCATAACGTTTTTTTGTGCTTACCTTTACTCTGTTGTTCTCAGCTGATGTTCAGTAAACAAGCTGGTCAAATCTAGCTGCTGTGTTGTCGCTAATACTCCACCACAATATATTTGTATTTGAAAATAATAATGTAATCATGGGACTCTGCCATTTTAAATGTTGACAAGTAGGAACGTTAATTAAACTTGGAAGAATTTTGTTATTTCTATCTGAAACTGTGAGGTAGGTGATTTTTTTTACTAAATGCTATAATAACTTTGGTCATATTTTAACACATTGTAATGTGTTAAAACCCTGAATGTAGTTGAGCCTGCAGCAACATACACTGGTTTATTGAAATCATGACATTTTTCTTTCAAAGGGTATCTATCAGCACGCAGATATGTAGTCTCATGACATCCCACACATGCGTCACCTTTAAAGTCCCCCCTGCAGTGCATGGCAGGCGTTTTAGTCGAGGCAAAAATCCATGAAAATTATAAGATGCCATACTTAGCTCATATTTATGTAAATCTGACAGGTTGGATCATACGACACGCAAAGCCAAATATGTGACAAAAACTCACACCAGGTGCAGAGTGCCGGACTTGCATAATATTGTTGCTCCTCTTCAATGTTTTAATACCGTCTCCTTTCCTTAAATCGAATTAGTAGAAGACGTATTAACATGTTTGCAGTAGGAGTCGCTAAAGTTGACACATTGACCTGTTAGAAGAAGACGGGCCACTTGACGTCATGTGTCTTTACAGCAACTTTTAAACATGCTTGTATTACTCAGTAGGTACGAAACAGAAGTAATTGAACTACAATATGGATTCAAGTTTAAAAGTCGGTCATGTGCTTTACGAAGTTCCATAAGTTTCATGGTAAATGTGCAAAACCTAGGACTAGAATACCATCAATTACAAAGATATGTAGGGGTTTATCAAGAAACGTCAATGGTTTATAAGAACAAGTAAATCAAAACAGTCTTTATATAAGTGGCCAACACCTCTATGTTCAGCCTAGATGGTGATAAAGTGGCTTAGCCCTGGTCATGTCCTCCTTCAGAGTTTAGCACCAATGCTGCCTGTTAGTCAGACCTCACCAAACCAGCACAAGATATGATTAACCCCAATTCTGCTCCAGTTTACAGAATGCAGATCAGCCCTGACACATCATTACAGAATCCATGTAAAACAACAGTCGGAGCAAATAGATTTTTATACTTGTCACAATGGATAATTGTGAAGTAAAAGGAAATTTATACAACATTTCCTCGTTTTTCAAAAGTAGAACTCTGAAAGTGTGTTGTGAGTTTGAACTTAGCAGTCAAATCTTCTGCATATATCTCTACCTGCTTTGCATATTTAGAGACTGAGATGTTTGCCCATTTTTCTTTGCAAAGCTGCTAAAGCTTAAGGAGGCTATCTTTGAACATCAGAGTAAAAGTCTAGATTGATTCTTAATTGGATTATGACAGAGCCATTTTTGCATATGAAAATATGCTTTGATCCAAGCTATCCTGTTGGGTGAATATTTGACCAAATCTAAAAATCTCCAAGTTTTCCTGACAGAACATTGAGATCATGAGTAAATAAAGCCAAGACATAATCATCTGACATCAAACTGTTATGTTTTAACAACACAAAATCAGAAATTACCTCTAAATTTTAATATTTTTTTTACCCGTTTAAAAAATGCATTTTAAAAAGTGTAGTATTCATACATAGAATTTAATTAGATTAAACTGAACTAAATGAAAACTTACTGTGTGATACTTATGGCATCATTTTAGTGGTTTTACCATTTATTAAAAAGATTTATGATTATCAAATAATTGTAAAAACATTGAAAAATCAGACGGCTTCTTTTCCACTGAACATTAAGATCAGTTTTAAACTCTTCTGCAGTCGATGTTATAAGCTGAACAAAAACAAATAAATAATCGTGTCATCTGCATAATGGTTGACTTTTGTTTCTGTTACCCAGTGATGTATGCATACAAATAGACAACAAAGGAGCTAACACACCAAAATTCAAAGATGGTTCAGTTTCTAGGCATAAATGCAAGAAGTTTGACATCTTAAAATATTAAACCTCAACTCCAGTCAGGTTTTAAGCTACATGATGCAACAAGTTGTGCTTTCATGTGTTCAGGGCAGGCTTTTATAAACATGGGAAAATAAAGCAGTCTAAATATACCGTATTTTCCAGACTATAGAACACACCTTACTATAAGCCGCATCTACAAAGTTTCTTTTAAAAAGTTGGAAACGTACTGTACATACAGTATATAAGCCGCACCGGGCTATAAGCCGGTGGTATCTCCGCCGCTCTTGGTTTTCCACAAGGACGCAGCAGAGGGAGGGTCCTTAATAAATCTGCTGGATATATTACGGACGCCGAGTTTAAGTGCAGCGGCTATCGATCTGTACTGCCAGATCGATAGCCTTCAACTTCAACTTAAAAGCTGCATCACATTATCTTCTTCGTGTGGATTCTATGATGAGGGCGTATGAGTTTGAAAGCATTTCTCCGTCGTGCCTGCTAGCATGTGCTTGTTCTAAATGAAAATCACCACTTTCTTCTTTGATTTCCAAGTTTGACTTCCAATGATTCACTTCCTGCTAAAGAGCCCCCTGCTGGTTGAAGACAAATCCACAGAAAAGCCGCACCGGGCCATAAGCCGCATGGTTCGAAGTGTGGGAAAAAAAGTAGAAAAAAGTAGTGGCTTTTAGTCTGAAAAATACAGCAGTTTTTTTTTTTATTGAAAGTTTTTATCTTTACTGGTGTCGATTGTGTATTTTATGCTTTCATATTGAATATAAAGTTGATTTGCACATACGCTGTCCATGCAATCATCCAAGGTTGGGTCATTTTACAAAGAACAATCCCCATCTCTAAAGCTTTAAGTGATGCACCCGAAAAGACTTGCAGCAAATTAATTGCAACGACAATTAATTTGCTACAAATGCCCACCCCACTTTTCAGATCTACATTTCTAAACCCCATATTATTTTTCTTGCACCTCTAGTTGGTCTGTCACTTAAAATTCCAATAATACAGGTAAAATACTGAAGTCTTTGATTGTAATGTGAAAAATATCCCATTGTCAAAGTGAGATTATGTATGTAGCTCATAAAAAACAACATAATTTGACCAAAGCAGGATAATTAAACAGAATGAAGAATAAAATGAAAGAGGCAATTAACAAATAAAGTAGATAAAATACCAGATCTATTTGGGTCTCATATTCTCCTTCGGTCAAACGCCAAACATGTGACAAAGTACAACGGTTCTGAAAACCATTAATGTTAATGTGGGGTGCACTTATCAGTTTTGGTAAAAACATCTAGAAATGTCTAACAAGTTTAAAATCTCAGAATCGGACCACATCAGTCAATAATTGTTTCGAATCAAAACATTTAAATGTTTATCCAAAGACGACACTTACGGAGCTACTTTTTTTCCCTTTAGATTCCTATTGAATTTTGTTTAAATTCCCAAGTTTTAATCCTACTTTTCTCTGCCTGGGGTTCCACAATAAAACCCACAGCCCAGTGTCTCACATGTTTGAGCAGCGGCTCACATGGACGAGGAACGCGAGCGGTTGATTGTCTCCTCTCAGCAGCGCTAAAAGCAGGCGTGCCGGGGTTTAGAGGAGTAAGCCGGATAAAAATCTTTCCAGGTTGATCTCTGACATTGTTTTCCAAGCGGCCAGCACTTCTTCTCCATGCAGGAAGTCAGGGAGGGGCCGGGCAAAGCCATGGAAACAAGGGCAAGGGAGGGGGGGTAAAAGAAGATGCTGGTTTGCTCGAGAAATTTGGCTGACCTCTACCAGCGACCATGTGACTGGTAAGCAGAGGATGTGGGGATTAGGGCTGGAGGTATAAAAGCACAAAGCAGGCAATGTGTCTCAAAGTCAAGGAGAAAAACCAAGAAGCGGTGACCAGAGGCTCTGTGGGACACCTGCAACATCAGGTAGGAGCACACTGGACAGATGCTAGCTTTGTTTCCCAGACTGATGAAAATTTGGAAATAAAAATGTCACAAAATTAGCAAAATAGTCGAGAGGAAAAGGCGACGGCAAAACTTTAAACCAAGGAGATAGAACTAGGTTTAAGTTTTGTTTGTTTTTTTTACATTTGCTGCTTGAAAAATCTTAAAAGTTTTAAACTATACTACCAGAGAACTGAAAAAGGAAGCTGCGTTTGGACTTTTAAAGGCTCAAAGTGAAGCAGATTGACTTGAGAAGCAGCAGATGGCTGATGGTTTGTCCCCACATCACTGAGCCTCCTTAACGAGATCTCTGCAGTATTCTGACGGAGATTCTCCACCGCTATTTACTGATGCAGGTGGTGCTCCTGTTTGAGTTAAATAACAAAATGAAACAAGGGATGTTTTCACTCCCTAAAGTTTCAGCAGGCAGATAAAGGAGGTTAGAAAGTATCTGAGGTTCTTTGTAGGTTCTAAGCATCAAACTTGATAAATAATCAAATGTCATACCAATGCCAAAGTTAGAAAACCAAAACCGATTTAGGGTTCTGCAGGTTGGAGGTCGAGCTTAAAGAGCTAATAAGAAGGTTTGAGGTCAAGAATGTATGTTGCTTTCTGTCTTCACACTGAGAAGAACAATTAGTGGTCTGAGGATTGCAGTTGGATTAGAGCTAATCCATCAGGTTAGCCTAATCTGTAAAATCTGCCCTGATTGGCATTAAGAGTTTGATGGAAACAGGATTACAGCCGGGACAGCAGAAGCCAATGGCTTAAAATATCTCCCCTTTGTCTTCCTCAGAAATGAACGCCAGTCCACCAGCAGGAAGCGCCCTGTCCCCCGGCGGTACCGCGGGGCCCACTACTCCCAAAAAGGGCCCACCCAAGTTCAAGCAGAGGCAGACTCGCACATTCAAGAGCAAGGCTCCCAAACCCGGCCAGAAGGGGTAAAAAAAATTGTCTGTATTTTTATTTTTTATTGGAAATGACACGAGAAAGCAAATCTGACGGTTTACTACCTTTCTCGCCTTCGGCAGCTTCGGCGACGACATCCCCGGCATGGAGGGTCTCGGCACCGACATCACAGTGGTGTGCCCATGGGAAGCCTTCGGCGACATGGAGCTCAGCGACTTGGCCAAATACGGCATCATTTAAGCCTCCTGCCTTCCTCCACCTCTCCTCCGTCCGCCCCTCTCCACCCGGCCGCCTCTCCGTCTCGGCTCGGCGGGCCGCCATAAGGCTGCCGGCCAACCCCCTAACGCCCTCTCGTCTGACTACCTCATACTTTATTCCACTAAGTGGATATTATTATTTTTATATCATTATTAATATATGATACTGTTTACAGTATATGTACTTGAAATGAGAAGACGAGAAACAAAACCCAGGAACCCTTTCCCGTCCCAACAGCCAGGTAGAGCAGTTTTCCTCTTCCGCCTCTCTTGTCTCCTCCTTCGGCCTTCCCGCGCGCTCCCTGCCCCTCCGTAACCACGGCAACGGATGCAAGCCAAAAGCTAGCTCGACACTATTTAACGCTTCTAGCTGTCTGTTAAAATGTAAATAACGTCTGCTCGGCGTGAACCTTTTTACCTTCCTTTTGTACTTTCCTCCTCTTTTGTGTCGTGTGGTGTGTGAATGCGTGTGGGCGTGTGTGAGTGTGTTTATTTTGCTCCATGTGACCGAGGTTTTACCTTCAGCACCAAGGAGAGCGTGCAACATGCTAAAGCTACAACGCACTTTCACACGATCATGGAGGATGAACTCCACCTCCCTTTCTTCCTGTCGTTGTCTGAACCCTGTTCCCTCTCAGAAAAAATAAAGACAGAAGCTGTATGTTTACCTTCTGTGTTCAGAAAATGTACTGTGAACTGGTGTGTACTGATAGCTGCCAGTAAAGTGTATATTTTCAGCATTTGTGTCGGTCTCTGCTGTTGCTAAAGCTAATATACTGAAAACATCGGTATTACGTTTGTCATACGTTCAATTGGTTTGGTGGTATGTTAAACTATAAATGTTGGCTTTTTCTTGGAATATAGTAACGATTGAGTCATTTCCCCTGCAAAAGGGTAAGACAAGCTTTTAAGAGAGCATATTTTAAATAACTATTTTGTTTATTAAGGGGGGAAAAAGCCATCTGAACTGACCAAGCCTTGTGTGAAAACTGTGTCTACTTGTGAAAACATCACTTAACTGTGGTTAGCCACATTTTCGTTGGGTTAAATTTTACTGGAAATACTCAGACATGATTTCTACCAGACCTCAAGAAACAAATAAGAATGAAAAACGATAACAGAACCTGTCTAATTACACGAAAAAGATTCAAACGTCTTAAAAAGAATCAAATATTCCCTTGATCTAAAGAAACTCAAGAAGAGATGGAAAAAACCACAGTCATTGAAATCTGTCAGTCTGGAAACTGTACAGCAGATACATGGAGAAACCATGGAACATTGGTGGACGTTGATCTCAAGAGTGGTCAAAATATAGAAATTACTCCAAGACTGCATCAACCCATCTAAACTAATGTTTACTAAAAACCAACAAAGGTTCTTCTCATATGTAACAAAAACATCTTAATCATCCTTTGGACTTTTGTGAAACTATTCTGTTCACTGAAGAGGCAAAAATGTATCTATATGTCTTTTGGCAAAAAAAACTAAAAGCTTTTCAGACAAAAGAAAATCATGCCAACAGCCAAATATGGCAGTGGCAGTTTGATGGAAGACTTGCAGTATTTGATGGAGCTATGATTTCTGCTCTTCAGGAGGTTATCCAATGGGAGAATGTCAGGACATCAATTTGTCACCTTAAGCCAATGAAAACTTGGGTTTTGGTGAAGAGCCAGTGATCAAAACCACACCAACCTCAAATGATCTAATGAGTCTGGGGTTAAAGATGTAGTATTCAACAGAGGCTGTCTGAAGAAATACACCACTCCCAACCAAAAACAACCAATCAAAGCCAGGAGAAGGGTCTTGGCATCACAGAAAAATGGTTATCCGCCGTCATTGGTGAAGGTGGCCATGCTAACGAGCCGTAGCATTCTCAACAGGCTCTGCTAGCTGTAGCGTAGCAGAGAGCACAAGGAGTGTGACTGACAGCACTAAGATGCACTCAGACTCTGATTGGTTGTCTCATACAATAATGTCATGACAGTGACCGCATCAACAAATATGTAAAACAAACAAATTTCTCTAAAGGTTACATACTGCAGCTTTAGTTCGGTCAGAACTCTGCACAGTAAAGTGAGACAACATTTGTCCACAAAGACCGACTGATACTTGTACATCCATCCATCCATTTTCTTACACCCTTGCCCCTAGTGAGGTTGGGAGGTGCTGGTGCCTATCTCCAGCTATCGTTCCGGGCGAGAGGTCACCAGTCTGTCGCAGGCAACACAGAGACAGACAAGACAAACAACCATACACACACACCTAGGGAGAATTTAGAGAGACCAATTAACCTAACAGTCATGGACTGTGGTAGGAAGCCAGAAGACCCGGAGAGAACCCACGCATGCACAGGGAGAACATGCAAACTCCATGCAGAAAGACCTCGGGCCGGGAATCGAACCTAGGACCTTCTTGCTGCAAGGCAACAGTGCTACCAACTGCGCCACTGATACTTGCACAGTAATGCTTAATTTCTGCTGTTGCTTCCAAAAGGGACTCAACCAGAGGTTCATTTTAAAACTTTAAACATAGACCCAATTTGTTTTGATTCCTCAAGTTATCTTTTTCTGATGTTGAAATGTGTTTTCAACATCACAAAATGTTGAAAACAATTTCAGCATTTAAGTACCGAAACTTAAGTACATTTAAGTTTCCGTACTTGCATGACTTAAACATCTGTGAAGGCATAAATAACGCTCAATGATACTGAGGGAATTGGAGCAACATGCAGTGTTATCTGTAAACAGCTCATTTACAGAACATAAGCTGCATCTCACCACATCCTCCTGCTGCTAGCAAGTGAAATTACCTGAACAGGCTGTTTTTGTAATGCACAAAATGACAGTCTTTGATCATAACAACCTGGTAGAGCGCACGTTGCCCTGCAGAAACTAGTAATTACGGCAGCCATGAGCAGGTGGATATGGCCAGCGGCACCATTCGGTTATTCTGTGGCATTTAAAGGCAGCAGAGTTTGTAAAGGATCCATGGGTTCGCGGCTAACCGCCCGAACGTCCTGATACTGACATTTCCATCAAGCAGTAGACGCTTCCCAGGTTGCCTAACTGCTTTTCTGGCATTATAGCTAAAGGGTGACTTCAAAAACCGAGTTTAACACGCCCTGAACGAACGAGCGCTGTGCTTGTACAGGCATGAGCTGCAGTGTTTTGCAAGGACTCATGAGAGACAAAAGTCTAAAGGTATTCTCTAGGCTTACTGCAACTCTCCCCAAGGCTAGCAAACTGATTTCCAATGTTGTTGTGATTCACCAGTAGCTCAGGCAACGGCTGTGTCCCGGTGACACTGGGGGTGAGTCAGTCGGACTCGCCTTAAAGCCGTTCCTCACTACTCTGTGATTTTCACCCCTCCTGAGCCCGTGTTTCAACACTCAACCCCAGACTCTCTGGTTAATCCGGATCGAGCGCCAGCGCCATCAGCAAATGGGATGCAAATTCTGATGGGAAACGGGGTTTGGATGTACGGAGGTGTGACTCCTGCAGCCATTGCCGCTTCCAGGTGTACGAGCCCCACCTGGACTCTGAGGGTGGGACCCGAGCGGGGCAGGTTAGAGAGGAAAGACTGAGTCTGGGTGCAGGTTTCTGTTTTCTGTTGCTGCGAAGGCAAAACAATCCAGCCTTCGAACGCATGACCTCACCACCTTCGTTTTACTTGGCGTTGGCAGAGATAGGAGCAGATAGGATCTGCATGGCTACACACTGAGGAAACTCTACACCAAAGATTTCAAGAGCTCAAAAGGGTAAGCATATTTTATTATAAATTTGTCCAGACTTAAACAAGAATCTGTTCCTACAATTTTAATAAAAACGCTTCAGGAGAGTTTTAGAATTTGACCTGAACAGGATGAAAGCATGGATCCAGTGCAGCGCGCTCCGTGAACATGTTGGATTTTTATTTTCATGCACACTAACACATGCTTAAAGTCTTAGCTGCTTATCTATAACACCCAATTAATCACTTTAATAAAACTCAGGGTTTCCTCAGAATTCAATCAGAAGACCGAAACAGGACAGTGTCAAACTAAAATTTAAGATTTGGGCTGGATTAAATCTGCATAAAGGTCATTTCTCTGACAGGCAAACAAAGGCTTCACTTTACAGGCTGAAGGAAGTGGTACTCACCTATCAGGACTGCTCATCTCTGAGCGCCATTCTGACATGCACAGAATATAAATCGCTTGCGTGACAGACCAAATCAAATCAAATTTGATAGGTCAGCAATAAGATCTTAACAGGGGATCTTAAGAAGACAAAAAGAGCATGAAGGGCAGGATCTGCAGATAAAACCTTCAGTTTATAATAACCAATTCCTTCCACGGAATGTGCTCAGTTATAAAATTCAAGATCAGTGTTGAATATCAAACCCAGATTTTTGATTTTGTGAAAGGTACCAGTTCCAAAGTTGACCTTCTGCAAGTACCACTATGACCAAAGATGATTAGGTCAGGTTTTATTTGTCTGACACTGTGGATGTTCAGTGCTTCCAGCGTTTGATTAAATCAAAATAAGAAAGCAAGAAAAAGGGATTTTACAATTTAATTGAATCAGATTTTTTCTGTGTGGCTATGACAGAAGATAATGGTGAATGGCATGGGCCCAAGAATTAAGCCTTGAGGCACTCCGGCCAAAAATTGCACCGAGGATGAGACACTCACAGAGGTTCACTGTTATGTAAAATCTGACATAATTCAGACGTAGTTCTTCAGATTAGAGAACCAAATATTGTGGTCCACAGTGTGAACAGAACCTTTGTGGAAGAAAGACGTAAGAGCAGCTAAAGCAACAGAATCTTTTGGGTTCTGTATCTTTGGGATCTGTTGGAGGCTTTAATTTTTACTTCTGTCTCAATCTTGGCTGCGTACTGCATTTGTGATCTTGCAGCTCTAGTCTGGGCTCACTCACTGCTCTGCTTTGTCCTGGCATGTTCGCACACTCCCCGTTCCTGCACTTTGACTGAGAATCCTCTTTCACCTCTGCTGTGCTGCAGACTCTGTTAAGTCCTGTTTTGGACTCCATGGTCTGATGTGCTTTTCTGTTGCAGGAACAAACTGCCACATCGAGAGAGTTGATCAAGAAAGGCCGAGCCCTCCTGTGGATTACTAAAGCCATCATGGCTGTTTCATATGCATCCCTCTTCCCCCTTGTCTTCCTTGTCTATGCCCCTCTCGCATGCCAGTCCCAAAACACCACAATAAGCTCCACAACCACTTCCTCAAACATTACCTACCTGACGGGTGTGAAAGGCTGTGGAACTGGACTGAATCCAGAGTACAGGTACCTGTGTGACCGCCGGGCGGCATGGGGCATAGTGCTGGAGACCCTTGCCTCTGCAGGCTTCCTGTTGAGTATAGGTCTCCTTCTGGGCCTGCTGCTCTGGACCTTGTGCGCCTGCGTGTCTTCTCGGCACAGCCGCAGCGGCACAGTCGGGGGCTCCATACTCTCCGTGTGCATGTTCCTCCTGGCCACAGCTGGCATCTTCGCCATCACCTTCTCCTTCATCATCGGCCTCACCCCCCAGACCTGCCCTACCAGGGTCTTCCTCTTCGGGGTGCTCTTCGCGCTGGCCTTCTCCTGCCTGCTGGCTCGCTGCCTCGCAATGCTGGGCTTCGCTGCCGCTCGAGGCTGGGGGGAACCGGGCGTGGCCTTGGGGCTCTTTGCCGTGCAGGTCATCATCTCCACAGAGTGGCTCATCATCGTCCTGGTGCGGGACGAGAAACCCTGCGAATACAGCCAGACGGAGTTTGCCATGCTGCAGATCTACGTGCTGTGCCTCTTGCTGATCAGTCTGATTCTGTCCATGCACATCCTGTGCCGCTCCTGCTTCACGCACAGCTACAGCTACACGGGACCCATCAACCAGCAGTGGAGGGCTCAGGCCACGACGCTCTGCTTCACCCTGCTGCTCTCCGCCTGCATCTGGGTGGTGTGGATCGCCATGCTGACTAGGGGGAACCCCGAGGTGGACCGCCGGCCGGTCTGGGACGACCCGGTGCTGAGCATCGCCTTGGTCGCAAACGGCTGGGCGTTGGTGATCGGGCACGGCCTGTCCCAGGTCGCCTTCTTCTGCAGGGGGGAGGCCACAGCGCAGGAAGTTCCTCTAAACTTTGTAGGCTGGACCAGCCCCAGCGCCGACATTCCCGGACTGGGAAGCCAGAAGGAAGGAAAGGAAAACGGAAGCTTCGAGACAGATGGCGAGAACAGGAGAGGTGAGATGGAGACATGGTTAGAGTTATTCTCAACTGTGATTCTGTTCTCACTCTGTTCAGCAAGTATTTATGTTTGTTGATGTAGCAGAAACAAAACTCATTACATTTAATAGATTATGAAATCTATTAAATCTACTTGGATCCGTACTGCATGTGTTGTCCTGCAGCTTTAGTCTGGGCTCACTCACCTCAGCTGCACAAAGTCCAAAGCAGCAGGCCTAGAACTTGTTTATAATCCTGCAAATCAAGTGAGATGACAAGATTTGAACTTAAAATTGCAGCATGTTTATGTTTTTTTAAATGACCAATTACATATGAATTAAATACTAGTAATAAGGTAAATCACCATTTCAAAAAAATCCCCTTAAGACTCACGTATTTCTCTATCGTTAGTAATGTGTCTTAACTCAATTAAACAATAACATCAAACAGTTTAAAGGCTCAAACTAAAATCACAATAATATAATATTTTTTTTGTTGTAGTACAGAGGAGATTGAAGTATAATATCCATTTACTAATTTATTGGCATATTAATGATTTTTAAAAAAGCTTATTTTAAAACATGCAGAGGTATTAACACCCTTCCAACTTTGTCTCATTACAATGACCAAATTCAGTATATTTCACTGAGATGCAACACAAATAAATCCATAAAATAGTTTGCTTGTAATTTGAATGGCTGGTATTACATACACTTTTATGTCGTAGCAACAGAATGTTTTACATTTTATATTCTTCTGTCTTGGTGTCTCAAGTAGCAGCAAATCCACAGTCCAAGTTAGAGGAAATGTATGGAACTTCTTCCTGCTTGGATTTTCTTGTGTGAATTGAATTACAAAATCCCATAAGTTCTTATCAGAAAAATTTTAAAGTGTTAACGTTTGAAACCAAATACGAATATTTATGATGTTTTCTGACAATTTTTATATTTAACATAGCCAACTATGCAAAATTAACAATTGTGTCAATACTGCAGTTTGCATGCTACCCAATCACCCCTCGTTTTCTCCTACATACCCAGTAAAGCCAGGATCTGCTAACTGGCCCGTTTCCCCGTTCTCACCCTCCTGATTTAAATAAGTAGGTCATCAACAGGCTTCTGTGGAAATCAATGTCAGTCTAAGGAGATAATGTATTCATTTGAATCAGTGGTATTGAACTGTGGACACATGGAAAACACATAGAACGCCTGCTGTAGGCTGATAGCTCGGGTCACTTCACATTCAGAGGTTTGCCAACAAGTTTCTTAATTCAAGATATTTTATGTTTGCCGTCTCTAGAGGTCAGAACATAATTTGTTTACCTTCAGTGGTAGAACATGAACAAAGTTATTTCTGGCTTTCAGGAAGTTCCCACAAGGTCCTACCACTGTAACGTACATCAATGTAGTAACCACGCCCGCTTCAGAACTTCTAACAGTAATTATGGGACACTATATAAGAAAAATGTTCTGTCCAGATGAACAGGCTGGACAGAACTGTTCATCTGTTGCATTTGTCAAAATATCTACAGCCAAATATTTAGTTGCTCCTCTGGGCCTGCATGTGGTGATGGAACCAAATTGCTGAAATCCACAAAAAATAAATAAACGTTGCATCTGATGTGGTTGGGGATGAGTGTTAGCTTAGATTCGCAGTGTTTCCCAACCGTTGTCCTCAAGGCAACATTGCTCTGTATGTTTCAGAGGTTTTGTTCAAGAAAAGCCTGTTAATCAGAGAAACACCTGAAAGATCCAGGGAAGAGAGCCTTAATGACAGGGGTTGGGAAACACTGGGTTAGAGGTCGGGCTATGACATCATCATCATTTGCCAATAGTTGGTGTCAAATATCAGCCAACTGTGCAGAAATCCAAGGGATTAAAAAAAAGCTAATTAATAGATTTTTTGGGGGAAATGTATAAAATGCAAAATAACAGTCATTAATTATATAAATATTTTGGGGCCCAAGCACACCGCCCTGGTGAGCCTCTGCTAAAATATGGCTCTGTGTAAATCTGTAGCAATGGGATTATTACCCTTTATTCTCTACAATCAGGATGAAAAACTGCAGATTGGACACGTTTACTGTTTTTTTAAGAAACTCCACAAATTTTTCCATACGAGCTCCAAATTTTTCATACCCTTGATTTAACATATTTTACTCCATTTACCTAAGTGTTTTCTAACAGTAAGTGGAAATTTTTTATTTGGATAACACCAATCAAACCCTTCTTCTTGCAGCTTTTTGTAGATTTCCACTGGTATTTTGATGATTTATCTCTGGTGATGAGTTCATAGTTTTGAAATTCAGAAATCCTCATTGCCATCATCTTAATCTTTAGCTCTTTCCACAGATTCTCTCTCAAATTCTGTCAAAACTCTGGTTAGGTTGCTCCAAAATAGACAGTGGAAACTGTCCAAATTAACAGTCTCTTCTGACTTGTAAAATAAAAAGAGAATAATAAGTAAATAAAAAGTGAATCCAGGTCCAGACCTGGTCAATACAGCGTTCAGTCTTTTCCCTTCCAGATTCTGAGAGAATCTTCTCCCTGCACTGGGATGGGATTCACTGCTGTGAATGGTTGTCATCCTCATGCGAATGCAAATAGCCCTACCTGTGGTAGCATTTATGGCATGATTATGATTTATAACATATAGAACATATTAAATATGAAAATATCTGCCATGAAAAAGAAAAGAGCTATTTTGTACATGGAGACGCTAAATCTGAGTGTATGCGAGTGTTTATGGGGAAATAAATTTTTCTGCTGATAAAAAACTGCAAGAAACAGAGCAAAGATTGAGTCTGTGCCATCATTTTTGCTCAGGTCACACTATGTATCTTTATGATGAACTGCAATCGCTGACCTGATTCTTCCCAAACTGCATCATGTCTTCCCCCCCCTCAGGCAGGAGAGCTGAGCCAGCGCTGCGATCCCCCTACGAGTCAGGCTTCTCCATGACGGTAAAAAAAAGAAAAAGGAAAACATTCTCCACATTTCCACCCTGAGAATTTCTACCTCAGCAGCTCAGCTATGCAATAAACTTAATGAACACACCGCTTACCCAGAGCATCACCGTGTCTTTCAGGAGATCGACCCCAACAAGGATTACACCATCCCTCGCCCTCAGACCACCAACTTCAATCAACCCTATGATGAATACTACGGAGAAGAATAAAGACACAGAAAATCCACCGCAAGACCAAAAGGTCATGGACCTCCATATGTGCAAATGTAAATATTGTTGGTGTTTTGTTTCGTAAGATGAAATGCTTCTGTAAGTGAAATGGGAATCAGACGTCTGACACGCCGAGGTTGGGATGGAGAGCAGAGGAAGTGAGTCTCTGTCGATATATGTGGTCATGTTCTGTTGTGATCAGAGATGTATATAAAAGCCCCCCGAGGCGATAAAGGAGGCGTGAAACCATCACAGCGACGGTGCCAAATGCCGCTGAGGAGAGCGAGTTGTCAGAGAGGAGAAAGGCCAACGGATGAGATGAAAACGTTGGGTGGGATCTGAGAGACGGGATGAGACGAGACAGACAGGACAACAGGACTAAGTGTGCCATCACTGAGTTACATCCTCTCGTTGCGATTTACAGTTTTGCTGTTCTGTGGTTGTTCCTGCACAAGGTAGATTAAGTAGACGTGCACCCATTGCATTTTTAAAAAGCTTGACCTGTTGATGACGAATCTTTATTTTTTTTTTTGGCTGAAAGTTGCTAAATATAGTGAAAAAGTCACTAACTTGGCAACAGTGGGGAGACTATTGTTAAATGGTGGATGAGATCGGTGTCACTTGTACCGTCCGTTTGGCAATCGCCCAAAATTAAGAAAATTGTGGCAGATTTCAGGGTGAAGCCCTGAAATTAAGATTACACAGAAAGATGTCTATCGATACGTTGCAATTTCTATAGCATATAAAATATTTTGTCAATAAAACGTTATTTCACAGAGGCTCAGTTTCTTGCACTATGATTATGCATACAGGCTCAGATGCGATCATTAAAAAGGTAATTCAGGTAATTCAATTCAAGAAGTGAAAGCCATTTAATATCACTGAAATATAGGCCGACTGACATTTCAAACATTTAAGTCTTATTGACTTATAGCTAATGAAAACAATTAAATTTCTCAGAAAATAACAAAGTACTTAATTAATAGGCCAAGTGTACAGTGCAGCTACTGTACAGCAAGACAAACCTTCCAGTAAAAACCTGATCTCATGTCATTTCAATTTCTGAGAAACTTAATTTTGTTCTTTCATTAGCTTTACACCATAATCATAAAAAATAACAGCAACTAACACTTGGAGGGGGAAAACAATCGGCGAGTAATGAAACAAGTTTTACTGTTTTTTTTCTCCAATCACTTGCATCCTCACACACTGTAGTGTCACAGTTTGACCACCAGATGGCGACATACGGGCATTTCGGGGTTTTGTCGCATGACTGAGAACATTTCATCATAGCTTCCAACTAAAGCAGCATACAGGGTGATTTAAATTAAATAATCGCATTTTGCCCTCCACTGAGAACCGCAGTGATTTATCCCACACGAGGGCCAGCTCCTAACCTCAACAAACCCCAATCACGCCCCACCTCTTCTTTGTCAGACGCTCTTCAATCTATTCTTCCAATTACCCCGACTTCAATTATTCCGAAAAGCACGTGCCATCAAATTGGCAATTGGCCTCTCGTGCATTAGAGCAATTAGCACGTATATGAGGTTTCCTGCCACATCCAACCCATTTACGGCCATTGGCTCCGCATGCAATTAAAGCTCGTTCCAGATTGCTTCCCCCTTGGCAGCGATGAGGGAAAAGTTTGGAGGTGGTTGGAGCCGCTTGTCGCTCGGAGGATTTCGGTCCGGGGGAGCACAAGCGGAGGCGGGAGCGCCTCTGCAAGGCGAGCCGGCCGCTGTAATCCAGAGCAATTGCTTCTTCCATCAATCATCTTGGCTCGCGGAAGCTGCGGTTCCCCATTTTCTGACGGAGAACCCAAAGACTGTACTCAAGTAAAAGTAGCACTAATTCAACATGTTGTTTCACTCAAGTAAAACTGAAATTACTGGCGTAAAAATAAAGTTCGTAAAAAAAAAAAAAAACAACAAAAAGCTGCTCAAGTTAGTGTAATATTTTTAAAATGACGTAATTGGGCAGACAAATAAAGTGTAAAAATATTTTAAGAACTAGAATGAGAAATGTATATAAACATAAAATATAATCGCCAAATATTGCAGTTGCGATACTTCATATTGTTACTCAAGCAAAGGTAAAAAAAATAAATAAAATGCAGTGTTGTAAAACTATTTCTAAAAAGTATTTCCGCTTCCCCCAAAAGTCACTAAAATAATTGTAGCCAGTTGCTACTCACTGCTCACCGCAGTTAAGTTTTCTAATTAAGTCTGTTACTGTAACAGACTTAAACAAAACCTGCTTTTTTTTTATCTTTAAAGATAAATTTGCACTTCACTTTGATAGACAGGAAAGCTAGCTAGCTAGCGCTTATTAGCAGCTAGTTCTCGTTAGCCTCGAGTCAGAGCATAATAAAGGTTTGACTGCAACTGCGTGCGACTCAAAATGACAAAGGTCCAGCGAGAGACAACAAAAAAACAAAACAAAACTACAAAATTAAGTCAAATCATCCTTCAAAACCAAATAAAATTTTTTAAAATACATTTGACATTTTAAGGATTTTAATACGAATTTAACGACACACGAACGACGTAAATGATCTGAAACATTCCATTACAGTCTATTATGTCCCGGTCTATCACATAAAATGTACAGGTGCACCGATTGCTGTGTTCTGGCCGATCATGATTTTGAAAAAGTCTGACCTAGAGAGATTTTCCCCCCCTCTGAAAAGTTGCTAAATATAGTAAATAAGTTGGCAACAAAGGAGTTACTATAGTTACCTGAGCATAGGCAGGCATAACCTGGTGATCTGCCAGTCAAATGTCTCAAGTCTTGGCAAAGCAAAAGGGGTCAGAGGTTAATTTTCAGACCTTTCCTGAGGTAGATAAGATCGATTTCACATGCAAGTATTGGCCGATCTACCAAAATGAAGGAAATCTGTGCCGATCAATCGGCGCACCCCTAATGAAATCACAATATAGACTGAAGTTTGCGATTGCGATGTGACGAAACGCAACAAAAACCTGGAGATGTGTGAATATATCTGCAAGGCGATGCGAGGGACAACCAAAAACTACATGTGAGAGAAGACATGAGAGCATTCGAAGACCAGCATAAAAACCAAACAGTTTATTTATTATATACATTCAATAATAATGAAGAGAATAAACAGAAGGCAGACACAAGGCTGGCAAAAATAAAACATCATGAGAAAATACACTTATTTACTTTCACTTATTTAAAAAAAATCACTTGGATAAATGAGCTTTTAAGAGCATGTGACATAGAAAAGAAACCTTCACATGCAATTCAAACCCGTTTATTAACTGCTGTACACAGACTCCCACTGAGCTGGCTGGCTGGATAGGAGAACTTTTGCTTCCTTCGCATCAATCGGTAAAAGATTTTTAGCGCTTTCCAAATACAATTTTCCCCCATTAGCAGATATGAGAACAAGCAAAACACCTCATGCCCCTGAAACAAGCACCCGTCGGCTGGGGGGTGGAATCCCTCCGTGTGCCGGAATCCGACCTCGGATGAGTTGGAGCTGAATTGAACTATTCATCCAAAACGACTGGACGTTCACCATGACGACGGAGGCACAGGCGAGAGATCCTCCCCACCAGATTAACGCGGAGCGCTCCTGTCGCCTCCCGCTGAGCCTTCAACACTTCACCCCGCACCTTCCCCAACATTCCTCGCAGCGCATCACGTCGCAAAAGCTCTCCCCGCTTCCTGCGCCATAAACACTCCCGTCCTCCTCCAGCACTAGGATTTGAATTCATGCACAAACAATAAAAAAAAACAACAAAAAAAACAAGACTGACATCTTTCCTCTCTCGCAAGAGCATGCATAGCAACACTTCTGATAATACTTGTAAGGAACAGAAAGACAAAAAAAAAAAAAGAGAGGTAATGCTCGTCAAGAAATACTCGTTGGACCTACTGCACACGGTTTTCACAATCATACGAGAAAAACAGAAAACACGGCACGCTGGTACCAATCCTATGGAACGCCAGCAGGGTCGAATTCACGTTAACATGTTGCGTTACTTTGACAAGTAAGCAACGTGGAAACAACGTGTAAAGCAAATGATGTACATGCGTCGAATACGCGTCAAAAAGTCACGTAAACAACACGTTGTGCTGTTGATGTGATGTTAACACATACTTTGCGTGTGATATTTTGATTCGTACTCAACGTGGAAACATTGCGTACTTTATACGTTATGGCGTCGAAAGAATGCAGAATGTTCAGACGTACACGACCCTCCCGAAGTTCCGTATCCCCACGCTGTAAATCTGTCAGCCGATGATTGACGGGCGCCGCTTCTCGCCTTCGCCGTCCACGTGCCATTTCATCGTTCACGAAACGCGGACGGCGTTGGACCCATTTCTACCTGCTCCGATTTCCTTCGTCCACACGCCCAACGCTGTGTTTGTGTGTACCCCCCCCAAAAAACAAACAAACAAAAAACAAACCTCAATAAATTAAGGGTGAGAAGAAAATTCAAATCATGTTCACTGCAACCTTTCAACACTATTGTCGTTTTTGCCTCGATGACATTTCTCCCCTCCTGAGGTACAGCTGCGAACTGCTGGGTAAGATATTGCAAAAGCAAAATCCTTTAAAAAACAACAACAGAAAAAACAACAGAGAAGAAATACATCAGGACCAAAAAAAAAAAGTTAAATATGCGGTCTTTAAAAAAAAAAAAGAAGAAAGAAATCTTTGGAACCTCAAAAAAGGAAAGGCAAATAATAGCGAGATTCAGGGGAGGGGGTGCAGAAGTGGTAAGTCAGTCGTTTCCATGACGCCTTCAGAGTCACCAAAAGTAAAACCACAACATGATGAATTTTAAACTAAACTAGTTGATGAAATCCTATTTTTTTGTGTTGTTTTTCCTACTTCATTATATTACTATGATCTCTACATGCTGCTGGATTGGAACTGCAGTGTAAAAAAACAGAAAGAAGGAACAGAACTGAATTGTTTCCCTCGTAGCTGCTCCCGCTTTTCCTTTGAGTCTCGTCGCATCCATGTCCGTCCGATCCGCTCGTTCGCCGCAGCTGGAATGTCTTGACGGTTTGGGACACAAAAATGTACAGAGTCCGTTTTTTTTTTTTGTGGGTTTTTTTTTTTTTGACTTTTTGGAAGAAGCAAAATAAAGTATCAAGAGCGAGGCGCCAAACCTTCGTAACGAACTGGGACCGCGTCCGCTGAAGAAAATAATCATCTCTGTTGGAGTTGTAAACCAAACAACTGAGGTAATGCAGAAAAACCTATCTTTCCTTGTCACGTTCAAACATATCGGAGGATTGATTATCTCGTCTTTTTGAGTTTTCTCGAGTACACTGAATTGAAATGACAAAGAAGGCAGTGGGATATATAGTTCGAAGCAGTGGTTTCCATCATTGAAATGAAATGGAGAATAAAAGAAAATCCTACATCCTGAAGCCAGTACTTGGTTTCATCCATTTTTTCTCTCTCATTATTGTTTTAACTGTTAAGCCAGAAAAGATGGATGCAGGAGATCTATGCCGCGTGTCACTGTAAATGTAGTGTTTAAAAACAAAAAAAGTACCTTTGTACATTAATGCTGTGGCAGTTCAGAGTCGCAGTTCAGTCCAACACCGGGAGAGAAAACGTTACACTTGGTGCTGAATGTAGCTGTGGGTTTAAGTGGGTCGGGTCAGGTCTTACAGGGCAGCTCGTATGGGGAGGAAAATAAAGAAAAAAAAAAGATTTGTAGTGTTTCAGAGGTCCCTCTCCGCCTGGGTCCCATAGTTGTGTTTTCCCTCTTGAAATAATCCCAAATGTTCTGAAGTTCAAACCAGCAGCAGCTTCGTATGTGGGAGACGTTCATCATGGCAGGTTTTTTGTTTTTGTTTTGTTTCCCCCCCCCCCCGTCTTTTAACCCCCACTGGTTTCATGTCGGCGACAGAAAGAATTACAGGCAGAGTTTGGTTTCGGTGATGTGGCAACGACCACACAAAAAAAAAAAAAAAAAAAAAAAAAAAGAGAGAGGAAAAAATAAAACAGGAAAAAAAAAAAAGGTAAGAAGTGAGCTGTCACTAGTATAGTCTGCCTGCAGATAAAATGGAGGGGAGGCTCCTGCCAAAAACACGGAGCTTCAGAGGGAGTTTTGGAGAGAAGTGGAATTCCTTGGATGGGTTTTTGTTTTTTGTGGCTTTAGTAAGGAGCAAACCTACTGTATCCTGCCCGGTATAAACTAGCCTGGAAGACAGAGGACAGACAAAAACAACAAAATTAGACCCTTATAGAAATGTCTACATTTATTTGAATCTTTACAAGTTGCTGAAAATGTTCTGTTTCAACATTCCAGAGTCCATTTGTTACACTATTCTGTTAGATTCCATTGTGGTAACGGGCTGTTTTAAAAAATAAAATAAATAAAATAAACTACACCTATTTGATATAACCTTAACTTTTAGTTTAGTTTCAGCAGTAAAACAATATGAATGGCCAAAACTAATTTCAAAATGGTCCTTTGTTGTTTAATTTTTGAATAATATGATGTTGCTGTTAGAGGTTCTTTCCCAGTTTTGGTTGTTTCGTGCCTTAAAAGGAATCTCGTCCGCCACTCCGTTTCATCGAACTGATGAAGGAGCAAATTGAGATGAGAGTTGGTACCAGTAGGAGCCAAGTAAATTAGCGCTTTCGAACGAATCCTGAAAAATTAACTTTCGTTTTCGAAGTTAGTAAAAGCTTTAAGTGAAAATTTAGCTTCGCTATTAGCACATTAGCAGAAGTGTGCCCTCCACAGCTATTATCTATTAGTTAGGTAGCGATTAACATTCTAGGGAATGTGCAACGAAGCTGCTGTTTACAACACAGTCACGCTAACTATGCTAATTGCTAACCTACGAAGGTAATGGAAAAAAATCTTATGTTGTTTGTAGGACTGACGGCTCACACCGGGTGACAAAGAATCACTCACAGCAGGACGGGAAACAAGAGACAGTTCTTAACGAGAAAATTGTATTGGCAAATCCAAACTTTACAAAAACTGGGTACCAGAAAGTGGCAATAAATCTCTGATTTTCTCATCTTACAGATGTAACCCTTACCATGGCTCCCACTCCGTAGGCAGCAGCAGCTGGAGTTAAAGCGTGGTACGGATCTGTAGTGTATACCCGCCCATAACTGAATAAAAAACAAAAACAAAACAAAGGTTAGAACGTTAATAATTTTCTATCTTCATCCAAGGATAAGCCAGTCCTCGGTCATGCAGTGCAGCCTTCAGGGCCAGCCTCACCTGTCACTGTAGGCGGCAGCTGCGGCTGTTGCTCCGGTTACGGCAGCAGGCTGGGCGTAGCGGTATGCGGCGGCGGCCGCGGCCGCGGCAGCAGCAGGATAGCCTCCCTGGAGACACACACACATACACACACACCACTAACTGGCATGGCTCCGAGGAGGAAACAGCCACTGTACACAGGTGATATTTGGGGAAAAAAAAACAAAAACTACAGGATTTTATCCCATAAAAGCCTCACTGTATCCTAAAAATAACTATATACATCAAAACTTAGAAAAGAAAAAAACAAAGAGCACAATGTGTCAGTGTGAGACAGAGGAAGAGATAGAGGACACTGGAGTGTCAGGATTACTGTATTACCACTAAAGGGAAGGAGGGAAAAAAGGTGGAAGACAGAATGTTCTGCTCAGGGAACAAAGCAAAACTCTGTGCGGAGGAGACAAAGGACTCAAATGATGAAGAGAAAAACAGTCTAATGGTGGCTAAACATAACGCTGATGATGATGTGGATCAGATTCATGTTTACAACAAACTGTGTTCTGTCAGAGGGATTTAGGACAAATAAAGAGATAAAAGAAAAGATGGAAAACCAAGTGGGAACACACTCACACAGGCCCAGACAGACAAAATCATCCCTCTGCACCGAGACTCCATGCATGACCCAGAATTACAACTCAGAGTTTAACAAGAAAAAAAACAAACAGCAACAAACACCCCCACTGCATTTGAACCTGAGGTGAATGTGAGATCAGCAAAGCCGAAAAGAAACACCAGATCGTTCTCTGAGGCTCCTGTAGGACAAAAAGCAGCAGCAGCAAGAGCAGGAGGAGGAGGGTGGGGTTATTAATGGGAGGGAGTGGGGCTCTCAAGGCGGGTGGCAGCGATGTAGTAGGCCCACATGCACCAGCTGATCAGCGCATGCTTGGCTTATTATCCTGGCAGGGGGTCAATTCAGGAAGAACACATGCTCTCCGCTTCAACCTTGAGGCAGAAGGCTTAAAGAGAATCTCGCTAGCTAACATCGCTAAACCAAACCACAGCTCTCTAAATGGACAGACGCCACTGGTTAAGTGGGGGAAAAAAAGAATAAAAGATGCCCGAGCTGTGTTTGTAACACAGCTATAATTGTTTTGGGGGGAGAAAATAAAAAACAGTGAACAGTTCCTGGTCACAGTTGTTGCACAGAGGCTGCAGTTTCGGATGTGGCATGAAATGAACCGCCGATATCCACGGGCGCTAGGAAAGCCCACGAGGAGATAAATTAGGCAAATAGTTGAGACTCAACTCTAAGAAATGCTTGTATTTTAATAGTTAAAACAGCAAATGTGTATTATTATGCATTATGCGCACAGCGAAAGCCGTCTTAGCACCGCCACAGAAGCTAATATCTACAATTTTCCTTATTTTCGCTCTTGGGGGTTCAGCTAATCAGCGTCCAAGAAAATAAGTGCAGCTTCTGGTTTGGCTGCTTTGCAAATCCTGTGTCGAGTAGCGTTATCGCAGATTTCAGATACAGACCAATATAGTCCGATACTCATATTTCGTCTGATATCGGACCGATTTCCGATATGAGTATCGGATCAGGACGCTCCTGGCTCAAAGGTGCTGAAAGAAGACTGAAGCGCTCTGCATGGTGGAGCCCTACTGCTGAATTTAGTTCACATTGTCGTTGCTTCGTGACAAAAATTGCATGTCAACAGTTCAGCTTGGGTTCGACCCGTTAGTGCCAGGTCAGGTGTGTCCAAAGTGTGGCCCAGCGACCATTTGTGGCCCTTGAAATTACTTTGCTTGACCTCTTTATCACAAGTCAAGAATAGTAAGAATTTGGCCAACTAAATGAAAAGGTTGAAGCAAATAAGGCAACAGTTTAAAGCCCTTTAATGCTATACTGCTTTCCTAAAAAAAATATTTATTTGTTTATTTATTAGATCTAAAAAAACAAATAAAATAAAATAAAATAAGTTGCCAGTTTGGACACAACTGTGCTAGACGTACTCAGTAGGACAACTGGTGATTTTGTCAAAATAATTTTTTGTAATATGGATTTTATTTTATTTTTTTAACTTTTACCGCTGATTAAAAAGAATTCAAATAAAAATATTTGTATTAAAATTTCTTTTACAAAAACTGAGACCAGCACTGTAACTCGAAAGCAGGTATAAAAAAACCTCCGAGCGTAAATGAAGGATAAAATCAAGTTTTTGCCAAAGGGAAGATCGAATAATGAAAATTTTATTTCCTGAACAACCAACAGGTTCTCTTTTGAACAGCTTGTGACAAAGACTACAAGCGATATATAGTAGTAGTAGTTTAGTGAACAAACAAAACGTTCCCCTTTCTCCACAACTGGAAAGATTCAGTGAGTTAGTAGAAGAAAAATTAAAAAAATAAAGCAAAACTCCAAAGCATTTTTCTCAACAACTAGAAGACGACATGTTCCAGATCAGAGGATGATTCTTAAGATCAGAGGAGGTAGTAAAGTCAAACAATGCACACTGGAGGTTCGATGGTGAGGTGACCCTACCTGAGGCAATCTGGGACTAAGGACTGAGTCCTGTAACACTAGTCTATAGAGAGAACAGAAACAGCCGTTGTCAACCTGGATATACACACACACTCACTCACACGCCTACACACGCTCTCAAACACTGATGCACACCGCAGCATCCGCCCACAAAGCAGCCTTTGTAGTGGTGGTTCAGATCCTCCCTACTATGATTAAGATGGTCTCGTTTTTATTCTTAATCAGCTTGCGTTATTTTTAAACCCAGACAGATCTGTGTGTGTGTGTTTGTGCGTGTGTCGGTGTTTTTTTTACTACAGACAACAAAAGCCCTCCAGCATGAAGTATCTTGCAAATTATTGATGCGTTTGAGCAGCTTCACCCTCATACAGGCAGCTCTGTGCGGCGCATGACTGAATGCACATGCAGAATCACCCCAAGAGGGAAAAGGACAAAAAAACCAAAAAAAAAAAACAAGAGAGCAGAAAGAAGGCCATGAAGGCAGGGACAGAGATGACGTGTTGTTTCGGAAGTGAGTTTACTTACATATAAGTCTGCAGCTCCGTAAAACCCATCCTGATACACCACGCTGAGAGCAGGGGGAGCGAAGAGGGGGCGGACATGGCAGATGTACAGAGAAGACGGGGGAAGCGGAGTGGGAAGGTACAGGAGGGGAGGGTGTGGTGGAGTGGAAGGAGGGGTGCAAACGGAGTGGTGCACAGTCCCCCAAAAAACCCCAAGGTGGATGAGGATCACAACACAGCATAAACAAAGAGAGGGAACAGAGAGGAGAAAAAACAGAGAACAAAAAAAGTGTTATTTCACACCCATGCAGCATGCAGAGGAAATACAACTTCCACTTAAGCTCCACGAGTGCAGCTGGAAAAATGTATACGTTTCACGCCCAGGGCAGGGCCGGCCCAAACATTTTTAGGGCCCTAAGCGGGTTTTCATTTGAGGACACCATCAATACCAACATGTCAACACCAAATGATTTATTATTCCTAAGCTACTCTATGTGTGTAACATACCCGTAATCATTAGCATAATTTGTAATCATCTTACATAATGCCAGCGTTGTCAGGGCTATTAAAGCTGCAGCATGTAACTTTTATAATAATTTTAATATTTTTACATATTTGTTAAAGTTATATCTTACAGTCACGGCATAATTATAAGGCAGACGATCTGAAAAAAAAAAAGAAATGAATCTAGCTTCTCTACCTTCTCCCAGTGCTCCCAGTGCTAACCGCAGAAACAACCAATCAGAGCCAGGAGGAGGGTCTTAGCACTTTCAATCATGTTTGTGCTCAAGTCAAGTCAAAGTTTATTTATAAAGCACATTTACAACTTCCTCAGCTGACGAAAGAGCTTCACAACAAACGTCACAGGTAGATAAATGATAAAACAGAATTTTTTTTTTCACAGATTATCTGTCTCATGTGATTCTGTCACAATATGACAGTTTTAATGAATATGGAAAAAAGCATGCTTGTGTAAAAGTTTCATACTGCAGCTTTAATTTTAACCATGCAACAGTAGCAACCAAAAAAACATAAAAAAGTGGCTTTTGAGATGCAGAGAAGTATTAAAGCTTTCCATACTTTTTTAATTATTTTTAAAGTAACATCAGCTGATAAACACCAAATTTACAGTAAGTTAACAAGTTTGATGAATCATATTTTCCCAACAGTAGCAGCAGCCAACAACAGAGAAGAAGAGATTAATATATATATATATTTTGTGTACCAACTATACAACAATACAGACATTTCTTCCATATAGTTTATATTGTTCAATATTATTTTAAATAAATGTATTTTATCATGCTGGCTTGGTGTTATTTTGGCCCCTGTGGTAGTGTGGGGGCTTTACTTGCATCTGCCTTGGGCCGGCTCTGCTCCAGGGGTCAATATGTCAAGTTTAATGAACTAAAACGTGACCGTAAAGTGCGACTGTTCCCTCTCTGACTGGGTCGTTTTATAGAGAATTACGCCTGGAGGTGGAGCCGGTTTGGAGAGGGTATTTCCTGCATCCTCCAATTTCCAGAGCCGAGTTTAATCATATCACAGCAAGTAACAGCTAGGCCGTAAATCATTCAAATCTGCTTTGATTGCAGTGGAAATGCAGCAGCGGACTCCGCCCCCGATTAGCCCCGTCATCACAGCACAACGACATGCACAGTACACAGAAAACAGGCCGAGGCAAAACGGGTTCGTCTGTAGCTAAACCCGTGTACAAGGTGACTGCGTTTTGCATCTTGTGTGTGTGCTTAAGCAAATCTGCTGACGAGCGGCGTCTGTTTATTCAAATCAACCTGCAGTGGTGCAATCCAATCAGAGCGCAGCACCACGTTTCGACTGCTTGTGAACAGACTGAAAAGAAGCTGAGGGTGACCACTGACTGAGCGTTTGAGTCAGACAGAGACCTGGGCGAACAGATTCGCTCAAGCACCACACAAAGCCGACCAGATTTAAAAACCGACTAAGATTTATTTCCAGATGTCCCGTGTTGCTGCACATATGAAGTCAACAGCTGCTGTTGACCAAACAGGAAGATTTTCATTACCCAGGGTATGTAGGGATGGCGGGCTGAGGCACGGCCGCCCTGACGGCGCTGTAAACGGGCCGGCCTCGGCCTCTGAGGTGGGCGCCGCGGAACGCCGCCGCCGTCGTGGCTGCCGCTGCCGCCGCTGCGGTTGGGTAGGGAAACCCAGGGACTGGAAGGATATAACATGGGTTTGTTGAGGACTCTGGTGATGAAGGTGAGAATGTCGCTGCGATCATTTGGCAGACGGCAGACGCCCTTACCTGCGTAGATCTCGGGCCCATATACCGCTCCCACCATGGGACTTAGCTTCCACCCTGCTGATTGGTAACAGAGACGGGCAAAGGCAAGCAATGAAAGAAGCACTTTAAAAAACTTTTACCTTTACGTTCAATAAATAGAAAATGTTATTCACTTTACAATTTGCCTAAGTACTCCAATGCACCACTTTCACTTTGCACTGTGTTATTTGTTTGGTGTTTATTACTGCAAACAGTGATTCACCACGGCTCTATTCCAGCTGTGGCTAGCATACTCCCACACATTAACATAGCAGATGTTACTAGCATCGTGGCTAATGTAGCAACAAGTGGGAACTACTAAATTCCAACTCAGCAGAACCTGTTGACTGCTGTTAGCCAATAGGCTATTAGTAGCAAGTTAGCTAATGCTAGCTAGCATACTATCTACGTTCAACACAAAATACTAGTGCTAGCTATTATAATAAAAATGACGTTAGTAGCATGTTAGCTAATGGCGGCATATTACCTGATGATAGTGTGCTAAATTATAGTGCTTAGTGTTTAGCGCTAGTGATAGCGAGAAGGTCACTGTTAGCATGTTAGCTAGAAAATTATCAATTGTTGCATAATGCTAAATTCCAGCAGTGTAGAGAACATTAGCTACTGTTAGCTAACATGCTATTAGAAATATGTTCTATATTGTGATTTAACCAGTTAATTCTGCTATTTTCTTCCATGCTGACTCTTCAGTTTTCAAAATACCTCTAAAAATATGAATAATTAATCAACTACAGTCGGTTGGTGTGCTTTGACTTCAGTTTCTTCAACACTTTTCTATACATATTTCTGCTCTTATATTTTTACAACTTTGTACTCTTTACCAAAGACTACTGCTTTCAGTTCAGTTGCTTTACCAGTTAGTTTTAGCATCATAGCATTTTCTGAAGAAATGCATTTTATGTACAGTTTATGATGCTGTGATAGTTTTTTTCTATGAGAGCTTGAACTACTGCACAAGTTGTTTTGATAAGCTAGCATGTGTACGAGCGTAATTAAACATTTTGAAGGAAGCAGAGAGGACAAAGTGGGAATTTCAGTCCAACTGCCTCTCCCTTTGGGTTTTTTTTTAGGTTCGGTGTTGGCGTGCGTCACTGCGGTTGTTACCATAGGGCAGCGTGCTGAGAGCCTCTCCATTAGGGTAAGGGCTGACGATTTTCTTGTTAGTCATCACCCTGGCGGTGGCATTATTCACCTGGTGGGGGGGGCGGAGGAGCAGACAGTCAAGCGCACAGACAACAGAGGAAGAGAAAATTAGCACACAAACTCAAAATTTAGGCCAAGGATGATGTGTAGCTTGCTTTTAACACTGTGAAGATAATTAACGTGCATATTGCTGATTATGATGCCTCCCCTCTGACAATTTTATTTGGTGTGCTATTAAAAATGATTATATAGAACATTTAGAGCGCTGGTTGATTTCCTTGTGTAAACATCTACTTTTCATGTCGAGCAATTTCACTCTGAAGTTTGTTTTGAACCTTAATGATGCCATGAGGGACGTTTCTAAGGAAAACATTGCAATATTTCCTCTTAAACGGGAGGAAAATCACAAATTGAGAAATATATAAACACATTTTTTTGTGACTAGGCTGTTTGGAAATCTGATGGTTTTTGCCATGAAATCACCAAACCTATAATGGTTCCTGCTAACAGCAATAATTTTCTCAGTAGAGGTTTTCCTGATGGAAGAAAACTCAAAGTTAGATATACGTGAAATCAGAGTCATCTGTAAAAGCATAAGGAGCTTCTAGAAAAGAAGTTGTATTCAATACAACTCTGCATTATGGCTGCTAAAAAAGAGAAAGTATGACTTTCAGAAGAAATGCTGAACATTTTATAGCTTATTTTCTCTTAATCTTTTGAGTTTTTAGCTTCCGTCTGCCATGGACAATTCTGGTTCTGCAAATGTTTATAATTTTTGGAAAACTTGGAGTTAAAACATATGTATTCTATAAGAAATTAACAGAGGCTGAGGTATACAGATAGCGATGCTAACCATGCTGCTAGTTCTATATCCTAAACAAAAAAAAGCTAAAGACTCTGTGGTTCATTTTTGTCTCTTCCTCTAATTTGTAATTTTTTTATATATGTCATTCTAAAAATTTTGAATTTGTTAATTCATCATGACTAGAAAGGCTAGAAAGATTAGCTGCTAGTTATGGTTCTTAAATACAAGCTAGGTACAATTTGTGTAAGTAGGTCAAAACATAAAAACTGTAAACTGGGAATAGATCACAAATTTTTGATTGGTATACATCGCCTTCCAAAAATAATGGCCCAAGTCATTTTGTAACCTAAAAAAAAGGCAAAAAAAGACTTGGGCCTTGTTTTTTAGGAAGGTGACGATATAACACACATGTAGATCAGAGAGCGGCAGAATGTAATAAGCCAGTAATACTCTATTCTCTAATGTGAACAGGACCTCATTGTTATCTAGTCTTCAGCATCAGTAATAAAAATAAATAAAATCTACTTTATTACAGAAAGAAAGCGTTAGCTGTCAGGGGTTTGGTCCATAACCAATAAAAAATCTTAAAAATCTGCCCACATAGCAACATTAAAAGGTCAAGTTAAACTCTGACGAAGGCACTAAAAGTGAAGCCCTGTGTTTAAGACAACAGAAGATTACGTCTGCCGTTTGGCTGGTTTAACATGAGATTATAAGATCGTCGTTAAATTATCAAAAGAAACTTGAAACAGGAGTAAATCTCTAGATTTCTGAGACCATGTCTGAGCAGGATTTTAGGAGTTAAAATCTACCTCTGCAGACATTAAAACGTCACCGATGTGCAGTAAACCTACGCATCACCAGTGACGACTTGACTCTGTGTCTGTGCTTGAGGGTAAAAGTGGATGGAGGTCGTTAAGGTGGTTTTCAGTCATGCAACAAAAAGCAAGCTGTGCAGCGGAGTTTCTTTCGGTGGTTGGCTCTGAAGGGATGCGTGAGGGTGCGCAGCAAAGGAAACCCAGCTGTTTATTTTTCAGCATGCGCAGACGAACAAAATGGGGCTCTTATTGATGGTGTGTGCATGTTCTGTGCATGCTTCCTGCTTCTTTTTAGAAGGTTTCCTATCAAAGATGGCTGATAATCTCCTTCCTGAGCTTCAAAGGCTCACACTTTGGTCCCCTTGATGTATCCTCGTCTTCCCTTTGATGGGCTTTAAGAGAGGCAGACTGTGGCTCTCCGTAATAAGCCGTCCTGTCTGAGAGCGTGCTGCCCAAGTTGCATGTTTGACTGTTTGGGACGCCAAAGATTAACGACCTTTTGGCAGAACTCACAGAGAGGGAGTGCTAGCATGCGGCAAATGGAGGAGAGAGATGGGGTCGAGGAATGAGCGCGTTCGAGCACACACGCACACACGCCCACACCACTCTCCCATTTAGAGAGGGAACCATTAAAGCCTCGGCTGTCGTTCGTTCGCATTGCCTCCTCTGGTGAGTCACGTTCTTTATCTGCAGAGCTTCATTCAAATGGAAATGAGGTTTGCCTCATTTTTCCATCATTGCAGATGTCAAGGTCAGGGGCAAATGACTCAATTAGCCTAGCCTAGCTAGCCTGTCGCACACAGCTGTCCAGATGTTGCGGAATGGAAAGGGGAATCAAGAAATCCCTTCAAATGGAGGAGCGTTTGGTCTGTATGTAATCAGATGGCGCTACCAGTTCAGTTTAGTGGATGTAAATTGTGGGTCTGTATACGGCGCCTTGCAAAAGTATTTACACCCAATTAACTTTTTACTCATTTTGTGACATTGCAACAACTACTATTTGTAATGTATTTTATCTGGATTTTATGTGGCAGACCAACGGAACATAGTAAAACAAAAATGATGAGTAGATAGAAAAAATAATAATCTGGAAAGTGTTGTGTGCATTTGTATTCAGTCTATTTAAGGTGATACTCTTGAATAAAATCCACTGCAGCCAATTGTATGGAGCTAAATAGGAGCAATAAAGTTTGCAAAACATTTTGTTTTTAAAGTAAACTAAAAAAGGTCGATTTAAAACAAAAAACCCTGAAACTAAAGAAAAATACAATCGGAAACTGAAAAGTAAACTCAAACTTTTATTTTTCAATTTACTTTTTTCCCCATTTTTAAATCTTTTTTTCAACTTGAATTTTGTTTTTCACTTTTTATTGTTAACAAATTTTATGGCACCAATTTAGCTCCGTACAATCACTTTAAGACATCGCCTTCTTTGTACACAGAGTCCACATGTTTGTGCTTTGATTTTAGAATAAATGAAGTTGTTGTTCAGTCAAAACTGACAAGCTGGGCTTTATACTTTATTGAAATTGATTAAATGATGCCGTAGCTCCTACTGCACACATTTCTTCAAAGAGTTGATGGCCGTGGGCGGGAAATGTCCTTTTTTTTTTTTTTTTTTCCAGCTTGTTGAGCTTTCTTAAGTCACTGGATCTGATGCCGTTGGTCAAGGAGAGCCCAGACTGCAGTTTTCTGTCGGATCACCAATGTTTCAAAAACCTGCACAGGTTGATCAGGTGTAATCAAATCAACTAAAAACGGTAAAATATACTTTGAAAACGTATCGTTTGAGTTGGTCCGTCACATAAAATCCCAGTGAAATGTATTGAAGTTTGAGATTGAAGCAAAATCCAGTGATGTCTGAATACTGTCCCAAGGCACTGCATATGGACACAATGATAAGTGCATTTGGGTCATGCATAATCAATGAAATGGGACATGAACACATGCAAATCAACAGAGACCAATATGGAAGGCAAAGTGTTCATGATTTCGATAACATTCATCCTTTCTCATCCCACTTTTGCCCTCCCAGTCCAGCCTGGCCGATAAATCCGGACAAAAAAACAAAAACAAAACAAAAACAAAAAACAAATCACATTTCCATATGAAACCAAACTTGTGGGGTTTACGTACCTAAAAGAATAAATGCAGTTTTAAATTAAATACAAAAAGAGAGGGAGAGAAAGAGGGAGGTGCAAAAAACATTTGTTTGATAAAATTAATAATCATCTAAACAAAAAAATTACACACAGCCATATACAGGCGCATCACATGACCCAGAGTGAGTTACAAACTAAATCAACCAAAAAAAAGAAAAAAAGAAAAAACTTAGCCAATCAGCAAGCTTCGGATGCAGAATAGAGACCAATCAAAACAATCTAGAGCACTCCCACGTCAAACACATAAGAGACAAAGATGAGACGGGAACGTTAGGGGTGAGGGATGCAGGTGAGAAGTAAAGAGACAGAGCCAGTCCGTATTCAGAAACAGGGAAACATAAAGATGAAAAAAAAGAGGGAAAATAAGTTTACACAAGCAACACAAGGAAAAAAAAATCAATAAATTACTGTTGAAAACGTATATATACCAAAGTGCATCATTCAAATAAAGCAATTACATTTGGTGACCATTCTCCTGAAAAAATCTCATCATATGTGGTGGGTTGAGAAACAGAGCACCAAAGGATGGAGGGAACAGAGAGACAGCGAGATACAGAGGGAGAGATGAAGGTAGCAAAGGTAGAAAGAAAGAAAGAGAGAGAGAGAGAAAGAGAGAGAGAGCAATTCTCATTCCCAAAAAAGGAGGAAAGTAAAAAAAACCAAAACAACAAACATGAGACACTTTGCCAGGCATTAAAATTTCGTGTCACAAACTTAGGACCAGTACACTGTAACTACTACTACGACTACTAATACACAGACAATCCACTACAAGAAAACCAAACCAAACAGAAAAGAAAATGGCAGCAGAAGAAAGGCCCAAAACAGCAAAGGTAAACCCCATATCGGTTTAGAGATGCATATGGTTAGAAAAAAACAAAAGCAAAAAACTAGCTTGATCGAGTGAGTGACCAGAAGTCAGTTGCACCAGCTCTTCGTTCTCTGAATATGTTTGATGTTTAATAATCGGAGTTGCTTTATATTAGTCTATTTTGGATCAAACCAAAGAGGAAGGTGTAACAACAAGAGGCATGACGACATTTTGTGGCACCACATTAAAGAAAAAACCCCAAGTAAAATCTGCTTTGTGACACGCTGTAAAGTTGTTGTCAGAATGTGACTTAATCTAGCAAAGTTGTTGTAAGCTAACATAATGAGCCCTAGATATAACGAACACCAAGCTACAAAAGTGCTAAAGTAGCTTTGACCACTTTAAATTATTTGTGTGAAAGCATTTTCAGTAGCAGGTGCAAAAAAGAAACAATGACATACAATGTAAATGATTTTTAAGCGATGCGAGAATACAGCATCTGGCTAACGCTAAAGTTGGGAAGCACCAAAACAAATGCTGTCAGCATTAAGCTAACGGGGGCTGAACTTAAATTCAGTTTGGTCCTTGGTGTAAAATAAAAACAATGCCAAAAAAACATGAATGACTGCTAAGCCCAGACAGAATAGCACAGCTGGCTAACCATTAGCCGCTAATGATGCTAAAGTTAGTCTGGGTGCTTAATCAGAGTTTTTTCACAAGTCTGAACAGCTTTTGACCATATTTACTTAAAATGTTCAAATATGTAATAGACAACTTTACACGTCAAAAGCCTTCGCTATATGTAACTTTATACTTTTTGAAAGAAAAAAAAACACACAAAAAGCTTGTGCCATTAATGCCTTTTTGCATTAGAACCAATTCAGAACAAGACAACCAAATATTTTTACATTTATGGACTAGGCAAACATGGACACAAATATCTCCTGGGATATTATTTACAGATTTTGAACACAAAACTCGGTTTGTCATCTGTAAAAGTTTTTAGCTTAATACTATTTAAAGCACTAAAAGGTTATTTTGTCTGAAAGTTCTGACTAAGTTTGACAATCAATATTCAAAAATATTTGGTGTAACTAAGCCAACTGTGAAAACAACTTTGCATTTGATAAAACTGCTTTAGCTTGTTGTCTGGAACTGTCCTCTTAGTCTGCTGTCGGACAAAACAGTAGATGACTTAGAAATAACTGGTAGCTAAAGGAAATTAATCTTTAGTGGAGCAACCCAGCAAAAACAAAAACAAAAAAATCTGGCAAATGGTATGAACAAATTTATGAAAAACTGGTGCAACTCAGCCCAGATTTGGAGCATTCCAATTTAAATGTTCATATAAAGTGAATTTAAAATGATAAAAAAATTTACAGTGCCTCGCAAAAGTAGTCAGAACACAAAAAGTTACCTTAAAAAAATTTTGCTGGCTACATTTTGCTGTCATGTCTATGCCACATATTGTTTATTTCATAATTTCACTCATTTTCCGACTACTCCACATAAAATCTAGTAAAAGCACAATAAAGTCTGCGGTTCTCATGCAAAACAAAAACAAAAAAAAAAGTTCAAGCGGTTTGAATTCTTTTACCAGGCACTGTAACAAAATTTTCCTTTCCTCTCGGTGAGATCCTGTTTTACATTTATAAACTCCTAAAAAAAAAAAAAAAAGAAGAAAGTCAGGCAGGGGCGTCACGGCCTCGTCTGCCAACACGGTGCGCTAAGCGCCGCGTCTGGCCTCACGTTAGGACATCAATCATATGCCTGCATAAAATCCTTTCCTTTATCAGCAGTGTCTACAATCTCAAAGTCTCAATGGCTCCAATTGCTAGACATTCGAAATATCTTTGCCTAAAGCAAACAGGTCAGTTAAATATATATACATATAAAAAAATAAAGATAAAAGGAAAGAAAAAAAGGAAATAAGAGCAGCCTTATTTGCCCTGCAGCTCTGCATTCGCTGAAAGAAACTGTGGGCAGCAACAGGGAGCAAAGCTTCACATCCTTTCTGATGGGGTTTCATTATACGAGAAGATGAATGCTGCACATATCGAGTCCAATGGAGAATTAATGTGTCATTGCATAGAAGGAGGTGATTACATACAGTCATTCCCAGTGAGGTGTTAATGACGTAGTGTGAACAGGGTATTACACTTAGTTAAACACGTCATGTCCACCTGTCTGTGTATATATAAATATATAGATATGTGTTGTGTTTATTCTTAAAGGGGCCAGACAAAATCAAAAAGAAAATCAAAAAATCAATAAATCACACGTGGAGATGTCATGGCGCTCGCTCTAACTGCACTAGCCTGGAAAGAATACTGTCAAATGCCTCTTTTCAAGGGATCAGTTCAGTGATAGATGTTTGTACACAACTTACCGTTGCCGAGGAAACAGCGAGTGGTTACCGTGGAGACTGACAACAACACACAGAAGTCGTCAGGGAAACAGAAAAAATATAATAAATAAAGGAACAAATCATCCTAGGAATAAAAGAAACCTAGTTGTCCCCCTGATTGCCAACATTTGAAATAAAAACAAACAAACAAACAAAAAATTAAAAAGAAAACCTGACTGCAGCAGTGTCAGCTTAGAGCAGACTGAGGGAGAGGAGGAGAGAGGAGAGAAAAGGAAGAGGTGGGGATGCTAACTCTCAACGCTCAAACCACCGGTCTGACCAGTAGCAGATCTGGAGGGGGCCGTTTGGTAAATAACAGCCTAAACCACCTTTAAGACTGGAAAGACACCGTAAGACTACGGTGTCATGCAAATGTATTCACACCCTTTCAGCTTTCAGGGATTTTATGTGGCAAATAAACCAACAAAAAGTAGCGCACTTTTGTTGAGTGAAAGGAAAACGACACAGGGTCTTAAACATGTTTTCCACAAACATCTTAAAACTCTTTCACCCATATCTTTAACTCCAGTCCAGGGTTAGATTTCAGGGTGTCTGTGCATCCTTCAAAAGTCCTACATTCATGAAGCTAAAATCAATACCTTAAAAAGTCTTAAAGTCATTAAAGAGAAGGTAAGTTGGCCTTAAATTTGTTAACCACCGGTCTTAAATTTTGTCGTGGTTATGACACGACAAAATTATGACACGGGATATAAAAGTCCCGTTTTTCTTACAGGACTTTTGTATCAGGCAAATGTCTGAGTTGCAGACATCGCTCACTATATTCTGTGTCTCAGGTGGTAAAGACTATGAGTAACAAGCTGCTATTACTGGTAGCTAGCTAGCTTTCTTGCATTTTCCATGGGAAAGTGTGAACTTATCAGCAGTCGGCTAGACGACGTTCACAAAAAAAACATACAAAACAGCTAGCTAGTTTTTTGTTGATAAATGTAAATTTATTGGCAGTTGGCTGGATGACATCTGCAAATTTCCTGAAAAAAAGGCATTTCTTTTGTACATTTCAGTTGTGATATAGGTCTTAAATTGTATTCATAACGGTCTTTAAAAGTCTTAAATTAGAGATGGTGAACCCTGCAGAAACTCTGGATTAGGTATAAGACTGTAGCGTGGCACAGGGATTCACCTTAAAGGAAAACAATGACTCTACACAAACAGCCTGAGCTGCCATGGAATGGCAAAAGTCTAAAAACAAGCTACAAACACTCACTCCATACTTTGCCAGACTATTTCCAAATGGTTTTTAGAGATTCTGATAACACTTGAACTTGCTTGTTCCATTTCTAAAGCAGGTATGCCTGGAGTACAATATGTGATCATTGCTCTTTATGTTGTTTTTGAAGATAAAACAAACAAAAAAAGTGTGTTAAATTAATTGTTTCAACACACTTGGCCTAATGCTACTTCATAAATAAAATAAAATCTTGCTTTGAAATATTAGTCACGCATGTAATTATTTTCCAGCAACTACTCTTTTTTTTTTTTGCATCCATCATGGGTAAATTTATAATGAATAAAAAGCATTAAAACACTATTTAGTAAAGCATGTTATTATTGATTGCAAGTTGAATCATTGTAATTTTACAAACATTCAATAAGCAGCCCTAATATTAACCATCTTAGATCATATTCTATAAAAAGGGAAAAAAAATAATTATTTAATGTACGCTTTTTGTTCCACTTCACAATTGTGCACTACTTGTTGCTGGTGTATCGACTAAATCCCCCCCCACAATATGCATTTAAGTGGTTCACAAGGTGTGAATATCTTTTGCAAGGTGTTGTAAATTTGCAGCTGATTAAAACAAATATTGTCCACCACAAAACAAGAACAGCAAAATGAGTTTGTTGCGATCCGTTTTAAGCGAGAGCACTTTTAGTTAGATGAGGAAACGATTCTCATTCTAGCGGTGAAGTTACGGCATAAAGGGGAAAGTGTGTGTTGGGACACTGGGCTAAATTTACAGTCTTTTACCAGTCACCATGAAGGCAGTCAATAGTTAAAAAAAAAAAAACAAGCTAAAAATAAAATATGGAAGAGGAGGAAATAAATTTAAAAAGCTACATGTTAATGTCAGATAAAATAAAAATAAAACAGACGAACATGACTGGCAAGGAGATCACAGAGGTTTATGTGAAAGACAAATGAGTGAAAACAGAAAAAAAAAGAGAGAGGGTAAAAAGGACAAAGGTTGCACTCTTTTCAAACTTTTCTACAATTTTACACATGTACAAAGAACACAAAAATAAGTTCACACTTCAGTCATTTATCATTCCAGGAGGGAGAAAAAAAAAAAAGTCATGCAGGAGCAAAAATTTTGACTGGTCAGATTCAGACGGAGCTCATCTGCCAAAATGGGACAATAGCAAGAGGTGCAGCGTACCAAAACACTCGGTCAAATTTAATTGAATGCGTCCCGTCCAGGAGTTTGGAATGCTTTGGGCTGGACCGCGTCCGCAGGGTCAGGCATGCACAATTGCCTCCCAACCACTTTCACCACAAACATCCATGCAGTGAGGACTGACTGTTCGTATTCACTGATGCCCCACAGCACAACCATCAGCTTGCATGCAGAGCTGCAACACTACTTCTGCACACACACACACGCAGAACTCAGCCTTTCCACCCTTTACTGCTGTGATATCCGATTAAAACTCTGCGCTGCGGAGAAACCGTCACTTTCCTCAACACTCCGACAACAACAGATCGCCCACAAACGACTCGGCTTGGAACAGGAGCCGACCTTCGGGGTCAACAGGGATGTTCTCTCCTCTGGTAGTTACTTTTTTTTTCTCCCTCAACATTCCCGAAATGAAACTGCTATTTTGGTTACTTACTGTCTCATAAGTGGTACAAAAAAAAAGTTCAACTACAATAACATTAAACTGATTGAAACCTAGTATATGTACTGACTGGAATGTACTGATTGCAGTTCTCAGGCCGATCCCTTAACTGGTTAGTTAACCCCTTAACTGGCGGCATCCCATCCATAGGACAAATCAAGGTTGTCTGATTTTCTCCTCTTTAAACTCTGCCGGTGTCCATTATGACGTTTTTATTGGGCAGCCTAGAGCCCCTTTTGATTGACACCGCATTCCACCAATAATGTTATGAAATGACTTTTCCCGAGCCAATAATATCCAGAGAGCGACTTGAGCCCGTTTTGACATACCTGTATTGTTTTTGGAATATTTCTGACTGCTCAACTCGGAGACTAAATCTAAAGCCACAGATGTGTAGCCAACACGTGTCCTGTCATAAGGATATAAGGCATTTTAGGGTTTGTTTTGAGATGAATCCACCAGCTGCATGCGTGACCACGGGTAATGTGTGCGCCTTTGCTGCGTCAAAGTCGGGCTCTGTGCGCCCTCGTGCGTAACGGTGTTTACAGGACTTTTTCTCACCAACGGAGAGACACGTTGTCAGAACGTGTCAAAAGTGAATGTAAAGCAAAACTTCACAACTCACGGGAGTGGACGATTATGGCCGTAAGAGTGCTGACAAGTTTTGGATCTGAGAATACCGGAAACCTTTAGTCGTCTGCTGCTACAGTCAGAGCGAGGGAGGTAGAGCGTACCAAAGAGCGAGAATGGGGGGCAGAGGCACTGAGGAGTTACAGTCATTTGAAGTTTGTATATCAAGTGTTGTCCAAGTGTGCTATTTGGAGATGCCAAATGGAGACTCCAGATGGCACCACTTGGACAACACCTGTACATTCTCAAAAATAAACATGTCCAAAATGACATTTCTTTTTTGTGCTATTCTGATCAGTCTTGAAATCCACAAGCAGAATACTTTATTCTACAGATTTATTGTATTTTCCAGTCCATACAATCAACACTCAATGTGCATTTACAAGAAATAAAAATGAAAAATCTGGGTGAAGCAGAATTTTAAAAAAAATGTTTGTGTTACAAACGTAATAACTACAAACTACTTACAGTTAGAGTATATTTGACTGGACAAATAAAAAATGTAGCTTGTCTTCTTCATAAAGAGACCAAGCTTTTGCATGTAGTCCAAATTGTTCAAGAACAGCAGATGATTTAATTTGGGCATACCTTTTCAGCCGTTTTTGGTGATTTTGGTACAGCCAGTTAAGGGGTTGAAAAGAGCCTCAACAATTCAAATAGTTTTTTGGGGGGTTTTTGTCAGAAAAATTGCTAAATATAGCAACGAAATCGATAAGTTGGCATCCGTGGGGTGACTACTGCTAACAATGCGCATATAGATGTGACTTGGTGGCTGGTTTTCAGATCTTTGCAGAACTCCCAAAATTAAGGAAATCAGAGCCGATTTATTTGTGCACCCATAATGCAGACATGAAACACTAAAGCAACAACGCTTAGTCAAATATCTAGGTTTCCTTAAGGAAAAACAAATCATTTAAATGACCCAGCTGGATTCTCTAATAATCTCTAATAATAGTAATAATAATACTGAACACTGGGGTCCCTCAGGGCTGTGTGATCGGTCCACTGCTGATCAGATTGTCCAACTACAAGACTGCAGATCCACGTTTGAGGAAAACCTGACTGCTCAATCAGCGGATGATACCAAAGTGGCGGAACTGGTTAATCAACGTCCAGACACAAAGTCAAACAGTTTTTGAACTGCTGCCACCAGACAGATTGGCACTAAAATGATTCCTTTTATATTCTCACACCTTTGTTATACGTTTTATCCAATTTGTGTATTCTTCCATTTAATAAATTTCCACTCCAAATTGTTCAAGATATCAGAGAAACTCTCAAATGTGTTTGTCTGCCTTTAGCTGAATTGATAATCTCACCAAGGTTATTTTCCCTACTGTAACACAAATGGTTCAGTAAAGCCCATACCTAGAGACGATGCTTTGAGGCCACGTAAGAGTGAAATATGGGTCAAATGAGGAAAATTTGAAGAAATTATATATTCATAATTATCTTAGACAAGAAAAGAAAAGCAATGTGACTATCAATGGCTTATCCTTAGGCATACACATGATAACAGAAACAGCCATGGATGGGATGAGAGGAATGAACCGTGTTTGAGAGTGCATCCTATGAGACACTGAACCATGCTTTGTGTGTGTGTGTGTGTGTGTGTGTATATATACATTTGTATATATAATTTATGATGACTATAATGTGATGGGATGACAGAAAAGCAGGTAGTGAACTGTAGTTGGGCCACTTACATGGGTACACTGGAAGCATACAGGAAACTGACTTCTTCAAAGCGCAGAGTTTTACCCCAGACAAAAAAAAGTACGTTATAACTTTGAACACAGCAAATCCATTTCTACTCTCGTTTTCGTCACATGCACAAAATGGGAAGCCACGACAAAGGAGCTTTGGCAAATTTCCACTGACATGCACCGAGTGATCGAGTGCAGCATTCCTTTCTACGTCATCAGGTTTGTTCGGCCTCTCTAAAAGGGTCTGAGGCCGTCTGGAGGCAACTGCGGTCATGCTGACTAAACAAAGAAACGGATAATGACGCCTCATTACTAAAACTAATCCGCCAGAACAAAACAAACATGCAAGGAAAACATCTGCGTCGACACTACGGGCTCCATTAGCGCACGGCTAGCGATGTTAAAACATGAACCATGCACACCAAGGCCTCTTTAGCTAACCGCATGCCAGTGGACAGTTAGGACACAGAAATGGCAAAAGGCCACATATAGATATCACTATACAGTGTCTTACAAAAGGATTCATACTGATTTACCTTTGCAAACTTTTCTTTCTTACATCTACAAATTTGAAAACATCCGATTTAAGTGAACGGGTGACTATTAAAAGGCACTTGATGTCATGTCAGCTCTAAATAGTTTAAACGATACTGAAAACTATTAAATGGAAAAATATAGAAAATGGTTGTATAGAATTTTCCCTTGTTTTCATAAAAAAAAAACACACACACACATTTTTGTAATTAGAAAACTTTTTTAAAGAAAATGTAATAACATTTTTCTTTATTCTAAAACCAAATGAGAAAGTTTTTTTTAAGGTGTGCACCGATTGATCGGCCGACCAATCAGGCCTGAATCCCCAAATTTTGGACCGATATTTACGCAGGAAATCTATCTTATCCACTGATCTCATTAACCTCCGCAACGGTTTGAAAATCAACTACTGTTCCCTATTTAGCAACTTCTCAGATAAAAACATAAGAAGAAAAAAATAAATTGATATCGGCATAAAATCTGAAAACTACAATGGGTGCAGTCTTAGTTTTTTGTCATATTTTATAGCAGTTATTTGCAAGGTGCCCTTTTTGTTTTTTATCAAGGAATATTTTTTTACAACTCAAAACAAAGTTTATGTAGTAACATAATTAATTCTTTGGACTGAATTAAAGTTGCTGAGGTCACGCAATGCTTTGCGTCGACCTTCCACATAAAATCCGAATAAAACACAGTGAATAGGTCTGAGTCCTATTGCAAGACACCGTAACTTGAGGCCTGCATTTCAGAGCTTCTGAACTGCAAGACAAATATCCCACTTGTTCCGTCCAAAACGCGCTTCAATAAAACTCTGAAATCGTGACCGAATCTAAGCGAGAAGAAACGGAAAACAGAAAAGGTCCACAGTTTCTCTTCTCTCTCATGCTGCCGATCGCCTGGCAAAGCTACAGACCATCACCACGAGACGCATGCGACGAGACGACTGAAACACAAACACACTCTTTTCTTTTATCTTTTGCAGATTTCATGCAGAACCCCAAGGGTCAAACAAAGACACTCTGAACATGGGTGAGACTGATGCAGGATGAACCGGCTCCAGTGGCATCCGCTCTGCTTGCTGATTGGCTGAAGGTGGACAGGGTGGGGGTAGGATAAAGGGAGGGAGGGGGAAGGGAATCATGTTGCACCGTAGGATGCAGGTGGCTGCCTCTCTTTCTCGACTGTACTGCAGCAGAAGTTTAAAAAAATTAAAATAGAAAAAGCATCCAGCCTCATCCATCATGCAGGAAGTGAGTTGTACACGCCCAAAAAGGAGAGTGGGGTGTGGGGGTGAGGGAAATCCCCGTTGTAAGCCCATGCAGAAATCCCAGCTTAAAGTGGTGGATCAAGTAAGACGGGCTGGAAAAAATTCCCTGATTAGAAAACCAAAATCTGCATTCAAACACTCAGCACATGCTTCAGTAAAACAGAAAATGTGTAACTGTATCCAAACAAACCTAAAATCAAAAAACAACACAGAGATTATAAACATTGGAAAAGAATCCAGCGTTCCGTAACAGTGAGCATGCGAACGCCAGCATGCTGCTGCTGCAATTACCCATTAGTACCAGAAAGAAAGAGAGAGAGAGACAACAAGAGAGAGAGAGAGAGAGAGAGAGAGAGAGAGGTGAACCCAATGCCAAGGAGGAGAAACAAAAGAGCATCCGACTGCAATCTGCCATGCATCATACTGTCACTTTCACCGGGCTCCTCTCTCATGCCCTCCAGAGGCAGCTACACAAACATCATTCCAGCTGCTGCGTGGAAAATCGGAACATCGGCGTGGCTAACTAGGGGAGCGTCGTCGGGGAAACGAAGCCAAGGAGGCCGACAGGTTGACGTGAAAACAAGGCATGCTTTTTGCTCACGTTCTTGCACCCCCTCCAAAATTAAAAAAAAATTAATCCCAGCACATTTAAAGAAAAAACAACAAAAACCCCCATAACATTGCAAAAGAAAAAAAAAAAGTAGAAGGTGAGGTCTCTTTGGATTTTAAACAAACAGGAAACAGATTGCAGAGGACTGGGGGAAGTAGGATACCAGTGGGCTGCATCAGAGCATATCACATAAGGGATGATGGGATGGAGACAGATAGCAGAACTGATTGAGGAGCGGAGAGAGAAGATGAAGGAAAGAGAGAGAGAAAGAAAGAGGGGAAATTACCTCAATTTTACGGCCCTCCACCAGCGTGCCGTGGAGCTTTTCTCTGGCTTTCTCTGCGTCGGCGCTGTTTTCAAATGTCACAAAGCCGAAACCCTGCGGCACACAGCGAGGTTTGAGAGGAGGAGGAGGAAGAGGAGGAGGAGGAGGAGGGGAAAGGAAGGGCGACGGCAGAACAGACTGGGTCCGGTTTTCACTGCTAAAAAAAACATTTTATTGCCGGTTTTTTTTTTACAGCTAAAGTGTTCCGGTCTTAAGGTTTAAAGTGTCCAAACCTTTTGTAACATGAGCCAAAATTGAGAACCAATGCAATCATCTCAAATTTAAATTAAGAATCAATTTGAAAATATATTCTGAATGCCATCTCAATGCCGCTATACTAAAGCCTGACGATAAACAGAAAGGCGCGCTTACCGTCGCCTTTCTGTTTTAAATAAAAGCAGGCAGATGATGCAACACATTTTATTAATTTTTTTGAGTGTGAATACTGCTGACGAGTTGTTTTTTTTTTTTTTTAATCATACAGTGAGAATCTCAGGAGAAAATCAAATCTGCTGCTTCTGCAACTTTTACTTGTACATTTTTTCCTTCCACCAAACTTTCCTTCATTGTTAGCAGTGCCTTCTTAAATCTGCCAACTCAGCAGTTTTCCTCATGATTGTGTAGGCCATAACTTAAAATTTTCCTCTCTGAAATGGATTACTGAAAAACATAACATCTGTTGACAATATCTTTAGTTTGGAGATATAGATGTAGACGCTCCAGAAAGTGCAATCAAACAGAAAGAAGCAGCTTTATTTTATCTTTGCACGTGTACACAGAGCGACTTTTTACCCGGAGTTCAAAGGTCAGGCAAAGAAACTATCGCTCAATGCGTCTTATTATTCTTGCAGCAGCAGAGTTTATCGTCGCCTTTCTGTTTTAAATAAAAGCAGGCAGATGATGCAACACATTTTATTACATTTTTTTTGAGTGTGAATACTGCTGAAGTGTGTTTTTTGTTGTTGTTGTTTTTTTAAATCACACAGTGAGAACCTCGGGAGAAAATCCAATCTGTCAATCAGAGCTCTGACTGCTTTCTGGCATCGTGTTCACATCAGAACTGATCTCACTCAAACAAAGACAAATCAGAAAAAGAAACGACTCACCTTTGACCCTCTCTCATTGAAAATAATCTCTACATCCAGAATCTTCCCAAATTGCTGCAAAAACACCAGAAGGCAGAGTCCAGTAAATATATAAACGAGTAATTGACCATAATTACACAGTAAAGCTTCTTTGAAGCCTGTTTGGAAGTAGGAGGTTTTCAGCAAACGTACACTAGGGGTCACTATTATACCAAAGACAATTTTCAGCATTTATTCAGCATTAAACTGTGTTTACCTCTTGCTTGCTCTGTCCCATTTCCCTCCCCAGGTTTTGCGACTCACACTAACACACTGACACAGTTAGAAGCTTGACCCCTCAACGCATTAGCAGGACCCCCATGGTCGCCTTCCCCCCGTGTCCCACTTTGACTCTTTTGCCCACTCAGAAAGTGGTCGTTTCGCCAGAGCGCTCCGCCACGCGTCTAGACTGATTTATTGATCCTGCCCGGAGCGGTCCGTACCCCAAACATCTGCCTGAGGTCCGGGTCCCGGAAGCGGAAGGGGATGTTGGAGACGTGGAGGCGCTTGGGGGTCCCCTTGGCCTCCGCGGAGTCCCCCGTTGAGCCGCCCGCTCCCGTGCCTCCTGCGGAACACTGCGCACCCGCCTCGCCCTGAGACGTCTCCTCCGTCTTTCCCTGAGGAGGAATGAGACAGCGTTTTTAAACAAAAATTTAGATTTAACATGGAAAATTGACAAAAAGGAGAGAATAAAAGTGAAGTAGAAGGAAACTTTTACACAAACAACATCCGGAAATGCATTCCAAAATAGCTCAAATTCAGGCAGACTGGGTGGACAGTGTCTGCAAACTCCAAAAATTTCTGTCTTAAAGGGGCGGTATTATGTGTTTTCTAGCTACATAGCGTAATTTTACAGCACAATCAAGTAACTATGTCACCTTCAGTTGTTATAAAAATGATGTGTTTATCAAAAATGACTTAAAAAGAAATTTTATTTCCTAATTTGACACCTTGAAATTGGGCGTCTGTCTCTTTAAAAAATCCTGCTCTTTCTGAAACTCTGCATTCAGGAAGTCATCACAACATGGCTGCTCTATTAACCCTTTAAAGTTTTTTAGAAGCGTTTCACTGAGAAGCAGCTTCTATAACGAGCTCAGCTGATGCTCATTTCCACCAGGTGTTTGCTAATTACTGCTGGCACTAGCCAGGAGTGAAGGAGCTGAGTGGCGGAGTCGTGGAAGTTCGGAAGTTTGTTAAGTGCAGCTCTTGGGAAGGAGCTTCGTCCTTGAAGGCGGAGCTAGGTCCACCCAGGTGTTTTGCGCAGCTGATCGGTTGCCACGGGAGATTAAAGGATTTCTCAAACATGCATAAAAGAATCAAAGCAACACTCCAGATGTGTTTTTGTTGAGGGAATAACATCATAACAAGATGTAAAGCTCAAAAAAGTAAATTTTATGCAACACTGCCCCTTTAAGCATTTTTTTTTTTTTTTGCGGGTTTGAGGCTAAGGCCTCTAACAGGCATTTTATATTCTAAATTAAATTGTTTCGTCTGACTTGAATCTGATCACAGAAGCTAAATGAGTTAAATATTAGTGTGATGGTGGGGAGGCTTTCCAACATTGGGCTTTTAGCTCATCATCAAAAAGACGCTCAGCAGTTATCAGAAAGGTCTGGGTCCCAAAATTACGACAAAGTATAAATCAATTCCAGCATGCCATTTTTATTAAGATGCAAATTAAAACCAATTCCTCCCCCCCTCTAAATCAAATCCCTCTTTTTATTCTTCAATTAAATTTTTTAGATGAATGAGGAATAGTTTTTAATATAAATCTTCCAGTACCATTAATGCAAAAACATAGCTTTTCTCTAGTGAATTTGAACCCAGTGAAGTTAAAACAGTGCTACTTGAGGAGTTCTGAGTAAAACATATTTACAGATAGGCCTGTCGCGATAAACGATAAATCGATTAATCGTACGATAAATTAAAGCTATCGACGTCATTTTAATTATCGGCACTATCGTCTCTTCCGACCTTTTTCTCTTTCAGCTAATGAGACTGAATGAAAAAAGGCTCAACTCCGGTGCCTCCCTTCTTCATTTCCTTAGTGTAAAGCCCAGCGCACACTGCACAATCTTAGAGCTGCCAGCCGATTGTCGGCTCATTTTCAAAACCTGACAGACCAAACATTAGCCGACAGAAATCCTAGGTAAAACGGTTCGATCGGTTCGTTCCTGCCATGTGGTGTCCAACAATGGGCACAAAATAATGGCTACAAGTCCAGTGAACTAAATTTAAAACCAGGCATTAATCAATGCTTTACTACAATCTACCTGCAATGCATGTGGCTAGTGTCAGCGTAAAGTCCTGACCGAATGAAAATCATTATAACCTATTTACGTCACGTTAACGAAGAACAGCTGAAAAGTTACCGGGTTTATCAACTGCGGTAGCAATTTGGCTCCAACTCCTCCTCTTGTCATTTCTATATTCTTTGCATGTTGAATAAACATTAATGTTGTTTCCACATATCATCTCCAAAGTCCGCTGGACTTCGGGTTGCGCCGTGTCAGCTGTTTGGGATTCCCCGACGTAATTTCCCATCAGAAAGCACTGAGGAGAATCCTCGCTTTCTGATTGGCTGCCTGTCACATTCAACAGGCTGCGTTAAGATCCCAGTAGGGGAAAAAACCCTGATTTGGATCGGAGCGGCAACGACGATCTACCGTAACACACCACACAATCTTAGAAAGACCAACGATCTAAGATTGTTGTATGGGGAAAAATAGGAGCAAAAAATCATGTAGTGTGAATTATTGCATCAGGTAGTCGATCTGCCCATTTTCTCTATTTAAATCTAATTATTACTGAAGGGCAACATAATATACAGACTTCATAATCTGCACTCTTTTGGTTGAATGCAGTATTTATTTCCACTTTGGCTTTATGTTGTTTAGTTTTTTTTTTTCCAAGTGAGTTTTTTGTTAATGGAGACTGAGAATCCATTTTATTTTTGTTCTTGGTTGTTTTGTTTATTTTGTTTATCAGTTCCAGTATTTAGTGTTCTTTTGAAAATAAAGTGCATCTATCTTTGACAAGAAACCTCATGCATTATTACGTCATTTCCATTAAATCAGTGTAAAAAGATCTTCAAACAATATTATCGTTTATCGCAATAATTTTTGAGACAATTAATCGCTCAGCAAAATTTGCTATCGTGACAGGCCTATTTACAGACAAAAGTGCATTTATCTTAAATGCAAGATGTATATGTACATATATTTGTACAGTTTTGGATTAATTCATGCTCTGAGTATGTTTTTTCAGCATACTCCAGTTAGTAATTAATCGATTACTATATTAGTTGACGATTATTTTAATAACCGATTAATCATGATTCATCCGATTAATCGTCTCCGCTCTAATCTATACAATATACGAGTTTCAGTGTCTCAAATGAGTGAGAAAAGGTATCCAACTCTTTCAAGGTGATATTAGTTTTGGGGGATGTACTTGTAAGGGGATTAGGAAAACATTTGCTGTCCAATCTCACATATTATTAACGGAGGAGTCCTTACGTTGTTGTTGTTGGCTGTAGTCGTGGCTCCGTTAGCACCGGCTCCGACCTCCACTGCACTTTGGCCCGCGGCGGCAAACATGGCCCCCGGACCAAACTCCGTCCCCGGTAGGCCGTTTTGAGGAGGGGGAGGTGGGGGGAAGGTCGTAAAGGGCGGGGCTACTAAACCCTCCTGTCCGCCGGCTGAGTCCTGGGAGCCCTGTAGGATCAGGGAAGAGGGTGAGGCGGGAGGGGAGGAGATTGGGAGAAATTAACAATTATTCTCCGTTTACAGAGTGCAGGCAAAACGAGGAGAGGTAAAATTCTTGGCACCAAATGTCACACTCGCTCTCCGTCCCTTCCCTTTATTCCCTGTGAATAATCCCCTCCCCCACCCTGTCTCTACACCTCCATATCTCTGACAGGCATGTGTTTTCAGTCAGCCAACCATGAAATATTTACAGCAAACCCATCTATTATTAAGAGTCACAAAATTTGATACAGTTTGAAATACAAAGATGTGTTTGGGGTGGATGGAGGTGAGGAGGGGGATCAAAAATAAAATATATATAATAAAATACAGCGACGCTTTCAAAGCCACTGCTATGCTCTTGTTTCTGCGTTTTCCCGCTTGACTTTTAAAGCAGAAAATAACACCGCGGGCTAAATATACGTGTATCCTGTCAGCAGAGCTGCATCTGTATCTGCAGCTGGATGAGCTGCAGATTACAGCAAAACCAATTTACCAGCGTGTGGTGACTCTGCACCGCTGCTAGACAAAATCATTTTTCACACCCAAGGGCATCTCGGACTGAGCTGTATGAGAAAAAGCTTTACAGTAAAGAAGGAGAAAGAAATGTTAATAGAGAACAAAAAGACGAGGAGACAAAGGCATTTTAAACCAGAAAAACAAAACAAAACCAAAAAGTTTTAATAGTTAAGAGTCAACTTCATGTTACACAATCACACCAATAAAGAGCAACTTTAGGAGCCAACAGCCTTCACAGTAGTCAGATATTAATTTTGATTATGAATTATGAATAGAATTTAAGACTTGTATCATGATAGAAATGTGCAAAAATAAAATTGCAAATAAATGAAATGTACGAGTAGGCGAGCCAATAGCAAACGATAACATTGTCCAGCCAACTGGCGATCAATTTGCACTTACCCTCCGTATATGTAAAATATCTAGCTAACAAGCTAGCTAGCAAGAATATATTAGCAGCTGGTTACAGGTAACAACAATTGCTGAGTCACAGAATGCAGGAAAGATGTCTGAGCACGACTCAAACTTTTGTGCAACATTAAAGTCCCGTGAGAAAAATTAAAACTACATAGAATATATGAGATTAAATAATCACAACAAAAATGTAAGACCTGTGATTAACACATTTCTTTTTCTTCAACGTTTATTTAGCCCTCCTTATTTGGACCCCACAGGTTTTTTACTCTGTTTGCGGTCTGGGGGAATCACAATTACCGGGCGTGCGTTTTTGTGAGGTTTAGATTTTTTTTTTAAAGGTTTTTTGGGTAATGAGAGAGGGGGAAGACATGTGACATGTGTCAAACCTGTGACAGCCAAGTCAAGGACTAAGTCCTCCATATATGGGTTATGCTTTACCCCTGCGCCACTACAGCACCCGCCAAGATTTTTTGTGTGTGTGTGTAGTTTCGGGTACTGACAGTCTGACGAACAACCCCTCATTTCCCCACGCTCCTCCTACACGTTGCGCTAAGATTGCGAGAGGGTTAACCAGGATAAAAGTCCTTTAGATCAACAATCTCTTTTACAAGAGCGTCCTGACATTGCATTTAAGGGCAACTTATGTTCTGTCATGAGTTCAAGACATTTAGGGCTATAGTTTTAGATACATGAATTTAAGACTTTTTATGGATGTTCAGAGATTGTGCATATTCCTACAGGAATGCGTTTATATCACACTCTACATTGTAAATAGAATCTTTGCTAACTAATCATAATGGTATATATAATGAATCAAATTCTGGTCCATTCCCGATGATCCCATGGTAATGTCATGTGAACCAGCGACTGGCCCTCTGCCATGAGTTGTATCTGGGCTGGCTGACGCCCGGATACACTCCGTCTCCAGACAGCCTTTTTAATTAGCCGGAGTAACTAAGATGCCGCAACGCGACTGGGCTCTCCCTCTAATCCTATAGCCTGACAGCTCGCCGCTCTGCTGCAGTGATGGGCGCTCTGGCAGTAAGCAGGCAGCCGAGGCTAAAAGGCCCATCTGCAGCACAGACGGCTTCTGGGGCCTGGGCCCGACAGATAGGGGATGTCGCACAATCCGGATGAGCGAGAGATAGGAAGCGCTGGGGAAAAACCTGTGCTGCTGCATCTTATTGTACGTGCTTATTGTCACCAGCTGATGGAAACAAAGACAACAAATCTGTTCAAAGAGATAAATACAAAAGTAATTCGCTGAGCGCGACTCAGACTAGTCAGAAGACTAGGCTTCTGTAATTCCCTGGATGAGCGCACTTGTTAAGGCACGCGAGCTTGTGAGCGTGCGGTAGCCTGTATGAAGCCTAGCTCGGGGCTTCATTTCATACAGCACACAAAGTGCTGGGCAGAAGGAAGGAAAACAGGATGAATGAAATATTGAGTGGTGAAAAAAAAGAAAAAAGAGGAGGCTGAGTGCAGGGAGAGAAGTCTTTATTGACCGCGATTCTGCAATCTAGACTCTGATTATCTACTTGTATCCTGAGGCTGATTTAGTAGCGTGGGGTTCATTTTCTACACCGCCTTAAAGAAGTATTAACACCCCTCAAACTTTATTTCCCGCATTTTCTTCCCTTAAACGTATTTTGTTGAGATTTTATGCCACGATTGAAAAGTAAACTAGTTCAAATTAAGTCTAACTGGATGGAGAATGCCTAATTTTTTTAACTCTTGCAAAATCTGATTCAGAACCACAGTATGATTGGGTCATTGTAACATGACTATATTTTGATACAAATCATTTTGTTGGAGCTCCGGCTGTCCCTTTGGAGGGTCTCAAATCTTCTTGACACTCTTACATAATGGCCAAATCTGAGGATTGCGTAACTAATAGTTCTAATGTTTACATAAGATTTTACCCTCGAGTAAAAATGCTACAGTTTTGCTGAGTTAACTAAACTACGTGTCGTTGTTTAAAGCAAATAACACATAGCAATTATTATATTTGCGCTGCTAATATTGCCGTTACGATCGGTGGCGGGCACTCTTCTGCTAATGCGGAGCTAACTTTCCGTATTGTGATTTTGATCACTTTTAAAAACAATTGGCGCTCTTAGATTTCCCTATATGAATTTTTCCTGAATAAATTTTTCCGGATAAGTTTTGGTTATCGACTGCTAAGAATTCTTCAAGTAGATAGACGTTTATATTCATGCTCTTATTTTGAAGTGGGAGAAGTCGGTTCCATTTCCTCTCTTTTTTCACCAACAATTTCATACCAAAAAAAAAAAAAACAGTAGAGAACATGTAAACGTAAATACAATATCTAGGATGCATTTTAGAACATGTGAATTGTTTCAAAATTAAATTGGTCCTTGAGGGTTATAGTCTTTCAAGGGCAGATATCATTTGATTTGAAGTTAGCGCTTTAGCATTAGCTCAGTTGGAGTAGCACTTTAGTGTTAGTGTAATTAAAGTTTATAATTAGTGCTTTAACTAAGTTAACAGTGCCCACCACTGGCTACAATAATGTTGTAAACGACGTTAATTCCTACTATTTTGCTTAAGACAAGCGTAGAAAATCCGTTAGAAGAAAGTGAGATTTTTTCAAGAGTTTTGGAAGATTTATTTTAAAACAAATACACACAATACTAGAGGACTAAACCAAGATATGAGAGTTGTGGGGCTGGAGATGAGATTGCTTCTTGGTGTTTTGCTCTTCATGGAGGAACAGATTAAATCCTCAAGGAGCTGATATTAGCCGCCTAAAAAGCCTAGCTAAGAAACAGTTCCGTCTTTATTGCAGTAACGAGCTGTGCTCCTTTAGTTTCCACGCTGTGACTTTCCAAACAGCCGACTGTGTTGCTTCGGGCCAACAGAAATCAGACTGATTGTAGTTGCGCCGGGCAGGAACACGCCGTTCCCCACAAATCCTTCTCAAGAATCTTTTTTAAAAAAGACTTTAGAAATTGTTCGACTGAATATTTTAGAGTGTTTGAAACAGTGGTATGCCGTCGTACCTAGAACTAACCCACACCTAGTCGACCCATTCTCCCACCGGAGGTGCGGATCTCGCCAGCTCCTCCAGAGTTAGCTGGAGATTCAATTACATGCCGTTTTACCAAATAGGCGACAGGGATGGAAATTTATTGTTTATCGTGATAAATTCCGTATTGTGATAAGAACTTTGATTTATCGTTTATTTCAATAAATTCCAATGAATTACTTTTCTTTTCTTTTTAAATGGTCCGTTTTGTCAAGATTTGTTGGGGTTTTTTAAACGTTTTTCTACAATGTTTGTTCAGTGAGAGCATGTGCGGGCTAGTGATACTAATCACAATTTTTTAATGTGACTGGTGTATTAAAGATGCAAATGGGAATGTTGAGCCGCATTTGTGTTTGTGTGACTATGATGCTACTAGCTACTACCTAAAAGAAAGTAGTAATAAAAATTATTCTTATCACTTTTATTATTGTTGCTACAATAATTGCACAAAATATGGCAATAAAATGATACATTCATATTGCCCATTTATTTAAGAATCAAAGTAAAGACAGCTGAATACAAATGCATAAAAAAGCATATTCTTGTTTTCACTTCATAATTATACAAAACTTTGTGTTGGTTTAATTATATAAATTCCAGAGAAAATATAACACCAGAAATCTCTGTATCACTGATCCACACATTTTTTTTAATGCTAAAATATCTTAATGCTTCTAAACCCAAAAGTACAAAATAGGGAAACTTTATTGTTCACAAATAGATGTCTAAATAGCCTAATGGTGTAATAATAATAATAATAATAATAATAATAATAATAATGAGACAGACTGAAATCAGCACAAGAGTTGCTGACTAAGGAGCTGCTTGCTTCCACATGGCACGATCATATGGTCTAACAGAAAGAGGGAGAAAATGGAAAAAAAGACAAAAAAAAGTATGATGGGAATAATAAAAGTGAGGCCCAAGAGTGGGGCCATACAGGAAATGATTAGGCATTCCCTTTTTGGAGTTATAGCTGGCCTGAAAACATTAACAACAACAAAAAAACTTTCCGCTGTGAATTCTGACACTCTGGGATGTGATTTAAACAGACGGCACGAAAACCAAGCTGAGCCGACGTGACAGAGAAGATCGCGTTATCAGGCGAAAGGTTATTTTCTGGCAACATGACACGGCCGTAACAACAAGCAGAAATAAATAAATAGATAAAACGGAGGGGAAAGCACAGTCATTAAAGCACTCCACTCATGCACACACAGAAATGCGCAGCAGCTCGGCTACCTGTGACACCATATGGCTTTCCGCACACACAGAGCGAGGCGATGTGGGGGAGGGGGAGCCTTCTCCAGCCTCCAACTCCAGCCTCCTAAAGCGTAGACAGAACTGACAGCCACGTAGTGAAGCTGCTGAAGCTCATCAATCACAGTAATACATGATAATTAGACTAGTGGAACCGACTGCCGTCTGCAGAGAGAGAGCCGCTCTACTTATAGGTTCGGGTCCTGCGAACCGTCTCGTTTCTTCCTCTGTGGTTCCAGTAAGTGGTGTTTACCTTCATCTCCCATCTTCCTAACAAAACCCCCCAACCCAACCACCTCGACTCCCTTTGCTTGATGAAACCCAGGCGGTAATTTCTCCTGTAAACCACCAGCAGACACTATTACAGCTTACAGCTCCGTCTGCACTGCGATGTCCATCAAAGGACAGGCCACAGCCTATTTCCTTATATGGTCGTGTACGTGTGGGCCTTTCACCCCACCATTTATTCCATTCAAAACAAACCAAATTTATTAATCAAATATGTCTGTGAGTATTTGGAAAAACCTTTCATGCCCTCTGAAATTTGTCATAATTGAACCACAAGCCTTAGTGCATTGGGACAGACCAACATAATGTTGGTTGGTCTGTCCCAATGTTGGTGAACATTTGTCAAAAGGAAGGAAAACGCATGATTTTTTAAAAATTGCTTTGCACATAATAAATAAATACAAATCAGACAAGTGTGGTGTGCATTTGCATTCACCTCTGATCTCATCTGAGCAGAAGGAAAGAAAGAAAGAAAGAAAACACACAGAAAGAATAAAAAGACAAAACCTAAAAGAAAAAGATAGAAAAGAACAAACGATTGAACAAATGAAACAAACTAAAGAATGAACAAATGATTGAAAGAAAAAATGAAAAAACAAAAACAAAAGAATGAACAAACAAATAAAAGAACAAATCAAAGACCAAACAAAGAAAGAAAAAACAAGAGAAAGAGAGAAAGCAGAGAAGAAAGAACGAGAGAAAGTAAAGAAGATAAAAAGAAAAAGAGAGAAAATGGTCAAAGGCCTCATCTGTATGCAGAGAGTAAATGTACGGCACTTGAAATATAATCATCCATTAAATCTCGAATCCAAGCGACTTTTGCACACATTGATGCTGCAACGACTAAATGACATGAATCCAATTGGAAATCTGAGGCAAAACTTGAAGTCATGTTTACGTCTCATCTGATGGAGCCTGAGATCATTTCCTGTGGAGGATAAGAAAACACTTCATTCTCTGGATGTGCAAAGCTGGTGGGCAATAATACACCAAAAAAGAGCTGCAGATTTTAAAATCTTATCTTTTCTACTTCCTAACTTTTTTTTAATGTTAGTCTGCCATGAATCCAAATAAAGCACATTCAACTTTGTGGTAGGTTCCCAACAAATCCTGAATGAATCCAAGAGGCGTGAACACTTTTGTGAGGCACTGTAAACATATTTTATGTAGTTTTACAGCAGCATAGCACAGATGGTATAGTAAAAAATTTAATCAAATGAAACTTTCCCTACAATACACTGAACAATGAAAAGCCGAAAATGCAGAGTCAGGGTTTTGAGCCACTTTACAGAACTTTTAGTCGCATGCTGCGGCCGCCGCAGACCCGCATTTGTTCTCAATAGAACTACTCATTTCAAGACTGGTGTTCTCCCTCTGGCGACAACTAATAACTCCCTGGAACCCCCAGGAGTACCGCAGATTCACGTAGTCTCACACACAGGCTTCACATAGCCTCTGGGACTTTTTACTTTTTTTTTTTATTTAAGATTTCGTCTGAGCTCAAAAACCCGACTGAAAGAAGCGTACAGCTTACGTGTGAATCGGAGACGTTCTGCCGTGACGTGTGAAACTGGAACCTCATGACTCAAGCAAACCGGCCGCTGTCGCTCGGCGCCAGCGGCTTTTGTGCGCCTGCTGAGATCTGTGACACGCGGCTCGTCGGTTATTGACAATTTTGATCATCGTCAGCGTCGGCGTCGTTATCATAATCAGAGGGACGGGGCTTTTCTTTATGCCACCCTGGGCAATGAAGCCTAAAAATACAAAGCTGTGCCGATATTTAGATGATCCTGTTTCTGTCCGAACCTATTATAGCTGAGACCTTTTGTTAAATAGAATAATATATTGAAAAATTAGTCCAAGATATTTTAAAGTATAAAAAGGAAAGTTTAATATAAATTATTGGTAGATAAATCAAGAGTGGTCGGGCTTTATATATGAAGCTGCAAGATTGTTTGGATGGACAGAAACCAGGTTGTCCACATAAAAGAATAGGGTTAATATTAATTAATGTATCAATTAGAGATGCGGCAATAAATCGACCCCAATTTCCTTAATTTTGGCCAATACTTATGTCTGAAACCGATCTTATACACCAATCTTATTTGCCTCTGCAAAGGCCTGAAAATGCGCAGTTATCAATATCAACTTAGCGACTTTGTAGATGTATTTAGAGACTTTTCAGACAAAAAAAAAAAACAAACAAACAAAAAAAAACGGTATCTGTCAAAATCGGAATAGTTTCCACTTACATGATTTATTGATTTGTTTTTCCCTCTTTTCTCATTCCTTTCTTTCTACCAAAAACTAGATGACAAAAGTCTTCAGTCTTGTGCTTTGGTCTAAACTAGGCCCTTTTTTTGGAAGGACAATTTTGTTTACAGACACTTAATGCATTTTATTCGTTGATTCTGTTTTGTTAATTTATTTCGGATATTTAAAATGTCTCCCAGTTCCAGTGTTAAATGCTAATCAGAATTTAAGTAAGTTTATTGATCTTTGGGAATGTGTTATTGCGTCATTATGCTATTACCGTTATGTTACAAGAAAATAGTCTCAAAACAACAATAATATTGGTTATCGCAATAACATCTGGGAGAATTCATCATTTCAGAAAATCCGTTATTGTGACAGGCCTATAAACAATACATAAGTATTTAAAAATTATGAATTGAAGTAGAGGGTAGGAGGGAGATAACATCTAGCTACTGATCAGGATATGTCCCAAATCAATACATCAATTCATGTACGTCACTACCCATGAATGTATTGTAATTTGCATTAGTGGAAGAACATTTTCTGTTGCAGATAGGGTATCAAATCTGGCTCCTACCCAGGGGCCTTTATCCTTACCCGGCCCTGGTCGCTCCTCTACGGTTTTTAGATGTTCCAGACATGCTGCTGGGCTGTTTGGACACACCTCTGTGTTCCACATCAACGCGCGGTGCGAGGCGACTTTCACACCTCACCTCCGACTGCACGCAGCTCGGGAGCCTGAGACGGCGGGCGCTCAGAGCGGCGCTAGCGTCGGACGGCGGGGAAGCGGTTAACCCAGAGGCGAAGAGGCTTCACACACTACATTAGGCCAGCGGTGCAGACAGCTCTGCTTTAACTGGGACTTCCAGGGTTAGACGGTACGAATCCCATTAATCTCACCCTGTGACTCTGTCCGGTGTGGTAGGTAGATGATTTGGCTCGGCATTAAGTGCTCCTGATTAAATCTCTGACTAAACTGATTTGTCACTTTGACAAATGTGCAGCACAGCTGGCTCAGAAATCTAAATCTCCATGAGAGGGGTTATTTTAATGTAGTTTCTCATTTTCAAAAAAAAAAAAAAAAGAGCTCAGAATGGAGGTTTTTGGTGTACTTGTGATTTCTTCATTTTTCTCTTTTCAGTTTGTGTTTGCTGGCATCGGCCTGATATGTGCCGACAGCAGGGAAGGTAGCCATAACAGCCCAGCAGGGACGGACGGGAGCACAAAGTTACATCCACCGGCCTGATGAGACCAGAGAATGGCCGCGCGTCTTTCATGTGAACTTTCTGACTTCACGTGACACAAAAGATAAATATGCGTATGGTAGATATTTTTACAGCGGTCGGGCTTGAAATGTCTGAATGTGGTTTCACTTCAGTGTATATTAGGAAAGACCGACAAAATGTTATCAATGTTTGTCAAAAGAAAGGAAAATCGGTTTAAAATCATTTTTAAACTGTTCTACAAATAAATAAATTTAAAAAATCTGGTGTGCATTTAAATGAACTTCTGGTTAATATTAATTAGTCTAAAGTTAATGTAACTTATTTTCCTTTACTACTGAGAAGAAAGATGGAGAGAGAGAAAGAAAGAAGCAAAGAAAGAAGACAGAAATAGAGGAAGAGATGGATGGATGGATGGATGCATAAATAGATGAACTGATGATGAACGGAAGTATGAATAGATACATAAATGGCCGAATAGACAATCCTTGGACAATCAAATGAATTGGGAACGAAGCCTGGAAAGAAATATCACTTCACTCTCTGTCATCTTTCCATACTAATGCAGACAGAGAAAATACTTTTTCCAGACAAAGCAGGATACCAGAGTGAAGTCTGAAGGCTTTCAACCTTTCTCATAAAAAGCAGTGAATCATGAAATCTTATCTTTATTTGCTCTTTTATTTATTTTATTTCTCAACCCCCAACGCAACTGGTAAAACTGAGGCTTTGATCTTCCGCAGATAAACTCACGGTTACTTCTATTCTCCAAATAACTCTGGTCGTCTCCAAATCTTCTGGAGACGGGCTGCCAAAAATAGAGGGAGAAAATTTGCAGAGCAGCGGCGTGGCTGGTGGAGTGTCACCTTCACAGCGCATTCCCACGCGGAACTACCCCCTCTACCCCTCATTCCGAGCGCCATCCTCCATTTGCCGTCATTCTCGTCGGAGATGAATAATGTGTTTAGCTTAGAGCTGCACATGCTTGCAGGGATATCGAAAAAAACAACAACTGGAGAAACAAGAAAACTCTTCTGCAAGAGAGGCATTTAAATTGTGAGGATAGACCAGTATGTGTGCTGTTGAATATATAAAAACGCATAAGTGGTGTGTAAGGATGAAGAGGTGTTTGTTCAATACTTACGCAACACTCTATGTTTAGTATAGCTTTACAACTGAACGTCGACCTCCAGCCGTTCAACTGCAGGAATCGGAACAAAAGTCCCAATAAAAACACACGCCGGGTCTTGGCCAGCACTGACGTGACGTCAAAACTCGAATCTTTTTCCCGTCAGTTAATGCAACACAGCTGGGGTACACAAGCGACACCCCACCCTTCAGTGTGGAAGCTGTTACTATAGGAGCACTCACTGTCTACGGGACTCAGGAATGTTGGCAGTCTTTAGAAACCCTTAAGATTTAAGGTAAGATCGGAAGTCTGCCAGGTATGGGGATGTTTCCGGGTCACAAAAGCATTATTTGTGCGAAAATTAAAGCTCGTTACATTTGGGTACGCAGATTAAGGTTTCACAAATCACAACCTGAGTTGTAAAGAAACTGTAATCAGTATTTAACTTTAGGTTTGTGTCATGGTTTTATGCTACATGTGTAACTCTAAGACGGTCCTGATGTCTAAAAAAACTCGAATATGCTCCCTTGTTGTGGTTTTACTAATTAGTGAAAGATTTCATAAATTTTAAACAGTTTTAAATATTGAACATGGGTGCAGGTTTCTGGTCGATCACCCATCTTTCAAAAGCCTGACCTGCCGATTACGATCCCGGCCGAAAAAGATTTCTTTTGTCTTAAATGTCGCTAAATATACTGACAAAGTCACAAAGTTGGCAACAGTTGGGGGAGGATTTTTGTTAAACGCACATGTGCAGACCTGACCTGGTCCGTAGATCCTTGGATAAAATCGGTTCCTCATTCAAATATCTGCCGATTGCGACCTCCTAAAAATGAAGGAAATTAGGTCAACTCATAATATCGAATAATCCAGACAAAGATTGATTGGTGTACATACTTTTAGATTCTGGACTACAGATGATCAAATTCAGCCTAGACTTACGGTAAGCTGTGAAATAATACTGTAGCTAATGTTGCTGGAAAGCTCCAAAGCAGATACCGACTCCAGCTCTGTTAGCATGTAAACTTTGGAGCGATGCTAACTAGCCACGTAAGAAGCTTGAGCTCTATCTTCTTTTAAACATCGTCATAAGAGCCTCAATCACACAGTTAAGCCAACAATTGTTCATATTATTGGCAGATTTAGAACAAACCTTTTTCATAATTGCTGGTCCGCTTTTTGCCTGTTTCAACTTGTGTTTAGAAAAGTTTATTTTTGTTAAAGAGGTTCTCTAGTTAGGATTGGCTGAGCCACTTCAATACGTTACAACAACTTCCATCGGATGAAATGTGTCGGTAGTATTAAAAGATTACTTCAAACTTAGACTTTGCCAGGGTTACAGCATGAGTGGTTTTGGGTTTAACTGTCAAGCCAGTACATTTCCCTCTGGGGTTCTAGATAGCTGCTTGCCTTTCCCTCACTATAGGAAGACACAAGCTGACAGCTCCAAGACAACACTTTGGGAAGCAAATTTAAGATGGAAGAAAAATATCCTGGTACTTTTACATGGCTAATCTTGTCACAGCCTTAGCAAAACTCTTGTTTTACAAGCTCACACACAGCGTGACGTCATTTCTTTCTGTAGATTGAATTATTAATGACCAATAAAGGCTGGAAAGGCACAAAAAACAGGAATCAGCTAAATTCTGTTGATTGGCTCAAAATCAGGCTTAAATCAAAGATAGGTGGAAATGCTGGAGCGAAGTTCTTTAATAGTGGTATTTTTGTGCACAGAAACCAGTGTGCCTCGGTACCTGCCTCTCTCAATCCAGTGCACAGATGGGTGTGCTGTGGTGGCGTAGGGGATAGCACAACCCATGTTTGGAGGCCTTGAGTCCTCGATGTGGCCGTCGCGGGTTCGACTCCCGGACCCGGCGATATTTGCCGCATGTCTTCACCCCTTTTCTTCCCCCTTCTCGTCAGCCTACTTTTGTATAAGTGACACTAGAGCCCACAAAAGACCCCTTTGGAGGGGAAAATAAAATAAAAATAAAAAATCCAGTGCACAGATGAAGGTTAAGCTGGTCGGACAGCTTGGATGACGACGGTAAAAAGAGAAAAATGCTGGACAAAACCTTTGCCTCTCCCCGACATGATGTGGCGCACTCAAACACGAGCGTGCGAAACACAACGTGACAGTGTGTGCAGTCAGCACGGAGAAAGCCTGCAGTATCAAAAGTAAACGTGCATGTCAACACATGCGGTTTTCAGCTGTCGCTACCTCGCATCCGTGCGCATTCCCCTCTTCTACCATCTCCATGCGATCCCAACAGCCGCCCGCCCTCGGGCCCAGAGGAAACCACGAGCGGAGAGCTGGACGTGCTGCAACAGGGCCAGAACGCAGCTCTCATCCTCAGGCTGTCTCTCAGCTAAAGTAGCACAGACACACCCACCATATGCTGAGAACACCCCCAGTACGCAACATCAACTGCATTACAATCTAGTATTTTGAGTTGGTTTTAGTGCTATACAGTGTTTTTACTCTGCCAGCTCAATGCATATATGCAGCTTTTGCCCTTGTTTCGCCTCCACCGCAGTGACCCAACACGAAAATGTTTTATATTACAATAAAAGCGGAAAAGACGAAACAAAAACAAGAACTTGGAACACGTGATGAACAGGACTTGGCCAATTTTCAGCTTGATCAGAGGCGAATCTCAAAAATCCAATATTTTTCCAGTCACTGAATGCACCATACCAGCTGCTCACGTCACTCTCAGGCAAGACGACTACTTTTAAAATGCGTTGTGGGGCAGTCAAAGCAGACAGCAAGAAACTTTATGTTTCAACATGCCACGACATGTTTGATTCATTCTGGTTTTCAAGAGAATTAGAAAGATTTTGAGCAGCTAGTAGGAAGTCTGAATTAACTACAAAACTGGTCAGTTTTATCCCTTTGATATGTCACGGAAGATGCTAGATTTGGAATTGCTCTTTTTTTTTGCATTACATACACAGCAGACGGCTTCTTAAGTTTAGCTAGCTCTACTATCTCTGCGAACTGTGCTAATAGCTAACATAAGCTGCTACAAACGTGGTTAAGAGGAAACAAATTTTGGCTGCTTTAGCAATGCTAGGCGCAGTGACTGCAGTGGATCCCCACTTATTCACAGTTTGGTAAGCTAAATTTAATAGTTTCTCCAAATTATTTGCAGAAACTACACTAGTCACAGATGTTTCGTATAGCTTCTCTAACATTTAAGAAAGAAATTTAAGCTTGGGAAGTTGAAATACCTATGCCAAATGTTACATGACATGCTACTGGTTGGCATTGGCAAAGCAGCCAATTCTGGAGTGCTGTTCATTTTCCTTGGAGCTGATTAGCTGTTTCCCCAAGACCACAGATGAGGAAGACTATACATATTAGCTTCTATGTTAGTGCTAAGATAGTTTCCACTCTGTATATTTAAAGTATATTTGGTGTTTTAAGAATTAAAATGAACATTTATAAGTGTCTTTAGATGGGGGCTGTAAGTATTTCCAGAGTTAAGCTATTTGTGGACAGTAATGGTCCTTGATCTTGGGATTCACTGTGACCACTAATTTATTACGCTAAAGGTAAATTAGTCACTGTTTTATTGTGACTGATGTGACATGCCATTTGCTTCCAACATAAATGACCACTCAGCAAGAAAGCTACAAAAACATTTTGCTCTATTCAGATTTCTTCCAAAGTGATAGTTCTTTAAGAGAAATCTGAATCAGTTAAAACCTTCATAGGCAGGTCAATGCTTTACAAAAAAAGTGTCACAAATTGGCTGCAAAATTCTGAACACTGCATCCTGAACTATAGCAAAACAAGCAAAGCAATCAGCAATAATCGGTTGCAGGGTGTTATACAAGGAGAGAACAGCAGAGCTGCAGGGACAAGCCCTGCTGTTGGTCTGAAACTCTGCCAACTATCTGACAGAGGCCTCACCTGGGCCAAGACACAGCAAAGCAGAGAGGGGCAGTACCGTAAACGGTACAGCCAATTACCTCAACACGAAGCCAAACCAAACTCAGAGGAAATAACCATTAGTGTCTCTGCCGTTCAGCCTTGCATCGACGGACACGTGCGCAAGGTAGTTTACGAAAACACGCTCTGCCGAAGGAGTGAACTTACCGGGAGCAGAGCTGGGTAGTACAGCCCCATCATCGTCTGATCTACAGGAAGAACCGCTGACCAGCTCTCCACTATCCCGGCGCTTCCTCCCTCTCCTTCCCTTTGCGTCTCTTCTCCTCCTCGTACTCCTCCACCTCTCCTGCGCCTGTGCCCCAGGACCATGAGCTGAAGATGGCTTCAGTCCACTTCTGTCTCGCACGTTTAAATTCTCCCTAGTTCACTCTCCACCTCCCCTGCTCCCCTTTCGTCTTAAACCGGCGTCCCTTCTTCCCACTCCCCGGCGCGCAAGCTCCGTCTGCCTGTCACTCTCAACCTCTCTTCTCCTCGTCTCGGCGGCCCGGCCGCTCTGATCCCCCTTGGGCCTTTCCGTCTCTCTCCTCCTGCCAGGCTGAGTCTCTTCTCTCCTCCTCTCTCTCTCTTCTCTTCGCTCCGAGGCTGTCATTCACATGCTCGCGTTACACGTCTTGCTGCTCCCCCCTTCTGCCTCCCTCTTGTTCCCGCCCCTCTTTTTAAAAACGTTCCCTCCCTTTCCGTCTCAGTGCCTCCTATCCATCAAAGCATCCATCCCTCCATGCAGCCACCTAAACCCTCCGTCTCTGGATGGAGTCAGAACGTTGTTGTTGGTGCCTCTTCAAGCCTCTTCGGGGAGAAGAAACAGGAAAGGAAGAAGATGTTGTCTTCCATCCACGCAGTGGCTGACTGAGAGAACAGAATGCGACCCCCACTGCATTGCAGCTTTTTTTTTTTTTTTGATGATTTATTTATTGCATGGCAGGCTGTCAGCTGCAAAAAAGCAGTGGTAGGTAGGCCAGAAGAGAAACTAAGCTGCGTGGGTAGGCTCCTAGATCACCATCTCTCCCTCTCTTTCTCTCTCCTGCAGCTGTCCAACTGAGCTCCAATTCCAGAACCTGGAGCTTCCGAGCTGAACGTGAATCTGTATTTCGCTGCATTGCGCCTTTTTTTTCACCCCCTTCTGGCTCGGGTCCGCCACTTTCCAACACTGCATTGTTAGGAGGCGCTTAATTTGCAGAGATGGGAGTGCAGTTCCTTGCGCTGCACTTTCATATGGGAGGGACTGAACTCTGCGGAGAAGAAAAAAAAAAAAGAAAGCCCTGATGCCAAACATTCAGGCATCTGCTGAGTCTGGCTAGAAACTGAGTCCGGAGGGATGAAAGGGAAGGGAAAGATATGTGGTGCTGGAGATGTAGAGGGGGTCATTTTTATTTATTTATTTATTCTTTAAAAAAAGGTTAGCTGGACTAGAGTAGGGGTGCAGTGGATGCGAGCGAGAGATAACGGGATAGGGAGATAAGTGGATAAAGGGCTGGCTGGAGAAAAAGAGCGAGGGATGACGGGATTAGAGCTGTAAGTGAGGAGGATGAGAGGATGAATGGGGGATGATCCTGGGATTAAGTCCACAGGCTGGACGCAGCAATAAACACATGCGTACAGTGTACACACAGATGTGCTTTGATTGGATTCAGGCTGGTGCACCTTGGCTGGCAAAACAAAGGCTACGACCACCAGTCATTCAAAGCGAAGAACGCAAAAAGTTCCCCATTACAGCTGTGGACTTTGTCTCAATATTTCAGATCCTCAAACCAATTAGGCTACGATACGAAAAGTTAGTAGACATAAAGTGAAATTTTCTGATTAAGATTTAATAAAGATAAAGGGAAACAAACTATTTGGACCAACTTAGTTATGTGTGTAGAAGGAAGTGTCCGGTCATCGGTTTGTGCTGAAGCAGACTTGGGTTATGCAGTTGGACAATGATCAAAAAGCACACCTGAGTCAACCTCAACAAAAAAAACAAAGGTTTCTATGTGCCCTAGTCAAAGTCCGAGCTTAAATAAGAGTGAGACACTGTGATATGACCTGAAACAGACTTTGCATGCTTGAAAATCCTCCTAATATGGAGGATCCTCCTAATATGGAGGATTTTCCATCCATATTAGGATGGAAAATCCTATATGGATTTTCCATATAGGATTTGGAAAATCCTATATGGAATTTTCCAAATCCATATAGGATTTGAAATAATTATAATTATTTCATTATTTAATAAAATAATTAAATAAAGAAAAGAGGGCCAACATTTCTCCACAGTGTATGTTATCACAAATATTTGATAGCAGCTGCTTTTGCAAGAGCAGCACAACCAGCTATCAGGTTCAGGGAGTATTTGTTTTATTATTATTATTTTTGGCATTGGATCAGGTGAGTCTGGAAAGCTTTGGTCCATTGAAAGCAGCCTTTTATTAATGTATGCGGATTATCTTTGACATTAAAACTGGTTTGATAGGTGACTGAAGCAAAAATGAGGAATTTATGATATAGCTGCACATTGGTACAACAGTATAGGTATTTTAGGTAGTGGTATTGGTCCGATAAGTAAAAGTTGGTCGATATTAATAACAGATGTTTATTTCCATTTTGTTGCCGTTTATGTTGGGTGTTGGTCATGTGATAGTGATGCATCATGGGATAGTAGGGTGTTTAACTGAAGCTGAGAAGTGCAATTGTTTTCTCAGGGTAGGCAAATGTGTGATATGTATATCAGCACATATTGGTTATCGACGGCAATATTAACATCGGGTATCGGCCAAGATTTTCACATCACATAAAACAAATCTCTAAGGGGGAAAATATTTGTGCACATAAATCGTACGATGCTGACCATTCTGAGGTAAAATCAACATACTTTTTGAAGCACCACAACAGTAACAACTTCAAATCGTAAAACATTGCAATGGGCCGCCTAAATGAATGCATAACACACAGAGAGGCAAGCAGCAGGGACCCACACAAGCTTGTCACCGTTTAACACTTTGATATTGACACAGGCAGACCTGCAGGCAGCTCAAACAAGCATACATATTATAGGACAGGAGCTCGACAAAGACAAATGTACTGCCGCCGCGGCGCGAGAGGCCCAATCTTCCCTAGCTAGGCTCGGCTAACTCCATTTGCATGATAACCAGCAGCCAGCGTGCTTGAGGGTAAAATATATTAACAGGAGTTACTTTCTAAATCATTTATAGCGCAATTCCAGAAGTGTGTGTTGGTTCTCAATGTGAAAGGTGACTAACAGAGTTCTGAATGTGCTTCGGATTGGCCGGGGTCGTCAGGCTGGGTGCTTGTTTCGCAAGCAGATGAAGCTCCAGGTGCTTTGTTGGTGCGTTTTTAGCACTTTGCAACAAACCGAAAATGGGCTTTTGAGATTTTATGTGACCAACATAATGTGTTTAATTATGAAGTGGAGGGAGAATGAGTCATGGTTTTTAAGTTTTTTTTGGCAAAAAAATAAAGTCTGGAAAAATATGGTGTGTGTTTTTATTCGGTGCCCTTCTGAGCTTGGACTCTGCAGAGCCACGTTTTGAATCTGAAAGTCTCCTGGGGTTTGGTTCGATTAGATTTACACGTCTTTAGGTCAATTTGTTTGCCTTTTTGATGGTTGGAGATCATCTGAACAGTATTTTGACACAGAGAGAATATTGGATTTAGGTCTGGACTTTGACTGGGCCATTCTAATTCATGACTATTCTTTGATCTAACCTACTCCACTGTAGCTCTGCCTGTATGGTCAGGACTGTCATCCTGGTTAGGGTTCACTTCAAACCTTTTCCGAAGTTTCATGTATGGGTGCACCAATAAATCGGCCCTGATTTCCTTAATTTTGGAAGATCGGGAATGATACTTAGTGACTTTGTCGCTACATTTAGCAACTTTTTGGTTTTGGTCTAAGTTGGAATCAGTAGGTCAGACTTTTAAAAGATCGTGATTGTCCAGAAACCTGCAATCGGTGCACCCTTAGTTTCACGCCAGAATCGTTCTGCATTTAGCCTCAACGGTACCACTTTACAATACGGCTATCATCAAAGAAGGATAATAAATAGTTCATAGATATGTTATTAATTAATCTCTAAAAGCTTTAGAAATCATTAATAAAGGGTGAGGAGACAAAATCGACTGGTTTCTTGCCAAATAGTGAGGTAAATGTGTTCACCTACATATTTTTATCTAAAGTTGTTACACTAAACATTGTAAGCACAGTAAGCACTTGTAAATGCAATTTTGTTAGCATATAGTCTCTCTCCCCCCTTTAATTAATGCATAATAAGCAGGTATTAATGATTTATAATGTATCCATAGATCAGTTTTCTATATACTAAATATTAGCCATCTGTAAGGGGAGCCTTATTGTAAAGTGGTACTGTCTCAACTGCAATCCTATCAATTCTGAAAAAAGGCATTCCCACAGCATGATGCTGCCACCACCATATTTTAGCCAGGGATTGGCGAGTTCATGCCATTGGTTGGACTTTATTTTATTTAGGGAAGTCACCGTTAAGGGATTTTATTTCTAAACAAAGACCAATTTTTTGGTTATAAAGAGACACAATATCAAAAGATTGAACAGATTTGTAAAGTACTGTAAGCTCTACTTTAAATAACTCGCTTCTGTGTCTCTTCCAGCTCTGTCTTGTCATCTTTTTTCTTTTTTTTAACGCCTTTTATTCCTCTTTTCTCTTGTCAACTGAGCATCCAACTAAAAATAACTGAACTGTTGGTCAAGCGGGGACAGGAACAAGGAATCTAAATAAAACTAGCTTCTAAAATTCATGCTCTGTCGTATCTTAGAATAGTATTTCTAGAAACAAAAAAGAAGAGGGGAAGAGCACAATACTAAAGACAGAGTTGAGGTTTCTTCCATCTTGTGTGGAAAGAAGGGAAGGGGGGGGGGGCGTACAGGCACACAGACCAATACCCCCCTCCTGTGGCACTGCCAGAGAGCTGCACATCCCAAACACAGACTGCAGACACACACACACACAGACATGAGCACAAATACTCACATATTGCAGCACTCAAAACCACATTAGAATAACTAAACACACACATAAGAGTCCTGAGACGGTTTGAACCGCTGAGCGTGTGCTGCTGCTGCTGCTGGAAGGCAGATAACAAAATACTCGACTCCTCTTCCTCTCCTCTGCACACACAAGGCAGTGATTACCAAGAGCAATACGTGTGGAGAGAAACAGAGAGAAAACGAGCGAGAGGATGAGAGCGGAGCCGAGGAGTGAAAGGACGGCAACATCCATGTGAACACCCCCCCACCACCACCACAACCTCCACCAGCACGAGTACGGAGCGCGGCTCCGAGCCGGTGATGGGATAATTTCGCCCCACTTTCCGAGGTTCGAGTGTTTGAAAGGGAAGCTTAGTCACAAGCTGCTCCGCTTTCCATTCAGCGTTCGTGGCGCGTTCCAAGTCGCCAACACCGACGAGGTAACGAGGCGTGTCTCCGATCTGAGGCGGAACAAACGAGGGGGTGCGGCAGGGAGAAACGAAGACGTTTACTGATTTCCCAAAATGAAATTGCAGAGTGAAATCAGACGAGGAAAAGAGGCAAAAGTATTCTTTTACAAAGTGCTTTGAACATGTGCTTTGTCATAAAATTTTAGATGTTAAATCACGTAGAAATAAGATGAGGAAGTAAAACATCCAGTTCATGATTTGATCTATTTCCTTGAGACTTACAAACTTGTGGCCCAAGATTCTCCATCAGAATTTTCTGCTACGGAACAAAATTTATGTTTCCATTATTTATGGTAATTTGTAGTAACAAAGTAACACCAGACCATCACACCACCATGTTTGACTGTCAATATGGGTTTTTTCCCCTGACATACTATTAGTTTTATGTCAAATATAACAGGATAGACACCTTCCTTTTAGTCTAGGGAATATTTTCCACAAATACCTTTTTAATGGCGTTTGAATAAAATTTAAGACTAAAAAACTAAAAATACAGGAGGATGATTGAGGTATCCTGCTGTATAACAGTCAATCGTAGCAAAAACTGAAATTTCTGGGGTCTGTTTGTACTGTAGCTGTGTCGTGCTTCTCACACTGCATATGACACTCTACAGTCTTAAATCCCAAAGAGCCTAGCTTTATCTTTTTATTTTTCGACACAAAATGCACTTAGCTTCGTGCGAGTTGTCAACAGAAGTGGCAGTGGCAAAACCGAACGTCATCCAGCCAAATTACGATAAATTTGCACTTATTCACGGTAGATGAAAAAAAGCTAGCAAGCTAGCAAGGGTATATTGCCTGATAAAGTCCCACAAGAGAAAATAACTACAAGATTAAATAGTCCTGCCGCAACAAAATTTAAGATCCGTCATCAACCTATCAGCTTATATGTTTTTATAAATTTTAAAGGCCTTCATTTTAGAAAATATCAATTTAAGACATTTAAAGGATGCGCAATCACCCCGTGTTGCTCTCCAGGTTGGCCCTTTTTTTTTATATCCAATATTAGAATTTGTTTGATGATCTGAGCTGGAAAAAAAAACCAAAAACTGAATAAATCTGTAAGCATATAAATACTTTGTTTTATAGTACCCCGAGTCTAAACAGAGATGCATAAAAAAAAAATTTCAGCAACCTTGAGCGTCCAATGACGAAGCGGCAAACGCATAACTGCAGTAGAAGTGATGTCTGTTTTGCCTTTTCTCCCCCCCCCCCCAGCTTTCAAAGCAGCCGGATGATGAGACCAACAACGTTCGACTGAGTCAAGGATTCTCAAAGTTTATTGTTGCTGAGATTTGCAAGCAAATAATAGTCTCTTACCTGACTGTGAGGTGCGTATCCATGGAAACCGGGGTTTAAAGGCTCATTGTTCTGAAAAGAGACAACAGGAGGGATGAGAGCGGCGTTAAGTTGCTAGGCTTCTACAAATGAGTGGAAAGCAGAGCGATGGAGCAAAACTTGAAACGTTCTCAAAAGGCAAAAAATAAATAAATAACAAAAATGCACCGTTACATTATTGTTGAACATTATAGGCAATCAACATTAATTTGGGGATTTTAAAGATGCATTTTTAACAGCTGTTTTTCTACCGTTTTATCATCCAACAAACAACTTTGGGGATTTTTGACCTTTGTGAATGAATTTGGTGAATGTTCCCCAACTCACAAAGAGTCTAAATTATAAATCAAAGCTAATATATCCATCTTTACCTGCACATTGTCCCACTTTTCGGAGTAATCAACAACGGTCAGGGAAAAGTCTGGCTCAATATTTGACCAGTTTTAATGAGGCCAACCAATTCTGATAAACAGAGTCCTTTAAAGTCAAAAATTAAATAAACTATAAGAGAGAAGAAAAACAAAACACTTAAACTCCGATTTTAAACAGCGTCTTTCAATAAGGCCTTTCAATTCTAATAGGACAATGATTCCAAACACACAACTATTCTGGTTTTGAAATGGGTAAACATCAAGTTTCAGAAAACTGATTCATTTAAAAGCTAGTTAGCTTGCTTTAAATCGCTCAGCTAGGTAGATAAGAGTTCTAGCTAGGAAGCTATCGAGCTTTAAAATGGTCAGCTAAATAGGTGCTGTATTGTCCCCAAAGGGAAGTCTGTCTTGGACATTGTACGCTGTACAAAGCTGCTCCCAGAATTAAATACGTCACAATAAAATGATAAACAATAGCCTTATTGCTCAATAAAAACACATATTGCTTGTTGACAGCTTTAAAAAAAGTGTGCGGTTTCTCTGAAACTTGCTGAAGGACATTCTTCCAAATGTTTCTGTTTGAGTTTGTTTGTATGTATTACTTTAGGAATAAATTGAAAAGTATGCACCCAGTTCTTATTTTTTTAGTAAACATCAAACTTGGCTCTTGTAAAATTATTCCACCCTAAAAAGGAACAACAGGTTCTTTAAAACGCTAAAATTAATGTTAAGCATCATTCACACCCAGACTGAGTATCCAGCAAGTCAACTTTCCCAAGAACTGTGATCCAGCCGACCCAACCAATCGGAAGCCACCGGCAGCACTGGGTTCCTCGACGACCCCCACGCCCCCAACTCAGAAACCCACTGTTGTGGTTAATTGCTCTATAATTACTTTTAATTAGATTATTTCTGTCTCTCTTGCTCTTTTTATTTTCCTACGCCGTGCCGTTTCTGACCCGGCAAGAGGATCCATTGTTTGCCTCGGCGCTACAGTTGGTTTGGGGGCGTCGGGGGTTTGGGTCTGGAACAATGGGGAAAGTTAACTAAGTGATGATATTTTGACAGCAGTAAGATGGAGAGGGAGAGAGAGAGAGAAATGACTCTGGGCCTACTGGTACGTCTCGCAGAGAAAACACGACCGCCTGGTGAGTTTCATGTCTCTGCACTCGCAAAGGAGCCGAGGCGCGAGTCTGGCTGAGCAAAAAGGAGGAGGTTGAGAGGGGAAGGCCTGGAGGGGTAACAGAAAGAAACACGAACGTGTCTGAGAATAACTATACACCCCAGCGTTGGGTAAATTTAATCAGGAAATATTTGAAATCCATGAGCTTGCGGGCTGCGCTAACCAAAAAAAAAGCAGATTTAGACTCAGAGGACTGTCAACAGAGTTAACCTCCTAGCCTCGACCTCAAGCTGCCTGCTGCAGGAATCGCTTCCTAATTGCTTTCAGCCAGCCAATCAAGGCCAAGTGTATGAGACGAAGGGCCGTGATGACACAAAGTTTATATAAACAGACGGCGAAAAGGCTATTAATCCAGAAGAGCTCTCTGTAAAACTGGGACTGGCAGAGAGAGAGAGAGAGAGGGGTTAATGGGAAACACAGATGTACAGACAGAGCTGTGTAGAGGAATCTGTACAGTACTGAGGCCCACCGAGTCAAAGCTTTGTTAAACCAACGTTCACTCCAATTAAAGCTGAGAGTCTTTAGGGGTTTTATTTATCATTTTTGAACGTGTGAAGATACACTTATGACCATTCTTCTTACTAAAAATAGCTCAAATTCAGACTCGATGGCGGGTGCTGCAAATCTCATGGTGTTTTCACAACCGACAGTCCAGTAAACTTGGTTCGGCTGGGTCATTCCAGACTTGTCGCCATGGTATCAGCTTAGCAGGCCACTCAGGTCTTCTGGTTCGGGTCCATCTCCAGAACCAGAACCAAACATGGAGAAGCAGCATTCAGTCCCAGAAAACCAAAAAACTTGCCTTAGAATCAAGGCTAGGAGCCCATTTGTTTAGAGATCAATTTGATTCAGAATAACTGGAACGTTGATCAATATATATGTGATGTTTATTTGTTTGACGATTTTGATAATGGAATTTAACAAAATGCAACATTTATTGCTTGTTTCATAGTTGGTTACTGTGTGATACTTTATGGTGTAGAGCACTTTGAACTGCCTCGTTGCTGAAACGTGCTACACAAACAAACCTGACTTAACCAAATTTGAAACATTTGTTGCATTTTCACCTGCTGCGGTTCGCTTTCACGCTGCCCTGTGTGAAATGTCAGATTATTAGAAGTTGTAGGTTTTCTCTTTCGTCTTTGGCAGAAAACCACAAGCAATTTCTCCAGCTAGGGCTAGACACACGCATGTTCGTTTTGGTTGCATTTACCCAAAATGCCCTGCGCCACAGTCCGCTTCCGGTTTCTAGCGTTCAGATATGCATTCGAACTGCACCAGAGTTCACTTGAACTTAGGTTTGTAGGCGGGCCTGAGTTTGCTTTTTTTGGTCCGCATCAGAGTTGGATTGTGCGTTCACACGTCCCCAAATGACTTTCTAGGAAAATAGACTAAAGTTTGATGAAAGCGGACTAAGTAGGGTTGTTGTAAATGCACCCTCAGTTTCCATTGCAAATAAGTAGAAGGAGCACATCCCTTCTACTTATTGGGAGTGGCTACATGTGCGACATTATTGGGAAAGAGTAAAGGTACCTGGAAGTCTATTCTCACCAGATTTTTATGCCTCTTTACATTTCACAATTTTGGGCTATTTTCACAAAATCTCAGATAAATACTTTGAATTCTGACAAAAAAATTTAAAAGGTTCAATTGTGCTGAATACCACAGGGCACTGTAATGCTAACACGTGGACCAATAAAGACGTGTCTGGACGGTGTGTGCTTAATGAAAGCCAAAGGAGAATAGAAACAAGATGGTTTTCATAAAATGAGCCGAATTTGAAGGAAATAAACGAAAAAATAAACAAAAAATAACATTTGTTATATGAGCTGTAAACTCAGACGGTCAGAGAAGCGGGAGTTGGGGCCCGTCCTCCCTTTTCCCCGCCTGAAACAGCTCCCTCTTTGTCTTTTCCCTCCACATCCTGTTTCATCTGGAACCAATTTCCCCCTCGTGCCTCGTCCCCAGGGGGAACGCTCTCCTTCACAGGCTCGCATTGAGCCGAGGACGAACCGCTGGTGATGCGAGGGGCCGAGAACCTCGGATCTACGAATCCCGAGGCACGTTTTCCAGAGACACTCTAAAACATCTGCATCGCCTCTTCTGCATTTACCCCCAATTAACTCCTTTCCGTTAACCAACAGGCCCTGAATGCGTCTTCCTTGGTCAACGTGATGGGGGTTCGTTTGACGCAGTGGTGATGAGAAGTGAGAGGAAACCTCGACGCGCCGCAGAAACGCCAGCCGAAACGATCCTAAACCATCAAATTGTAGAGTCTCTGGAGGCTCCACGGTGAAAAAAGGAAAGAAAAAGGCAAAAAGAAGGGAGGAGTTTATGGAGGAAAGAAAAACACAAGAAGGGAGAGAAGGAGGGGTGGATGAGTTTAGCAACATCTGGAATCAATCTGCTGGTAGAAGAGAGGGGGAGCAACGGGGGGAGGACGGCTGAGAACGAAAGAAAAGAAAGGAGCAGATGAAAACAGACGAAGGAATGTGGGTGAAAAGATGGCCAAAGTAAAGAAAGGGGAGTAAAATATTACGAAAAAAAACATGAGCGAAACGGAGACAATGAGTCACAAGTAAAAAATGTCATGTGACTTATATTTTCTTAAAGGATGGGGGAAGGGGCCGGGGGTCTGTACTTGATCTCTGCCTTCTTTATTCACACACACACACACACACACACATATTATGCCTTTGATTCAAAGACTTTGAAGTATATTAAATAAGCACAGGCATTTTTAAGGATGAAAATAAAACTGAACTCTCATTTCTACAAACCATATGGCTTTACACAATTTTTTTTTCCCTGCAACTTTTCGAAGGCGTTGGTTTCAGACTCCACTGGCAGAGACCAGAAGAACGCACAGACAACCAGTCACACGGCCGCCCACTCTCTCGGTCCCCGTCTCTTAAACTCGACGCGAGGGCAAACCTGAAAGAGGGCGCCTGGCTTTATTTATTTTCTTTATCTCCCGCCAGCTATTTTAGGAGGGAGAGGACGAAAAAAGTTGGGAGTAGCTGGAGCAAACTGCAAGGAGCGGGGTTTGAACGTGGAGGGAAGGAGGGGGGAGAAAAAGGGAGCAGCGGTGGTGAAGGAAGGCGGAATGACATGAGGTCAACAGATGGTGAGAGAGGGGCAGGAGAGCGGGGTGTGGGGGGGGGGGCAGGAGGGCGTAATTAGGCAGGCTGCTGCAGGCATCCGGAGGTACCGAACAGAGGTACCGCGGAGCGGAGCGAGACTCTGCCACTCGAGGCTGCCTTCGTGGTGTTAGGAGCGACGCCGGATCTAAGGAAGCTCCACCTGCTGCCGCTAACAGACACTCAGAGAAAAGACTCGAGTTTTCATTCGAGGTCGAGCTAAAACGTGCCCACGTTCAACTGAAGTGCCGTAGATGTTGTTTCATGCATTCTGGAGTTTTTAAACCCTTCAAGAAGGACTTCTTACTGCTACAAAAACGAAGGCTGGTCATGATAACACGCGATATGCGGGAGAGTTAAGGGGCAGCAACCACCGGTGCAGGGCACAGCAAATGAGGAGAAATTTGCAAAGAAAGTTGCGAAACAAAAAAACTGATTTAAGTTAAATAATTCTCGGGTGAGCAGCGACCAAGTTTGGCACTGTGTGGCGGCGTGTCAGGACCACTGTAGATAAAAAATGTTTAAAAAAGGAGAGCATTTCTGCTGAAAAATCTAAGAAAATGAATAGAAAATGTGAAGACATTTATGAGTTTGAAAAGTAAAAAATGTGCTTGAAAACACTACAAGCTTTTACGATAAATCTCAGAAATCTTCTAGAGTAAATTCAAGATTTCTTAAAGTAAACTATTGTATAAAGCCTAAAATATTGTTCTGTAAGCTATGTTGGTAAATTTCCAGTGACGGACATTAATCTTAGACAGTAGCCTAGCAACAGTCTGATAACAGGACTTTGATCAACTACCAAGTATCATCCCAAGCTAAGAACACAAGCAACATTGCCTCAGTCGACACAATGGTGCAGGATTTCCCCCAGTATAGTATAAGCCTGGCGGGCCACCAGGTTAAGCATTGTTTATTTTAGATGGGGGTTTTTTATACACCAGTGACCCTAAGAATAGATTAAGCTAGGCTTATAGTTGACGCATTGAACTTGGGCACAGGGGATTATGCACCAATTGCGTCGTCCCTGCACTTGCCTCTGAATCTTAGTAACTTTTAACATTTTTTTAATACAAAAACACTGTGGGTCTCTGGTGGACTGCCCTACCGCCCCTAACAACAGGCTTAACAGGTTTTCTGGAGGGAAAACTCTGTGGTCCTTAAAAGGAAACGAAAGCCAAATTTTAAAATTCATGCAATTTTGTTTTCTGGCAAAAGGAAGAATCTTGTAGAGTTGGTACATCCATTGAGATGATTTCATTCACCCTACAATATACATACACCATTTCACCAGTGCTAAAAGCTAGCATGAAATCAAGGCATAGCCAGGTTTTAAAAAGTTCCAGCACGGTTTAACAAGTTACTTTTCCCGTTTATAGTCAAGCAATTAGGTCACGGGGTACAACTTTTTGACGTGCAAAAACAATGGCGTAAACAAGCCCAAACGAACTAGATTCTTCAAGCACTTGAGGATTATTTTCATGCCTCGGTCCGGCCTTGGGAAAACAAAATGTATTCACAGAACGAGACAGGCAGAGCCTCTCAGGTCGCTTTCTTTGAAGCTTCAGTTAATGCGTTTTCTAAGAGAGTGGGAGTCCTAGACATGACTGAACAACAGGATGTAGCTTTAGGGCACTTGCAGGATGGACTTATTGATGACTGTTTGCTTCTCCGCTGCCTGTGTGGCCTGCGAAGAGCAGATCTTTGAACGTATCTGCAAACAGGTTCCTGCGGAAGCAGACTGCCTGTTTCTACAGGTAACAGACTGATTGATTAAAAATGTAGCGCGGCAGAAATCCGAGCTGTCGCTTTGGTTATTTGCACAATCTTATTTCATATTCATTTATTTGTCTTTTTTATACATAAAACTGAATGAAACCCATGTCATGTCAGTCAAGTGTGAGTTTTGTTGCACAGTAACTAAAAGCAGATTTTCAGCAGGATATTTAAGAATGAAGTGTCAGTCTTGTTGAGCTGTCAATGATTAGCCCATTTTGCACCATCAATAAACACTGTGCTCTCTAGTTCATCGAACAGTTTCCCACACATAACACAGCGACCTCCCACCTCTTCTCAGTGCTCACTTTGTCTCGTCATTTGTCTCTTTTGCTCCAACAAAACAACAGGAAAAACACTCAAGTCGTGTTTTCAAGGACAAGTTCATACATTTCTGCAGCTCATTCCAGCTGTGAGAGAGAGCAACACTTTCAGGTGCTAACAGGAAGGATTAACGTATTACAGCATTGTTGCTTCCTTATCCTTTTAAGTCTTTAATCTCAGTTATGTAACATCATACAAGTCAGGGTGAAGGTAAGGGTCTAGATTCTCTGGGTTTAGTAATGCTAGCTGTGCTGACCGCACTAATTTACCAATATGAGACGCCCGTTTTAACTGGACACTCAGAAAAAAATGTCAACTCAATTATTTCATCTTTATAGTAAACCAAGGAATCAGGCCAATAACATTTGCAGCATTTACACCGGATGTGGCTTGTTCCCACCGTAGCCCATATTCTGATAGAGTCTAGAGGGCAGTATAGAGCACCTACGGTAACCGGTGCAGAAAATTTGGGCAGCGTAGTTCCTGAAATGACATCATTTGATCCATAAATCAAGCTTTAGGGACCACAAACAGCTCAAATCCACAAATATTTAAGATCCCCTCTAAAAATGTGTAGAACTGCCAATTTTAATAGGTCAAAACCCAAACATACCTAAAGATTACAGCTGGGTATTTATCATATTGTTTTTCGCGGGGCTATAATTGCTCTGACCCACAGTTGCCAACATACAGTTAGCTAAAAAAGAAGTCATAGTCGGTGTACTCACTTTTATTGTTATCAGAACTGAACCACAAGCTTTAAGTCCAAATAGCCTACTCCTTTTAACTTGTATTAGTACGCAGAGTGCAAACCATAGATGCAAAAGTTAGCATCTATAGTCTTCCGTAGCACTGCTCTTGGAGAACAGCCAATCAGTACCAAGGAAAATAGATGGCATTACTAGATTGGATGACATACAAATGCCAGCCAATAGCACATCAGGTAGCATTGCACCTCATTATTTCACCTTCCCAAGCAGCATTTTCTTTTTAATATTTTAGATGTGGTCTAAGAGAGAAATCTTTTCCACAGAAAACTATGCAAATCTGTGAATCCGCGACTAGATGGGGGTCCCTCTGTAAATAAAGAATTTCAATACTGATGTCATATTTTGTTACATTATAGCTTTTACAGGGGAAACAAACCAGCTAAAATTAGCATCCTGGCAGAGAAAAGCTTCAAAACAGCAGCAGTAATTCATGAAGCTCAGATTCTGGAACGTATCCAAAGTTTAAAGGTGCGTGGCAGCTTAAATCTTAAAGTTGCACTCTGAAGTTTTCATCGGTGTACTTGCATTTTATGTGCTTCTCACAGTCTCCTCTGATTAAAGGTGTTGTTGCATGACAGATTATGCATCATTCGTGACACTCGGGCTGCAAAGACAAAGCAGCGGCAGTGAATCACAGCTGACCCCCATGTAAGGGAAACACTAAATTGACATTTGGCTGTGTGGGTGGAGATGGGAGCACATGTGACAGTTTGGGGGCAGCCTTGGAGAGGAGAAAACGGGGAGTTGTGCGGCTGTGGGGGAGAAGCTATGACATGATGACCATAAAGGGAGGCTGAACATGCAAGCGGCACGCTAAGGAGCATAACAGAGCGTCGTTTTACAGGAGAGAACGCAGACATGCTGAGCTATTCTTGTATTCATGCAAACTCTCCCTTTTCTCCTCCCTCTTTTTTTTTTATAGCCAATTCTTCCTCCACACTTTGGCAATACAACTGCTGCACTTATGTAAACAAAGCAGCAAAGTGAGCTGAACGAAGAGAGAGAGGGGGAGAAATGGACAATATGAGTTGAGCAACTTTTGTCTGGGCGAAATTTTTAAGCTTATCGCTGCCAGTTCAAAGGTCAAGGGTGACTCCGCTGCGCCGCGGCTCAAAGTTTAACAGCAATCATTAAACGGCGGCGGGGAACCTGAAGTCGGACGGCGGCGGGACCGGATTTGACCTCCACAAGTCAAAGCAGCACACTTTTAGCGCACAATTAGCACAGCTCCACACCACCAGCTCAACCCGGGGGTATGTTGAGCTTATGCTCTGTGAGAGAAAGGGAAGAGCTAAAGAAAAAAATCTGCAGATTACCTCCCAACCATTTCAAATGAAGTGGACAAACCTCTATTATTGTTAAGAGTTTTAATGCTCATTAAGAAAGGAAGAAAAAGTGTCTCAAATAGAGAAATGGATTATGCAGCAGCAAACCAGATTAATGAAACACAATGAGGGCACTTGGGTTATTTTATTATTTTTTTCTTTTTTAGAGAGAGGATCATGTAACAGAAGTTCAAATTGTTATACAAAACAAAACTGCGTAATTTTTCCTCCAGCTCACACATGTAGTTCAGATACCAAGATGGCCGACTGGACGTCCAGTGCAATAATCACTAATCGCATACTTTATTAATAAAAACGTAGTGGCGGTTTCCCTTATTTTTGTTGTTGGTTTTGTGTTTTCTTTTCCTCGTGATGTGATTTTTACTGTAAGGCGCTTTGGTCACCTTAGCTGGTTGTTGCTAAGCGCTATGTTAAAAAAAAAAAAAAATCAATAAATCAATCATATTTCTAACCATAGGGTGTTGAAATGTCCTTCAATGATTTTTATTCACTCCAAATTTTTTATTTTTTGCATTTTTGTCAAGAGCCATCGCAATGAAGCTACTATGTATGATTGTTGTAGATTTTTCAACTGGTGGAATAAATACTAGCTTCACAGTTAAGTCAAAATTACAGGTGCACAACATTAAAATCTGCAGTGCGAAATATCGCAATCACAAAGGATCCTTCTGATGCAATTTTGAACATTTCGGTATTAGTCCGATAACTAATACTGAGCTGATATTAAGGATCTATTTTTCCCCCCACCTTATTGCCGTTTCTGTACGAGTTTCAGAGGGAGTTAGCCATGTAGCATTTGTGCGGTCATGTGGCAGCCATGGTGACGCAGCACAGCATAGTGCTTGGTTTTTAACTGAAGCAAAGAAGCATATCGGCCCAAATCTTTAGATTGGTGCGTCCGTAATATATATTCTATCACATCCACTCATTCTAAACCCCAGGGTACTAAATGTCTTCCAGCTGGTCAGGCTTCTGGAGGCTATTGATGGGATAACATTGCCTGTTTAGGCCTGAATTACTCAAATGTGTTGCTTTGGCCTGGAGGTTAGGCTACTTTCAAAGGCACAATAAAGTAAAGCCTCCAAACAAAAGTCATGACGCAAAACCATCACATTCAAAACTTTACATTGCTTCATTTTTGTACCAAATGTTCATTATTACACCTTTAAAAAGAGCTGTGTACAATTGTAATATTTTCACAAGAAATTGCCATGATTAGGTCTGTCACAATAACAAATGCTGCTGGACGATACATTGTCCCGGAAGTTATTGCGATAAATGATAATTATTGTTGTTTTGAGACCAAGTAATATTATTATGCTAATGGTATAATAATAATAATGCAAGAACACATTCTCAGAGATCAATAAACTTGAAATTGTAATGAATATTTAAAACTGGAGCTGGAAGACATTTTAAATATCCAAAATAAATAAACAAAAACAACAAATAAAATGAATGAACAAGTCTCTGTAAACAAAATTGTCCTTGAACAAAAAGGGAAAAGGGCAAGTTACTTATTATCATCCAGTTTTGGTAGAAGATAAAAATGGAAATCTGAGCTGGTTTTACTTTATCATGCGATTACTTGATTTATTGTGTCTGTTCTGACAGGCCGAGCCTTGACGATGTAGCACTAAGGTAACTAAAAGCCTTCAGCTAATGGTAGGAAAGCGTCCATCCTGTGGGTCAAGTGCAGATTTTCAATGCCTGGCACTTAAATGGAACATCTGGTTTAAAGTTTTGCTCAAAAAGCCACTTAAAAAAACCAACAACAAAAAAAACCAACTTGATGTTCTACTCTCAACATCAAAAACCTATAATATTCAGCTACATTTTGCATTCCAAGTCCGGAGCGTGAATCCTAAACTGCATGCCGAGTAACCTTTAACATTCGCTACCTAATATTACTCCATCCAGCCCTCCACTTCTGGCTTTGGCCCATCACAGCGATCAGTCTGGCTAATGCTCTCGCCTAAATAAGCTTTGATTAGCGCGACACAAAGCCTCTTTACTGCCAGCGATAGGACAAATCGGCTCTCTGGATCGGAGAGAGCGCGGCACGCGCAGAGAGGGAGAGTTGGATGGGGGGTGGGGGAGAACTGTAGTCCGTCCGCAGCACCGCCTCAAGGGTAAACATCAATACGGCCATCATGGAGCTGGATGGACTGAGAAATGGAAAGATAATCAAAAATGGCAGCGGAGGGGAGGAGGGGATAGCTCCACCTCATTGGTGGACTGAAAGGCTGCAAATCAGGAGTCAATTAGCAATCTGGAAATAAGCCTGAAGGGGGAAAGAGAGGAGGGACAAATCATAGGACATGCAGGAGGAAGAGGGGGGAACAAATGGAGGAGGCTGCATTCTCATTTATTATTACAGGCAGACTGGAAGGTCAGCAGCCTCAGCAGTGGGGATCCTGTGGTGAACACCCATGCCAAGCTCGTCACCTCCGTCCTGACCGGGATCGTACATCTCAAAAGTTGTTTTTTTTTTTCATCCTTCGTAAAGTGCTTCTCATTTCTATCTCCGGTTTTCCTTCTTTCTCTGGGCCTTTATTTGGTCCACCGGTTCCCAAACACATCCCCACAACTCTCCTTTCCTCTCCATATTTGCTGCATTTCGACCGCACACGACACTTCCCCTCTTACCCCTTCTCCCCCCAACCCCGCGCTTTCATCCATCTCTGAAACTTTATCCATCTACAGATCATTTCGTCCTTCGTCTGCGCAGGTTGTTCCATCATTCCTCCACCCGTTCATTCAGTCGTTTCTCCTTTGGTCTGCCTCAACGCGGTCGCAGTCTGATGCGACTAGAAACGCACAGATTCCCGTTTCAGACTGCTACCGATTTTTTTCACCGTCTGATTGGCCGGCACTGACTCTTTTTTTTATTATTATTCTGAACAGAATAACCCATCAAAGTGAAAATAACTGAGCTTCAGGTTCAGAAATAGATACAGCAGCTGTGAATGAAATGAAAGAAAATCTTTTAAAAATTAAAAAATTTGGCAAGACCTTCTATATGGCTTACTAAAGCCAAACAAGTGCATTGAAGAACATCTTATTGTCTTGTAGTTCTCAGTTTTGATGCATTTAATTACTAAGAAAAAAAGCCGATTTGTTATTTAGCCAACCATCGATCGAGGAAATATTGGCCGATTGGTTATGTGATCGGTGCATCTCTACATTGACTAGTTGGTTGTTTTTATTTTTTGTACATATGGACTCAATTTAGATTTAGAAAAAACGGATGCAAAATGTTGCAGCAGCTTTCAATTAGAGCAATTTAACCTTTATCCTTTTCTTCTCTCCATAAGATAAAAAGTAAGACAACGAGGCATTAGATGTTGAATTCTTATGGCTTTTTGTTCAGGTATCCAGTCTCTATTCAGCTGGCTAACTTCATTTTCCTTTTGGCCGATCACGAATCGGCCGAGTTTTATATGCAAATTCAAACTAATCTCCCAGTCATCCCGCCGTGGCCAACTAAGCAAATCTGCTGCCAAATTTAGCAACTTTTCAGACAAAGAAAATGGGAATTTTAAAGATCTGTGATCGGCCAGAAAACTGCAATCGGTGCACCACTACTTCTGCTCCACTCGTTTTTGGCATACTGAATAATTAAAACCCAGTCTGTGGAACAGAACAGTCAAATCCGGACTGAAATCTTCTACATGTCATCTCTAGATTTTGGTTAATTTGACGCCTTTATTCTAATAAAAAAAAAAAGAAAAAAAAAAAGATACAGATAAAAAAATAAAAAAAACAATTTCCACGTAACTGTGTGACATCTACTTTCCAAAACCTGCGAATGTTTCCAGGCAGCCCTAATTGTTAAGGCTAAGAAAGTCACAGTTTCTTTCAAATAGCTGACCAGCAGTGTGCAGCAGTGTAAGCTCTCCAACTTTATCTGCACTCTCATGCAAATCCTAGCTTGCTGCTCTCGCGCTAAGCTGACTTCGCCAGCATCTTCTTCGGATTCGCTTACGAGGAGATGACCTCTGACCTTCCACTACTCTCGGCTTCGCTCCTTCGGCTCTAAAAAACACGGCACGTCCCTGTAACTATTGGATTAGAGCAAGAACGTCAGGTGTAAAAAATAAAACAAAAAATGTAAAAATACATACGCCGCGCATTAGTGCTGAATAGCAACAGATCCAGATAGAGCGAGTGAGAGGCGCATCCTGAAGCCCCCCTGGCTCGCCGCAACCAGATTATTCCAGCGAGGCGGCTGATGCTCTGCTGTCTCAGCTGTGGAGTCATGAAAGCAGGGAAGACCCGTGTTAAGGAGAACTTCCCCCCGCACCCCTCCGCCACCCTGGAGCCCCCTTTTGCTCCTTCAAGCCTCCAGCAAAAAGACTCTGCTCTTTGTCTTTGGCTCGGGTTGACCCCTCCCCCAATCCTGTCTGTCTCTCCCTCTCTCTTAACACCTAGCCACATTAAAGCAGGAGGTGATGGTGGGGCATTGGGGTGGGGATAGGGGAGGACGGAGTGATTAATTGCGTTCCAAACAGGATCATCATTCCAGGTGTTTATTTTCTTTGTGAATAGAAAGAAAAATGTATTTACAGTGCCTTGCAACATGTGAGGCAGGCATGATGGATGGCTCTGATCTTTGCTGGGCTGCTGTCTGTCATAGCAATGGAGCCTGTATCATATTACCTTTGTCTGGGTTTGCTCCCTCACTGAGCTCAGGCGCAGGATCTCAACAAAGAACATCTAGCTATTGCTTGCTAAAATGTGTCGCTTTCACTCGACACCTTCATTTTGTTGAAAGTGTAATTTGCTGAAAGGGGTAATCCCATTATTGATGAGACAGAAGCGGCCTTTTTGGGGTATATATACATATATAAATATATTTTAGTGTTGCTCAGTAGATGCTAAGTATGAAAAATATTGCACAAAATTTAAATAAATAAATACATATAATAAAAAATAGCTACAGATGTGACTAACGGGTTCTTTGTGTTTACATACCTGTCCGATCTCACCGGAGCCGTCTATCCTCGGTCTCTTGCATTCCGCCCCGGTCAGGTCAGTCAGGGCAGCGGCGGTCTGAGCGTCGGGCTCCGGGTCTCCGCGCTTCATCCCCCGGACAACCGCGGCTCCGGCGGCCGCGTTCGGATGCGCTCCGCCGGCCGCCGTCTCGAGGTCCCTGTCGCGCTCCATTATTCCCCGATTAACGGGCAGCATTATAGATGCAACGTCGGTCGACATTAACATTGGACGGGGGACAGTCAGTGATGAAAAGTCTGCTCCTCTTTTTTTTCTTTCCCCGTTTGTTCCTTTGTTTCCTCCTCCACAGCTTGATATTCACTAAAAGCCTCGGACGGATGATATTGAACAGATTTTCATCAATATGGAAAGCTCGCTCTGTTTATTGTCTAACTTGACGTTAGTTATTACACACAGACCATAATGGCCATATTAAAATCTTGCCCAAACAACAACAGAAAGCCCAGCCTGTATCGGAGAGGGGGTGAAAAGTGAAATGACGCCAAAACAGTGACCTATTTTAATAAAGATCACACGTCCGACTCTCGGGTGCCTGGCGAGCTAATTAGCTAGCTACCATTAGCTAGCTCGCTAGCATTACATTCCGCTAGCTCTCCTCATAAATGTGGCTCTGAGAGCTCACTGTCGCTGCCAAGAATGGAAAATGTTGGAAATTAGCTGAGCGTAATACTACTCCGTATGCGCCGCCACTCAGTCCTCTCTGCTCTCCCCCTCCGCTGGATGTGCTTCTGCATTAAACTCCTCCGTGGGTCCTGCAAGCCTTCCCTTCGCCTTCGCAGCCTCCTGGTCCGTTCCCTCGCCGTGCTCTGCCGTGGATGAGTCTTGGCGTGCCGACCTGGCTGCCGACGGTACACGATTTCCTCTGGTCTGAGTCCCAGGCTCGTAGTGTGGAGGGCGAGACGCGGTCCGCCGACCTGGGATCAGATTTCTCCGCTGACACCGGGATAAGGGAGCTGGGACTGAGAGGCGAGATGGGCTGGTCTGAGGTCTGCGTTTTTCCCCGAGTCTCCTTCTCCTCCTTTTCCCCTAAACCTCCACCTCCCCTCCCACAGCTCCCCACCGCCACCTCCTCCAATGCTCCCTCCTCCTCCATGATTGGTATAAATTGTTATAAGGGCGACAAAAAAAAAAAAAAAAGCCCCCGAAGACATTTCTGTTTTGTTTACATTTTTGTGACATAAAACCCACAAAAATATGTTTAAATAGAATAAATAACACATTAATATATATATATATTATATTCGAGAATATATATATATATATATATATATATATATATATATATATATATATATATATATACTTTGGAATGTTTACATGTATCTATAAATAAGCTTTCATTTTATATCTACAATAATATTGCTGTGGTTGAAGTATTAGTACTACTCAATATAGTCGCTTTTTATTTTATTTAAGTAATAGATGCATTCATTCATCATATTCTCCATATCTATAACACGCTTTATAAATATACCTGTAATCACTTTTTTTCATCTACTCAAATCAAATTTCAGACATAAATAAATTATATATATATATATATATATATATATATATATATATATATATATATATATATATATATATATATATATATATTCCACCACAGTCAATTTCGAACTGAATATTTAATACTTTAATATGTTCTCGAATAAAAATATCAAACATAAATACGTACATAAATTAGCTGTTGTGTCTGCTCTTTTAGACAAAAATTTTAATCTTTAATATTTCCAATTAATCCGACTGGTCAATGCTCTTTAAAATGTTTTATGCTGTTATTTTAATATGTACACACAGTAAATTAAACGTTGGACAAAAATCCGCCACATTACTGTTATTTCATGTTTATCCTACTCAAATTTAACTCAGTTAAATAAATCACTTAATAATTAGCCCAGGTATTGCTTTATTTTAATCTATTTAAATCTTTTTGATATGCTTAATTTTTCTAAGTGTATTCTAAATAAATAAATGAACCAGACTGGCCCCTACTCTTTACCTTCAATTTTATTATTTACTTGTTTTCTGTGTACTTAAGGTAACTTCAATCACAAATGCAGTAAATAAAAATAAATAAGCCAGATTGATCAGTGACTTTTACCTCCATACGATTAGTACACATTTTATAGGTTTTTAATGTTCTTGCGCCCCCTGGTGGTGGTAAAATGACAACATACCGAAATAAACGATTTACCCGAAAGGCTTTCTGCCTAAGTCTGGTCATGAAGCCATTTATTAAATAAAACAACAACTCTTGCCTCTTGTTTGATCAGAGATTGTATGTTTTGCTAGCCTACAACACATTGATTTTATTGTGTTTTAGCCACTTTGTAACTAATTTAATTGTGTTCTTGGGATCGTTGTTCATTTGAAGGACTCGTTTGCACCCAGGTTTTAACTCCCCGATTGTTGCTTTGAGTTGCTTCATTATGTATACTTATTGTTCTTTCCTAATTAGTGAAGCACAACAGTCACTCTTGGTAATTTTCCATGCGACATGATGCTGCAAATCCCTGTGATTCCCAATTTGGAAGGTGCTACCAGGTTTATTAGCGTCTTCTTTTTTCCTTTTTCTTCCAAATGTAGTGATGGTCATTATGGCCAAACATTATAGGGTCTTTGTCACTTACAGCATTTCACAAACTGTATTTAGGCTCCCTCTGTTTATTTTTGAACAATAGCTTCTTCCTCACTAAGTGATGTTTAAGGCCACAACCAGGACTTCTGAAAATGCGGATAATAACACTCCTAGCAGACTTAGTTGGTAGGATCTTCTCAAGGTTTTTTGAATTTGTTTTAGGGTTGATATTCACATTTTGTGCCAAAACAATCAATATGCCTCTTACTCTTTTATGGTAAGGTGAAAATGCACAAAAATCAAAGTAAACATTCAAGTAGGAATCTAAACGGAATCATGCTAGCTAAAGTTGCTAAGTTGACTATGGTAAAAATCATCGTTAGCTTCAGGCACAAGAGTATCTGAAATTGTTTTTAGGTCACTGGAGTAAAACTCTGGCTAAATTCATTAGCTTGAACCATTAGCAACACAACTATAGGTTGCATTCTTGAGAATCTATATTAAAATCTATCACATCTATGCTCGTATCTATGAAAAGCAGTTGATCTTCTCAATCTTTTTGCCTCCTGTGATGTCATCGACCAAAGTAAACACAAAGCAAAACAAAATGAGTTCTTATTTCCTAAATGTGCAACGTTTAAATAAAATATTTTTGTTCAATCCAGCAGTGGAAATCTATTTAAATCTCATTACCCAGCTGTGTTTTTATTACAACCGTACATTTCTTAGTGAAAAACAATGCAGCACTGTAGAGTATCTTTAAAAATATGTAAGAAAATAAAGCAGATAATTGTTTTCTGTTGTATTACTGTAAATGAATTAAATTAATCTCTGATATTCGTTATGTGTTTGTCAAACAACGGACCAAAGGAAACTAAACCAGAAAAAATAAATCTACAAAGATACAGTAAGATGTCTTTAAATCAGTGTTATTTTTTTAAATTGCAGACACTATATAAGCTAGACTCACTCCACAGGTCTTAATATATGAATAGTGCATTTATTATGTAAATGTGTTTAAATATTTGGAGACACCGTGTCCTTTACATTACCTTAGATGTTTTTAATACTTTTGCGCCCCCTAGTGGGACATAAAATTACAACGTTCAAAAAGAAACTTAATTTTAGTTCGGGCATTGCAACTTTGTGCAGTTTGTCTTGTCAATATGTGCATAAACGCAACGTAGTTAGAAATAATGATAAACAATGATAGATAAAATGATTAGCAGCACTGTTATGTTTACAAATAACAAACTACTTGACTCCAAAGGCAAGCTAGCGAATTATTTTCTTTGCAGAAATCACATCATTTTCTTGACTTTTTTGTTTTGTTTTGTTTTGTTAAGTTTCCATTTAAATTTGATTTAATAAAGAGCACCAGTGAGTCCTTTTACACAAGTGTGGAAACCAAACAGCTGTGTAACACTTGGGAGTTGAGCGCTGGAAGGAAAAGAATTCAGTGACTGGATTCTGCAACAAATGGAAAATGTTGGGTGCTCTCACGAGTTCAGATGTTTCCTCGGCGACTTAACGTCATAAACACCAGTGTGAGGAAAAATACAGCTGAAGCGTGCTACGCACACCTGTGTGGGGTATTATTGTCTACGTTTACTAGTCTAGTTTCACTGGCTTTTTATGTCAGAAGTTCTGCTTTCTGCTACAGAAGTTAAATGTAGCAAGGTTAACAGAGGCACCGAAAACTGGGGAAGTAATTGTTCTTTTGGGATCTCATTGTAAAAAAACACTTTGAAAATGTTTGATCAATTTCAGTTTCAGCTGCATTCGAAGAAAATGTTTGAATTCAGGTTATTGTGAATATTTGTGTGGGTCGTTCCATTCTATGTTTTCTCTCTTTCCCTCTAAAGACCCCTTCCCTTTCTGAGTTGCTAATCGTTTGCAAGGGTGGGGTTGTCTCTGCTGAGCTGGTCTCCCAACTGCAATGTCTTACTTTTTAAAACACGGTACATGAGGGTTGACGTTCTTATCTTTTGGATCTAAAGAGGAACGATCTGGAGTCAGCACGCAGCTTCAGTTATTACAGCTAAAAACTAGCGGTCAGGCCCGAAATTTGAGTGTAGTGACCTGAACCTCTAGAGACACATCAAGACCGTTACAAAGTCGGCCTTCTGTCACCTGAAGAACATCTCCAGGATTAGAGGACTAATGTCTCAACAAGACCTAGAGAAACTCATCCATGCGTTCATTGATTACTGCAACAGCATCTTCCCATGCGGGCCTAAAAAAAAATCAATCCTCCAGCTGCAGCTGATCCAGAATGCTGCTGCTCGCGTTCTGACTAAAACCAGGAAGATAGAGCACATAACACCAGTTTTAAAGTCCTTCCACTGGTCTTCTGGTTTTGGTTCTGCTCTGCATCTCCCAAATCCAGAACCAAACACGGAGAAGCCGCATTCACCACAAATCTTCAACAAACTTCCGGAAAACTCCAAAACAGCTGAAACACTGACTCCCTTGAAAGCAAGGCTAAAGAAAAGAAAAAAAAAAAGCCCCTGTTTCGAGTTGTCCTTGATTAGTAGTAATGAAACATTGATCAACATTTTTTATGCTTATCGGCAATTTTGATGGTAGCATTTGACAAAATGTGATGTTTAGCTCTTGCTTCACACTAGTTTTTATGAAGTAAACCACGCTGAACTGCCTTGTTGCTCAAATGTGTTGCACAAATAGACTTGACTTGACCAGCGTGACTCTCATATCGCCAGACTGTCGTAATCCAGCCCTTCTGTACTATTTACACTTCCAGTGAGGAGATATCACACTGAAAGTATAAGAGTGATACACTTACAATTTTTTCCACCAAATGGTTACTCAAGTAAAATGTAACTAGCTGCTGCCCAACTTTCCCCCGACTCAGTAGTATTCACATGAGGTTCGCCGCTTCTCCGAGGCTTTACTCAGACTCTAAGATGAACTCCTTTCCTAAACTTACCTGTCGGATCACAGTGAGTTCAAGCTTTTTAAGTGCAAAGTTCCAGCTCTTCAACATGACGGCCTGTATGCACAGAAGAAACGGAGAGAGACTTAGGCTCTCTTTTCTCTGTGACTCGCTCCGTCACCCTCCTCTCTCTCTCTCTCTCTCTCTCTCCCCGTGCCACCCACTGAACCTGCACTGATGGATGGCAGAGGGGTCGCATAACTCCACGCTGCAGCCAGTTCTCCCTGACAAGGCCGGTGAGAGGCAGGCGAAGCCATTACTCTCTCAACGTGGCGACAGACCTCGCAGGCTGAGAAATGGCATCGCTTCCGAAAAGATCCGTTACAAGGAGGAACGTCTGTTTCATTTGGTTGTGATGCATATTCGCACCCCGTGTGACGCGGCGCCTCGCAAAATGTGTTTTTGATGGCTGTTCTTTTTCCACATTCTGTCATATGATGACCACTGACTTCAATGTATTTTAGACAGACGCAATTAAAAATAAAAGTTGAGAAACATATGAATACATCTTTCATAAAGCAGCACTGGCTAGGGGAAGAAGAAAAAAATGAATGGGTTTACTTTTATTTTCATGTTTTACAAATAAATATCTAAAAGGTGCGGCATGCTTTTGTATTCCACCTCCCACCCGAGTCAATAGTTTGAGTGACAAATTTCTGCACATCTAAGCACTTGAGTTGTTTTTGTACTTTCTGATTTGGAAAAATAGCTCAGACTCTGCCAGCTTCATATTCTCAATTCTGTTGAGGTCTGGACTTTGACTGGGCCATTCTAACACACCAGTAAAACTTTAAACTGACCCATTTATTGTAGCAAATTTTTGGTTATTTCACTGGAAGACAAAACCTTGCCCATGACTTCAGTCTTGCGCAGCCTCTCATTGGTTTTCTTCACATTGCTAGTGTTTCTATCTCTGTTCATCTTCTGATTATTGTTGAAGAAAAGCCTCACTGCACCATGATGCTGCCACCACCGTGTTCTGCAATAGGTATGGTGTGCCTAGGTCGTCAGAGTCCTGACCGTAACTGAACAGCATCCATCAGCTCTGAAACAGTCTCCCTGAAAACCTGAGATGTGTAGAAACCGCTGTGTTTTGAATTCAAAATGTATAAATATATATTTTTTTGTTTTCAGCAGCTTTAGATTAAACAATCTGACCAATAAACATTTTATGCTTTTCATTCACTTTTTGTCCTGTGTATGAATGGTGCTGTGCAAATAAACTTGCCTTGTCTTAGGGGAATGTGTGTTAGTCGTCTGACACAAACACATTTCAGGTTTTTCTCTTAGCGGACCTGCGCATTTATTAGAATGCATTATTTATCGCTGTACAGCGAGATTAATGTGAATTGTGGCAAACAGGCTTTGTTTCAACAACGGCTTTCGTCTTGCTTCCATGAAAGGAAAGATTTGCGACGTGCGCAGCTGGTAGTTATCCTGTCGCTTGGATTCCCCCACATGAGCTCAGATTCTCCACAGATCCTGCAGAGTTACCCACAGGCCTCTTTGGCTGCTTCTGATTAATTAAAACTCAGCCGGGGGTCTCTGTGTGTGTGGGTGTGTGTGTGTGTGTGTGTGTTCTTTTTTTTCCTTCCTCTGCATAATTATTCTCTACTTTGTGCACATAAAATCCCATTTATAATGCACTGTTGAAACAAAAAGAGGAAACTCAAATGTTTTCTACATAAAAAACGTTTTACATTTGATTTCCCTAGTATTGTGGAAATCTCGTGAGAACTGTTTCAGAGCTTATTTTTTTATTTGTAATGTTTCCTCAAATAAAACATTGAATCATGGTGGATCACCATTACTAGGTGAATCAATTCCCAGGTTTTTCTGGTTCTCAGTTTTTTTTAGATAAGTCAAATAGAAAAGCAATAGCAACATAATCAGTCGCATAAAACTGATAAGACTACATGCCCAGTTTCTCTTCTAAGCCGATCTGTTCAGCTGAGCTCTTTTTTGTATCTTTTCAGATCTTGTTACACAGTAATTTACTACCAGATCCAAGTGGTTTTGGTTTTCTTTCCAAGTTTGGATTACTTTTACTCAGAGATCCGCCTTATTTAGCCTTATCATTGTGAGCATTTTTTCTGCTTCTCTTCCTTTATTTGAAGTAATGGCGTGAAAGTGTAACCTTGGAAAATGTCAGTATTGTTTGGGCTGGTTGTGTGTATGGGGGAGGAGAGAGACGGCAAAGTCGTTTCCTTTTCATTTCGTTTCTTCTCTGTTGCCTTTGGAGCTTAAGAGGAAAATTAAAACGTGCTTTTGCATTTTCAAGCATTTTAACGGTGATAACAACAGCGTTATTTTGTACCAACTACGTCCATAGACCCCAGTAATAATTTAACACCAGCGTAGTTGAACGTCTATTGTCTTCTTGCAGTAAACAAAGGCGTCCTGACGCAGTCTCATTTCCTTAAGTTTCCTTTTTAACCCCTTTGATATATTTCGCTGTGGGCAGCAGCTCCCCTTCCTCCTGCTCATTGGAGCTATACTTCGTCGGTTAAACCTTTCGGCCAATCAGAGAATTGGAAGAGGTCGAGGAGGCGGGGCTTGTCGCACGTTGAGGTAAGAAAATTTACACGCAGTTTAATCGGATGCTGTAGCGAAAGGCGCGTGCTGCTTAATCAAGTCACAGCTGAAAAAGGTATTTAATTCGTTTGAAGCTATTTCTCTTATATCCGTGTTCGCCATGTTGGTGGTTTCAGAACGAGAATTGTGTTGGTAGTTCATATTTTCCGTGTGAAATATTTGACGTTAAAAAAAAATTTATCACGACGTTTGCTGACTTTGACTCGCACTGATATGCACTAACGCGGTTTTTTTTCTTCTTCGTCTATATGCTTCACCCGAACAGGCCCGGTGCTGCTGGAAGAGCTCCATCATTCCCATTTGGGTTTTATTCAGACTTTCAGAAGTGCGCAGTTTGACAAACCGCTGCTCATCATGGCTGTCGACGGATGTGGACTCGTGTGCAAATATATTCTCATCCTTTTCAACATTATCTTCGCCGTAAGTGAATTTAATTACACAGCTACCAGAAAAAGGCGGCGTATTAAGTGCTTATTATTCCAAGACACGGGGAGCGGAAGTGGGCGCCGCTGTTATGCCTGCAGATTACAGTTACGGTGCTAGAGGTTTCGTTTTTCCAGAAATGCCAATGCCCCCTTTCAAGTATTACCTCACCTTGTTAGAGAGGGCTCATCTCCGGGCAATATTTAGGTTTAATTCCCGTTTGGTTGTTTTTCAGGGTTTTTACATACTGATTTTTCTTCAGTTGGTCTATAAGATCAAGATTAGTCCCTGCCACACCGAGAACAGGAACTTATCTTACTGCAAGTAACTGCTTTTTTTTTTTTTAGGAGAATAATTACGAGAATAATACTAAAATGTGGAAGTATTTGTGTTTTACTGTTTGCTTGTGTGGTAAAAAGTAATTGAAGATGCAATCTCTCCACAAACAGCCGTTTAGCTATCTTTTGATGATTTTATTTTCTGTTGTATTCAGTATTTTGGGACTTATCTGTGTAATTCAAAACTTTTATTATTAATATTACTAACTAATACTGCAGTAGTGACGTATCTGCTGAAAGTCCCTTCTTTCTGCAAAAGTCAATATAGATGCATTATCACAGACCAATTAACCTAACATATATGGGGCTCCATTTGTGTCAAAAATAAGTATACGTCATATGTGTAGATGTTGTTGGTCTACGTCGTTGTTTGATCTCTATGGTCTTAGTACTTTGTAGATATGTCAATGTTGTATGTAGATGTTGCATATGTTATTTCTCTATTTCTCACTGTCATCTGGTCAATTCATCTGCAGTAAAGCAGTGAACCCCTTGCAGATGTCAGAAATATCTGCAATTTATGACATCTGCAATGTCATAAATGGCAATAACTTATTGCAACAACTTCTGTTATTGTGACAGTAACAGATAACAGAAGTTACAGAAGTCACAATCACAAATCACAATAACTTCTGTGATTGGTCAATGCCGTTGGTCCATGCTGTTAGTTCATGTCGCTGGTCAGTGTCGCTGTTGCCTGTTCTCTTCGTCATTAATACGTTTTGAAGTAGGTCATGTTTGATCAAAGAGTTTTATTAGTTATTACAAAAATATTGGTCTTTCAATATCAGTAGTTTCAAAATGCTTAGATTTACAGTAAAGACCAAAGGTTTGGACACACCTTTCTAATTCAATGGGTTTTCTTTATTTTCATGACTATTTATAAGGCAATAAATCCCACTTATTAACCTGACAGGGCAGGTTGACCTATGAAGTGAAAACCATTTCAGGTGACGACCTCTTGAAGCTCATCAAGAAAATGCAGAGTGTGTGCAAAGCAGTAATCACAGCAAAAGGTTGCTACTTTGAAGAAACTAGAATATAAGGGGTATTTCCAGTTGTTTACACTTTTTTGTTTAGTGCATATTTCCACATGTGTTATTCATAGTTTTGATGCCTTCAGTGTGAATCTACAATGTCAATAGTCATGAAAATAAAGGAAAGTCATTGAATTAAAAGGTGTGTCCAAACTTTTGGTCTGTACTGTATACCTTGCATTTTCTTCAGGCATTAATCTACCGCTCCCTTCCTCTTCCTCATCAAGCGCTCGAAGGTTCACTTAGGGACTGTCAACAAATGTCCGAACCAAACACTCCTGACAAACAAATGTAAATAAATGCTTTGCCTTGTGACCAACTGACACAAAAAAGTGGTAATTAGGGTTACACGAGACACACTATCCTCTCTTGAATTTTTAAGTCATATTCAATATTTTAAATAATTTTAATATTAAATATAATGTTTTCTTCAATAGCTTCCAAGTCATGTGCCCCATTGACTCAAAGTGAGTGTGAAATTGTTCTACTAAAGTGTTTAGATGAGGCACACTCATTCTTATTCCATTTTAACCCTTTTTATTTATTTTAGCAGTTTTTTGTCAAAATTTAGTAAATACATATTTTTAGTAATTGTGTGTCATAATTTTGTAAATATATTTTTTAGTAATTTTTTGTCAAAATTGAGTACAAATGTAGAAAATGTTGACAAAAAATAACTAAAAATATATTTACTAAATTTTGACAAAATGCTAAAAAGAAAAATAGGGTTAAAATGGAGTAAAAATGAATGTGCTTCATCTACACACTTTGGTAGAACAAGTTCACGCTGATTTTGAGTCAATATGTCACGTATCCCAGAAGCTATTGAAGAAAAATACTAAATTTTAACTAACCAAAAATGAGCTAAAAGAAAAAAAAAATCTTAAATGAATAAACACAACTCATCAGCAAGCTTAGAAGTATAAAATAACTTTCCTGTAAACACAACCGCCACCGCATCAACATTTGAAATTTCCTCCATTTACTGTTTGTGGGCTGGAGTAGCATGACCACAGACTGTACACATAGTGTCTTAAAGGGACAGGAGCGCAGTCTACCCATTTTAACCAGCCAAAAACAACTTTTCTTTTAATTTTTTTTAAACACCGAAAATACAGACATGGGCAAAATGACGTTGGTCATCGTCATAAATTTCAGTGTCGGTTAATATTTGGTCTATCGCCGAGGCCTGCCTCACTTCCTACCAAATACTGCATCTGAGCATTTATCTACATTTGTGATATCGCACAGATTGATACCACGCTGACAGTGTTTGATTTAGTTTCTGTAGGGCTCTACTTTTTGTGTAGGCACAAAGAGAAACGTCTTTGCAGCTGTGGCTGCTTTTGGTTATTCTTCCTGCAACCACAGGTGTGTTTGCTCGAACGGTGTTACCACACATAACCTAGTTTCGCTTCCTCTTTCGTGGCAGGTGGTTGGGTTGGCGTTTTTGGGCCTCGGCTTGTGGCTCAGATTCGGCGAGAACACCAGAGGGATCTTTGGTATCGACGCGCTCAACTCCAGCGCTTTCGTCATAGGTTTGTCGCAAACGCGTCGGTCGGATAGCAGGTCGGTTTCAGATTACATCTTATGGCAAACTGTTCCTGTTTTCTGCTCCGTCAGGTGTGACCGTACTGATCATTCTTGGTTCAATCATGCTGATTGTGGTGGCGTTTGGAGACTACGGCGCCTGCAATGAGAAAAAATGTGCCCTGCAAGTGGTAAGGCAATGCACACACACACACAAACACACACACTTCCTTAAAAATACACCGACCGTTTCTGTTGAGAAACTGTCTGTCTTGCTATTAATATAAGGGCAATCTTGTTCACAAAGACATCATAATCCATTTTATTAATGGTTATGGTTCGGTTTGGGTTTATTTCTGCTTTATATATATTTTATTGGTTGCTGTGTTTTTTTTTTTAGGTTTTAAAATCTCTTCCAGGTCCAGTGTTAAATATTAGCAAAATTAAAGTTTATTGTTCCTCAAGATGGCAAACCTGCATTATGAAGCCATTATTAATATACTACTTGAAAATAGTCTTAAAACAACAATATTACAATTTATTGCACTAACACTGGGACAATACAGCATCCAGCAAAACATAAAATAATTTCTGTAGTGGTAGCTCAGAGGTGATGGCGATGCGTCAAAACAGCAGAGAATGATCATTAAAAACAGATTAAATATTTTTATTGTTTCATTTTGTCTTACATTATGTATTTGAATTGATTTGTTTTGTTTTTTTTGCATTTCTAGACATCATTCATGATGTTTTAATTGACTTTTTAAAAAATGCAAAAGCATTTTGTAACATTTTTTTCAAAAGGTGTTATACAAATTAATTATTAAGTATTACTTAGGTTAGTGTTTGGATTTTTGTCGTTAAATGACACTCAGGATGATCACATCTACATGGCGCATAGAAACAAAAAGTTATAATGAAATGTGTGGCCTAGAAGAGAGTATTTCTAGAATTCTGTCTGTTTGGCTCCGAATTAAAGAGAAAACAATGTTTCCAACATTATTCTGTAGCTTCTTTTGAAACGATCCAAAAAGCAGATTTTATTGCAAATGAACTGAACTCTTTTGATTCCCTTTTTGTTGTTTTGCTGCAGAACGACTGGCAGTAACTCCATTAATCTACTTCTTCTTGTCCCTCCAGTTCGCCATCCTGCTCTTATTTCTGGCTGTGGCTGAGTTTGTCATCGGAGGACTTGCCTATTCCAACAGCAACATGGTAAAAGCCACAGCCATCTGTCCCAAACCAAACCATCCTGATAGTAATTGTGTTTTTGGGTTTTCCTCCCCAAGGTTGGACTGAGACTAGGAGAGTTTTATACCACTTTATACAGCCTCTATGTGAGCAGCCAAGATCCAGCAATTGGTGTCACACTCGCATTCATCCACAACTCGGTAAGTGTGCACCATTTTCTTGCTTTAATATAAAAATCGTGTGCATTTATATGTTGACATACATGTTCATTTTTCTGAGTGCTCTTACTGACTTCCACTTCCTGTGCTTCAGCTGCACTGCTGTGGAATGACTGGAGTCCCGCTAGTTGAGCTAGTGAAGCAGACCTGTCCTAAACCAAACGGCGTTCTGGAGCACCTCGTCATGCCTGTAAGTGGCTTTCTTATTTTTTTATGATTATGATCACCTATTGGCCTACATTCCCACCCCTTGGTGAAACATGGTGCATGAATCTACTTCAACACAGATGAGAGGAGATTATCGAAGGCTTACCTACACTGGAATAGTTTAGATTCAAACTACTGTCTGTTACCACGGCCCAGTCAAAGTCCATGTCTAAATTCTATTGAGAGTCTGTGGTGAGATCCAATCAGACTGAGCTTGAGATATTTGGTTTCTAGAAATGCAAAGCTATAGAGATAGAGGCTTAAGCCAAAAGATCTGGAGCAGGAGATGGAGCCTGCATCACTCTGACTATAGATATAGGCTTATTTAAAAGGAGTAGTAGTCTTTTTTTGTAAGTATTTCCTGACGCAAGAAAATGAGGAAGGAAAGCTATCAGAAATAAGATTTGTCATATTTGTAGTCCGAGGAAACAGGAAGTCTAGATTTGTTGATTTAGCGTGAATTTCCATGATAATTCTCAAGAAACTGGAGAGACCGATTGAAATAATTTGGCAGCAAATAGATAAAAACTGCATTGATTAGACTTGTAAAATAATATTTAAGCAAACTTAGTGTTTAGTCTAGAATCTAGAGGGCCACATAAAAAGCTACGGCGAGCCAGATTTGGCCCACGGGCCTTGAGTTTGACACATGTGCTTTACACTTTGTGTCTTAGTCCCTACTAAGGTATATTTTGTATTTGAAGCATTAAAATAGGCAGCTATAAATGAGCTTTTGGCCATTCCTTCAAGTGTTCACAGGTTTTAGCTATTCGTAGGTGGTTGTGGTCCCTGATTCAGAGCTGAGATGCTTGTAGAGGTGGAAGTCGTAGAAAACCAGTTGGTTTCCTGCTGGTGGATTCGCTCTGTAAACTCTGGGTTGGGTGTTGAATCTTCAGGCGCTCACAGCGTCTTCTGTCCTCCACCAGAACTGTCCCACTACCATCGTCACAGTCTTCGACAGCCGGGCACCGCTGGTGATGGGCATCTTCATCGGAATTGGAGCTCTTCTGGTAGGAAAACTGCGTATTTGTGTTTGCTTAAAAGCAGTTTAAAAAGACCAAATTAAAATTTTCACACTAACAAAACATCTCGTTCTGTAATTCCTTCCTAATTTGACGTGTTAGTGAAGTGTAGCCTACATTATGATTGTAGATCTGAAGGTGCAGATTTAATTAAATAAGGACAGCCCTAAACAAGTTTGTGTTTTGCTCACGTTCTTAAGTTTGACCATCTTTCTCTCCTCCCCCTCTCACCTTTTTGTTTGTCGTTTTATTTTATTTTCTGTCCCTCATTTCCTCCATCGTTGCTTCCAAAAGATCGTAGCTCTGATTTGCAGCGGAGTGCTCAGTTCTCAGATTCACCGGGCCTCCTCATCTCCTCAGTACATTATCCTGAACTCCAGCATCCCCTCCCCGGCTGCCCCTCAGCCGTACCCCCAGCATGTCACCGCCTCCAACAACTCCTTCCCCAACCAGGACCCCGTCGTCTTCACGCCCCTCTCTGTGGTCAACATCCCTGTGGCTCAGGCTTAGGAAGCATCTCGACAGACTCCATTCTCGCTTTTGTGGATTTGTGTTGTTCCACAGCGTCTTGACGTGACAAACCCTTTTGCTTCACTCGGCATGATCACGCTTGAGCTTCATACTTTTTAGAAGGAAAAAAATCCCCTCCTCAGATATCTAAACCTACTGTTGGGAAGATCATTCTCCAAGAAATTGGGACAAGCAACTGTTCTGATGCAACCGCTGGGTTTCTATTGGTCAGAAGTTTACATACACCCAGCATGGACATGAATTTCATGATAATTTAAGACTTTAAAGCCAACAGTGACACTTTATTTGACAGGGTGTGCATAAGACTGACATGACGCTGTCATAAATATGACACCTGTCATGAACATGAAGGAGTCTTTATGAATGTCTGTGACTGTTGTCATGAAGTGTCATTCGGTAAATAATGACACTTTATGTAAAGTTGTATTAAAAGTCCATTAGAAGTGCCAACTTTGTACTATTTTGTAAATAATGACAGTTTAATGCAAAGTTGGCACTTTTAATGGACTTTCAAAGCAACGTTTAGAGCAACTTTGCATTAAAATTGTCATTAATTACCGAATGACACTTCATGACAACAGTCACAGACATTCATAAAGACTCCTTCATGTTCATGACAGTCGTTATGTCAGTCTCATGCACATCCCGTCAAATAAAGTGCTACCGTACTAGCTAATGTGTTATTTTTTCAGGAATGGCTACAACATAGAACTTCTGTATTGTTTCAAAACAATAACTGATAATTACAACTTGTTCATTCAGAGATATTTCGGGATCAAAATTACTTGGGCATCAACTTGAGCTTTGTCGTTTATTTGTTAGTGGGCAAAAGAAGGTCAACATTAAGATTCTGTTGAACGTTTGTGGAGTAAAAAAACAAATGTGTGCCAGGAGATCCGAGCCATTTCGTTGTCAACATATTCAGATAGATTGCCTCACTGCAACATTCATGGCCGTGACGATTGACTGGATATAAACTTCTGACCAGAACCGGGTTTGTCAATCACCAAGAAGAAACGAATGATTTCTGTTCCACTAATTGGAGCAACACTCACCGTTAACTAAATCTTGTTCTCACTTTCTTTAATCTAACAGATGTTGATGTAACAGGGTTGGATTTTTGTCCTTCAAATGTTTTCTTAGACAAACTCATTTTCTGATTTCACAAATGCTTCTTTTTTGTGTGTGTGTGTGGGGGGGGGGGTTGTGTATAAATCTTCCGGGTGGCTGGTTTAAATTTGTGAAAACGTGGTAGAGGTGGGAGCAGGACATTCTGGCCTTTTTAAGCATGAATGTAGGAGCGTGACACTAAAATCCATCCTGAACGATCGGATCTCCGTTAGCCGCTTTGAATGTACGCCGACCTCGGGACTAATCCGTTCCATTCGGCGTTTAGGTTGGACGTTAGTGCCAGGTGTGCGCGGGGGGCGTTCTCTTCCCTTCGCTGTTCTTTACTTCCCTCCTTCTTTGTCTGCATGACAGATCACTGCCCTGGTCTGCGCCATTGTCCTCCTGAAACAGCTCAAGAAAGTGCATCAGGACATCACCGCTTACTATTCGTCTGTGTACTAAGTCGACCATCGCTGGAAAGTCAGCCAGCAGATCAGTGTTTACAGCCTTTTCCAATGTGTGTATGTACGTGTGTGAACTACTGACTGCAGTTCCAGTTGGGAGGCTGCTGAAAATGTTGTCGTATGCCACTAGATGAACCAACTTATTAAAAAAAAGGTACACCAGACCAGTAGACACCTGAGCGAAACTGAATCCAACAACGCCAAACACAACTCGACGATTTATCTGCAAACGTTAGTAGCCAAACCACACTGAGCCTTTTTTAACAAACAGAACCGCATGCAGCCTCGACACGCGTTAGCTCTTTTCTTTTCTGTGATTACAACTTTTTCTGTGTTTTAGTGAGCTTGCTTTAGCTCGTTTGTTGTTGCAACACTGGTGAACATCACTGTCGGCAATGTAAACAGGAGAAAAAAGGGATGATAAACTTTTAGAAGCTTTGATTGTATTCAGGTCCGATTATACATTTGAAACCTTTAAGCTTACCGTTTGTTTCTTTTCGTGTCCGATCACGCGTCCCTCATGGGGAATGCTCGAAATTTTATTGGATTTGTTCACTTTTTTAACATTTTTATATATATTTACAGATTTTAAGATAAACAAAAACTTTTTTTTGCTGTTGCTAACTACTCTTCATTTTGTTCTTGTTGATATTTTAAGAGCCACAGCAATGGCCAGGAAGTTGAGTACCAAATAATAATAAAAAACTTTACAACATTTAAATGGTGTCTTTTAAAGCTGTAATTTAAAACTGTTGCCTTGGTATAAATTACTATATTGGGAAAAAAAGAGAGAGATAATTTAAGTAATATGTTTAAAAGCTGAATGCCTTATTTTTCTTCTCACTATACCATGTAGTCCTGACTACTGCATTGTATTATGTTAGAGCTAAATATTCTCTTAAAAGTTGTGGCTTTGCATGTTTCCATAAAAATAACAGAAAAAATAGCATGTGTGAATGTGTCGTTATTTCCTTTTCACCACAATTCTTAAGTGGAAACGATGATCTTCAGCTAAATTCTAGGTCTGATGCAGAGATACCTTTCAAAGTATTTCAAAAGCTGGGAAAAAATAAATATATGGCTCTGGACTACAAAAAGGACAAACTTAAATGAGGTCATGTTCTACTAGTGTATCTACAACTACTACTCAGTGGTAGTTGTTATTGTGTCTTGTCTCTATGCTGTAACTGCGAAGTAATTTCCCTGCTGGGATGAATAAAGTACTTCTATTCTATTGTACTTGGCCAGTTTTTTAAAGGAAGAGCCCCCTAATAAAGCCAAACTCACATGAGTCTGCAGTTCGAAGTTAGGAAGTTAAGATATTCTATAGGATGGGATAAAGATGTGGGTCAAAGTTGCTCTGAACCACCAGCTTGTAAAGAACAGGACCATGAAGCACCATCTGCTGTTTTCATCAGTCTCTGCTGAACAATGCAGTCGTTTCAAACATAATAACCCCTGTTCTCCATAAAATGGTCATAAATCCGTTTTGTTAGTATTTTTATTTTTAAAGAGGCAATGAAACCCATGTGGTTCTTTACAAATTCAGATTCAGTTTGTGTAAAGTTAGATTAGGAACAACATCTTGACAAGGTACAGCATCTGCCATGAACCTTTTTTTGTTTGTTTGTTTTATTCTAGCGAGTTATGTTTCCAAATTGGAAGACATTTGATAATTTGCACGTATTGAAATGGCTTAAAATTGAGCTGAAATTTATACCACTCTGGAGCCAATTACGGCCTCCATCCAATAACATTCTGCATTACAATTATTTTTAACAGTGTTTTTTAAAAAAATCGTTTCTCTTTTTAAAAGTGCATGTCTTCACCAACTGTAGATCAGGTGTGCCCAAACTTTGAGACCAAGATCTACTTTTTCTCTCAGCAGCTGGCTGAGATCTGCCACATGACACGGAGATATAAAAATTGTAAATGAAACTATTTTATCTGTGAATATACATCAGTTAAAGCAGACATATTAAGAGTGACAGAAAACCTAATGCAGTTTCTTCCAGTTATCGCGGTACCAGCCAGATGCTTAAATACTTCATGTCCTATTTGATGTTTGTTGTGAATCGCGTATACTCGCAAAACGAACAACTTTATAAGTCCAATTTTTGTCGTTTATTGAACGTTCAGAAATCATGGCGGCTGCAGCGAAAGTAAACAAAACGTAAAATAACCTGAACAGGTGATCAACTCAAAACCACTCGGACCTGCTCTCTTTCTCCGTCGTTTAAGCACACCGTTGCCTTGGCAACCGCCTGAGTCACCTGGAGAAACAACTTCCTGACTACTATTTTACAGGAAACGTCTTTCAAATTCACGCTCCCCTTGCCGTCTGTGGGGCAGCTGTTAAATCTTCGCACTTTTCTACTGGTTCTCATTTTATTAGTCTCATGTAGTGTTGAAATTTCTCTGTTTTGATTAGCTGCGAGCCAAAACAATCAACATTTAGAAATAACACATTCCTCAACTATAAATTTGCAGATATTCATGGCTCTGCGTTGAATTAGTCTGATGAAAAAACTAAATCGGTGATTTCAGGGACCAGTTGATATTTAAGAGGGGTATTTACATTTTTTAAAAATTATTTGTAAAAAGTAACTGCAGGACGAGTTATTTTTATTTAGTGCCTCTTATTGCCATTATATTCCCGTGAAATGATTAATGGATATAAACTTTGCAGAGTATAAGCTTAATTTGTTTTACGAGTATTCAATAAAAAAAAACTAATCTCAAATAAAAAAATATCTAATAGGTCAAAACTTTTGGAATTGTAACAAATTTATTGCTTCAGACGAAAAACAAATTGTAATGTAATGATTTTTTTTTTTAAACAGAAAAAAGTTTTGTTCAAAAAACTTTTTTCATTATTAAACTCACTTATTTTTGCTTGAGATTAGTTTTTTTTTTTTTTTTAAGTGCATATTTTAGCTCCATAAAACATCCTTGAATACCCTTTTAAGAGCGTGACGGCTTGATGCACCTGCACGCCCAATCACTTCTCGTCCTGAAGCCTCCTGCTTGCGCGAGCCACACCTCCTGTCCAATGAGAAGCCCGGTTTGGAGCCGAGGGGCGGAGCCTCCATATGTTTGGGTCAAAATGAGCCCCGTGTTATTAGAAAGCTCAGTCTGTCGCTCCCAACACCTGAATAAGCGACTCTACACCAATCATTTCACTTACAGCTCAAACGTTTACAGTCTTCACGTTTCAGGAGGATGAGACCAGCAACTTAACAAGTAACTGCTTGCGCTTAGTTTTAATTGTTTTTTTTTTATTATTATTTGTCCGTTGAGTCTCACAACAATGAAGCCATCGACAGAAACCAGCTTTCAAATTGACGTCGTTGCGGATAGATGCGGGGTCGTGTGCAAATACATCCTCATCGTTTTCAACATAATCTTCACGGTAAGTCTGGCTTATATAAACATAAATAAAAGGCTCAAACGTGTGGAACATTACAGTTGCATAGAATGACAGAAATAAATCAAAACATGAATTTATTAAAGTAATTTGATCCAAAAAAAAAAAGAGTAAAGTTCCGATTTACTAAAGAGTGATGTGTTTAAATACAGGCTGGGAAATGTGATAAAATTTCAGTATTTTGTAACTCGCCTCAAAATGTGTTGTTTGTACATTATGATAATTTTTTTATTTCAGACGTTTCACCAGCAAAACATACTAAAAGTTAAACTTTCATATTCTAAGTGTAAATACAATACCGTTACCAGATATACATACTCAAATATACCACAAGTTTGGTTACAGTGTCTGAAAAAGCGTATGACGAAGTTTGACTTGTATAATCATATATATACATACGTAATATGTACATAAACACATATGTATAAATACACACACCTACACACAAAATCCCCATGCCATCCACAGCGTTTTAATTCCTGGATAAATTCATTTCCCTGCTCATTAATGCGTAATCGCGATTCAGCACACAGAGTTGAAATATTTCAAGCCTTTTTTTTTTCTTGTCATTTTGATGGCTATGGCTTACAGGTAATTCAATGCCTCAAAAAACAACATTATTCAAGACTTAAACATTGATGTCTTTGCCTAATCAGCTTATTAAATCGAAACACACACAGGTTTCCTGAGCCTTAGTGGTCAGTCTGGGTTGGTGGATTTCACAGGGCTAATTTACATCTTATTTTAAAACCAGTTTTTATTACACTTAACTTCCCATTAATATGTTTGGTTGTACAACTGTGTGAGCAACCAGCTTCCTTAGCGATGACCTTTGTGTGTCAGCTGTCTCGATTGTGTGGCACCATTCTGAATTTAAAATGAACTCATTCTTGGAAACGGTTTGGGGCTTCCCCGAGCTACAACTATAACTATATATTGCTTAAAATTCATCTCTCTGGAGAAATGCATGTTTTACTTTCTAAGCTGTATTGCTGACAAAAAGTCAATGATCTGTTGATGGTCTAATATCTTGAAATGCACCTGAACCAACAGATTTCAACAACGTCGTCTCTCTTTTGTAGGTTTTGGGGTTCGCGTCTTTAGTGTTTGGCCTGTGGCTGAATTTCCAAGACAACGCCAGAGACATGTTCAATGTAAACAATGTCAACAAAGCAAGAATTGACTCAAATATCTTTTACATAGGTCAGTAAGTCAATGAGTTGTTACCGTAAAGCCTCCCACCTCTTTTTGCATAGGACTAACCTCATTTCCTGTTTTCTACCTCACCAGTCGTCTACATCCTGGTAATCCTCGGCTCTGTAATGGTGGCTTTGGGGATTTTTGGAGAGCATGCTGCCTGCAATGACAATAAAATTGCTCTGCAAGTGGTGAGATTTCTTATTTTTATTAAAGTCAATATTCGGTCTGAAGGGTAAACTCCTACTGAATCAGAAAGAAATCTTATTTTATGCTACAAAAGGAGGTTTACATTTTAAAAATATCTACTTCACTTGGGAGTTAAGTAATTAATCACCATTTCCTGGCAAAATTAAGATTTACCTTATTTAGCAATTACACTAAAACATGAAATCTATCCACTTTAAGAGAAACCCCAAAGGAAATGAGAATGAAGTATAATTAACATTAAAGGACGTCTACAGGCCTGTCAAAAGTTCTGTTAATGTCTGTATTTGAAATTTAAAATCAAGCCGTTCACGCATAACCCGTAATACTCAATTCCTGATGCGACCTTAAGGGGAAAGTTTGGAGATTAACAAAGAAAGAACCACAAAAGAACTACCTTTTAGTTTATCAACTAAGCAATCAGAGAATTAATGCAAAAATGTATTTTCTGTCACTTAGAATCAGACTGTGGCGTTAAATTTGTCTTGGAAACTAAATTTGGAACTCTCTAATCAACAACTTCTGAAAGTCTTTGCCTTGTCACTTTAAATAAATACAAATCGGTTCCAGTTGTGTTCACGTTTTCTGGAAGAGATCGTTCCAAAACAACAAATCATATCTTTCTGGCCAGAAGCGGTTTGTGCTGCGTTGTACCAACATATGCAAAGTAGTATTTTAAGGAAAACAAAACACATGTTCATTCATAGTGATCTATGCTTCGTAGAGTATTTGGTTGCTCATCTACGTCACTGAATGCAGAGGTTCTGACCGAGGTTCTTATAGTTCACTAAAAACTAACGAAAACTGAAATTGGACAAACATTTTTGTTAAGTGAAAATAAAAACTAATGGGTGAGACCTAAAACTGGAGTTATATTGTGTTTCTAAAACTTAAAGGTTTACGTCAACTATCGGCAAATTACGGCGCCACATAACGTGCAGGGCGGCACTCGTGCTAAACGGCGACAGCAAAAGTTGGGAGAAAACCAAACAGTTGTTCAACAATTGAATGTATATTTTTGAAAATGCATATATTCAAATGTTGAGTATTTGTTACCTGATCGATGTATACGTAATTCTCCACCTAAAGCCAAAGTAAGAAATTAACAAAAGCTACTACTATTAACTAAAAGAAACCTCCAAGTGTCCACTCAAATGCACAATGAAGTTGAGTGGATACAGGGAGGCAGGCCTTCTTGTCCAACGTCAGTGTGTGACCTCAGAAATTGGCTCCTGAAAGAACAGGTTGGCTGGGGAACCATCAAATCAACAAATTTTCCCAAACGGCCTTAGACTAAAAGAGTGGATGGTTTGTCTTCTGCTCGGTTTAAAGTCATGGTGGAGGACCTCACTCCTCCACAGTCTTGGTCAGAAAGTATCAAGCACTCATTCTTCTGACGTTTCATGTCACTACAATACCAAAAGACATTCTGATGAACAAAGGTTGAGATCAAACATCACAGATGATTCAACCGACTCCAACTGTTTACTAGTTTTCCAGTAAAATCTGCTGTATCGACAGGTTCATTTTTAAACCATATCATTTTCTGACTCGTCAGGCTTCAAATCGTTCGTTTTATCCTTTCATTTCTCTTCAGTTCTGTGTCTTCCTCTTCCTCCTGGCTGTGGCCGCAATCGCCGTAGGAGCGCTTGCTTATACCAGCAAGGACACGGTAAGCAGGAAAAGAAAAAAAAAAAAACATCAAACGTCTACAGATGTTGGTAAAGATTCGATACTTCTTATTCTAATCGTTGAATTTCAATCGATAAGGTTGGAAAGAAGTTTGGAGAGTTGTACAGCGACGTATATAAACTCTACGAGAAGAATAAAGACGAAACGGTGGCCGCTACTCTCAAATTTGTCCATGATTTGGTAAGCGCTCACTGCAACGGTAGGAAAACCGAAACGGTCATTTAATTAAATTTATTTAGCATTTTCCGTTTAAGAATTTCAGTAGCTCTAAACTGCTTGCATTTGTCGCTTAATGACCACAACCTTTGGGTTTCAAGAACTCAAAGAATAAATATATAAACTGTAGAAGGGAGAAGAAGAGAAAAGAGTAAGGGGCAGAAATCAGATTATAATTCGCAAGTTACTTGTGAAAGTCGAATACACCGAACAAATCAACTGATGGTTGTTAAAATTCAAATTTATTGAGTTGAATCAATTTTGATGATCTCGTGTTTTCCGCCATCTTCCTTCTCTCCTCTACAGCTCCAGTGCTGCGGATCGGCCGGAGTCCAACTAACCGAGTTGGTTAAGAAGACTTGCCCGAAGGCGGATGATGCGCCGCGGCATGTAAGTTGGTGTTTCATCAAAAATAATCCACCATGCTTGGTCCAGACAGACCATCATGAGGGCGAGTAATCCAGAGATTAAGGCAAAGAAAACCACAACTGGTTTCAGCAGAACATAAAAATACCTACTAGGTAGAAATGTCACGATAAATTTAGCTGGACGATAAATTGTCACACAAGTTATTGTGATAAATGGTAACATTGTTGTTCTGAGACCGTTTTCAAAGGTAAAGGTGTAATAATGCAATAACACATTCTCAAAGTTCAATAAGCTTTAAATTCCAAAGGACATTCAACCCTGGAACTGGGAGACATTTTAAATATCCAAAGTAAGCAGAAACTGAAACAAAATGAATTATGACGTCTCTAAACAAAATCGTTCCACACAAAATGTTGAGACCAAAGCAGTAGACTGAAGACTTTTATCATCCAGTTTTTGGTAGAAGACAAAACAAACAAAAAAAGATAAATCACACAAATGGAAACTGAGCTTGTTTTAATTTGTGCCATTGATTCATCGTGACAGGTCTACGGGTAGATACCCTAAATCTTTAGTCATTTATAAAACACATTTTCTATCTTGAGGTTTTAGATTCTTAGCCAAATTACAAACCTAAATCCGATTAAGATGCTGTGAAAAAGCCAAAAACAGGCCGCTCAACCTAACATGGTTTAAATAAAGCATTTCTGTAAAGTACAGAGGGATAAAAATCGTCTCACTTTCCAAAGCAGATGAAATTTGTAGGGAAGCAAATGTTTTCACAACTCTGAATAGTCCCATTTCAAAGACTTCATGTTTATTTGAGGAACATTTTTCCCCCACACCGGTGGATGCGAAAATATTTTCCATAATCTCATTTCCGACCGTGGGAGGAAGTGGGGGGGGAAAAAACCAGAGGAAGACCCACGCATCGGCAGGGAGACCTCTGAGCACCTAATCCTGGAAACTCCTAAATTAAAAACGTTAAGCGTTATACCTTCTCCTTTTCAGGCGACATGCCAAGAGAGCATTGAAAGCTTCATTGAAAAACGCGCGCCGTTGGTGACTGGCGCCTTCGTTGGAACCGGAGCTCTTTTGGTAGGCAAATTCTGCCCCTTTTGTTTAGGGAAAAACATTTCACCTGAGATACAGCCATGAATAGTCGACTGTTTGACTCGTGCGAAAGTAAACAAGTGTGAAACTTATGTTCAAGTAATTCAATTTGCTTCGCAAGCAGGCAAAATGTTCCATTGGCCTCACCGGGCCAAACCGTTTTAACCCTCGTTTCCTTCACAGATCACACAAGTCATCTGCGCCGCCCTGTTCAGTTCAAAGATTCATCGGGACTGAAGCGCCTCAGTCAATTATTCAGACTCTCTTCATGTCACCCCTCTGGTGTCTGAGCTGCAGACATCAAGCAGTTTTCATCTTTACTGCACAATCCTCCGATAGGTTTTCATCTGACTGCACAATTACAGAAGCTTTCTTCAGGCCAAAGAGACATCATAATGACATGAACATTCCCCCATGAACAGCAGCCTCTTGCTGCTGTAATGCTGAAAGTCTGCAGTTTTCTGAATCACAAGGCTGCAGGGAAGGCAGCTTCAGGACGTGCAAACGCATCCAATAGAGGACCACCGCCTTTTTAAGGCTTATGCTACAGAATCATGACAACAAGACGAAAATTGTTGGCAGCAACGCTTGTGATAAGGGCCAAAGACGAAATAGTCTCTGATTGAGAAACGCCAAGAAAAGACAGACGATCTGCTATAGTACAAGGACGGAGAGTAGAGAGCTGATGCAATTTCCTGTTGGATCCACCAGATTTTTGGTTGAAAAAAAATGCTTAGAAATGTTGCCGTAAATAAAACAGGTGGATTAAAAACCTACTCTAGGATCAACTTCTTCCAGGAAAGTCTGGCAAAGAGCCATTTCAAAACAGTGGAAGTAGTATATCCCAAGAACAGAGAAGTTTAGGGTTCCCACACATAGAAATACAGAAATGTTCCAGAGTCACTCTCTACGGTTCTCAGTGCTTTGTGTTTATTTAAAATAGAAAGTTCACCATCAAGTTATAACAAAAGGATTCAGGCTGAGTTAGTCGTGCTTTTGAAAGTTTGTGTTGTACATTATATCATATATCAGTATGTCATTATTGTCCATTTAGAAAAGTTTCCTTGCAGCAAGGAGAGAGAAAAAGAAAAAAACATTGGCAAAACAGTTAAAAGTTTATGTACAAATATCAATAAGAGCCTGATTACATTTGAAATCTGAATAATAGATCTTCTCCATCTGTTGGTTCTTGATTTGGGCTGCCTGAATCTCTTCCCAGATGGTAGAAGCTGAAATTCACCAAGAAGTGGGAGATTTGGAGAGTAGGACAATGTCTTCTTTTTGTAGAAGTCTTTAAAAAGGTTTCTACTAAATTAGGTAATCTAATTTTGTTGGCTACTTTTACAATGTGCTTGATCCCGTTCTTGTCTCTGAAACTGCCAAACCAGGTGACAAAAGCGAGGACAGATCCAGAGAGCTGTAGAAAACGGTCATCTACTTGGTGCTGTGTTCTCCAAAAGCGAACCAGAAACGGTTCATATAAATGTCAGCATGAGGTTCTCCCTGCACTGTGGCAGAACAGGCAGAAATTTAATTGTAATTTGAAGTAATTAGCTGATTGCAGAACATGATCCGAGCCATTTTGCTGCAACGGTAATGTCTGGAAATGAATTGTCTTTGTGAATAGAAAGCGTTTCCATTCTATAAATGTGCAAACAAATGAAGTGGCATGTTCACACTGGAATAAACAAACCACTCTGGCATGCTGTTATTAAAATCGGGGCTGAGAACTCATCTGTTTAAAATCATTTTTACTTTGATCAACATATCATTTTTACTCCAACTTTTACGAATCAACTATGTTGCTTTTAGTTTCTTTAAGATGAAGTTTGTGGGACCTGAAAGGCCCATTTAAAATAAAACGTATTTTGTTAATATGTCAATGTTGGAAACAAACTACAAACGGTGGCCGTCTTCCTGGTTGTTTGGACACCTGGTTATTTCTATGAAATTTCATAAGCATTTAGGGGCAGAGATCAAATTAATTTCGTCGTACTGCAAACTTTTAGTACGAAAGTTTCACACTGATGCACGAGACTCCTGGTCTGCTTCAGCAAAGGACGTTCTTTAAATATTCTGCCATGTTTTAAAGAGGAAGAAATATTGGAAGACCCCCAATATTTAGGGTCCTAAAACCTAAATATTGGTGGTGACAAATTTTACTTTAAATGTCTGACCTTCACCAGCCACTGCTAGAGTCAAAGCTTTTCTTCCATGTTCAAAAATTTTAATTTCGTCCAATTACAGACTGAATGCTCACTTTGTAAATCACAGCCACCTAATTAGTTCAGTGTTGTAATAACCGAGGGCATTTCTATACACACACACACCTGGTTCCTACACTAAACTTTTTGAAGGTGCAAGGGATTCCCTAAGCTTTTCATTAAAATTATATTTTAAGTTTAATTTTTGTTTCAAGGATAACACAACTGTCAAGGAAAGTTGAATTATGTCCACATTTATTTCCCCCCCTCAAAATAGACAAATTTTACAAATTTTTTGATAAAACACAGAAATAAGTCAAATGTGTAAAAGTGTCTTTATTTCATCCAGTTACATCAGTGTTGGGACCTGCAAAGATTAAAAAAAAAAAAAAAGCCATGCTGAATACATGAAATAAAAGGTAAAAATGGTGCAAAAACAAAAAACACTTTCAAGTCTGAGCTTTTTCAGAAGACGTGTTTGAGTAAAAAAAAATAATGCAATGGTGATTTAAAATATATAGTGAGTCGCATAGTCGACATGTATGAAGGATATATAAATACAGTTAGTTTCAACTGGGATGATGACGCAGTCAGACCAGAATATAACAACTGACCAAGAATAAGAGCTGGTGTGAAGATATAAATCTTTAAAAAAGAAAATCCTCATTCAACTGAAGCGACCAAACCCTGCAGGTTGAGAAGTCACTACGTGCAACAACCTTTGACCTTGTGAGACACACTGAAGGACCAGACTACATAAAGGTCGTCAAAGTTGGACCTGCCATCCTTTCTGGACTATAAGCCGTTTTTCTTTTTGATGAGGCAAGCCAAAAAGATTAGATCGTCATCATTTCCGTTTCATTCCTTGACACCAGTAGTTAATAAAGAAATATTTAACTGGTAAAAAAAAAAAAGAAAAAAAGTCTGAATTAGCTTTTTAAAAATAATGCGCAAGAAAATTTCAGCTGGTTAAACTACCAGGAGTAAAAAGAAACGGATATGTAGGAATGTTGTAATCTGCAGGAAAAAATGTGCTTTATGTTGGTTTTTTTGGTGATTGGAAAAAGAGTCATATTAAAAAAATATATTTGTAAGGACAAATATTTAAAGATCTTTATAGATTAAACCTAAAGCTACAACTTTATCGCTTACCGTTGCTGCAGCTCACACCACAGTCACCACAAACAGTTGAGCACAGCTCTGTGTGGCACAGGAAGTAAACCTGATGGGAGGAGAAAAGATTTTACTTTACGATCATCTTCTCATGGTGTTGCAACATAATCTAAGGCCTGCCTTTCACACCAGAGTAAGACTTCACAAATATTCTCCGTGACCTGAACAGTTTACTGTGACTTGATTACAGCAGATTTGGAAAATGTCACCACGGCAGCAACAGCAGCAGGTTGCCCTGATCTTATCCAACAGTTTCCACCATGAGCAGCATTAGAGGATCCAGGTGACGGGGTCTTTGATACAGAGCGCTACATGCGACTGAGCGTGCAAGCCTGCGTCCATAGCAACAGTGAGGCGAAGCCGACCTGGTTGCACCCACCACAGGTTTGTGCATGATGTTTACCCTACTAGAGATGCACCAATTACAAGGATCTCATCTCAACTTTCACTGATAAGTTTCAGCAAAACAAGCAGAAGTTCAAAGGGCAACAATCTTAGGAGTCATTTTGCATAAAATAAAAAACAGTGACTTTCTCTAATAGATCCAAAGTCAGGAAGCTTTTCTCTGAGTCACTGAAAACCTACAAATACAATAAAAATTCTACGGGATCTGGTACAGATGCAACTACATTAGACCAATGTAATAGTTTTTGCAATTATACAATAGTTATATTTTATATATACATATATCTTATATTTGTTATTGCTCTTCTAAAAGTTCTACATCATAATACTGACTTTGTTCTTCAGGGTCAAAATTAACAAGTGTAGTCAAGGTAGCACAATGTTATCTTTAAAAACAACTTACTATTTTCTGTTTAGTTGTCTGTAGGATTAGCATTTAGGATGATTAGCATGACTAACCATTTTCCAGAAGTTTTTTTTATACCTTTTGTTGCGAGTTTGTGTTTCAAACACCCATCTGTTGATCATGTGACTCGTGTGATGCAGGGGGAAAAAAAAGTGTTTCATTGCAGAATAAAGCTATTTTGATTCAGCTGAAAAACCACTTCATCCCAGTGCAAAAACTTTACTGAAAAACGTGAGTTTTTTGGAAATTGTTTCCAGTAAGCGAGTTTATTTTTGTCATTTCAAGTAGCGCAATTCTATGATTAATGGAAACGCAGCTCCACTCCGCTACCAAAACCAAACATGACATTCTGGTTGATTTCCGTCTTAGCAGCACAGTCTTACTCTGGTGTGCACGAGGCCCAGAAGAATCGGAGCCGGTTCTGTCCCTACCTCTGGGTCCTCCGGTGCAGCTGGCCCCCCAGGAGTCCTGTAGGTGTAGCCTGCTGGAGGCAGGGAGGGGAAGCTGGAAACTTTAATCCTCCAGATGTGCCGAGGGTCAGGGGAAGGAAGAAGCTGCGACACACTCTGGCTGCTACAGCTGAACACAGAGCCACGATTAACGTTCCAGCCGAGCTCTTTATTATTCTGCAAGATGTCAAACAAGTACAAGCAGCCACAACCCAGTCCTGATCTAGCCAAAATAAGAGCCGTTCATAGTTTGGAGCAGGGCTTTCCAACGTGTGGCTGTTGTGCAGACATGCAGCAGTACCAACCACAGCCTGTGTGAACACCGTACCGGTCATAAAACAGCATCCAGAAGACATGCGGGGTCAAAGTGTAAGCCAGGCAGGAGTGCAGCAGGAGCAGCAGGGTTGGGTCAGCAGGCTGCAGCAGGCTGAGCTCCACATGGACAGATTCACCCTGCAGGAGGCTGATGGGCAGCTGAGCTTTAGGGTGGAAGCTGGAGAAGGACGCATCTGTGAGACAGAGGGGAGAGGTTTAAGAGACGCACAAGGCGTGCATGTTATGTACTCGTTTCTGGTTATGGTCCATTTGTCATATTGCTCAGAAATATGAGGAAAAATAAAAAATTATTGGCATATTGGTCGCAAAAACAAAGCTGTTGGGTTTATTAATAAACTAATAAATCTTTTACTCAAAGTAATACTTTAACATTTAAAGATATTGTATATGTAAAAACACTGGAAATGGTATGTACAGCATTAAATGTTTTCCTTCTGGAATTCAGACATGAAGTTAAGAGTAAATATAATTTACAAGGTTTGTTAACGTGCTAAAGAGAAAGTTCAATTTAGATTTGTTTCAGTTATTGGTGTGAAACTGGAATGAATCCATTTTTTTTGGTGAGCTTAATATGGCAAATTATAAAATATACACCGTCATGTCGTTGTGTGTATATGTATTGTGTAACAAATATATTCATATTTAAGTACAATTCATGTGTATATGGATAGTAGATATCTTTCATTATTCACTTAGTCTATGATTAGGTAGCCTATTCATTTTTTTGGGTAAGTTATTGGTTTGTAAAATAGATTTTAATTTAGTTTTCTTTATGGAATGCAAATTTACTCAAATAAGTTAATCTGAAAATCCCAAATCTACTACAGATATTAAAACACTTACCTCAGTGTGTGATTTTTATTACAAAGCAAAAACGACAAGATGTGCATGAGCAGTAACATTTTCAACATTTCAGACTTTTCATGGGTCAGATGGAGAAATGGACGCCTCACCGGTTGCTATCCTCAGAACGACGGTGACGGCGGACGGCGGCGGCTCAGCTGAGGTTCTGACTTCACCTGGATCGGAGGGGGCGCCGCATCCCACCATCAGCCTGCAGGAGGACAAAGTTAACCAGGGAGAAAACGTCTGGTCACAGAGCCAATTTATTATTATTCAAACAAAGTAGAGCAGAAATGTGGAGCGAATGCAAAATTACACATCATTTTCACTTTGACAATTAGATGATTTTTTTGTTCATCTCCCTTCACTCCCGTGAACAAAAAAATAAAAATAAAATAAATCCACTGCAACCAAATGAACGCGACACTGAACTACTTGGATCTCTGCTTTACAGAGCAGTGGAGCAAGAAAAACTGTTTTACAAGGTCACAGGAAGTGGTTATTGCAGCCAGTGTACAGAAAGTGCAACATGTGTTGCACTGTATGGGTTAAAATGAGCACTGCATAACATCCACACTATATTAACAGTGAAACATGGTGGCAGTAGAAATAAAATAGCATATTTTCTGGACTGTAGAGCAAACCTCACAATAAGCCGCACCCACAAAGTATATATATATATATATATATATATATATATATATATATATAAACAAAAAACTGCAAACATAGATATATAAACCGCTGGTATCTCCGCTGCTCTCAGTTTTCCACAAGGACCCAGCAGAGGGAGTGTCCTTAATAAATCTGCTGGATTTATTAAGGACGCCAAACGCCGAACCAAGGATTCGTTCACGTCGAGTTTACGCGCAGCGGCTATCGATTTGTACTGCCAGATTGATATCCTTCCACTTAAAAGCTGCATCATATTAACTTCTTCGTGTGGTTTCCATGATGAGGGCGTATGAGTTCGAAAACATTTCTCCATCATGTCTGCTGCTAGCATGTGCTTGTTCTAAATAAAAATCAGCACTTTCTTCTTTGATTTTTTAATTTTGACTTCCAATGATTCACTTCCTGCTAAAGAGCCCCCCCAGTGGTTGAAGAAAAATCCACAGAAAAGCCGCACAGGGCTATAAGCCGCCGCATGGTTCAAAGGGTGGGGAACAGTGACGTGCGGTCAGGGGAGGCAGGTGAGGCAGTGCCTCACCAGCCATCATGGAAAGAAAGAAAATATATAATCATAAAGTAATTTAAATTGTTATATTCATCCGGTGGTTTGTACTAAAAAATATTTATTTTTCATGTAGCTTCACCAATTTCGATTTTTATTTGTTCAAAATCGCTGAATTTTCTTATTTTCCCATTCAAATGCTTGGAAGCGATGCCGGTGAGGCAGCAGCGAGCTCTGCCTCACCTTGGATTGCGCAACCCCTGGCTCTGCGCTGGCTGCTAAGCGGAGAGAGCCTGTTGCTGTACGGCGTCAATAAAATGGTTTAAACAAATTTAATATGTGAACTTATTTCCAATAGTTTAGCTTATGTATATAATGTACAGTGCTTTTTGTCACCAACTGTGTTTGTGTAACGTGTTTCGTGTAATGAGCGATTATAAACGGCAGAGAACAGGTTCGAGGTGAGGCAGGCAGTTCTCTTGCCTCATGGCAGGGGGCGCTCAAGATCCCAGACGTTCGTCTTGTTCACTCCTCAACTGCCGAGTAAGTGACAGCGAGCTAGGCTAAACGATTCGGGAAGCAAGTCAAGTGCAGCGATAGATTATAATAGAGATAGTGATTTTTTTCCTCTCGCTTATCCCGACTTTCGACATGGATGACTACATTACAACACTAAAAAAGTTTTCTCAAGTGGACTTTCAATCGAAGCAGGAGATAATAACCAAAGGAAGACCAACGCCGGAGCTGAAAGGTTTGTATGTGTAAGGATGCAGAAGTGAAACATAACCTGTAAACTGCTGTCAGTCTATGCATCTATTTGCAAATCTGATTCTGATGACGTCAGTGCCTCACCAGCTATGAACCTCACCGCACGTCACTGGTGGGGAAAAAGTAGCTGCTTATAGTACTAAAAATACAGTAAATAAGAATAAACAAGTTCTTGGAAGATCTACCAACAAGGAAACATTTAACAGAGTCACAATGGAATAGTTTGGATCAGTGGAGCCCAGGTTAGATTCATACACGAGTTTAAGACTTAAAGAATGTACAGACATCTTGTAAAACAATAGCAGAACAGTAGTCCTCTAGGACTGGACTTGGGCACTGCTGGTTTACATACTTCTCAAGCCACAGTTCAGATATAAACACATGAAAATTGCCTCCTCGATGTTCTCCGTTCAAGACTGAATCATTTTGCAGCACCAATTGGACATAAAAATAAATAAATGACTTCAGTATGCAAAGCTGGTAGAAAAACCTGTAAGACTTGTACTGTAGCTGGAGTCAGTGACTCCACAAATGTACCGACCCAGGGAGGCTGAATGCAAATCCAAGTAACACCTTTCAGCTTTAACGAACATCTAAAAACCACATGATTCCCCCCCCAATGATTAAATTGTGAAATTTCTCGACATTTTAATCCCAATTAAATCAGTTCAACATAGTAACATTAACATGACTAGATTTGGAAAAGTTCAACAGGAGGGAAAGCAGTATGCTAATGCTTTAGCTAACATCATAGTGACAAAATTATCCACTTCAAACTTTTAGGTTTTCATTATGTACCAGCAACTGCAGAATCTATTAAGGAGTCAGTAGTAAGACAATCCTTTCCAAGTGAAATTGTTTGATTTTTCTTTTTGTATTACACTATATTATGCTTTTCTTCTTACTGAGTGTAAAGAGATTACATATTAGACCGCATCCAGCAAGATGTGGCCAAAATATGCAACAATAAATGATTTGCTATGCAAAAATAAACCTAAAGCAACATGACTGTGAATGAAAACTTGACAGACACAAAAGCGATATTATTCAGAACAGAATCAACTATTCAACCCAAGCTGCACTTAGAGAGCGACTGCTAACCTTACAGGGAAGAAACCTCTGTCTGATAGGAGACCGTGAACTTCTGGCTGATGGACCATCCTCTGACCAGGCATCTAAGAAAAGAGCAAAAAATAAATAAAAATACAGAATAATAATTCATTATGTCTCTGGTGTCAAGTTTGGACTCAGATGGAAAATTAATCAATTTTAAAGTTTGAGGCTGAATCTCTTAAGACACAAAATTCCAGTTTCCCAGCCCATCCTGTGGTCATACGTCATTTCTTTCCATTTACAAATGTTCTTTATTTTCAGTTCTTCATAAGAAAAATCATTATTTCAGGAGTACAAATACAAGGAAAGCAACACTTGGCGCTGAAAACATGTGTGTGGTGGTTCCTGAAGCACCGACTCCACCTACAGTGCAACTCAAGTTTATTTAATCTACTTTAACCGTCTTTAAGAGTTAAAGATTAAAAACAACGCAATCATTTCGTACATGGCTTTTCTAGCCCGGCTAATTTGCAAACCCAGTCCTTGACTGAAAATATTTTTTTAAATTAAAGATTCCCATCACACACACAGAATCCTTGTCACTCAACATGCATGAAAATAAACATTAGAGACCTAATTCTTCACAACAGAGTAGTGCAGTATAAATCAGTGTTCACATTTGTTTAGCCATCGTTTCACCTGGGAATTTAAAAAATCTGATCCATCAACATTTTCATTTCTGGTGCTAAAGTTCAGTTACCCCTGTTGCATGTGCACATTTCCTGAACCACACTTTTTCCTTCCACTCAATTTGACAACATGCATGGACAAAGCACTCTGAACCACCATCTTCTTCAACACTGACCTATTGTAGCATTTCTCCCTTATTCACGATATCCGGCTGCATGAGGGACAAATGCCAAGTCAGCATTCTTCTCTGATTGCATAAGCCAGACTACATCATTTTCCTTTTATTAATCCTGTTTTACTGCTCTTACGCAATACTGATCTCCATTAATTGCAAATGACTCATCTATGCCAACAGAAAAAAAAAAAATTCATAATCAGCAATTTATGAATGAATTCAAGATCATCAGAAGTGTTTGTTACATGTTTGCAGCCGTCCAGGGGAGCAACGTGGACGTCTGGATCTGAGGAAAGCTTCTGCAGCATGCAGGGAGCCTTCCTGTCCTCAGAGGAGGGAGCAGGTGGGGCCGCTGAGGGATTCAACAAAGAGTCAGGCACAGCAAAGACAAAACACAGCCCATCTGTTGACTCGAATACACACAAAGGTCATACCTGTGAGACGTAGCTTAGCATGGCGCCTCAAAGTACACAGAGTCATTACAAATTAACTTCAACATTTGTGTTTGAAACAACCCTCAGACTAACTCAGCTGTTGGTTTCTAGGTTTTTAGGACAAGTACCAACAAGGTAGGTTTTTTGTTTTTTTTCTCCTTAGAAAGACGGTAGAGGCAAAATGTGTGAACGGCAGCCAAAAACAGTTACTGAATAAATATCTGAAACGGGTCCAAGGCAGCAGGGTGGGGCGGGCCGTTTGGATTAGTCATACTCTGATCACATATGTGGAGGGGGAAGAAAGGAGGGAATGAAAACAGGAATGATTTTACTTGATTCATTTTGTTTGCTTTGATAAAAACATCCTCATAAATCCTTGTGGGTTGAGTAACATCTAAACATGATGCCTTAACGCTTCAGGACACAAACATGTTACCCAGATATTTATGTTTTTGGCCAGATTATTATTATTTTTTTTACTTTATATTCCCTCATCAAAAACATACCTGGAGCATTGTTTTGATCCATTTATACACGTTTTTAAAATCCTTTCATTTTCAATGGCAACCGTTCAGGGTTGCTCATAAAACGCACCGCCCATTTTCCCAAAGCTCCACCTCGGAGCTTCAGTTCCCTCCAGACTAGCGGCAGCAGCAATTAGCAAAGACCTGGTGGAGCTGCTGGTCTGCTGAGCTCATCATACAAAATACAGTACTCCTAAGAACGGCTGTAGCGGCATGATGAGAAGCTTTGTTGCGATGACCTGCTGAAGGGGGAGTGTCAGAAAGTGTATAGAGTTCTTAAAGAGACAGAGACTAATTTCAAGGCATCATATGGCTGTGGTACAAAGTCAAATTTATTTTATGGGAGTCTTCACACCAATAAAACTGGTAGACTCAGTTCAATTTGGGACGACGGTTGTAATATTTGTTACATTTCAGCTGGTGTGGTTCACTTTTACACTGCACTGTGTCAAATGAACCAAAGCCTTTGAAAAGCCTGATCCCCTCCTCACCTGTGGCGGCGCTGCACCAAGAGCTACTGAACAAAACGACACGAAAACCTCTGAACATGAGCGCAACGTCCTTCTTCACAAAATGTAAACTGGAGAAGAGTCAGATTTTAGTGGTTGCAGGATTTTTCTTACACGCACCAGAGTTCACGTCAACCGAACTAACACCTAGAAAACATTTCCTGGTTATGCATGGTGCATTTCCTGATTCAGCTCCAGTCAAACTGATTCCTCAGCACATCTCTACAGAATTTTACTGCTAAAAAAAATACAAAAATAAATATTTTAAGCATAAACAAACAATTCCTAATGAAATCCTTTACCTCTCATGTAGTCACCCAGCTTCTCATTAAACCCACTGCAGTGCCAAGCAATATAGTTGGAGTAAGCTGGATTGAAGGTGCTGGAACGAGGGCTCTCAGAAGCACGAGGAAACCTCTGCAGGTCACTGTAATCCACATTTGGGGAAAGCAGAGATGTAGAATCTTTATCCGAGTCTTTACCTCCTGGAAGATGGAGCTGCTGGTAGTATCTGAACAGCTGAGGCAGGTAGTAGTGATAGTAATAGTAGTAGGGGAATGTCAGTCTGCTGGGAATGTCGTACCCTGGTTCAGAGGGAGGGGCACTGGTTTGATATCTCAAGTGGGAAGGTTGTTGTACCGATAAGGATTCTGACAAAGCTTGACCCAGACGGTTGTAGACGCCACGCAACGCTACTGGTGCGTAATACTTCAGGTAGTTGTTATAGTACGGATGGTAGTAGTACTTGTAGGGATCTGCGTTATACGTGAATCCTGGAGTGGGGAACACTGGTTTGTCAAGAGGAACTGCGATGGGATCTGGTCTTTCTGGGGCTGGAGACACAGAGGTCGAACGTTTGTCTTTGTCTTGTAGCTTTGGTTTCAAACTGGGCTGAAAATCGGATTTCTCCTTTTCTGGCTCGGGATTAATACTTTGCGTTTCAGGATTTAAAGGTACTGAAGACATGTTTGTTTTTGCAGTCCAATCTAGATGGAGAAACCCCAGTCTTTTCACGTCACCCTTTGTAACACGTGGGTAGTAATAGAAAGGAAACGGATGAGTAAAGTAAGGTGAATGAACTGCTGTCACTTTGTTCTTCGTTTGGGCGTCTTCAGGTGAAGAAATCCAGGTTGGTCCCTCTTTCAGACTCTCAAACTGCTCGGATGGAGGTTGATGGTTCGGAGAATCGGAAGAGGTTTGTGATCCAGGAAGACCCGGACCTGGGCCCTGAGGTGTGCCAGGAACAGGGATCTTTGGATGATGGTAGTAGTGGTAATGGGAGCTAAAATCATGGCTGGGATGGTGGGTGTGAGGAGCTGCCACCTGAACCGGGAGAGCTGTAGGGGAGAAACTATTCGTTGAGACATCCAAGAGAGGAGCTACTTGTTTCTGCTTTTGGTCTTTATGTAATGAACCCAAACTAGCCAACTTTTCTTTAGATGAAAGAGGCTTTTGGGTACGATAGTTTTCATGCACATCTTTAAGAGACCGAAAGTAATGGTCTTGAGAGTTCAGCTGGGAACTAAAGTCAGCCATCGGAGCCACAGAAAGAGGAGTAGGACGACTCTGGGTGTCCCGTTCTTTGTTTTCAGAGTAACTATGGTGATATGTTGGGTGAGGATAGTAAGGTGGAGCCAAGTAGAAAGGCGGCATAAACAGTAAATGCCTGAGGGATTCAAGTTTTGGTTTTGGCAGTTTTCTGGTGAAATCCGTGGGGCTGTCAGCCAGAGGCCGATGGGCGGCTGAGACTTCTCCAAAGGCAGAGTTAGGACAAGCCAACATGAAAATCTCCTCCCCTAATTTAAGCAGAAGTGTGTTTTTTCCATCCTGAAAGAGAATTTATGGCAGGTTTAAAAAATAAAGATGGTTCGGTTTTGTCGCAAAGCAACAATTATTCCTGCTACTGCCAAACTACCACAGTACATTAGTTAATCCTTTGAGTTTTGATATTATGCGTCATTCTGTAAATACGTTTTGTACAAATTCAAATAATAAATACTCCCACCTTCAGGTGGGAGCTAGTTACTTAAATCCAATGCTTGACTATTTTTGTGGAAAATTAGCATTTAAATGACGGCATCAGTTGATTTTACGTCAATTTTTGTCATCGCGAATTTGCAAAAATACTGGAGAGACTGACTGGTAAACTCTTTTTTTGAATTTTACCTTTACGGTTATACCACAAGTGAGGAACGGCACGGCGACGACCGTCTCTGCAGCCAGTCTGTACACAGTATAGCCACACTGTTCAGCCAACAGCCCCAGAGGAGTCCATTCACCCCGAACTGTAGTGGGGCAGAAGGGTAACCTGATATTAGAATAAAAGATTATGCTTTTTGTGAGCGCTTCCTGATTCTTAAAGAAACGGTACCGTTTATATGCGGGTTCTCCACAGCAGTCGGTCCTCTCAGTTTCACCGTCATGCCGTTGAGGGAGCAGCAGAGCGAGGACGGCCCCTCGCCTTGAAGGTGAAGCTGGGAGATCGGGCAGGAGACCCTGATGGGAATCCCCCTCCACAGCAGAGGCAACACATAGCCATCATCCTGAGGGGAAGCATTTTAATAATATGTCCAAAAACAGGATTTCACACCCATTAGAGAAGAATCTAGCAATTAATGCATCAGAGAAAAACTCCAGCACACCTCTGAGTCATTTCATCTAAAAACAGTGAAGTCAAAGTTTGGGTTTAATAACCCTAAAATACATGAGATGATGTGATTTGTGTAGGAATTAAAAATCAACAGTACACCTCTCGAACGATGTGGCAGGCGTCGTACTGAGCCATCAGAGTGAGGTCTTTCCAGGAGCTTCGAACGGAGTAGCCACACTGCTGAGGCAGATGGAGCAGGGGCATCGATGAGCCGTTCACTGCAACATAGTTAAAACAAATGATGGACAAAGTTTACAGTTTTTCTGGATTGCTTTCAGTCAGCTGTTGACTCAAACTACACATTTTCAAAATGGTTACAGAAGCCTCATCATGGTAAAGCTGATATATTTTGTTAGAAAGGGGACCGACATATTTTGCCACATATTTTAAATGTGGCAAAACATTTAAAATATGAAGCAAAAAACAAACATTACCCTAAAACAACACAGCTTGCAACCAAATGGATGAGACATTCCTCTCAATTGCTTAATGGACAACGTAGAGTCCTGAGCTTGTCATTGCAGCCCATTCTACACAGTGTTCCAAATTATTATGCAAATTGGATTTAAGTGTCATAAAGATTACATTTTTGTGTTGCTATTAAATTTATAGATGGTATTGTGTGTCAGGGCTCTTTGAATCACTATAATTAATTTCAAAGAGGTGGATGATTAGTTTGTCTGATGAGCTCAATTAAAGGAAATCTACTTAAGAAGGATGTTCCACATTATTAAGCAGGCCACAGGTTTCAAGCAATATGGGAAAGAGAAAGAATCTCTGCTGACGAAAGTCATCAGATAGTGTCGTGCCGTATGACAAGGTATGAAAACATTAGATATTTAACAAAAACTGAAGCGTCATCGTACTGTGAAGAGATTTGTGGCTGATTCAGAACAAAGATGGGTTTGTACAGATAAAGGCAGAATGAGGAAGGTTTCTGTTTGACAAATTCATCGGATTAAGAGAGCAGCTGTTAAAATGCCCTTACAAAGCAGCAAACAGTTATTTGAAGCTGCTGGAGCCTCTGGAACCTCAAGGTGGAGGAACCAGAGGCTTGTGGTGCATAAACCTACTATTCAGCCGCCCCTAACCAGAGCTCACAAGCAGAACCGGTCTCAGTGGGCCCAGACGTACACGAAGATTAATTTTCAAACAGACTCGTTCATTGATGACTGCTGTGCAACCCTGGATGGTCCAGATGGACGCAGTAGTGGATGGCCACCACATCCCAACATGGCTGTGACGTCAGCAAGGAGGTGGAGGAGTCAAGTTTTGGGCCGAAATCATGGAGAATGATTGGTCGGATGAGACAGATGATGAACGGAGTCGATCCCCTTTTCTCCAGCAGGTCAAAGCAATAAAAAAAAAAACTACAATCCTAGCGTGTTTGGTTAATCTCAACTTTCTAGTTGCTATTTTGGTTTCCAAAAACTGGAAACATGATCCTTCATGTAGCCAGGAAATCCTTTTTAAGAACACATTTGGCTAACAAAGAAGTTACAAGCAACAACTCTATCCAAATGCAATAAATTGGAGATAATGCAAGTCTAAGCTTCAGCTTAACAGCTGTTACACCCTTCAGCTACACGAAAGTCTTTTTAAAAGCTTTAAGCAGTAATCACAAAATCAATGGCGACAATAAATCAAACTCAAAGCCTCCGGATGCAATGAAGAGCAGGGTGTTTTACTGGTGTACCAGTATATGTTTGGACAGTTTGACGACTTCCACCACCTTTTATGTCCATAATTGATCTAGACTTCACTGAGTGAATATCAGCAGGCATTATTAAACTTTCCCTCCAAACTGGGTTTGTTCCCCGCTTTAAACACATTAAGAAACTTAGATTCCTATCAGTCTGACCAACTGATTTCTTTTCAGAACATTGAATATCTGGTTTTGATTAAAACAATAACATTGTTTGCTTAGATTGTTGGAAATGGAATAAAATAGAGACATAAAAGAGTGTGTCTGCTTGTTTCTCCCCTCATTCTTGAAAGAGTGACGGTCCCAGGAAACTCCATGTCTGTTCAGTCGGCTCTCCTCCAAGCAGACAGAGTCACTACTTACACGTGTTTTCACTGACATTTCTCATAGGGAGTCTGGGAACCAACATTTCTGGCACAGTTCAGCAGTATTATAACGCTTCATTAGTATGTTGACAAAGACCTTCAAAGCCTTGAAAACAGATTAATCCATCCTTATCTATAAACCCTCCCCACGTTCCAGCATCGTGGAAACACAGCGTAGCTACGCGTTAGGTAAATTGTATATATTATCAAATATTTGTTGTTTCATGCGCCTTTATAATGTTCCTGTCTTATATGCCTTTATTTGTTTCATCTTAGCATAAAGAATGTTTCTGTGTTGTTGAATTACTTTGATTCCTTTCTCAGAAGGCCTCTCTGAGGAAGAGCAGAGACAACCGATAGCGATAACCTTTCAACAGGTTATCGCTCAGCAGAAAGCTCTGCATCCTTGACCTGTTAGATAGCTATAAAACTGTTGCCATGAAGACGTACAACTTGCTCTGTGTTATTCTGTGTCTGGAACAGAATAATCTAGTGTGTAGATACCATGTGTTTTGTTAGTGACTAGCATTTGTGTTGCAATTATGTGACTGAAGTGTTTTCCCCACCCCTTTGAGACGCTCTCTGTAACAGGGATCCTAACAGCAATAAAAAGGGAGAACGGACACATATGTTTTCAGAACGGAAGAGATGTGACTGAAAACATCTCTGGCTGTTCTCCTTGCGAGTACAAAAGAATCTAACTCTCTTGTCTTTCTTGTGTTTGTTTAATCTGTCTCAATAGGTGTTTAAATCTGACACTACGTTCACATGAAGTGAAATATATTTTATTCCAAGTTAAGACAGTATTAAGCGGAGGACAAACCTTGTATATCAATTAATATAAGACTTTTGTTTGAAACAAAAAAAGGCCTTAATATCCCTGCCTAACTTGATCTTTTTACTCAGTGCTCAACATGCACTGACAGAAAGGCAATCAACCAGAGAAAATAACCAAACATTTGTCAGGTGGCACTCTCGATGGGTTCCACCTCAAGCACAAAAAGTGTAACAATTTTTGCAGAGCTGGAATGTTTAAGTCCTCTGTACATTCAGCACCAACCCTAATGAATGAAATCATTTCCTCTGCGGCTCAATTTCACTTCAGAGGTCACCACCGTCCTGCTTTGGAGCAGAGTCAGGTGAATAAAGGTCATCTCCATAAAGTTGTGCCGGTTACTTTAGCTGTGGATTTATTCCTTCTAATGTTAATGTTTGACATCAAATATCCTGGTAAAGAAATCTGGAAAAATGGCATTTCTGCCACAAAGTTTAAAGAAAAACTATCGCGAAACTGTTATTGGTAACAATTTGTCAGCTCCTTATAGAAATAATCCACCTTAATGGTTTAGCCAGACAGAAAGACGAGGTTAAAAAGACATTTTCACCTCGTTTTTAACCAACAAAACCCTTTGAGAGATCCTTAGAAAGTACGGAGAATTACTGTAGTTTAATAGGAACAGCAGAGCTCATGTTATGCTGCCCCCAGTGGCGGCTACTTCCTTACCCCCATCGTACGTTTGATCATTTTCATCAAAATCAGTGAACTAAATTTTTATCAAAATACTGAAAGAGATCTCTATGGAGGCCCTTAGGGGACATAGAGGATTTTTAGTTTTCTTTTGCATTCCCTTGCATTAATGTACTGATCAGTTCAAGCGGCATAATTTCATACTGAAAAACTTTCTTACGGTGGCCGTTGTACTTTCTGCTATAAGGATTTTCCATGTATGTTAGAATCTCGTGAAATATCTGAAGTTTTACATCTTTTTCTTTAGTATAAAAAGGCATCGCAAACCTAAGAGACAAACAGAAACTTTTCGCAAGTAGGAAAGAAAGAAAAAATAAATCCAAACTATTTGGGCTATTTCTGAGTTATCACTGAGTATTGAGTAATCCGACAGTTTTTGATTGCGTCTCTTTCGTGTTGGTCTGAATGGTTTAAAGAGATGCTTCCATGTGCAATTCCATCTCAGCCTTACACAGACAGACAAACATGAAATTGAGTTTCAATTTTTTGCACCCAAGAGTTAATAATAAACACAGAGGCTCTTTAAATGTGTATAAAATTTAAATTGACATTTGTGACTGTATGCAAAATAGCTTATTAACAGGGAATGCAAAACGTATTGCAAGGGAACGCAAAAGAAAAATGTTTCCCCGTAGATCTCTGATGCTTGTTTGTGACTTTTTTTGTTTTATATTAGTGTCAGGATACAGTGAGAAATATATTTATTTACACAGCTTTCCATACGAGCAGACCTAATGCTGCGGCTCTCAAACTGTTTTCTCAACATCTCCTCTTTCCAACTAGACTTCTTGCATTAACACTGGAAGAATGAAACATAACCCATCAAAGATGAGGGTTTGGGTGAAGAGCGAGCCTCACCTTGGTCCAGCAGCAGCTGTACGGCTCGTTTCCTCCTCACAGTCAGAGTCATGGCGTCATCTCCACACTCCACCGACGGCTCCAGCTTCCGCCAGCTCTCCTCAGAGCCGCCAGCATGCCGACCGGTGCCGCTCGCCCGGCTGTCCCGAATCTGGACTGGGATACACAAGACTTCTGAATACATCTGGGGTGGAACGGGAATGCAACTGTACGTCTCCTTATTACACTGTTATGAAAAGTTATGCAATCATGAAACAAGAGAGGTTGCAGACATGAAGGAGCGCGTTGGGCCTGACTGACAGGAAACATGGCGGCTAATCACAGTCAGCTGAGTTGGAAATTCAAAGTACAAACAAAAAGGAGAGGTTGCAGAAGCAAACATGCAAGACAGACAGATCCCAATGTGCCTTAAAAGTAGAAAAATGCAATTGAAAAATAAATGCAATGAGACAGGTTGTTTGCTGGCAACATGTGGAAAAACCTAAACACAAACCAGGATTAACAACTTTGAATTAAAAAAAAAAGCTAGTGCTTCATCAGCCAAGTTTTCAATCTTAAATAGAGGACAAAGTGTTTGCTGGGATGAAAACAATTAGTTAACGGCGTCATTAGGCATAGACACAGTAATAATCCTACAAGATTAGAGTTATCAAAAAGGTAATAAAAAACTACATTTATCATAATTATATCAGAATCAATATGAACAGCAGTTTTCAAGTTTGAAACTTGGTAAAGCTGGTAAGTACAGACAAGAAATAGGATTGGGTGAAATGGCTTAAAAATAAAATCTCAAATAATTTTTCTTTCTTTCCCTTTCTTTAAAAAAAAACCAAACACTGAAGACAAAGTATTTTTTTTAAAAGTTGCTTTTATTTCAATCATTTCTTCTGGGAATTGACTAGAGTTCAAAAGGTCCAATTAAATACATTGGAAAAAGTTTCTCAAAATTTTTAATCTTCATAAAACGGCTAATTTGAATCAATAAAATAAATTAAACGCCCAACAAAAACATGTGCAACTCTGTTTAGCCAATGAAGCAAACACGAAAGCATTGTTCAGAAATACTGTTCACATTAATAATAATAAAAATAATAATAATTTAGCCTGAACTTGTCAAGATGCGTTTCTCAACGGTACCACACAATGACTGACTATAAAAACAAAAGTTAATGCAGAAAAATGTCCACCAGCAGATGGCACTATGGGAACTAAATAATGAAGCAACAAAATATGTGGGTTTTTATTTTACCATTTCACCAAACATGGAAACTGATTAAGGCAAAACTTATACTTTCAGCACCGTCAGAAACCCGTATTTAAACGCTTCGCCGGATTCAAGGCCAACAAATGTATTTATTAGGTGTTTTTAGAAACATTGCATGCTTCTGAGAAGCTTTTTCAAAAATGATAATTGCGAAAGCCATTATGGGAATGCTCAGTTTTGATGTGCACACAGCTTAAAAACCTCAGTTTACAGCAAACAACGTCTGAGACAGAAACTTGTGTGAGCAGGGCACCAAACTGGCTGTAGCCCAGGGGCCCGTACCCTTCCACATCCGGCCCTGCTGATAAAAAATCTCACATGTATTGAGGTAGAATTATACCACCACCTTTCTACGTTCAACAACATGTAGTAGCAGAAGCCAGGAGTCTCACCTGTAGCAGCAGAATCTGACTGATGGCCTCCGTGTCGGGGGTTTGCTTCCAGCTGACCAGTGACGTAAAAATCCCCGGGGACTACACGCCTGATGGTTCCCCTGCTGCAGTTCCCACCCAGAACCTCGTGAGAAGTAAACAGCCTCTCTCCCTCCGTTTGCCCGCGTTTGTAGCGGGGTGCTAAACTTGAAGACGACGCCATCTTGGCTCCAATTCCCCGCTTTGACCCGAGTCCGGGGAGCTTCGTCGTTGTCCAGCCACCGCCTTCAAGGTTCTGGCGCCTTGGGCCGCTGAAGTAGGCCAAGTGCCCGGCCGCAGTGGTGGAGGGGTCGCTGGGGACTCTGGTCGTTAAAACACCGCTCCGGACATTGTGGGGAGCCGAACGAGAGGTTGGCTGGAAGGAGTGAGCTGTGTGCTCACACCGGACTAATGAAGATAGGTTTATTGTCGATAAGGTGTATAAAAGTGGAACACCCAAGCAGTATGCTTTTAGTTTCAAATACATTTCAGAGACGATTTCTTTCTCTCTCTCTACGCACCAAAACACTAGGACCGAGTGAAGAGCGGCTGGTTGATTTGTAGACATCCTGCTAACACACCTGCTCACTAATTGGCACAAATTAATGGCGCATGCTCACTAGGTTCTGGACTACAACCTAGTAAATATAGACACAATGAAAAGGTGAATGTATTTAATTAATGGAGCAGAATTAGATAGATTCTTCACACACACTGATACATTTTAAGCGTTCATTTCTGTCCATTTTTGCTTATTGCGGTTCCCAATGAATACAATCTTCAAATTCTGTTTCTCCGATAATGAGAGTATTACATAATACTAATAAAAATAAATACATTTAAGCTTGCAATAGTTATGGCCTAGACTCCCGGCATAAGGAGGATAAGCTGCCAAAGGCCATTACTGAAGAAGTTGGCTGTTCCTAGAAGGCTGTATCCAAACATAATAATAAAAAGTTGAGTGCTGGGGAAAAAGGTTTTAAATGGCACCGCTATAATGTAATAAATCTCAAAGCAACATTCACAACATTTGAGAACTTTATTACTCACATAAACTCAGACTGGCATCTTAAAGAACTATTTACTTACAAAAGAGTAAAACTAATAATCTACACTGCTGTCTACAATATCGCAACCAGAAACTTCAGTACATTAGATATTTTTATAGAGCAACAATAAATACTGGATACATGATTTTCAGAACTTCTGTTTATAAATAAAAATCTCAAAAGCATGGTGGAAATTTAGTAATTTTAACTAATAATTATTTTTCCAACTGGAAGTGACACAACTGGGTTAAAAATCAAATATTATTATTTTTTTTTAATATCTCAATCATTTAGAAAATGTTAATTATTTCCAATATTGTGCAACCCTACAGTACATGACCTCACGGAATAGCTTCCTCCACTAGAGGGCGACAGTGCGCCACATTAGATTACTGACATCATGACAGTGAAGGGATTCTGGTAAATTGACCTTTGCCCTTCATATAAATAATTCCCGTGACTTTTCAGACTGAGCCAGTGAAGTCCTTCCAAAAACTCACAGAGAATGTTTAGCTTCATTGTTAAAACACACTTTTATTTCATTGTTTACACATAAAATGCCATTTTAAAATGCAACCATTGCCATAAATTTCATTTTACAACTTCTTCAATAAGTTTTTTGTTTTTTTTAATGATGTCAAGGAACAGAATAATAAGTAAAACCATCCTCGTATGCACGTCTGTCTTCCTGAAGCGGCTCAGAAACGAACCCACTTTGCTCTGCCAGATGAAACACGCAGACGTCCGGTCGCTAGTCGAATTATTCTCACGTCGCCTCTAAAACAGAACCTCGCAGAAGAGGCCGATCCGTTGATGAAGGGCGCGGCGGTGGGATGACTCATATTTGGAGTTGCCTAGCTACGGCCGGGAGTTGTTTTCTTTTGGCTCGGAGTGTGAGGACGCCGTGTGCGTCTGGTTTTCATTGAGAGAGGAAGGCTTTGTGTGTGTGAAATAAAAAAAATGTTTAAAAAAAGCAATGGGTGTCACTGTACTGGGAGCAGGAGGAAGCAGAAATGCTTTGCAACGACAGGAAGTGATGACATAAGGACTGCAGTAGAGTTAGATGTTGTGATTTGAGGGGAAAAAGTTGCCAAGTAACTGAAACCTCTGCGGTTGGTAATCGTGGAAACATGCTAGCTCGGCTAAATACATGAGGAAATAGTTGTTGTTGAGTGAAAACTGTGGCTCAGATGATATTTAACCTTTAGAAAATCGCTAGAAATGTTTACTGTACAATAAAACTAGAGTTTCCGCTTTACAGATGCGTAAAACGGATCCCTAGCAGGTTTTATTAGTTGCTTGCTTGGCATACTGTCTTCGTTTGGCTTTAAGCTGGTATTTACTCGTTTCATTTTACTCATAAACTGAGTAGAAAGTGAGAGTGGGAAATATTTAAGTACATTTTCCATTGAGATACAATGCTCGGAAAAAGTGAGAAAGATTTATTTTTGCTTTTTTGTTACATTTAAATGGTCCAGATCATCAAACTATCTTTGTTCATATAAACAACTAGATAAAGGTCACACCAGTGTGTTTCAGATTTATTCTCAAATTTGACTAAGGCACATAAAAACCTTCATTTTGCATTTATTGGGGCCAATCAGAGGTGGAAGGATAGGTCCATGTTTGACTGAGTTTTTATTTTGTTTTTTTTGCTGAAATGTAGTTAATTTTACTCCAAAAGTAACAGGACACACACCTTCCAGAAAGTGCCACATGTAATTACTGGTGTATTTTTTTTTTTTTTTTTTTACAATTCTTCTTGGTTCTCATTTAATTTGGTCGGTTCCTTCACACAGACGTGGCTTTAGAAACTTGACGCTAGCCTGCTTCGTCCTTCCTAAAACCATCTTTAATCTGTGTTTGACACTGTTGTTCCACTAAAACACCCAATTTTTCTCCAGCTTTTAATTGTCTCACCTAAACGGTCACAACCCAGGAGCCACTGAAGGGGAAGCCTGTCATCAAGCAGAAGACAATGGAAAACATGTTTGTCCGTGGAAATCAAACAATTTAGGATAGCTCTGCTAAACTTCAGAAATTTGTTGATTGTTAAAAAATAAATAAATCTGCAACTCGTTGAAGGACATTTATCTAACTATAAGTGGTGTGAGCCGTGGCTGTGTTTGGTATGGGCGGTTGCCCAGGGTGGCATTATAAAGGGGCGGGGTGACCAAGAACTAGAAAATAAAGTACAACTTATCTGTCAGTGGTTCTCTGCTATTGGTATACATGTGGAGTAATTTCATTTTATTTCCTGCTAAGTGCTGGGATTCCAGATTACGAAAAATAAAATTGTGATACTTTTTTGCATTTTAATTGGTTGGGGGGGCAGCAGAAGGAGGGGCTCGCCCAGGGCACCAGTCCTGCAAGAACCGCCGCTGGGTGTGTGTAAACATTTGAGCTTTTCAAGTCAGTCATTTGAATTTCTCTCTTAGACCGCAACCCCCTTCCTCCATTATTATTATTATCATTATTATTATTATTATTATTATTATTATAGTCACAGTTCTGATTACAGACGCTCTCAGTGAGTAATTTAAGAGTTTCTGTAACCGAGTCCAGTACATTTTCTTGTACAGTCACTCCAAAAGAGCAGAATTAACAGGATAGTTTTGGACATGATGACTGCAACATATTGGTCACCAGTTTAAATATGGCAGCAGTTCACTAATATTATTTTAGAAAAGCATAAGTATTTTAGTGTTTACTAAGACACCAGCATCTTAAGGTTCTCATGTTGGAGTCTAACCTGACTACTATATAAAGTATCTTCTTAAACCCGTCGTCAACCCACACAGTTTGTCACTCCATCCCTTGATGCTGCTAGAAGTCCTTTTATTTTAGGTGATAAACCTTTAAGAAAGACTCACTGACCTGCTGTTACCTTCACAGGCATGAGCTCAGTGGAGGTGTGGGGGAAAAAGGCTGTTTTGTCGCGCGGGTTGTGCTGTGCAGGTCCAGCGGTTAGCAATGTGTTTTGTACCTGAACCGGAGCCACATCTCAATAATCCCCGGCTGGTTAGGAGTGAGAAATGACTCCCTTCCTGTTGAGCAGTGTGAGGCGTAGAATGTGAAAATATGCATCCATTGTCTGGGAAAAGGAAGCTGGTAATAACCGCACTGCTAAGCAACGGAAACAGAGAAAATAAGGAATGGAAACTGTGAAGTTTGTGTTTGTCTTCAACATCTATGGTGACTTGTTCAGAGAAGATAGAGCTGATATGGTGGTTTGGTAAACACAGAAAATAAATAAACTATAGTAAATCAAATAGGATGTGCATTTGCATTCAGTTATTTTTTTTTTGTGTCTAAAACCCCTAAAAATATCTGAAGTAATTAGAAAATACAACAATCCTAAACATCCAGCCAGAACTACAGTGGAATAGTTCAGATCAAATTATAGTAAAATGTTAGAATGGCCCAGTCAAAGTCCAGAACTTAAAGGAGATCCGTTAGTAAGAAGTAAGAAAAAGTCTGTGGGAAAACATGTTTACTACATTCCTTCCACAAAATCATTCCCTCAAAATAGACTCTGTTCTTCCCATCTTTAGCTCTTTGGTTTAGGACTCTGTCACTTTTATGCAAATGAGCTGCTTCTGGCCCGAAACTGTTCACTAACACTTTACACACGTGAAAATAGCCTCAAACACATGAGCAACTGTGCAACCCTACATCTTTGACCCTGCGGTTACATGCTGTTCCTTCCGGTCCATAATAAAAACCCAGCTCACCAGGGCGCTCTGTTCTAGTAACAAAGTGGGCGGGGCTCTGTTTGGGTTGCTAGGCGATGATTGTGATGTCAGTATTAAGAGGTTTCTGACACCAAATAACAGTAAACGATTACTTGAAAGTACATGAATGGGTTTTTTTTTAGCACTTGGACTATATTTAGCACTTTATTTATTTTGTATTATATTATATACATATATAATCCATTCCCTAACATTCTCGTACATTCTGTATATTCTGTATAATCTGTGCATACAGCTCCCATATTTATATTTTTACACAATATCTATATCTCTTTGCTATAACCCCTTATAGTCCATACATACATAGTCTTGTACATCCGTAAATAAATATTTATATCTCGTAGAGCACTTCTGGATAGATGCAAACTACATCTCGTTGCTTGTACTTGTGACAGTACAATGACAATAAAGTTGAATTCTATTCTATTCTATTCTATTTCTAGAAGAAGTGGAGACAGTGGGGCTCTTAAGAGGGGGGTTGAAGGGGCCACACATCCCCCACTGGAAAAGTGCTGGCCAATCATGTTCATGTCACAAAAAGGCACACAGTCAACTTCTTCAACGAGGACATAAATGTAAAAAACTAGCAGCCGTAATTGGTTTTACAAAGCACCGACTCACTGGGGCCGAATGCAAATGCACGCCACACTTTTCAGATTGCCATGTTGTTGTTTTGTTGTAGCCATGCACTGTTTTGTGTCTACCTGACATGAAATTCATAAAGTACATTAGAGTTTACAGATAAAGAGACAAAACGTGGAAAAAATCCAAGGCGTTTTCTGTTTTGTTTTTTTTAAATGTTTGTCCACCACCAGGACGTTTATCACCAAAACCAGCCTGGTGACGCCAGGAGGAAAAAGCTTAACTTTTCTTTTTTTTTTTTTTTTTCTCAGTTGCTCAACAGCCTCAGGTCAGGTGGGAGTTGCAACACTAACTCTTACCTCCCCTCCTTTTGTGTGATCTGCCTCATTCAGAGAAGTATTTCACCTGCAATCCCTCCTCCTCCCTGTAAATCCTGTAAATGAGCCCGAGGGCTGTTTTCTTTTCTTTTTTTTTTAAAGTGAAGAAATCTCAGGGCTGGGTACGACGTTGTGCAAAACGACAAAGGAATGAGACCGCCGACCACAGACTGCAGAGATTTGTGATTGTGCAAAAAGAAAAGGCCAGCAGTGACATGGCAGCGGTCGGGCCGGCTTCAGGCTTTTGTTTTGAAATTCTCCTTACTCCTCTCTTGCGCACACCTTTCATTTTGGGGGGTGGGGTGGGATTTGGGCTGCGTTTTGTTTAGCTCCATCTCTTCAGATCCGATGCCTCACACTTCTCAGGATGATTGAACGCCGACATCAGTGGTTAGCATCAGCAGTGAGACAAACAGGCGGCCGTTAATTTGGTAATGCGTGACTCAGCCGAGTCCGCGCCATGACAGTGGAGTCCTTGTTCGAAAGCGGCCACCTCTTAAGTCATGTTTCCACTGTATAAAATAAAATAAAAATGTCAAAATGCCAAAGTGCAGGGTGGGTCGTTGTTTGAAGAGCAAATCCAGCTTTCTGACAGCGGGTTTAAATCCAAAACTAGTCCTTCCGCCCTGCGAGGGGAAGTCATTTTTAACGCAGCTGCTGTCAGCTGGGACAGCGGACAAAAGGCTTGACAAAGTTTCCCCACCTCTTTCCCACAATCTGTCACCTTGCAACCACAAAAAAAAAAAAAAAAAATTCTATCTGTTTTGTTGTTTGTTTCATGCGGTCGACCGACACGATTTATGCCTCTTAATTTGTTTTCTGCAAAAAGAGATCTGATAAGTGCGGTGTGCATTTGTGTTCCGCCCTTTTCCTCTCGCACCCGTGGATCAAATCCAGCGCGACAAACTTGCTGCCACAAAATCCCCCAATTGGGACACAGAGGTTCTGTGGACAGCTCAACTATTAATCCTGAGCTCTAAGAATCTAAAGAAGTGATGGCAGCATCATGCTGTGGGAATGCTTTTCTAAAATAGGCACACCGATCAGAGTTTGACAAATTTAGGTTTGAAGTGACCTTTGAATTTGACCAACATGATTTTTTTTTTACATGGAAGCAATAATAATGTTTCAGAGCAGCTCAGTGGGAACATGGTGGGGAAAAAAGCTGTTCTGCAGGAAACATTTGAAGAACATAAATTATTTTTGTTCAAAACTTTACTACTTTTTTTCCCCGGTTTATTTTGTGCATGTTGGGCCAAGATAATCAACTTATTGTTTTTGTTTGTTTCAGTTTATTATTTATGTTACTCCTAATTGCACTGACAGAACAAATTAAAGTTGTTTTTACATGTTTGACCAGGCTTGTGAATCTATCAATGTATGTAAGTGTGTTGCACCGGTGCAGTTATCAAATAAATGTATAATTCTGTACATTTATGTCTGCGTTTTTTTGTTTTGTTTGGTTTTTTTTTTACAAAGAAAAGTGTTTAGTCAATCCAGTTTTTCTGTATCGAATCGGTATCTGCAGATACTAAGAATCAGACATCGGTATCAGAAGTGACAAAAGTGGATCGGTGCATCCGGGCGTGGCGGTTCAACTCCTTCTGAAAATCTGTAGCAAGGCTTGAAAGCCGAGAATAAAAACGCGCTGCATTTTAAATCACAAAAAGGGAGTTTTACCTTTCTAAAAATGTATCGTCAATTCAGTCGCTTTAAGAAAATCACATGCAATGAAAAGTGATAACTCCTTTAATGCTATGCTAAGCTGTGCTAGCAATTGATGTTGAATCCATAATGTTTCATTTTAATTGGCTTATTTTCAGTAATTTACTATAACATGTCGGTTTAGACTTGTGCCTTTGTAAAAAATAAATAAATAAATAAAAAATGCAATATTTCAAGTTAGTCTGGCACAAAATAGCCATTAAATACAATGAAGTTGGTTGTAAGACGTGAGATAAAGCGAGTTCGGGGGGTTGTAATATCTCTGCAAGGCTGCGAGTCACACTTCATCACCGCTCTGGTTTGTCAGGTAACTGACCCACTGGCCTCTCCTACTGGTTTTCCTCCAGGGCTTTTACAGGCACCTGTTTGGTCCGTTTCTTCTGTTGGGATTTTAAAGACATGTTGTGACCAAACTCCTGCCCTCCCCTTTCTTTGCCATGGCATGGCTCAACATCCAATAGGTTTCCACTCTAAAAAAGAAAAAAAAGAGAAAGAAACTAAATCATAGCTGACTGATGCGTGACTCATGGCGTTTCCTCTTCTTAAAATAAACTAAGATTTGAGGAAAAGCTGTAAAAGAACATTCTTTGCTTAGTGTTTTTGTTGTTGTTGCCGTTCCACAGGCATTTCCCTTTGGGTTTTTTATTCTTCAGACGCTGAATGGCAGACGCAGACGTTCTCTGCGCATACTGTTTGCTGCATAGATTAAGTGGCAGGGAGTGGCGCGTTTCTCCTAAAGCAAACGTTGCTAACCTTGCCTCATCTCACCTGCGGGGTGGGGTAGCCCACACCCAGAGCAACGAGCAGGTCCAACCGCATTCTGCTTTGTCCTTTTTGTCCTCAATCCTCCACCGTCCGTCTCACATCGCGTCCTGGAAGCGGTTTGGGTCTCAAGATGCCTCACCGCATAGCTATTCGGTTATTTCTCTCCTCCCGCCTTCCCCCCAACTGCATCCTGAGTCACGTTGCGAAGCGGGACTTGTGTTGTTTCCATGCATCAGAGGCCGAGTTACTCATCCCGGTTTGGTGTGTTTGTCTGAGGTTTTCCAGGCTGCGCGTCTTCAAAATTACCTCCCATAAAATGAAGCTGGCATGTTGAAAGGATTGTTTGAAGGTGTGGCGTCTGGGACACAGAATGATCCGTTCCAGTACATCTCGCTCCCACTCCGTTATGTAATCACGCTCGCGGCTTCTGCGTTTGACCTTCGACCCGGTCAGAATGCAGCCACACGCAGGCAGCCGTCTGAAGTCTGAGCCGGCTGCGTGTTTTCTCCTGACCGAGGGTCCGGTTGGTATCATGTTTCCCCTCATGATGAGCTCAGACTCTCCGTATGTCCCAAGGTTTTTTTTTTTTCTTTTTCAGACGTTTTGCATATGAAAATTAACAAACTGTTCCTGATGCGCGTGCCGCCCCGGCCCCCTTCAGCCCGCTTCTTAATGAACTCGCAGTTACCTACAAACTGGATTTAAACTCGGAAGCCGTTTCCATTCAGCGCGCCTCCAGGCTGAAGTCGCCGTACTCGCTGTGTGTTACGCCTCCATCGCTGATTTGACGTTTCCGACCCAAACAGGCACAGATCTTCAATAAGTACACTGCAAAACATCCGAAGGTGGGTTTTGGCTCGACAACGAAGGTTGGAGATGCAAGTGAAGTCAATGGGAGAATCGTTCTGGTTTTAATTCAAAAATGAAAAGTTCATCAAAAAAGGATTCAGCAAAACACAATTAGTCTAAACATTGTTTTTGTTTTGGGGTTTGTTTTTCTTTTAGTTCTGATAGTGCATTAATCTTTAATTGTGAGTCGTCGTCATAAATTTCTGTATCATTCTGAATTACCTTATTGAGTTAAGATTGATTATTGATTGTAAGTTTGAAGAAAAATGTCTAAAATGCAGTTTATTGAATTTTAGTCAGATTGAACAAACATCTGCCTTGATAACACACAAGAGGCGGGTCGGTGTAACACACATCCATCTTCGATACAAACAGGTGATGCAAAGCACCCTGGGAAATAGTTCCCACTCCCTCATTCAGTTCTTTTTTTGTTTGTTTGTTTGTTTTTTAAATGCTCACTTAAAATCCTGAGCTCTCTCAACTTTTGGAGGTATGACAAAATGAGGAAAAAGTTAACACGTCTCACAGCTGTAAGTTTGTCTTTCAAAACTCACATAATTGAGTTCAAAATCTTAAACCTGCAATATTTCTTTGACTTAAAGATCAGAAGTTAGACACAACTACACGTTTTTACAGTGTAGTTTATTGCAACTTTTGTTGGGATTAAATTTAAACTAAAGAGTTTGAGTTCATTTAACTGAAAGACAGACGTTTCCAAGTCATTCTAAAGATTTGTACACAAATTTAGGTCTGGACTTTGACTAGACCATTCTGACACACGAGTATCCTTTCGGTCTGATGGAAGGAAAACCGCCAACAGGATCGTCAGAAATTTATCTCCACCTACCTTCCTATCTACCACCAACCAGACTAACAGTCCCTGCTGAAGAAGAGTGTACCCACAGCATGATGCTGCCATCACTATGTGTTTGCAGTGAGAGTTTCGAGTTCTGTTCTCCCTATTTGGGCCAAAACGCACCAGAGCACCTCCAACTTCTTCCCCGTCTTTTGCAAAGACTTGTGGGGAGGAAAAATGACGAGAGGTGAATGTTTTGCCCTCCGTCGTGTGGCGGGGAGCGGAAGTAGCCGTCAGCGCCATCAGTGGGCTCGTTTGATTCCCGATGTGATTACCTTGACGCTTGTCAACAGCACATTAAATCGCGCTAACGTCTCCCGCCATCTACGCAGTTCTGCTTCAGAGATGATGCCAAATGTGTAGATAGTTCGGCATTGAGCACAAAGCATTTCACCAATATGGAAATTGATGCCATTCTTAAGCAGTTTTTCTTCCCCCCCCCCTCATCCGGAGGGGAAGGATGAGACCGGTTTCGCCGTGTTGCTGCTCTCTTCCCTCAGACATTGCAACATGTTGAGCCGTTTGACCTATTGAAAAATGATGCTACGCGTCCTGGCTTCTGCCCCCGCGCCTCAGTTGTGTCGGATTTGAAACGCAGGAATCCGCTCCCGGCCCTGCAGGCCGACGATGAACAAGGAGATGTTTGTTTTTTATTACTTTTCCATTTGATTTGTTTTTAACGGATAGAAGGTTTAATGCAGTTCAAAGAGTTTCCCCCTCAGTGTCCCGTTTCTTGCAAAAGTACAACCACAAATTTCTGGGAATTTTTAATTTTTTTTCACCATTACAAAGTACCGTCACACATCTACAGAGTAAACGTTTCAACTGTTCAGATTTGGAAAATATTTCCGGGTCAATTGGACTTCCTGGAGAACATCTGTTAACATCCATTTTCCAGTTTTGCTGTAGACATTTAAGTCTGAAACTGGTCGGCCGATTCTAAAACACAAATATTCCTTTTTTCAAATCCAGGATTCTCAAAACGTGGTACAAGAACTTACTGGTTGTACTTGGGCTGCCTTTTCATGCCAGTCACAAGAATTTCTGGTACCAACTGCTTTCGAGGTAGATATGAATCTAGTAACTATATTGTGACAGTCGATATTAGACAGGAAACAAGTGCTGGTAGCTGCTTATTGCTAAGTCCTCCTCTCTGAAAACACCCAACTTAGATTTGGGAAACTCAACCGTGCTCCAGTTAGATGTTTAGGGAACCACAACTCCGCAAATGCTCAACACCACCTCTAAAAAACGCTGAGAAATGCCTCGTTATGCAGATGATAACACGCCTGCAGAGTACAAATGAGACGCCAAATAAACTATAGCCTCACCTTACTTTAGTAGCTCACTGTAAACTAAATGGTACAACGTGTCTTAGAGGTAAATGACAATCTGTCACCGCGCTCATTTGGAGCACATCACTGAGAATTAAACAGTGACCATGAGTAATAACAATTGATGTCACAGCCGTGCGAAATGTCTCCCAACCTCTCCACCCTTTGCATACCAATGCGTTCCTCCTCAGTTTGCACTTAGGCAACGACTTGCACCCGTTTGCCCCCCCCCGTTTGTCCCCTGCTCTGTTGCCACCGGCGACATGCCTTCGTCCTGAAACACCCTGGGAAAACACTGCATGCATCAGGAGGAAGAAGCTACACGGGTCATCGCTTACATGCCTAAATATACACGTGCGTTTCGCCCGTGGCAACGACATTGTGATTATGCTTAGCTGGTTTGCAGTCTGTTGCCATGGCAGCGTGTGTCCAGTCAGAGTTTTAGGAGTTCCCCCCCCTCAACATGGCCGGTGAGTCACCAGCGGCCCTCATGAGAGTGAAATCAACATCTTCAGCTGATTGGCAAAGGCATGAGAACGAACACAAAGCGGGGAAAAAGTGACTTGCTTGGGTTTGTGTGTGTGTGTGTGTGAAAAAGAGAGAGAGAGAGAGAGAGAGAGAGAGAATCATATGGGCAGAACAGACAGAAGAAGGAGGCAGAGATTGTGTGAAAGGCAAACAAGAGGCTTGTCTGGGTGTGGACATAAAAGAGGGCTGGGTATAAGTGGGCGTAGGAGTTGTTTCTTATGTTTGTGCATTTAGACTCGCAGCTTGGAATTAAGATCATTGACAGCAGGAGGAAAAGGACGTTGAAGAGACACACAGCCGTCTAACAGTAAGTCAGCGTTTATCCCCGGTGCTTCTCAGGGCCGAGGCAGAGTCCAGGAGGGTCAGAGAAACCACATTTGATTATGTTTTCCTCTAAAGGTTTGCTTTTGGGTGCTTTAATTCAAATTCAGAGAAAGAAAGGTGCACACTCAGTTGTCCACCTTAGCCTGAACCTGTTTTCCATTTTCCACTCTGTTACTCTTTCACTGCTGGTTTGACGTTCCAGGCATGGTGGGATACACTGAAATTTGGCTTGAAAATGTGGGTGAATTTAAGCAATTTAAATTTCCGAATTCTAAAATTGCAAATGAGATTTTATTTAATTCTTTTCCCGGGATTGGAAACTCGGCAACTGGTCGAGGCCAGACGTTGAAGTCCCTGCAGCAACATTTGACAAGTTTGGCCTTTTTGAGTGAATGTTGGAAGAACCGAATATTCCTCGATTAAACTTTCTGAAAATGAACAGTTGAATCTTTTTTTTTTAATATAGATTTTTTTTTTTTTTTTGAAATCTCAGCTCGATTTTATAATCTGTTTAATTTCTCGAAAGAATGTTTTTTTTTTTTAGCTTCTCAGCGCTTTAAGCTGAAACAGCACAGGTAGCTCAAAAAAAAAGAAAAGAAAAGGGAATCTCGTGGTGAAACGGGAGGCGGAAAAGTCGAAACGATGCCCGGGGGTCTGGTCACATGTCTGCCAGCTCCATGCCCCGTGCCTTCAGGAGGTTTTTCTTTTCTTTTTTTTCTTTGGTGGGATGATGACACGGAACATGCCAGAATGTTTTTTTTGTTGTTGTCTTTTTTTATTTTTTTTGGAGGGCCCAACCCTTGACCGCTCCTTTCCCGAACCGGCACATTCCAACAGCCTCTGATGTCTCCCACCCCAGCGTGGCTCCGCGCGACCGGATTTAACCCAAACGCGGCTCGTGTACACACAAGGCTCTTTACGAGCGACTAAAACTGTAATTACAGTTTTACAGTGAAAGCATGAAGCAGTTTGTAAAATGGCTTCTGCGGTTTTTAGTCCTGTTTTTTGTTTTTAAGGCAGGCAGGCAGGCAGGCAGGCAGGCAGGGCTGCATTGTGTGCCAGAGTGTGGAGGGATCAGCATCTTGGTGAGAGAACTGGGCGTGTACACTACAGCTATTTCAGGGAGTGGCAGGTATCCTTCAAGCATTAGACAAGCCCATACTCATCTACTCACCAGGAAATCTTCCAGGCCCTCCTTGCCAACCAGCTTCTGTGTTTACTGACCCCCCTGCACCTCTTTCCCCAGCAGAACCTCTTTTGTAGACGTTAACCTGAGTTTGGTTCATGAGAATCCATTGGCTCTCTCTCTCAAAAACCCACATTAGAAATCGAGTAGGAACGCCCTGAGTGGGTGTGGCACCTTTTGGCTTCAAGCCTTTTAGAGTGAGCGTGTTGACGTCTATTGTGATGTTTTGCTTGTAGCGGTCAGCTGCACGTTCAACACTGTCAACTTCAAAAACCCAGTTTTCTTTCTGCTCGTCCCTGCAGGAAAGTCATCATGCTGGTTCTCGTCGCTCTCTCGGTTCTGCACCTCGCAGCCATCATCCTGCTGCTGGTGGCGACCATTGACAATGTGAGTAAAGGCTCCGTGTTGCCTTGACACGAAAACGCGTCACGCAGGTTTGCTCATTTCTAGCTCGTCATAAAGATTGCTCAAGAAGAGTGAAAAGGATAGCTTAGCAAATGCATTTAATAGCGTACCTATAACGGAGAATTAGGCGCAAAGAGAAAAATATATGAATTCGGGAACTGACTGACTGACAAGACAACCCCGATTCCCATGGCAGATGTCTATCCGTGACATCTGCCACACTCCTCCTGAGCAACATGCTAAGACTGAAGGGAGGGTCTTTGTTTTGGTTTCTACTCTTCCAAAATGTGTTTTGCCAGCAGGGGGCGATAATGTTGCGATTAGCATAATCAATCAGATGAGACAGATGTGGGTGGCGGTGGTGGGGGATATAAAAGATGTTATATTATTGTTGTGATTTTTTTTAACACAAAAAGTGAGAAGCGAGTCTCTACATCATCGCTTTCGATTGTTCTTGTAATTATCTCAGGATGTCCACACGCTTGAAAACACTGAAAAGCGCTTTTAAAAATATCTGATTTGAGATGCAAACGTAGCAGATAATATACGTTTTGCTAAATATTCAGGTTAATATGAACAGAGTCTTAAATTCAGATTTGGCTAAAGCTAAGCTAACTGCTTGTTCAAAGAGGGGCGGGGCCTGGAGTTGACTTCTAGCATCTTGAAACAACTTCAGTCAAAATCATCATAGAAGTTCATGCTAAGGCTATTTTAGCATTTTTTAAACCATCAAAACATTTGATTTGGCTGATTAGTTACATGGAATCATTGACGTAGAGAATAGAGGTTGGAGGCGGTGCACCACCTCTGATCTTCCTATGTGAAACACAAACTAGTAACGGAACATGTAAAGCGTTCCAGATAGAGTAACTAGTGTTGTGATTTAAACTCGACGGACCCAAAACGTGTGAGCACACGAACAGGAAATCAGCCAACACAGAAACAATCAGAGTTTACTTATTTTATTCTTTTTAGCGCTAAAAAGAAAGAGACGCTTACCCTTACAGGCTTAGGTGGATGTCAAGTGTAAAGGCCCGAATCTATACAGCATCTGCTCAAACACGGAAGACACCTTGCTTATATCCTAAAGTCCGCCTCCTGGTCTGCTGATGTGTTACGTCACTGCCTAGTGGTCAGACGATGAGCTAAAGTTAAGTTTCGTTTCTACAGAAAGTGTCCGTATGAAACAAAAGGCTTTTGTGCAGAATCTTTGTGTCCGTAGATGAGTGTGCGTGCATGTATGGTGCGTGTCTGGAGCAAACGTCTCAACACTAGCTAAAAGAAAAGGTATAGCAAAAATAACAAAATAGTAATAACAATTTAAAACTAAATATTTTTTCTGCTTACTATCAAACAAACACTTTAAATATTCAGCTCTCGGTTTGTTTCTCTTAGGAAAATCATTGGTGGCGCACCATTTCTTCCCTTATTTCCCATGTAAATCAAATTGTCTGGAACTAACCACCCAATGCAAACATGGCCACGGTTTTAAAGGTTCACAAAATGGCATCAGCACAATAAACTTAGAGATTTTAGTTGTTTTAAGTCGTGAACTTCAACGACCAAGAAAGTAATCTAGTGCAGGGAAGATATTGACAGCATATAACCTAATCTGACAGACCCTCGGGTCTCTAAGTCTGTTCACCTGTGTGTCGTCTCTCTAGCCTTTCATTCCTTTCCTGTTAGCGTTTCACTCTTCCGTTCCAGGCCAGGTACCCGTCATTTCTCTTCGACACAGACAGATGACAGTTAGTTTAACGAGCCAACCTGCACACGCTGCTCAACATACATTCAAATATCTAAGATTCCTCTGAGCGGTGAGGAAAGAGTATTGAGTAATACCACGGCTATGTGGCATCTGTCCTTTCAATCGACACACCTAATAACGCTCGACTCTTCGCTAAGGCTAACTCATCCATTGACGTAATGGAATAACAAAATGGATTGTGTCAAAGGATTTGATTTGATTTGGCTGCTCTCCCCATCAGGCCTGGTGGGTAACTTCTACCACGAGCACCGACGTGTGGGGGCGGTGGGTGTTGACAGGCAACAAGTGGAACTTGACCGATCTCCCCACCAGCTATCCAGCAGGTAAGCATCAACTGTCCTCCCAAAACACTGATGAATTTCACCTCGATTCCCAACCATGCATTATCACTTTGCTCACACGAGTTCACATATTGATTGTTAGCATAGGAAAAAATGGCTCACCACTAATTTCACAGTTTAAAAATTTTTTTTTTTAATGAATCTCAACTGGATTTGTTCATCTATTCTTTAAATTATAAAATACTCGACTGATCAAATTAGCGCCGCTTGGTTATTGTTTTTAAAACAGAGCGATATAATCGGAAGAAACATTTATCCTGTTTGAAAAAACACAAGACAAGAGCACTGTTAGTGCTAAAATTGGGACAATCTTCCATTGATTGAACTTGCAAAGTGTAAATATATACATTTACATATAATTTATAGATTGTGATTTGGGACAAACAAGAGAATCAACCTGAAAATTATATGCATGTTTCTAATAAATGTTTTTTTCTTCCAAAAGTGAAGATTGGGGTCTTGTTTAGTATAAAAATAATCTGTTATGATGTCACACACGCCTCCTCCTTATTTGAGCCCCCGCTGATGTCTGTTGCTCTCTCTGGCTCCCCCTGCAGACTACCTCCAGGCAGTGCAGGCCACCACCGTGCTCGCCTGCATTTTCTCCATCATCGGCCTCTTCGTGTTTATCGCTCAGCTCTTCACCCTGCCGAAGGGAAACAGGTTCACCGTCTCCGGCGTCTTCCAAGTCCTCGCCTGTAAGTCACGCGTCATAAGAACGTTTCTGCACGCTTCCCGACGGGACTAAATCGTCACCGTTCTTTTCTTTTTTTTTCTCCCCCTCCCCTCCTCCTTCATCATCCTCTTCAGCTCTGTTCATCATGATCGCAGCGTCCATCTACACGGACCGTTTCCACGTCAACGAGAGCAGCATCGGTAACTACGGCCACAGCTTCATCCTGGCGTGGATCGCCTTCGGTTTGACGTTCATCTCCTCCATCGTTTACTTTGTGCTACGCAAGAAGTAGCGTGGAGCAAGTTGGACACTGGATCACACTCCACGTTGTTTGTGTTTTTGTCTATTTTTTAAAAAAAGATCTACTCTTTCAGCTACAATCCTGTTTTTTTTTTTTTTTTTTGTTCCTTCATTAAATTGATGCTGCTAGTATAAAAACAACAGACCTGTGGATATTTTCACATACACTTAACGTTTGACCGAGTTTGCCTTCAGACGGTTCCTTCGACTAATGAAGCAGGAGTCGAACTCAGTCGACTGCGGTCGTGTCCAAGTGTGTTTTCAGCCCGGAGTCGGGCTGGCTTTCTTCAGGGCATCTAAGGATACGTTTTTTAATTTTTTTTTTTTATTATTTTGTTCAAGCTGAACAGAGAAATCCTTCAGGTTTACGATAAATTCGAACTTAATGATTAGTTTTTCGTCGAGTAAGCCACTATTTTCAAAGAGATCAAGTGCTCGACTGGCAGCAGTAAAACGATGATCAATAAATATTCAAGTGTGTTTTTTTAAAATGTACTTTTACATTTATGAATATGTATGTTACAGTAGATTTTAAAAAAGGGTATTTTGTTATTTTCTTTGATATTTTTTGCATTATTTTATTGTTAGTTTATCAATTTTCTACTATCTTCTCTAATAAAAAGACGTTCTCTTACTTTATAATGTTGAACTAATATGATCGAAAAGGCCTTAGATTAAATTATGCTCCTCTAAAAACATCATAGATATTGGAATAAGAGATATTTGTAATTAGGAGAGACTAAATATTCTGGAAGCGAAGTTATCGGCGCCACAGATTCACGTCAATTTTAGAAAAATCCAAACTTCGTGCGGAAACACCGTTAAAATTTTTCCACCAGCCGTGTTCCCACAAAGGCAACCGTTTGAGTAATGAAGCGAAAGACATGATGTGTAAATAGGATTTCTTCCCAACAAAGCTCCGTGTGTCTGATGTTTATTTTTGCTACATGAATGATCTTTACAGTGATTTTTGAAATAAAACTTTTCATTCAGTGGTGACTTGTCATTTAATTGTTTTTTCCCCAGCGTTGCAGTGAACGGTGTAGTTCAGTGATTTTGACTCAAAGGTGAAACAGACATACAGGATCGATGGTTCACAACAAGATATTCGTTTGAGTTTAAAACAAAGATGAGGTCATTCATTCTGTGTTTAGACAGGTGACTCTTATTTGAGGACGAAATGCTGAAAATGTTGCGTTCTTTTCTAAGAAAAGGAGAAAAATCCCAAAATTGTTCAAAGAACTAAACTTTAAAAGTTGATTGGAGAGAGAAAACATGAAGAAAATTATTGTGTAAAATCTCAAATTCTGCAAGGTAACTTACTATGTTGTTGTATTTATATGGCAATAATTACACTTCAGTATATAATGGAAGATTGCTGTGTTATTTGAATCCTCACTGGTGATGACTGTACATTGAAAGAAAATGGATAAATGTGGATAACCGCGGGACAGCAATGGACAAAAACCTGTCCAGAAAAGTTCTTTTTGAGATATTTTCCTTTTAAATCAAATTTGTAATAGAAGTAGACAGTTACGTTTTGCAGTTTCATTGTATTTTCCAGTCCGTACCTTCAACACTTCATAAGCAGTTACATAAAAATAATACATTTAAAAAAATTAAAATTTGTTTGGTGTTTCGAACTTCATAACTGTATGCTTATTGTAAATAAATTATGTTTAACTGCATAGATGTACATCTTTGATCGATATCTTCACAAAGAGACCAAATTTACTTTCACATGGACTCTAAAGGGTTGAAAGAACAGCAGCTGATTTAATTCAGGTTTGCTGTGTCGGACTTTTTTCTTCCATTGAATTTTCCATCAAAATCCTTGGACAGAGTGCTCTGTGAACAGGCAGGTTGTTGTTGAGTTAGTGACCGTCTGCTGGTCAACTCAGTAGTCTTCAACCAAAACCTAACCTACTATCCTTGTTAAACGTAACTCGTTTTTGACCAAAAGTATTGATATGTGATGATATGCATTTCACTTTTTGAACAAATTCACTGAAATAAATTCCCTTTTTGACGATATTCTGATTCGCTGAGATGCGCCTGCGAGAGTTCAAAGCGGGCTGTAATCCTCGTCCCGATCAAAGGGATGCTCCCTGTGTCCCGGAAGCATCCTGTGAACGGAGATGGAGGACGAGAGAGACGGGGAGGACAGGGAGAGGCGGTGGAACGGGGACGCGGGTGCCGGGTGGGGCGGGGGAGGAGGGAAGGAGTCCAAGTGAGTCAGGGGAAGCGAGTGGGAGTGGGTGAGCCTCGGCGAAGCGGGCGGCGGAGGCTCGTAGTATGGAGACAGGTGGGAGATCACGGGGGCAGGCGGAGGGGCGGACAGGGTGACGGGCAGGTTTGGGGGGGTGTAGTAGGGAGCGGGTGGCAGGAGGCCCACGAAGTTAAAGCTGCAGGGGTTGAGGCTGGAGCTACTCCTGGGCCCCACCATCAGGACCTTCTTGGTGTAGTTGTTTAGGGTGGAGACGCCCGCCACCATGCACACGGTGAAGGCAAGCCACACCAAACTGACAGAGACAAGAACACAGTGACACGCTGTTCATAACGGTTTCTGAGTCTGTTTCAATCAGACTTAAAGTGCGAGCAAAAACAGCTAAATCACCGCAGGATTTTTCTCTTTTGTTCTTTTAATCGATTGCATGTGTTTGTAGAAATATGGTTTGGTTTATTTGTTGTTTGGTGACCAGAGCAACCATTGGTAAACGGCAAAAGTGAAGGAGTCCTGTAGGGCTTGCTTGTTTGTAGGGACTTCTGAAATAACAGGCAGGTACCAAGTGACCCAAAACCCTAACCGAACCAAATTAAAAACTGGGGTGCGAGGGGAATTCAGGGAGGCTATGGAGATCGACATTTGCTTGTCCTAAAGCAAGCGACTCCAACGGGACACAGGATGTGTTTGATTTGGGAACCTTGACTCCTCTGATGGTTGACTGGCAGAACAAGTTCTTTCAAATATCCTTAATGTGTTCACCATGGATTAGACATGGTCATGGGAGCAGGGAAGAAGTAAATGCATCACCTTTACAAAGGTTGTTTCAATAGTTAAAAAGCTCCCCAAGGACAGTGTGGCAGGAGTGGATGACTTCTGTCCTGGGGAGCTGAAGGATAAGGATACCATGGTATTATCATTGCTGGCCCATGGAGGAGTGTAACCAAATGTCAGGAGTGGTAAACTGCCCCCCTCTGGATAGGGGGTCAATCACTGCCCCAAACAAAACAGTCCAAGTATCTAGAGTGTTGGGAGAGAGATAGTAACTTCCCCTTATAGGCCTATTAGCTAGTTAGCTTGAGGGACTCCTGCTAGCTAACTAGCTAGAGAGTGATGGGAAAGGGATGTATAGTAGGTTCTCCTGCTAGACTTGCTAACTAGCTAGCTAGCTTGTGGACCTCCTGCTAGCTAACTAGCTAGTTAGTTAACTAGTTAGATAGGTGTGGTCAAAAAAACTGAGATAAGTCTTGGATTCAATTTACCCTTCCTATACCGGGAGGGTAGCAAGGAAAATTCAAGAGCAGAAAATACTTTTTTTTAATATAAATTAATTGAAACAGAAGTGACCCATTACAATATTTGGAATAGTAAGTATACCTGCAGCTTTGACAAAAACATGACCTAAAATAAATTAATAAGTGATTACAAGTTCATTCTTATTTTAAAGTTGAAATCTGAACATTATTTCAGAATATTAGGACGAACATCTCCTGGCTGCAAATCGCCATATTTTTTGTCTAGTTTTACTATTGCTTTACTTTTCCACAAAATGTTACGGTTAATATCATATTCGCACGCTCTGAGTTTCCGCGCATGTTGTTTCTGCTTATAAGTGCGCCTTTAAAATGTTCCGATTAAACAGAAAGGTCCAACAGACTCACTAGAAAGCCCAGGAGTAGCCGTAGCTGTGAGGTTTAAAGTCTTCTGGTCCCATTGAAACCGTGGTCTGAAACACCTGCATGAACATCATGTGACCCACCATCCCAAGAAGACCTGCAATGCACAAAACACCCCCAGAAAAAAATCAATGATTTCAGTTAAAACCCAGCAACCCAAATACAGAACTGAGGTGGCAACAGCTGTACCTCCCAGGACCGTGAAGACAGCTGCAAAGGCGTTGAGCATCTGGCCCCAGCGCAGCGTGGAGGGAAACCAGGCCGTGATGCACAGCTGGGCGGACAGCAGCAGGCAGCTGACCAGCAGCAGACTGATGTACATGAACTCCAACATGAGACACAGCCAAATTATTGCTGCAGAGGAAGAAACGGAGGCTCAGAGCTGGAAGAACAAACATGGATGTCAAACAATCATCCAGCAGGAAGAGGGAGAATTTACCTTCCTCTGATTCGGGAGTCAAACTGGAAAACCATCGACATTTCTCTTCTAAAAAGACAACAAAAAAAAGGGGGTTATAAAATAAACTCACAAATCTGTATGGACAGAAAACATAATAAACATCCAAAGTCCTCACATTAAACACCAAGAATTACATCAGAAACCTTCTTTTTTTTCTTCTAGAGGAAACCCCAAGTTTAATTAAGCACATCCATCAACTATTATGTAGCAAGGCCGTTTGCACATAGCGCTTCTAATGCCAGGCATAACCTGATGGGGGATTATAGGATTTGTTTGGTGTAAATCTGCCAGCATGGCAGCGGAAAGAAAAATATTAGCTGCACCAAAAGCTGAAACACAGGCTAGTGGGGATTTCGCCCCCCCAAGACGTTAAAAATAATAATTTAAATAGTGGAAATTTCCAAAAGATATCAACCAGAAAGCAATTATTGCTCTCAGAAGAATCTTGATTGGCTCCAGGCGCATGCACAGAGAGCAAAGCAGCAGCAGCAGCAGCAGCAGCAGCAGCAGCATCGTCCCGTCTCAGTTTTTAGTTAAGCTTCTTTGCGGCTTGATTGCCAAACTGTTTAAATGATAGCTCCAATAATCTCCCTCCGAACTCACAAAAGGATGAATCTTAAAGAAACTGGTGCAACTAGGGACGGCAGGAGAAAATCAAGCATACATCAACGACATGTACTACAGTTGGGAAATAGAACGGACCAGACGCCATTTTGTGCTGTCAGACGTCTTTTCTAACTTTAATACAGTCGTCACACACTTTGATTTTTTTTCCAGTCTCAAACACAAACTTCAACGTAACTTATGTGTCAAAGTGACATAAGGTAGTTCTGATTTGAAGTGGAGAAAAAAAAACAACATTAGAGACGTGGTTAACATCTCTAAATCCAATCCAGAACAACCAATCGCCTCTAATCAATAAAAAAAGGTATAACTGAATTTGCTCTGATTGGTGATCTTCGACTGGGAGCATTTCGTCATACGACAAGCTCAATGTTTTCACAGATTATCTGTCTTCTGTCACAAAACTGACAGTTTTAGCAAATATCAAACTTTTTGGCCTACATTCAAACTGTTTAAAGCTAACGCCACACATAACCCCGAACCATCCAAGAAAACCTTAGAATCATGCGTTACTTCTTGTTGATCTAGCACACTGAATCCCGGACGTACACTTTAGTTTTTGCATTTGAACTTCTTGTCCTTTTTCGTTCTAAAGAGGCGAGCAGTTGCTCCTACTGCGCAGAAGTTAAGAGGCCGACGGTTCAGCTCCCAACGTCGTTCTTGCTCAGTCCGTCTAATCAGCTGCAAACGAGACGATGATAACTCGGCCCATGTTTGTGAATCCTGTTAACCTTTCGCCTCCCTGGCTTTTAATCCATAATTGAGTCGTGCTGTTGAAGTCTAAATCTCTGTGAGCAGAACTCGCCATGGTGATAATCCTCTTTGGGCCGAGCACACAGCACCACAGTCACACATCTACATGAGAGCCAAGGAGATCCTGGCTCATCCAAACTACTGTTCTGTGTCCCTGCTTCATAGTGGGACCAGCAGTGGCCTTGCTACATAAAGTCCGATTAGCATTTCCAGTAAACAGCATGTTATTGCAATCCCTCATGATGAGATTGTTTTAATATTCTAAGCGTCGCACGTAAAAATGGATTAGCATCTTTAGATTTCCTTAGAAATCCGTTGTTCTTTCATTTATTAATTTTCTTCAACCTATGTAATCCCTGTCAGAGCTTCTAGTGACATGTTCAGGCGTTTGCATCAAACAACAAGAAAAAAAAACAAAAAACAAGCAACGTTGTCCTTTTACATCCAGCCATTGATTTCCTACGCAATTCTTCTCAATTCTAACTTCTTGTCGGTGCTCCATCTGATTTTCTCCAATTGAACTCGATTTCTTTGGTAGAATTTCAACAGGGCCAATCAGCGAACAGGAGGAGAGGTTGTGAAGGATGACGTTGATTTTCGGTAGAAATTAACCAAAGTCGTTCAGTGCGTTTTTGGCTGCCCGTCCAAAAATGCAGCCGCCTTGTTCGGCTCCCCTCTTCTCTCTTTGCCTGGGAGGATTGTTGTTCACAATGCAGGCAATTTCCTGTAAGCTTCTTAGCATTAAACTGGCTCATTGCATATGCCACAGGCAAACGTTGGAAATTGGATGATTAAAACCTCAACAGAGTCCACGCTTTCCTTTACTTTTTTAATTTCACGAGCTTGCTGTTGTAACACATCAGTAGACATTGATCAAATAACGGCAGGCAAATTGCGTTAGCCGGTTTGACGTTAGCGGCCTCCATTTTTCCTCCCGCCTCTCAACAGAGAACGTCCGGTCACTTTTCAAAATAAGAGCATCAACATAAGTCACTCCAACGGTAGTGATAGAACATCCTGTCATATTTCAAAATAAGAGCATCAACATAAGTCACTCCAACGGTAGTGATAGAACATCCTGTCATATTTCAAAATAAGAGCATCAACATAAGTCACTCCAACGGTAGTGATAGAACATCCTGTCATATTTCAAAATAAGAGCATCAACATAAGTCACTCCAACGGTAGTGATTTTTCTGAGACGTTTATAAGTAGGGTGGGCTAAATGTTGCTATCTTTCATCACACTAAAAACAAAATTGGCTTTTGTTACTAAAATAACGTGAAACTGACATAAGGAGTTAAAAACAAATGTTTTATATTGAAGAATATATACTTTAACTGGCCTTGAGACAAAGAAATTGTACCTTTAACTTCATATTTTCTTGTTCAGTTTTTTCAAGCAGTCACTGCAGATGGTTTCTGGACGTTTCTGCTGCTGGAACTAGCCAGTCCTCTGTAGGACTTTACTTTTGATTCTGCAGAGAGCATTGTCTCTTCATTTTATTTACTTTTTTTTTTTCTTTCTTTAGGGCCAACAGACAAAACCCTCGCTCTCTCACCCCATTCGTCCACGTAGATGTTCTCCTCGCAGATGATGAACAGGCCGGTGTGAAAGTTTGGGAAGACGAAGCGGTCGTCGCCCGTCTCCCAGAAGAACTGGATGTTGGAGGTGTTGGACACGCCCGGCACAGGGATGCACCGCTTGAACTTGGTGGCCGTGCAGAGAGGCTTGGGCACCTTCTGCTGGCCCGTGCACCAGAAGGAGGAGGTGAGGGCCACGGTGCTCAGCAGGAGGGACACGACTGTCTGGAAGAAGGACAGGGAAGGGGAGCGCACTCTCTTGAGGAAGGCCATCAAGGGAGAAGGAGGAGGAGGCTGGTGGAGGGAAACAAGAGTTAAATAAAGACATCTGATCCCTTTTTTTTTGTCTTTGTTAGAAACGCTTTGTTGAGATGACATACACTTTTTCTAACTAAATCTCCAAGGAGATGCGACAGATGAGTGCATGTGAATTCTGTGTAATATACTCCTAAAACTTCTGTGTGTTTTGTTGTGATTTTTATGTGGCAGACCGATATAAAATGGAGGACAGGAAAGGAGAAAGGCTGGAGGTTCACCCTTGACCGTAAACAGCCAGGGCTACAGTGGAAGATAGCGAGTGATCTGCTCAGCCGCATCTCATTTTAGATGTTGAGCATGGACTATTTTCTAAATGTAAATACGGAGAATAAAAAATCAGAAACTTTTCTGCTTTTCTTTTAATGTTGCAAAGGTGCGAGAACCTCCTTATGTTTCAACTCTACAATGAGCTACAGATTTCCCTTTCTACAACAATCTAACATTGTTTCTTTCAAATATTACATTTTCTAAACGAGTCATATTCACACAAAAATTATTTTCGCCTTTTAATGATGATAAACAAAATTGAAATAATTACTTCTTTCACCACGGATTTGGATCAACGCATGTCTGAACGGCTCAGTGAGAGTCCAGCCCGATTGAGAATCTGTGGCAAGACATGAAAATTGATATTCACCCAAATCTGGGTTTGAATTATTTTGCAAAAAAAAAAAAAAAAAAAAAGAAATATAATAATAAATTTCACTCTCTAGAGATGTGCAAACTCCCTAGACCATCCATTGTGGCTGTAACTATGGCTAAAAATGACAAATCACAGCAAGATATATAAAAAAAGTGGATGTAATAAATACATGCTGTTTTTTTTTTAAAACTAATAGTGTTAGGAATATTTTTTGCCTCTAGGTTGCAAACTGTCTGCTTAAAAAAAAAAAAAGATACATAAAACATAAACATTCTGGTAAGAAAGATGTATTTATTCCCTTTAAAATAAAAAATAAAATAAAAAAAGTTTTTCTTGAATCTAAAAATTAAATTCTTCCAACAGATATTGGTAAAAGTGGCTATTTTGTTTTGAAGCGCCTTGTATCTTTTGTGGCTCTTCACGTTGTCTAGCTGGAGCAAAGACAAAACTTGCTTAGTGCTGTAAAGGTCGCTGACCCCTGCTCTGGCTGGACACGGCCTGTAGAGAAAAACCCAAAGGAATTTACCAGACAGTAGCCGGTCTTCGAAGTACTGATTCAGAGGCCTGAACAAAACTACACATCACACTGTCACGACTTTCTTTTTTCCTTTTGCTGATAGAAAAAGAAAAAAAAACTTCAAACAATGCGTCATTCTTAGCCCCGCTTCCCGACGTTGTGCCGTTTGTGTTGGTCGGTCGCAAAAAGTCCCAATAAAATTCACAGAAGTTGCAAACGGCTACGAATGAATTTTTCAAAACGCCAATCGTTGCCAACTTTTGCAGACAGACAGGAACTCGCACAGCCCCGATGAAGACGTATTATATCAACTGGAGAGGAAATCTGGCATCGTCATGGAAACCATCCAGGGGACGGACGCGACACAGCCGAGCGATCCGAGCCAAACTGTGTGTTGGAGACAAAGGAAGGATTCTTACCTGCTGTGCGTCTTCCCTCAGCCTCCTCTTGGAGAGAAAAAGTGGAAAAGAAGTGACAGCTCCCCACTCCCACTCCGCTCCACTGATGACGGGAGGATTTTGGTCACCACGGTGACCTCTACGGGGGGGTGTGACTGTCACTCCGACACAAGCAGGAGCGTATCTCTCAATCACACACACACACACACACACGCCTTTAATCCAGCCGTATAAATAAATCCAAAACAGACAGCTCAGGTCCATCTGTTTCAATTTCATTCCTAGATTCATCTTGATCCTTTTCATTCCCTTCCTCCCTTCCATCCCCCAATCTCCAGCCAAGGCTTTTCAGCCTGCACAAGCAATGTCGGTTTAATTTAACCTTGACACACTGACCAAAGCTACATATACACACACACACACAACTTTAAATGTGGAGAGAAACTGTATATTGAAGAGCAGTAGGACCTTTGGAGTCTTAGTCGGGATACTGACAAACAGCATTCCTACGAAATTCATTTATTAAGACCTGATAGGTGCAAAGCACTGAACTCTATATACAGCTCCATTAAATAGTTTGTCCCCTCCACAAGTTTCTGTTTTATACTTTTTTTCCAGACTAACAGTAAATTTCCGCCACAAATCTCAAGACGTTTCGAGATTAATCTATGAAATTTTCAAGAAAAAAAAATAAAAAATTATATACTGTACATACAGTACAGGCCAAAAGTTTGGACACACCTTTTAATTCAATGAGTTTCCTTTATTTTCATGACTATTGACATTGCAGATTCACACTGAAGGCATCAAATCTATGAATAACACATGTGGAAATATGCACTAAACAAAAAAGTGTAAAACAACTGAAAATAGCCCTTATATTCTAGTTTCTTCAAAGTAGCAACCTTTTGCTGTGATTACTGCTTTGCACACACTCTGCATTTTCTTGATGAGCTTCAAGAGGTCGTCACCTGAAATGGTTTTCACTTCATAGGTCAACCTGCCCTGTCAGGTTAATAAGTGGGATTTCTTGCCTTATAAATAGTCATGAAAAGAAAGAAAACCCATTGAATTAGAAAGGTGTGTCCAAACTTTTGGTCTGTACTGTGTATATATATATATATCTGAGCTTAGAAAGTATAAATTTCGCTAGAACCCCCCCCCCCTCAGTTTTGAGAATACTCAATTAGTCGAAGATTTTTTGAACTTTTTTTTTGGGCAGAAATGAATTTTTCCCCCCCATCTACAATGGCCCTAACATGCTGTTGTAAATCAAAGAACCTGTGTGAATTTAAAACGTTTTCAAATGACAACTCCATGTATTAAGGCTGCGGCGTCCAAAGTGCTGCCCGGGAAGCTTTCTTGCGGGACCCTGGATGAATTTGTGTGGCCCTGGACCACCGTTCTAGAGTGAGGCAAACATGACCTCTCATTTTGTTCCAGATAAATGCAACAAAGCGGCAGCTGACAAAGTCTGTTGGCACCTTAACCTGAACTGTGTGCGTTGGTCAAGTGAGGTCAAAGTTCGTGATAATTCTGGTAGAGGATCTGTGACTCCGTGGTTGCGTTTTTCTTCAAATGGCTTATGAAACTTTAATAGAGAGCGTGGCGTCCTCAACTCCTTGTAAAATTAGATTTCCATCAGAAATCAGATGGATTCTACTAGAAATAGAAAAGAGTTGTCTCTGGGTCTTCCAGAAGAGTAGTGATCTAAAACGTGTGTCAAACTAAAATGTTACTTACATAAATATTCAGGCAAATGTCCTCCCAATTCTTATGTTGTCTGTCTAGCGGCAGAAAATTTGCGATTATGATTGCAGAAAAAAAAAAAATCACAAGAAACCCAATTGTGAATCCTGGAGGGACTGGATCAATGTGAATAGATATTTAATTTTAAGAAGCACTTATCGAATGCAGAGGCAGCCATTTATTATTCTTTTGTCCGTTTTTTTTTTTTCTTTACGGGTTTTATCGATACATTCTGGCACAACCGGCCCTTTGAGTGCATTCATGATTTTGAAATTGGGCGAAAACGAAAAATAAAACAAGTTTGAGACCTTCGCTCTAAAACAAATCAATAAAGAAAAAGGCTCCACCGGTCAGCTGCGTGGTCTAATAAAATGTTACAGAAGACCCAAAGCTGTTCCACTCGGAAGAGACGGTACAAAGTATTAACTAGTTAGATTAAAATCAGCTTAGTCTGTCTTAGACGAATCACATAAAACAGGTTTTATAGTCTGTAACACAAACAACCAAAAAAAGAAAAAAAAGGAAAACAGCTTTTCTGCTGCATCTGCCACGTCGTCCTTGTAGTTTTGTTCCCGGATTATTTGCATCATCCTGCCGGTTTGGGAAACAATAAAGTGAGCGTTAAACTTGAGCTCCATTAAGGCTTTCTCAAGCCCTACGATTGTTTTCATCCTTTGAACAAATCAGCGCAGGACTGTTTAATTATTGCCTGAAACCTGCGGTGAATGCCCGTCCTGGGCTTGCCGCAACAGGTTCTTTTAGACTCAACGGTGCGTTTGTCAGATCTTCTATGGAGGGTGTGACTGTGTGAAACAGGCCCTGCCTGTCAGCTGGAAACATTGAAAGACATGGAGGGGAAACAACAAAATAAAGAGAGAGAGAAAAAAAAAACCCCCCGCACAAATCTGATGAAGAAGGCTGAAACAAAGTTGAAGCATTTTTAAGTGTATTCATAATTCATATACATATTGACAGGTTTCTAATACAGCATGGTTTCGATAGTGTAACTGTCTTTCAGTTTGACCTTTTTTTTCGTTTGTTTGTTTTGTACAAGAATAACAATAAAAAGTAATAAAGACAACACCATGTATGACTCACTTTGAAATCTGATGGCAATGGATTTTGGATCTTCCGCTTCATTTGCCGCTGCTTCACTGAAGTGGGAAACCTCTCTCGAACGTACTTGGTTCAGGCTCACTTTGACCAGGACAGAAACGGCCGGTCGCGTGGCAACGCGCGTCCAAAAGCTTCGGGTTCCGTCTCGACTTCGAACGTTTCGCCAGCGTACGAGGAAAAAGCTCCCCGTTTCGTCCTTCATGTGTCCTCCCGGTTAGAGACGGCAAGCAAAGCCTCAGTCCATAGTGTTATCTCATCCTCTTACAAGTCTCTCTCTCTTTGCACATTATGAATGTTCTGTTCTTGAAAAATAAGACTGTCCATCTGATTTTTTTTTTTTTTCTTTCTCTTTTTAATGAATACTATCTGTACCGTAAAAACCCCTGTGATGAAAAATAAGAACACTTTTCAAAAAGGACCAAAAAAATGGAATCAAAGACCCAGATATCGGCATTTCCCCCCCCCCCCACCTCCAGTCCCACGCACGCGCACACACATCGCTCACTCATTCACAACTTGGGTTCATTTTTCTTTCTTTTTCTTAAAGGCAACAGATGTCCATTCTCCAAGGCAATAATGTCTTTGTGGCAATCTCGACCCTGACATTCCAGACATCAGACGCTCGGGTTTTTCCTTCTCCAGGAAAAGCGACAGAAAAGTATAAAAAAATAAAAATTCCAACTCGCGTGTTGATTGAATATAAAGCGGCATACATCCATTCTGTTGTCATAAGTAAATACTGACGAGGATACAAAATAATGAGGATTAAAGTAATAACTGCGATCATCCTAATACCATAACATAAAAACACTAAACTGGTAAAATGACACCAACTCTCCCAGAACATCGGTTTTTTTTTGTTTGTTTGTTTGTTTGGGTTTCGACACCCAACTTGCTCCCGCTACATCTCTTCAAAGCAAACAAAAGGATAAAAAAAGGTAAATGATGATGCAGAAAATGATAAGCAAGAGTTTAACGCTTTATGTTGTCTGGAAAATCAAAGAGAGCCTAGAGAAGAAGCTTGTCTCTTTTTGTTCTTTGCAGCGAAATCCCTCCGTCAGTCTCGACGTCTCATTTCGTCCCCGCTTCGATCGCTGTAGTTTGTCGGGGGTTTTTTAACGGTTGTGTTTTTGTTTTTTTTTCTCAGCTAAGTTCCTCTGTGTTGTTTAGGCTTTTGAGTAAAGAGCGATGATTCTGGTAAAAATGGTTTGCTTTCTCCGTTGTCCTGTAAATGTAAGTAATGCAGATTCAGTTTGAGAAATTGTACATTCCCTTTAGTCGTTCTCCTCGACGAATCCCCGTCCGGTCTCTTCACATTTTCCCCCACCGAGGCCTACTGTCCAAGGTACCTGTGAAGAGAAACAATAATTATCAATCACAACATTTCTATACAGTGCCTTCCAAAAGTATTCGCACACATGTTGCCATGCTACAAAAACAAATCTGAACATATTCTATTGGGAACTTGTGTAAAAGACGGCGTAATTATGAGGTGGGAAGACATTTAACTATACAATTTGTGCATAAGACTATATAGTAGTGGTGTTCTTTCCTCAACTCAAGAGGGCCAAAAAACCAGGTTGGCATGATCTGTGTGATGTCATCAACAATCAACAACATTCATAAATGACTGAGAAACTAAATCTGTTGAATAAGTGCTCAATATGAACCCAAACAAATAATATATCACTCAGCTAAATTACTAAATATGTGTAGGAGGATGCTCTCTGGATAAATAAGTACTCCTTCTAGGTTAGAAATGCCAACATTAGGCATGAGGTTTTATTTCTTAAAATCTTTTAAACAACATATGTTTGGTTTCCTTCACATTCGGAGCCAGCTTTACGTCAAACATTAATCGCTGCGGCAGCTTAAAGTGAGTCAGAAGCTCATTAACAGCCCGCCTCACACTGGTGTGAAGCACGGTGTCATCTGCATAAAGACGCACTTCAGGAGAATTCATTCCTCCTAAAGTTATTGATAAAATTAGAATTTGAAAATCTTCCATCTGCTTAACAACACCCAAACATGGCAGTAAAACATTTCTGCTCCCTGTCCGATGCATTGTTAATGTCACTGTTAGAGTAGATTCACATCAATCAAGTATTGTTTCATTTGATTTTACATTTTCAGAATCTCAGCATGAACTAAACCCAATTAAACCCTTCAATTGAATCAAACGGTGCTCTTAGTAATAAGTGTCCGAATGAGTTTGTGGAATTAGAACCATCGCTCTCAGGACGGAAAACTATAATAATAATTTTTAAAAAACTTGATTTCTACTTTATTCAGAAATAAAAAGTTAGCCATTTGTTACAGAAAAAGAAAAACGCGCCTTTAACTGCTGGTACATCCTGACATCTGATCCCTAGACAGACAGATGAAAGCTCAAAGAAAATATCTAAACTATTTTAAACAGAATTTACTTTTTTTTTAGGTTGTGGATGGGGAGCACAGAAAAAAAAAGGGCTGGGAAACACTTGTTTAGATCAAAGAAAATTCAGGTTGATGTCAAAAGTGCAACAGTTAAAATCTACTCCTGAATCCAACTGGGACTCATGGCAAGACTTTAAAAGAAAATAGATTTTCGACAGATGTTTTCCACTGAACGTAACTGAGCTTGAGATCTACCGTACATAAAAAGGAATAGGCAAACATTTCCATCTTTAGAAAGCTGAGAGATACAACCGACTGCCTTGAGGGAACTGCTCACCAAAAACTACGTAACCCTTCCCCTTCCAGTTCACAAATATGCACCACTCTCTGCTGGTCTATCACCTATAATCAGAATTCATTAAAGTTTGTGGCTGTTGCATGATGTGAAAACATTCAATGAGGAATGAATACTTCAAACTTTCAGAGGTAAAACTGAAAGAAACAAAAAGGGATGCGCCCCGATGACAAAGCCTGAGCTGTACATCGGCTTCATAAAACCTACGTCAACAGACAGAAATATGAGCTATACTATATGTGGATTGGTTTCCATGGAGACTGGTTGGTTTGAATGTGAGGGGGAGGAAGTGACAGCGAGCGACAGGAGTACCGTTACAAAGGTGAGGGGAGCAGAAGAATGAATGGAGTGTGGCTCGTGCAGCAATGAGCTAAATGACATAGTTTGGGAGGATGAGGTATGAATGCACCGATCCACTTTTTTCACTTCCGATACCAATACAGATATCTGATGTTCAGTATCGGCTGAAACTAATCCGATACAGAAAAACAGTGCTGAATTGACAAAAGACGTATTTTTCTTTTTAAACAGACAGAAATGCCCTGAATTCACTACTTTATTTGCTAACTCTGCACCAGTACAGCACATTTAAATACACCAATTGCTTCAGAAGTTTGGTCAAACATGTAAAAACAAAAGAACTTTAATTTGTTCAGTCAGTCCAACTAGGAGCAGAGCAACCAGTGTAAACTGAATAAAGAAACTGATAAACTGGCTGACTACCGTGGTCAAACATTCAAACAACAAACTGCAACAAACCTTCTTTCAAATGGTTCAGAAAGTGCAATTGGGAATAGGAATAAGAATTGCTCAGAGCACAAAGCGTTCAACAGATCTGCCCTTGTGGATCAGGCACATTGTCACCAATACCCAATCTAAAATTTGTTTCAATATCAGCCCAGTAACAACCAGTATGAACCAGTCTAAGATAATGAAAAAAACTGGCAATAATGAGGTAATATTGCCAGATTTATTGGCACCCTGGAAAAAGATGTCTTTGAAGCTTGAAAGAAAAAAATCTCTCTCTCTTTTCCAACAAATATGGGAGCATGCTGTGTACTTTAGCCACATGACGTGTGAAAATCTGCGATTTTATGATCAGATTTCCCAACCGTTTGAAGAGAAACAGGCCAACAACATCAGAACTCTTCCACCATGATCAACACTAGGCATGAGGAGATTTCCACATTTTTGGATTGTTTATTAAAAAGCTCAATTACCAAACCACAGAGTTCCACTCGAACTCCCCATGTTTATGTTTGTGACGGAAAACGATTTTTTCTCGTAATACACTCATCTGATTGGTATTTAGATATCATCCGATCGTTACTATGGAGATGTGGTGACTCCAAGATGCCCCTTTGGAGGTTTCTTTCACTGCCGTACATTCCTCACTCTGCATGGCGATGAGATAAACATCCAAGTGGTCGCTGGTTAAAGAAATGAGTCTCTGTGTCACGTCATGTCTGTACCCCAGAGCAACAGGAAGTCATGAGTTCCTAATCAGAAGTTACATGATTTTAAAGGCATTATTACACATAACAAATGTGCAGAACAAGATTTTCTTAATTTTGGGTTTTCTTACCCGTTGAATGAATGTATTCAAATTAAAGGTTGGATGAAAGCAAAAAACTGTTTTGTTTATTCAGACTTAGGAAGGTGAATTTCTTTTTACTTTCCAAGTTTCAGGAAAAATAATTGTTTCCTCGGGTTTCTGTCTTTCTGTCAGATGACCCTACTGTGACTGTGATAGTCACAGTAGGGTCCTAAGAAGGCTAGTTAACCTGCTAAGGTCGTGGTTCTGCACACACACTCACAAACTCTAACTAACACACTAAAAGTCCAAAAGACTCACCGAAAACTTTCCTAGTAAAATCCAAAACGTCACTGCGCTCTTCCCGTTTCCAAAACTCTCTCCAGAGCCCTTCTCTCACCACGTCCGTCACTCTACCGTGCCAGCATACTGACAAAAACTTTTTCATTGGTTGTTGTAGAAATGTGGTGCATTTGAGAAAATCGAAAACAAATTGGTGTCATATTGCATTCAAGCACTTAAAATTATGGCGAAAATGATTGATCCCAAATCTGGTTTTATTTGGAAGTAAATAAAAAACAAAACCAATATAAAAACACTACTTTCATAAAGTTTAAAGTCTGTGCTGTCCAACCAAGTTGAAATGAACACTTGGCATGCTGCCATTTTGGTTGCAGTAGCCTTTTGAATGCATCACGTCACGCCCGCCCCAGCGAGCGGACATCGACATTAGAGGGCTAAGCTGCGCCTTTAAATGCAAAAATCTGAGAAAACAGAGAATTTATCATTTTAAATACAACTTATTGGAGATGAATAACTTTCTGTTTAGGTTTAGATCTGAGCCACGTTCTGCGATTTAATAAAAATCTTTTTTTAAATCTGGTACCAAGTCAGTGTTGACTTACAGCTCCCCAAATCCGGCTCCTCCTTCTCCCAGTTTCCCTCAGCCTCTCTCTGACTGCTCCACATACACTGGCTTGGCTGGCCGGATGCTCTGGGTAAACTGGATTAATGGGGAGAAAAAAAAAAGAAAAGGTCGCAACAGTTTTCCACGTGTGGGAATATTCTAATAAACGGTGAACAAGGCAGAGAAAAACGAACCTCTCCTTCTTTACCTTGTGCTTCGGACACCTCAGCGAGAAGTTATCTTCATTCAGAGAACAGTCTGAGTAAAAGACAAAGGGATGCCAAAAATGAATGGGGAAAAAAACCCCCCAAAAAAACAATGGTGCTGAAAGAAACAACAGACTTGGCTGTATGAATTTCATGCACCTCCTCACCTGCTTCAATAGCACACAGGTAGTGGTAGCGGAGCGTGCAGCCTTTACTGTAGCAGCCCAGCGTCGAGCCAACTATCTCGCAGAACGAGCAGCTCTGGTGAATAAATAATAATCTTAAAACTGGCAAGTGACCAACAGCTTTTAACAAAGCTCATACTAGATATAAAATTAGGGTTGCTATAAATATGCTTTATTACTTTTCCAGCCTGAAGTTTTGACATTTGCCATTAGTTCTAAATAGGGGCGCACCGACTGCAGTTTTACGGCCGATCACAATCTTTAAAACATCTGATTTGCCAATACCGTTTTTTTTTGTTGTTGTTGTTTAAAAAGTTGCTAAATATAGTGGCACATTCGCTACATTGGGAACAGAGGGGTGACTATTGTTAACCATCCGGGTCCATCAGTCAGTCCTCGCTCATGGCAGAGCACAAGAGGACAGTGGCTGATTTTCAGACATTCGAGGAGGGAGCAAAGATTGATGGATGAGATCGGTTTCACATGTAAAATTGGTCGACCACCAAAATTAAGGAAATCGGGGCCACTTCTTTGGCCAGACAATTTATCGGTGCACCCCTAATTCTATTAACACTTTCAGAGTAAAAAACATTTACCATAGTGGAGTTTTATGATCTGTATGTCCCAAAAATCTTCTACAACAAATCTGGTCTATTTTAACACCTATAACATTTATAGAAGCAGGCAGTGGTTTTCATATATAGAAGTAAAATAATAAATAAATAAAAAACGAGTTTCAGCTATTTTTCTTGCAGTGTCTGGAGATAATTTCTAAACAAAAAACAAAAATGTCTCATTAAGTTGTAAAAGTATCTCTCTCCTAATCATTTAATATTGATTGCACAATAGTAGCACTAGTAAACCTCTCTCATGGACTTTTCAATTTTCCTTTGCTTCTCTTAATGAGTTTTTCTATAATCTACATCAGATTGTGGATTTTTTTTTAGAATAGGCTAAAGTAATAAAAAACAATGGTGCCGAAGGAAACAACAGACTGGCTGTAATTCATGCACCTCCTCACCTGCTTCAATAGTAGGTGAGGTAGTGGTAAGTAGTGGTGTGCTATTGAAGCAGCACACCACTACCTGGCAGTGTAGTCCCTGTAATAATAACTGTAATCATTTTCATCCCTGAAAATAATTACAGGGATCTTCATGTCTGGTATTCACACCAGAAAATGCAGATTCTTTAAACTACTGTTTGTAAATTGATTCTTTTACTTATCTATTTTTTTTTGTTTCTGTTAACACACACACTTTTAAATACATATATATATACACACAGTACAGCCCAAAGGTTTGGACACACCTTTTAATTCAATGAGTTTCCTTTATTTTCATGACTATTGACATTGTAGATTCACACCGAAGGCATCAAAACTATGAATAACACATGTGGAAATATGCACTAAACAAAAAAAGTGTAAAACAACAGAAAATAGCCCTTATATTCTAGTTTCTTCAAAGTAGCAACCTTTTGCTGTGATTACTGCTTTGCACACACTCTGCATTTTCTTGATGAGCTTCAAGAGGTCGTCACCTGAAATGGTTTTCACTTCATAGGTCAACCTGCCCTGTCAGGTTAATAAGTGGGATTTCTTGCCTTATAAATAGTCATGAAAATAAAGAAAACCCATTGAATTAGAAAGGTGTGTCCAAACTTTTGGTCTGTACTGTGTATATATATATATATATACACTGTGTCACTGATTTGTTTATTTGGAATTTAAATTACTTTTTTTAATTATTATTATTTCAATTTACCTAGAGGCCAAAAATGTAGTACAAAAAACATAAAAAATCCAATATTGACCCATCTACAAAAGCAAAACGATTGACTTGGACATAAACCTACCTTTCAAGAGGAAAAACAAAGAGAAAAAGATACAATTTAGATACAAGTTTGACTAAAATATTATTGTATATTTTATTTTTTGTTCTTTCCTTCATCTACCTATGATGATGTCATTGTTATGAAGCATTTTGGTCACTTGAGATTGTTGTAAATGTCCCATAAGTAAACTTTGACTTAACTTGTGGCATACAGTAAAAGGGACAAATACAGCTGATACTCACAGTTTCTCTGGCTCCATCTAGTGCCTCCTGCAGGCCGTACAGTCTCCCATTGACGAGGTACACTCCACTTGTCCATGCTATACATCCTTCATGCACCCACAGCTCCTCTGGGTCCATGGGCATCTGTGGCAGCTGTGCGAGTTGTGCCAAGGGCCCCAGGGAGTCCAAGGCAGGCGGAGGGGGCTGAAAAGGCAGGGAAGCCTTACTGTTGGATGGAACCATCCGAGGGGAGTCCTCGCTGGACTTGTGTCGCCTTTTAAAGCGGGGATGTGAGGTCAGCTTTCTGTGCTGAGGTCGCTGCTGAGTGTCGTCTGTCAGCTGCTGCTGCGGCTGCTGCTTCTGTGCCTGTTGCTGCTGCTGGTCGCCTTCAAGGTCTGGCTCTCTTTTAAGCTCAGGGATAGGTCGCAGATCAGGGCTTTTCTCCCAGGCTAAAGGTGTTTTGTTGCTGAGCTTTCCGGGCATATACATCATCATCATCATCTCCTCTGTTGGGGCTGTGAAGGCAGTTCTCTCTGCTGGGTTTGAGCAGAAATTGTCGTTCTCAGATGAGGGGATGTTGAACTGAGCGAGCCGTGTTGGTGTGACTTGAAGTGTACTCAAAGCGTTCATGTCTAAATTTGGTCCAGTTTTGTTTGGGCCTGTAGAGGGCTGACACTGTCTGATCTGGGGCTGGTTCTTGGGGAGCTTTGCGGCGTATTCAGCCGGATAGTATGGCCCGTAGAGATCTCCAAGATGTTTGTAGTTTGCCCATTTCTGGCACAGACAGCACAGCAGGCGCCCGGAGTGATTGGTTTCTGTGATCACAGACCCTGTAACGACATAGCCAGATGAAGGAAGTGCTTTGCCTGACTGAAGTGTGGTTTCCACCTCATCCGTCTCCCTTTTCTCCAACTCTCTGTCTCTCCGAGATAACTGGGAGGAAAGCGCTGAGGTCAGGAGCGAATCAATTCCAACACCTCCTGCTTTTCCTCCCGCTGCACTGCGCTCTCCTCTCATTTTGTCGTCCTCGGCGTTAACAATAGTGCACACAGCTCCGATCTCAGGTATTTTTTTCTCCACATGGATGTGAGGAATAAACAGGCCTTTTCTATTTGGATCTGGGCAACCTCTGTTTGTGCTGAAACTCCCCGTTGCCCCCAAAGGTGCATCTGGCTCATCTTTAGATATGGGTGGTGCCGCAGGTACCGGTGCTCTCCTCCTCCTCCTCTGCCGCCCCCTCACCTCCAGCGCCTCGCCGTCGACTTTCACGCCTCTGCGTCTGCATCGCACCTGTTTTGCCTCAGTCTCTGGCTGCGTGTCCTCACTCTCGACGTCAGCTTTCACCACTTGGGTCAGAACAGGGGGGGCTATTGGGGGAGTGTTTGTGTTTTCTGACAGAGTGGGTATGGTAGGGGTTGATGTGCTGCTGGGAGTTTGTGTTGCTGGTGGGGTGGAGGCAGGTGCTGGGGTTGGAGGGGGTGGAGTGGTTGGAAGTGGGGGAACACTTAGAGCTGTGCTCTGTGGTTGGATTTGAGCCTGGGCCTGCACCGGGACTTGGGTTTGAGCCCGTTTTTGCTTATTCACGCTTCCAACGGGCCTGCCCTTCTTCTTGCCAGATGGGAAATAGCCCTTGGGCACAACATTCTCCAATGGCTTTGAGTCTGTCGGCGACAGACTGGACCTTCCAGAGGACATCTGATGTTGTCTGTTCAGCATGTGGCCTTGGTGGGGCGGGGTGGTCCCGTAGTAGTCGCTGCCAGGGTAATCCTCAAATCCCATGCCAGATTCTTGGAGTTTCTGTCGAAGGAGGTTAGCAGCAGATTGCTCTCCCCTTCGAGTCTCAAGCTGCTGGTATGTGTTTGTAAAATGCTGAATGTCCGACAGGGCAGATGAAGACGGAGGCGGAGAACCCTGGACCGGGCGGGGAAGAGGTGGGGGAGGAGGTAATGGGCCGAGCAAAGCAAAGTCTTCCTTATCACCTGATGCAGACGCCACGGTGGCCCCTAAACCGAAGTTAAAGTCTTGCTGCTTGACTTGAGATGATTGATGGGATTCACATGGGAAGGAAGATGTGGGTAAAAGCCCGGTTTCATCAACTCCTCTAAATGGAATCATGTTGTTTAATGAATGACTTTCATCCATGTAACTATCCTCTCCTCCTGCAACCCTGGGGAAATTTGCCAAGTCTTGATCCTGTGACTCATTAAACGCTGGGATGTCTGAGTGCAGGAAACCAGGGTAATGATTTGACTCATCATCGGTAGGGGCTGCTGGCTTTTTAATATTTGGGGTAATTTTCTGCACTATTGCCTCCAGTTTCAAGCCTCGTCCTTTTCTGGCAGCCAAAACCTTGGTGTTACCACCTGAAGGAGACAGCGGTTGTAGGAAGCTGTTCTCACCTGGCTGTGGGGAGGAGAGCCGAGGACATGGCACCTCTGTGGTGGATGAGTCATCGTCGTTGTGATGGCTGGGCTCAGACTGAGCTCCAGGGGAGTGATGAGAGTTTGTAGCGACTCTCTGCTGAGGTGAGTCCTGGAGCAGTCTTTTTGCAGGAATGGGAGATATGAAAGACCGAACCCTTCTTCTTAAAATCAGGGGATTTGTGTCTCCGGAACCTCCGGTTTTTGTTGGACGCTGTGGCTGAGTGGTGCTTGTGTCTGAAGGAGGCTTAGAGGAGATGGATGGGGAAGGTGGACAGGCATGTTTGGCCTCGTCTGTAGCTCCTCTGGATTCCTCGGATTTGACAGCATTGTGGCTGTGAGTCAGTTGTGTCGGAACGTGACTGTGTGAAGCTAGAGGAGGAGGGCCAGGAAGAGGAGGAGGTTGGGCCCTATAGTAGGCGTCTCCCTCCATCATCCGAGCGCCCTCTCTCCTAGGATGTGTAGACTCCCATATTTTCATATCATGGTAAGGATTTTGATGATGCACTGACTGCGTTTTGCTCGTGTGTTCAACTTGGATGTCAGCCAGTGGGATTAATCGCTGTCTCTGCTCTGACTGGTTAACCTTGTGTCTCCCAGGAGAAGATCCATGCTGCATCATCATCATATCCTTCGGAGGCCTGTTTATGGCTTTTACCCACTCACTAATGTCGTGAGGAGGGTGTGGGGGGCCACGTGTATGCGGATACATTTGAAGTTTACTGGTGGATTGAGACTGAGGAGGTAAATGGTGAAAGGGATGGTGAGAGGAAAACTGCAGATTACTCCGTGACATCACGTTATCTTCTCTTGAGTCTCCATATTGGTACGGAAATGTACCACTGCTGCCGGACGAAAGATCGACTCCATGAAGATATGAGTGATGCCTTGTTGGTGAGGTCAAAGCAGTCATGCTCACAGGGTGTGAGGGCATGGGGGTTATATCGACAGTGCCACGCCTGTACGGGTCAGCACTTACCCCACTTGACAAATGAGGAGGTTTAGAATGATACTCCGCCTCAGATTGACTGCCATTATTCTCATTTTGTGAATTTCCAGACTCTTTGTGCACCATTTCCATTTTCACTTGCTTTTCTATAACATCCTTTTTACTGAGATCACTTGGTGCAGCTGGAGAAGAAAATGGTTGTTGGATCACCGAGGCTGCACTCTGACTTTTCTCCCGTTCCTTTTCTTTCCCCCCCTCCCTTTCTCGCTCTGGTGTGCTACGTCGGTTCGGCGACACGTCGCAGATGACGGATCGCCGTTCCGACGGGGCTAATGTGGATCCTGATTTCTGGGGCTCGGTTTGAGAAGTGAGAGTTAACGGTTCCGGCTCTTGCAAAAGGAGCTCTTGTACATTAGATAATGTTTTTCTCTGCGGCATAGAGAAGTCAGATAAGTTGATGTGTTTAGCTGGGGACTGCTGGGAATCTACAGTCTGTGCTAAATGGCTCTGGGACACACCCATGTCAGGTTTTTCAGCATTTTGAATAATCTTAGCATTAGAGACCTCTGACTTTACTAAGGACTGAGTATCTGTGGCAAAATCCGGATCACTTCCATGTTTCCGATTTGTGGTCTTTACAATTTGAGCCGAGTAAGACAAACCCTCAGTGATGTCAAGTGAATGTCTAGATGGAAACTGCTGTGGGGCTTGATGACGTGCAGGGAACGTCTGCTCCTGTCTACTATAGCGTCTGTCTAAATTGTAACCCTGAAGAACTTCTTGCAGGAGACTTGGGAATTGCTGCATCTGTGAGTTCTCATCCTGAGCTTTAGACCCCACCCCATGACTTCTCTTCACTAGCATCTCAACCCCAGAACTGGACCCATCTTTTGGATGCACATGACTGTAACCGACCTGCGAGAGCTGGTATCCAAAGAATCTGGGGTTTGTTTCCATTACAGAGCCTGTGCCGGCCCTCACTCTGTTTTTTATCGACAAATCTGAGCCATATGTTGATTCTGGGTAGCTGTATTTATGCGAAGCAGTTTGGGGAGGATTCGGAGACCTCCCACTGTTTGACTTTTGATGATGGGACGAATACAGACTAAGATCTACACCTTCCTCCCCATTATGGCTGCTTGCCTCTTTTAAATAAGAGAGTGGCATTCTCTCTTCCACACAATTGTCTTGGGGATGCTTACTTTTGTCAGTGTGACTTGAAACAATCACACCAACGCTACTGATGCTTTGCTGTTCCTCTAATGCCTGTTTTTCTTCCTCCTTGTTAATGTGCGACTTGGACTCTGAGTGCAACATGCTTTTCTTTTCCTGGCCATTTTTTGCACTCACTCCTCCATCTTGTTGCATTTGGCTGCTGACCTTCTGTGTTTTCTCAGCTGCTGCTTCACTTTCCTTTTTAATTTCTCCACCTCTATGGTCATTATATGCCAAACCAGTTTCTGAGACACAATTCTGTGTTGTGGCAGGAGGAATATTGGAAGAGGAGGAGGGGGATGAGGAAACTGGTGGTGCTGAATGTAAAGTTAGACTACCTTCAGAGGATAGAGATGCTGCTGATGAAGGAATGTTAATTTCTTTTGTTTTAGTTTCTGCTGCTTCTTTTGACTGTGATTCGAGGACGAGTATTTTAACATTACATGTCTGTCCAGGTTGCGTTTGGGTTGGATTATAGCTCGTAACTTCAGACCCAGAGCTCGCACCACTCACCTGCCTTGCTCTCCCCCGCTCCCTCTCAGCCAGCTGCTCCTCTGGCTCCACTTTGGTCCCAGACGGCGCTCCAACAGGTAGCAGAGTTGAGTCTTCCTCTGCCCCGTCACCAGCTCTGACGTCTTTGACTGTGCTGCCGCTCGAGGCTGCACTTAAATTCCGGCTCCTGGGTTGCGATGGGGGCACGCAGTGCGCCGCGTGTGGCGCTTGCCCGCCGTCTCTCTTCTTGTGCGAGAACACCGTGTCAGTGAGGAGCATGTGCTGTACTGTGTTCGGTAAATTGGCTACTTGGGAGCTCAAGGCATTGAGACTGTTCAGGCCGGCATCCTGCATTCTGTCAAGAGAGGAAGTGGAATAAACAGAGGAGCCTTCCTCTCGGGATCCCTGGCTCATTTTATTTCGACCCACTGGAGGTAGGCTGCTCCCCCCAACTGCGCTCAGGCTGTGAGCTTTGTGGCTGCCACTGCTGCCGCAACTACTGACGCTGCTATTTGAGTTGGGTGTGGGACTCAACTGAGGTGCGGTCTGCAGTAGCCTACTGTGGCCAGGGCCGCTACGGGTGCTCGACATGGGAGGGCCGTGATTTGAGGCATTCCCAAGTGCCTCAGAAACCCCCATTAGAGGGGAAGGAGAAGAGCTACAGCTGGGGGAATGAACTGCAGAGGCAGCAGGGGAGGGGTTTGATATCGGGCTAAAGTTTTGGTTCATTTGAGTTTGCTGCGCATTAGAATGCATAGGGGATTTGGCTATTTCTTGGGAGGATGGCTGAGCTATACTTGGGTTGGAGGTTTGATGATGTTTTGCAAAAATGCTGCCTGCAGGCAGACCCTGGTGAGGCATTTTCAGAGATCCGTCATAACCAACCCCTAAACTGTGCTGCGAGTTTCTGTGCTGTAGTGTGGCTTGCTTATGAAGTGAATGAGACTGTGGGAGATATCCAGAATAATTCGAAGCTGGATAGCTCTGCTGAACATTCTCCACAGGGCCCACGTTATTAGCAGTGCCTGTACTAGAGACTGAATTGGAGCTAGTGTTGACACTTGGGGAACTGTTGACTTTAGGATCAAAGCTGCTGTTTGCAGCTCCATCCAGATATCTCTGCAGAGGTGGGCTGTACATTCCAGATGACCCTGTGGATGCTCCCCCCTGTGGAGAGTAATGGTACTGTGGGGTCATCCTGTGCCCGGAGTGTGGGTAGTTTCTTTGCTGCTGTGCCTGGTGGACAGGAGGAAAGCTCTGCCCATGTTGGCGCTGTTGCATTTGAGAGCCTGGAACTGACTGCATCACAGGGTTCTGATTCATATTGTACTGATGGGAAGGAGAGAAGGCTCCAGCAGCGCCCCCTGAACCGGCACTAGAGCCATAATCCACTGGGTATGGCGACATCAGGCCAGACGATGTAACAGAACTGGATCCAGGATGTCGATACTGGTGAGGTATATGTCCATCGATACCGGGGTACCCAAAACTTCCCCCATAGCCCATCCCTCCCCTCCTATGTCTGTCTTTTCCACCCATTGAAAAATAAAACTCCATAGCCTCCTTCCTGTAGGGGTTGTTATTGTTACCGGCGTGGACGTTACCCTGTGTTGGCGGAAGCTCCAAAGCTCCTCTGTTCCTCACGCCGAACGCAAGCATGTGGCTGGCTTGGCTCGGATGGTGGTGGCCTCTGTGAATGCTCTGCTGCTGCATCCCGACGTAATCTTCCATCATCCTCGGAGAGATCTGGGGCTCCACTGGCTGAGGGGGATACGGCGGTCCGCCCACGCTCCTCCCGCTGAATCCAGGAGGGATTGAGGGTGGAGCCGGGCTGTTGGAGAAATTCTGCATTTTTTCCCCCCGAATTCAGATTTAAAAAAGGAAAAAAATCTGTGAGTGTAAATAGAAGGGAATGCTTCAGACTGAAAAACTGGCAGGCTTATGGCAGTAACCATGAAGAGAGTCAACAGCCTGGCAGGAAAACAAGAAATTGTAAAAACTATACATTTATATCACAGATATCAAAATCTCCTCCTCTGGGGTTATTTGTGGAACTCTTTGTAGTTTTATCAGTGACCAGTAAACCCCAAAAAACAGTTCAGCGTGACTGTTGATTGTTTGCTAATCTCCAAAGTTTTCAGGAGATATGCAGAGATGCATTAGTTCATTTCCAAAAAGCAAAATTCGTTTGGCACAGTGAAAGAAATATCATGGACTTCCACATGGCCAGCAGGGATTTTCTTCATACGGATAAACTCCACAGACGTTCCAATCCAAAGGTAAAAATTCAGAAACAAAAGTCTCAAAAGACACACGCAAGTTGCTCTGTTGCAGTGATCCTTTAGCTCCTTCTTGTGTGCGACTGTCTGTGGATTTGACTCACACCTGTGTGACACAAAACCCACCCGGAGAGAATCAAGAAGTCTAAACAGTGATCCTCATTAATCATTCCAAAAAGCAAAGTCTCCATGGATAGTCTAGTCAGCTGTTGGGTGCCAGATGAAATTATTTTTACACTCATTTGACCGGTTGATGCATTTGGTCCCTTTTGCGGTACTCTTTTTTTTGGGGTGTGTGTTCAGACTCCTCTGAACTCCTCAGACTTCTCTGAAGGCGGCCGTGCTCTCCCGGCCGCCTTCAGCATTCAATTTGCTGTTCTTTGTCAACCGTCATTTAACCTCAAATAGTTCCACGGCAACAGTTTTCCAAAACAGGGTAATCCATTTATTCCACCTCAGATTCCATCAATTCCAGTTTGGGTTATCTGTAAATCCACACACAATACGGCATTCAGGTTTCCATCAGATGTTGGCCTGGAAAACAAATGAAAAAAGAAACGTCAAAGGACTAAGGAAGTGTAACATTCTTAATTTTCAATTAAACAGAACTTGAGGAATATTCTAATATGCATTATAAAACAAGAGATTTTAGCTATCACTTTGATCATTTTTATCCGATTCAGATTTTGGGACTTCGTTGAGTTCTGACCTGCTGATTCTGAACCATAACACATAAGGTGTTGTTCACTCACTGATAAGAGTTTTGCTATTGTAATTCACCAGAAAACGTGTGAAATCAACAATTAACCCAATTTTTGCATAAAAACATCAGTCCCAGACCTTTATCTGACATGTAACAACAATCACCCAATTGTTCAGGGAATTTTAGCCAATTCCAATCTCTGGCCAAAAGGTTTGAGCGTCTCCACAGGTATCAATAATGCATTTAATAAACAATTTATTTATATTCATATTTTATGATTTTTTAGCCCTCCTGAACTTGGGATGTTTATTTTATTGCTGAAGCTTTACCTATTTAATATAAACAATCAAATATACCTAAAGATGTTGCTACTACACTGCCGTATAATTTCAGCTCAATAACAGGACGCAGTGTTTACTGAAGCAACAATGATATGAGCGTTACCACATGGCACTTATATTACCCATTCAAGTCATTACTGGATTTTAATTTAATATGAGCACTGCATTAAATTCCTGCTCGTATTTTAATATGCACTGTGAGAGCGTTGCATCTGTTCTTGCTTTAACAATGCATGCTCTCGCCGTCTCCTGTGGCCTATAGCAAACAGATTTGTTGGAAGAAAAAAATAAAATACAATTTTTAAAAAGCTGGGGATTCATTTTAGCCGACAGAGTAAAACACTCGCTTTTATTATGTAAACAAATAACCTTGTGAAAGATCCGAGACAAACTAAAGTCCTTATCACATGTCCAATACTGGGACTTGTTTTGGGAGATAGCTAGAGGCAGGATCGCACCAGCTTTCATGGGGGGGCGGGGTCAGTATCTTTAATTGCCATTTGTGAGGACAGGCCTCTTTATCTGCTTCAACTGCATTGTAAAAGTGTTAGTAGTCCCCCAATACAACTGCGCGTGGCTTCTGAAACAAAGGCCACTCTGTAACGAGTGTGCTGCTGAATGCAAAGCATGTGGTAAAACAGGGCCAGGAAGGGCTGCAAGCCCGAGCGACAACAGCCAATCAATCAGAGCGGCGCTGCGGCTTGGACCGCTTCGTTTTGATTACGTTTGATTTCGGAGCGCAAATCTGAAGGACAGCAGTTCTGGAGGAGTTATTCATTGATCACAACATCCAGGGTTTATACTAATTCGTTCAAACCCCGTGTTGAAACTACATAGCTTTTCAAACTTAAAAGTTTTCACTTCATTTTGGGCAAAACCTTCAAAAACAAGAAACTGGCGTATGACTGACGACTGGATGGATGGACGGACTGATGGGGGAAGGGATGGCCAATGAATAGAAGGACGGATGGATAACAAAAAAAATGGACAGAACTGATGGATGGATGTTTATTATATACATAAAAATGGTTGAGAAACAACTTGATGGATGGCAAACTAATAGATAAATGGCAGCAGGATGAACTCAAATTTATGGCTAAAAAACCCCAGATAACAGATGAATGTATAGATGCGTGGATATTGAACAGGGGATAAATAATAAACATATGGGTGTGGATGGATGATCAACTGAAAAAAGGGGAGAATCGTTTGATGATGATGGATAATTAAATCAAGTGCATTTCTTAGAACAATCTATTTTTGTACCTTTATGTGTCAAATAAGGCAATGGAACATGCAACAAACTGCACTTTCCCCTTCCCCCATTTTCTGTTCCCGTTTTCCCAAATTTAAAAAAATTGGATGACAATCAAATCGTAGCCATGTATTCCCCTTCCTGTTCAGGAACCCTAAACATCTCGTTGTGTACTACCAGGCAGCAGCATTTCCAACCCACAAAACAGTGCAGCAGCAATAAATAAATAAAATAAAAAAAATGTAAAAAATCTGTCTCAGTGCAGCCTGTCAGCCAGTCAATCATCAGCAGAGCTGCCTAATTGATGCAAGCAGACGCAGTGTTATTGCAGAGAATGAGCCAGCGTTAGCTCTGGTTTGTTTGTAAGGTTTGTCATACTGCCATCAATACCACATTGGGGGGCTTCTTGCACTGCAGATGCAGCGGCTACACATTAGCCGGCAGCAAAGAATACGCATTACAATTAGCTTTGTAGTGCTGCTGCCTCTTTTAGCCTTGTCAGGTTAGCCCTAGCTAAAACACCTCAGATATCTCCAATTAAATATGCGAGCTAGCCACGTAAACTGTGAGCTAGCTAAGATGGAACCACTCGATAGCATCTCTGAGTCGGTCGGTTTGTGTTTATTGCGTTGTTACAAAGGCCACTGCACACAAAACGTATAGTTAAAGCAGGCTAAAAAGGAGCAGCTACTGAGAGGTGATTAGGTGCAGATGTTACTCCCTCGGAAATCACCAGAGCCTCTCAGTAAATGGGTTAGCTAGCAGCAGAAATAACGTCTCCCAACAGGAGACCTGCCGTGACTACTGCGTTACAAAAAAAACAAAACAACACTGCCGTCTCGCAGTCTGACTTTTAGTTGTTTTTTTGTTGTTTTTTTCCCCCTAAATAAACACAGCAAACGTTCCCCGGAGGAGAGGAGAGGCAGGTCAGCCGGAGAGACGGGGCTAGCTAACACTCTGAAGGCATACCTGGAAACGCAGCAACACAAGGCCCCTCGAAGAGTGAAAGGCTGTTTTGTGACAATCCCGCTGCTGTGGCAGGAAACCCCAGCCTAGAGTCGACCGCTCCGCCGCTTTCCCCCCGCAGCCTTCCGAGCCCAGACTACCCCGAACCAAGCGGCGGCGGCGGCGGCGGCGACGTCGGGGGCCCCGTCACGACACCCAGAACCCGGGCCTTTTCTTCTTCTCTTTCCTTTTGTCCTTACACCTCCAGAAATGATGAGAGCGGAGCACAATCGGGGTGCCTGTGGGTCCCGTAACCAGCGAGGTCCATACACCCCCGCCCCCTCCCTGCTCTTGTTCCCCTCTCTCTCCCCCTCCGTTCACACACCGCTGAGGTGCTTCCACCTATGTCCAACTAAAATGAAACGCATCGCTTTCTCTTCCCTCAAGCCTCCTTCAACGCGCGCAGACTGTCCAGACGTGCTTTCCCGTCACTGGAAATGCACTTCCATTCCTCCATCAGCAGCTCCAGATATTCGCTTTCCTGTTTTTCTTCTTCTTCTTCTTCTTCTTGCAACAGAAAGACCGCCTTGAAAATGCATACACACTCATATTCCTGCACACCCCCCTCCCTCATCTGTCTCCATCACATCCCTCCACCTCCCCTCCTTTCTGTGAAGCTTTGGCTTTTTCATCGATCTTGGCGTATTTCTGCCACACAATCTAAAGATTATATCAGTGCTTACAGATGGATTTAAAAAATTTTTTTTTTTGCATAAGCATGCTCTGCTTCTTTGTTCATATTTCATGTCAAGTGAAAGTGAATTAGCCTGATGAAGGCACCAGGGTACAAAGGCAATATGGAGAGGAGTCAGGACTGAACGCAATAAAAGAAGGTTATGTCTGTAATGAGCAGGGCAACAGATGGAAGAACGTTTGTGAGGGAGAAATACGGTTCACTGGTTTGAGGTTCTAAAGATAGCAAAAAATAAAATCTAACACGTTTTTAGAGACGATAAAAAGAAAAAAGGAATGGATTTCCGCTGACACGTTTCATGTAGAAAGCTAACAGAAGAAGAAGAAGAAAGAATATGCCTGACTCTGCTTTGTATTTGAGTCGATGGCATCACGAGAGGCGCAAGAGAATGGAGCTGATCAGCTGATGCTTGTAAATATTATAGCAGATGAGAATCTGACAGATTTCAACTGCTTAAAAGCTTTCGGGTTTCATTGGAGCTAACCCTGCTCGTCTGACCCAGAGTTTGGCTCTGATGGACCACAAGTAGAGAGATATTGGGTATAATTGACAATAACCATTGACTGACTGGTCTCAAATCCAAAAATCAAATAAAGAATGAGTTTAGACAGTAGGATTTCACAAAATACAATATGCAGTAGTAAAAAAGCACCTGGGCCATCCCACAATTATCCCACAAATCCTGCTCAGCGCTACAGTATGCAACTTAGACAAAATAATGTTTTTTACATATTTGTTCAAAGTCGTGAGCGCTCCTGGTCAGAAACAACCAATCAGAGCCAGGAGGAAGGTCTTCGCTAGCGCTGCTTAATGTGCAAATGTCAGAGAAACAACTTACTGGCTAGTTAGCATCAATGGCCATGCTAATTAGCCTTAGCATTCAATGCAGGCTAGTGTTGTGACGAACTAGCTGTAGTCACTACAGAGAAAAAGGGGGAGGGTCTTAGCAGAGTGAATTTAAAAATATATATCAAGGTAGTAGCTTTAAGTTTGCAAGCCTCATTTACATCAGCGGATGTAAAAGGTTTGTTTACTCAAATCGAAGGAAACTTTTAAGACATGTATTAACTCCCCAGTCCACTGCCACTGCCACAGCGGAGGCACAACAAACAGACACCTTTCTCCTGGTTCAATTTATTGTGTTGTCTCTAGCCTGGCTTATCTGCACTCACACAGGGCCCGCGAGCGAGGCACAGTCTCCAGCCAACGTAATGATGTGCCCTATGGCCCCCCCAATCCGCGGTGCTGCACTTTTAATACACTGCAGTGTGTCATACATGCAGCCTCTTACAGCCACAACACGCATCCATACGTGGAACTGGCATATGGATGAAAGGCGGACTCCATCTTTTTACTCACAAACAGTTGGCGCCCGCCGTCCGCATTCAGCCAAACACTTAACCCGTCAATCACGGACTAACATCTTCCCGGTTCCCAACCAACAGTTCAATACATTTCATTCCCTTGCAGATGCACGTCTATTTCTACCATAGTTGCCATAGCAACTGCATCACAGCGCCTTAACGGAGGATAATTTTTACGCTGCCTTTTATTTTTCATTGACGATTTCACGCAGGCTCCCTTTTCCTCTTTGTCGGCGCAAGCAAACCCATCGCGAGCGGCTCGTGGTAGCCACAACAACAACAAAAAATAAATACATTTTTTTTAAAAAATGTCGACGGGAGGGAGCAGAGGGGGCCAGATGAAGAGGGCCGCGATACTCAGGGCCAACAGGCCAGGCAGCCAGGCCTGTCCAATCAACAGGAACGCCTGCTGAGAAACACTCAGACTCTCTCCCTCACAGGCAAGGTCAGAAAATCTTCCACAGAGGAAGCTCGAAGCGCACAGATGTGGGGGAAAAAGCAGCCAGTTTAGAGACCATAAGGTTTAAAACATCTAGCGAATACAAAAAAGAAATAGACACGGAGAACACACAGGAGAGTGAAAACTGCATTACAGCTCCCGTCAAAAGGAAATAAGTCAGGAATTTTGAGGTGAGGTAAGAAGCAGTTAACATACAGTAGACGACACTCATGGTTATCTTTCTTTTGTACGGATCAAAATTCTGATCTGAAAACTTGTGCCTTGTGTCTGTAGGTTAGTTGGTGCTAATAAATGTTGTGCGTGTGTTTACTATTGTTAGCACCGCCACCATTAGCAAGTGACATCAGCATATTTTGTTCCATGAATCCTGATTAGTTACTTGGTCCCTGTTACGACTGGAGTCGTTAAATGTTATTATGTAAATGAGTGTGCAGGTACTTGTTTTTGATTGGTGCCTGGAGGACGACGGGGGACGTCCGATTGGTGGCTTCCCGGATGTGAGGAGTATAAAAGCGGCTGACGTGGACTTCCTGGAAGATCTCTCCTCTGCTCATCTCAACCGGCTACACTGTTTGTTTTGTTTGTTCAACATCTTGGTTTGGAGTTTGTAGGAGTGAGCTGCCATTTATGTTGCCTTAGTTCTTTCCTGTTTTTTTAGTTAGGGAGGTAAGTTTTTGTCATTTGGTTTATTTATTTTCGGTTAGGTAAGTTGATTATTATTTAGATAGTTCCTTTTGTTTGTTGTTTTGGCACTAGCTCATTCTGAAGTTATATGCTCCATTTTTGTTATATTTAAATCAAACATATATTTTTTAATAAACATCATTGTAAAATGTTTAACTTTGTATGTGTTGGCTGTTTGGGATGGGACGAGGAGGGACCTTTCATGTTATGATCTGGCCACCCCTAGACGGGTCGTAACAGTCCCAAACCAACTAGTCAAGAGATGAGCGAAGACTAACATGCTCTATTTCTGTCTTAACATCAATCTAAGCAACTGCAGTTTACAGTTAGTTTTTGCCCCTCTCCTTTAAACTTTTTTGTTTTTTATTTTTTGCATTGGGTGGTTATTTATAAAGATCCTGTGCAGTTGTGTACTGAAATAACAGAAACGCAGCATAAAGAATAAAACGATATTGTTGTAGATACTGGTAGGTAGGCTAATAAATCAGGCTGGAAATACTTAGCAAGTTTTCATCTCAGTATATGTTTCCCTCAGGAAGATTAACAGTGTTGCACATCCTCCAACCTTGTTTTGATGCAAGAGAGGGTTCTCTTAAACTTTCAAGCTCCTCCGACATGGAGTAGCAACTCACGTTTTAGCAAAGCTAGCTGTGCTGAACATGCTAACTGCGCTAATCACTAGCATAGCGTTAAAGACAGTTTGCAACTGTTTTTATGTTTGTTCTAAAATAGTAATACCCTTCTTTACGGTGACTGCTCTTTTACAATGGTCAGATATTGCTCCTCCTTTTTTATACTAATAATTAAAAGCTGTTTGCAACAAGAAGGTTTGTCTTTGTTTTTGAACAATATGGAGTCAAGAACATAAAAGATATATACATATTTAAATATATATATATATAAAAAATGATATTGCGAGGAATCTTTTCATTTTCTGTTTAAGTTCTTCTTCTAATCTGAATAGACAACATACAAATGGGCCCATTATCGCCCCCTATCATACTGTACTGCAAACATGGCCTGAAATATTATAAATAACCGCATGTTCTCGTTGGCTAGGTCCAAGTAGCTTGTGTTCACTGATCCACAGAAATATGCCAAAAAATAAATAAAAATCAGATAGACTAATTTTACATGTGGGTTTGCATCAACTGCTGTAGAAAAAAAGAACAATAACACAAAAGCCACCGTCTCTTTGCACCAATTTCTCACAATCTTTATAAAGATGTAAGCCAATATCTGCGCTCAAAAGAGAAAAGGAAAGAAAATCTCTTGACAAGTTTAAACCAAGTCTATCATCTCAAATCGAAAGCTTTATGTCTGTTTTCATACAAAGGCTTCAGCGGAGTAAAAGGCCGTAAAACTGTATGTCGCTCAATCAAAAGAACAGGTGATAAAATCTCAGCTGGAGCACAGCACCTGTGGAGATGGAACCATGGCTAAGTGCCTGCAGTTTGTGCTCACCGAATGCAATCTAGTTTATCTGCGTCACTCTAATGGTAAAGTGTGATGCTACTCAGAGAGGTTTTTTCTGACCGGTGCTGATTGCTGATGTTTTCGGAAACTTAAGTCACATAGTCACATAGGGAATAAGAACACTGTAAAAAAAAAATCCCAAAAAACTAATATTTTTCATATTGTAAACCATCGTTAAACAAAGAACACTTTAGATTTTTATCTAATGCTGTAACGTTGCGTTTAAAAACATTCTTCTTCATAGTCTTTTAGAACCGTGTTGATCGATGGTTCGCCAGGCGTTTTTAAGGTTTCTATTTTGCACTTTGGCTGCTAAAAGCTCATTTTCCATCCAGCTCCAGAACACAACCTTTAACATACTTGGATGTATGTTTTTATAAAAAGAGCAAAGCGGACAAGTAAACGTCTAAAAAAAAACCAATAAAGTCTTAATAAAATACCCAGAGCATATGAATAGTTTCTGTGGCATTTAAGGAACATTTAAAGTGGCATATTTTACTTTGTGACAGGTTGTTGGCTTCACAATGTCCAATGATGGGATTTTTTTATTTTTTTTGCCAAATTGTCTGTCTAGAGACAACACAGATTCATCCATTAATTAAAAAGAAAACATTGTTTGGGAATTATTTGAGGAGCAAGCAAAGTAAGAGCAAGGGGAGACAGGGCCCAAATGAAAAAGTTCAATGAAATATTACAATATTATAACATCCCTTTAAATGAACTAATACATGTCAGGCTTAAAGATAAATAAATTTAAAAAACATGAGACATGAGCACTACTTTTCTAAAGCACTACTTCTATTTACACGTGAACATTTGCTCATACATAGTAGTTTTAGTTTTTAAATCTAATTTCTTCTTCAGAACAGTAGATAGAAGTACATAAAATGATCAGGTATGACAATAAGACCACTAACAGATGCTGTTCTTGTTTTACTATTTAACAAATCATTTTATAGCAATTTTGTTGAAACTTTTAATAGCCAAGCAAATTAATTAAACATGCAATATTTTTAATAAAAAGAACAAAACAACTTGATTTTTATTTTTTAAACTTTTTTTCTATATGAATGTAGAATCAAAACGGAAAAAGAGAGACTTGCTTGTATTCTTCACTAAAAGCATAAAATCTTCTCAACCAAAACTGGATATGGATTCCACTGTCTTTGAAAACACAGTTTACTCAAGTTTTATTTTTCGATAAGTTCGGCTTTGAGTAAAAGTCACTGGATGGATTTGGTCCAATTTAATGTGATTTTAAAGTGAAAAAAAAAAAAACATGGTTAATATTTGTGCTATTCCTAATATTTTTCATTTTAAAAGATTTTAACTTCTCTGGAAAAACTTGACCCTAAAATATTTTAAGAAGTGTCTAGCGGCTGGCCAGCTTTATACAACTGTTCAATTGCAGTTGAGGGCCGCAGGGGGGCAATACCAAGGGCCGGAACTGGCCCCCGGGCCGCCCTTTAGATGACCCGGTGTTAGAGGGTGAGATGTAAAGAAGTTCAAGGAAGGAAAAATGAACAACAAACATGTTCGCTGAAGCCCAGAATTCGTTGGTGACCTAACTGGTAAGAAGAGGGCGATGGGATCAACACATTGCTAGACAAGTGGTCATAAAGTTATGCCTAATTTGAGTGTGTGTTTGACACCTCAAACACACACTCCACACCTTACAGCCTCAGACAACAACAGTACTCTGATCTGTTCAAGGTTTGAACTAAAAGCTGCATCAATCCGCAGTTTTTCAGACGACCACCAGGAGGCAGCGTCACACTATAAACAGCCATGTTGCTGCTCACAACCCATTGGCCTTGTGATGTAGCATTACACTGAACAAGATGACAAATAACCCTCCTAAAACGTGTCAGTGCCTTTGAAGTGTATGCGTCTCAAGGTATGCTGTGTGCAATTTTTCCATCTTTGATCCTTCTTCATCTGGAATGCCTCACAGTCTCACAATTAGTGTGGCGTGGACATTAGGCATCATGTCGGTGTAAAGAGCACCGCTTTGATGCTAAATTACTGTAAACAGTTGTCTGAGGCAGCGGTGAAACAAGTTGCGGAGGTGATTGTTATGAAGGTGCGTTGACCCCCACGGCGGTCTTCGTGAAACTGCTTGAGATCAAAGAACATAATGGTGCTCAGATGAAATGCCCTGGCTTTCAGGAAGTCTCTCACTGTTTCTTGAACAGAGGTTGATGATGCAAAGATGGATCCTCCTCAGAGGAACATGACACACACGCACACACACTGGTCCTCTCACTTTACCAGATCCAATCAAGCAAGTTGATTCCTCAAAATCACAGCCGTCAAACGATCTCTCTCACTCTCTCACTCTCTCACTCTCTGAAGCACACACAGACACACACGCACTTACCTCTGTCTGGTCATTTGTGTGCTCACCAAAAAGATGAGGGCTGGTTTAAGGCATTAAACTGAAGCAAAGCACCGTCAGTAGCAAGCAGAGACCAGAAGAGAGCGCTCTCTCCTAATGTCCCTCGCCACTCTCCACAGCGCTCCCTCACACTGAGGCCTGCTGTCACACTCTGCCCGTCTCCTAGCAACCTCCTAACCCTACCTCCAGTCACTACGGATACCAGGAGAGATGGATGGAGGAAGGGAGGGTCTCAGACTTGTGAAAGAGGAGGAGGACGATGGGCTGACTTGGCATCCCGACCGGCGGATGTGATTGGATGGAAACCTCAGTAAGTAGTTGGCGCATCGGGTTATTGGGGATGATCATGGCGGAGATCAAGTTTTTCAGGGCCACACGTAGGTCACAATTGGAGTCAGCGATTCCAGATAATGTGAAGTGCAGGAGAGTGATTGCCTGAATTTAAGCCAGCTTGTCTTGAGGGTCCCCTTTGTCTCAACATCTCCTCCTGTTGTCTCTTTTGCTCAACTACAGAGTCCTGCCTGTAAAATTTGATGGTGCCATCATCATCTTTGTTCTGTCCTTGTGACTCATGACGGGCCTCTGTTCTTTATGACTTTGCTCCTCCTTGGAGGTGCATACTTCATCCCCAACCTCAAGGTTTGATATATGGTTCACACGGGGAGTGGAGCTGTTTGTGCACAACGACAAAACGTGCATATCCTGCAAAATGTCTGATAAAACATCATACAGATGCCATATGTAGTGCGTTGCAGTTGTGCCAAACAGAAAGGTGAAATGTAAGGAAAGTGATACGGGATACCACTATCCAGTGCAACCCATTGTCTTTAGACGTCACCTGATCAGTAAACAGAGACCAGGAAGTGGTACACATTCAAAAGTCACAAAGGAGACACATTTTCCACACAAATTTGAACAAGGTTTACCACACTTCTTGCGCTGACCTTACACAACGATGGTCCGACGCCCCGAGGCGGCCGTCATGAGAGGAGGTGCCACACAGAGGCATGCAAGACAGAGCTGCCGTCGGGGTCAGGCCGGTGCAGAAAACAAGCAGTTCGACTGAAATCTGACACCGTTTTAACGGCGACACGACTCTGAAACGATCGTGTTGAGGTATTTGGCCCTCATTGTACATTTAACTTATGAACTGTCTGAATTACGGCACTTTCTACTTGTAAATATTGTAAAAAGAATTCAAGGATGGACTTGAAATTGAACTATAACCCTTCCCAAATTGAAAGTCAGACACAATTGCATGTTGAAGGTGATTACAGATGTTTTGCCATCTTGGGGTTGAAGTAACACATATCAATAGACTGCTATAACCTTTACCTCTGAAGAAGTGCTTGATTGGTAATGATCTCTTAAATGTAGCGACACCTAGCTGCTACTTTGTCTCCAAAACCCTGAGGTAGCAGCAAAGTTATATGGAAGCTCATCACTGTTGCTTCCTACCTTCATCTCTTAATCTTTTGCCACAGGTTCGGGTTCTTTAAAGTTTCTTGTTTTTCCACTTAATCCCTCAGAATGTTCATTTCTAGAGTAATTGGTTGTTTGTTGGTAATAATGGTGAAATGCTCAACTATGAGTCACTATTATTGACTGGGAGGATCAGGTGGTATTTCCACACAACCAATAAGGCAGTAAAGACTGATTGATGTGGAAGATTGAAGAATCTTTTGAAGAAGTTTGACACAAAGAAAGAGCTGAGTTTATGCTTGAGTTTCTTCAATGATGATGAATAACTCAATTGAGTTTTTCTCTCAGTGGTGGACGGCCATTTGTTGAAATGAAATCTATCTTTCTTTTTTCCATCACTCTGGTCGGAGTGCATGATTAATTGTTGCCCTGATTAGCTATCTGATTGGCTCTCTCTTAAAATAATTTTTAAATCCACTTTATGTTGGTCCGTCTCATGATGAAATCTGAATAAATCACAGATTTGACGAAATGTGGAAAAACTACAAGCGGTATGAATACTCTAGCATGGCGCTGTGTGTATGTGTACATAGGTTCTTAATACGTTTTAAAATGTAGTGGTTACGCATAATATGACGTGGCATAAATGTGAAATGATGAGACGTGTTTAATGATTATAATTGTGCTCAACACTTCCATATCTCACGTCACATCCCGCCAGGATCGGTGATGTGCGACGACAGGGACGGAACCCGATAATAATAATAATAATAATAATAATAAAAATATATGCTCTTCTAAAAGAGCATTCAGTTCTTTTAGCTCTTGCCACCAGAAATGTCGCAAAACGCCCAACACCTGGTGAACTAGAGATGAATGAACGAGGAGGAGAGGATGTGAACGTTCTGTGTTTCTCTGTGTGTGTGTGAGAGAGAGAGAGACTGTTAACAACAGAGCAAGCGCTGGCTGCTGTTGCCAAGGCGACTCTCTCTCTGTCTCTTCCTTCTCCTCTTTAACCCTTTCTCCTCACCACTTCCTTCTTTTCACCTTCTGTGTTTTTAGCGTCGCGGCGATCTCTCGCTTGTTGATGTTCTGTCGCGCCATCTGCGCGCGCCTTTCTGCCGGCTCGCGGCGCTTGCGCAACCTCCGTTCCGCGAGAGCTCCGCGCGCTCTTATCTTCATCTTGATTATTCATGGCCGTCATGTTGGCGGCACGCACGTGCTTTGTCAGCCGTGAATCACTCCGTGCAGCAGAACAGCGACAGTTTGTGCCGAACCGTGTTGAGCATCAGGAAGTCATTGTTTCACTCCAGATTGTGAGGATTTCGGAAACTTGAAGACATGGAGGAACTTTTTATCTATTATTTTTTCTTTTCCCCACTACTGCCATGAAGGAAAGCAATTAGCAAACCTGAAGCTGGAACAGAACTCGGGGAAATTGCTGATTTGGAAATTTTACTAAATGGACAAAAGCTAAATTATCATTGTTTCATGTATTTATTCCAATGTCCTTAGAAGTGGTGCCACTCACGATTCGTCACTTTTAAAACAAAAAGTTACTATTGAAACTATTTTTAACAAATGATTCATTCGTTAAATTAATCATTCATTTAATGAATGAATATATTCGTTAAATGAATGATTTAATGAATGATATATATATTATATATCAGAATATCTCAATTACGAGACAAATAATCTGTAAAACATATCAAGCTCCTCTGCCATCTGCAGAAATACAATGCTCTGTCAAAAACAACCAAAGCCAGAAGGCGGGTCTTAGAGCTGTCAATCATACCCGTATACACGCTGCTGACATCCTACCCCTTCCTCTCTGCTATGCTACAGCTGGTTCACCACACCGGATCCTGTTATGAATGCTAAAGCTGGCTAGCATGGCCACAGATTAACAGTTTTCCTTAATGTTAAGTTGTTTCTTCGCCATTAGCACATTAAGCAGCGAGTATTTAGGATCGATAAATAAAGCAAAAATACAGATGATGTGGTTTTTTTAATCATATAGTCTAATCTATTTTCAAGTATTTTTGCAAATATATAACTTGAAATAATTTATTAAAATTGACTGCCAGTCAAATCAATCAAACTGTTTTTCTCCTCAAGCTAGCTTAGCATGGCTAACTAAAGTCAAATAATTATATGAGATTAGCATTTATGCTAATCTCATATAATAAATATTGGGAATAGAGAATAAAAGTGAGAAAAATCATTCTAACAATTGATGTTTCTTTACATATTTTGTAGAATTGTCTGTGGGTTTACCTTCCCCGTCTAGAAGCTCCGGCTGTTTAAGGCGGAAAAGTTTGGGAACCGTTAGTTTAGGCATGTGCAGTGTCTCCATGTGAACAGGTTTTCACATTTTACTTCTAAACCACATTTTCAACTGTTTTTTTTTTTTACCCCTCCAGGGTTTTTTTTGTGGGCTCTAGTGTCCCTTATATGACAGTAGGCTGACAGGAAACGGGGAAGGAGAGAGGGGAAGACATGGGGAAATGTCGTCGGGTCCGGGAGTCGAACCCGCGACGACGACTCAAGGCCTCCAAATACGGGTCGCGCTAACCACTACGCCACCACGGCACGCCCTTTCCAACTGGTTTAGAGATCGGATTATTTGAACCTGACCTTCAAATAAAGTTCTGCTTAGATTGGTATTCATCTTTGTTTGCTGCCTATTCTTTGTGTCACTCTGTCAGTTCAGCTCAATTTCATTTATGTTTTGATCCGATTGGAGTTTGCGTCGGATCTTCAGCTCGTATGGTTTACATTAAATTATGCTGTCGTCCTAATACATCGGTCTTCCCATATGGTCGTCGTCGTTATTAAAACTGTGCGGTCGCCGTTGTTTTTACGACGCCGCACGTGCGGTTGTGCAGTCCAGGTGCTGTTCTGAAATGAGCACCTGATGTTGCTTCGCGAGGAGCACGATGCGTGGTAATCATAGCTTTCAGCCAAAACAAAGCTTAAGCAATACTTAGTTCACCATCTGCAGGATGTATGTGCTCAATCAGCAGGTGTCAAACAAGGAGAATCTGACGCCATTTGTTTAAATCCAACAATCGAGTTAAATTAGGTGTTTCTGTTCTTCCTTTTACATGTTTTACTTTATATTACCTCAGCTTGAAATGCATCATTGACATAGAAATGTTACTGTAGAAACATATGGACACTACTGTACACTCACAGCAGCCTTAGATCTTGTTCTCTATTTTTTTTTTGACATATCTTGTTGCTAGGTAACTGTTAATAGTTAATGTTTAGAGGAGCTAAAAAAAGAAAGTTGAGGTAGTATAGGAAAAATGTAAGCAAGAGCAAGAAAGTGAGAGATTATACATAGCAGAAGCAACATTTTGCTAAAAGCTCCTCTAAGGACTTACAATGAAACAACAGTTCTCTTCCCTGGGATGTCTACCGTCCCCTTCCTCCTGAAGCCAGTGAACTCTTCGTCATAACTCACAGGCCCCCTCCAGCTTTTAGTCCCAATAACTCAGGCTGATGAACACTACAAGGACTTCTTAGCTCAAGAGCCGAGAGGAAGAGTAGGGTAGGAAGAGGAGGGATGGATGCTGGGAAGCATCCGTTTGGTTGGTGTTTCAACAGATTTTCAGTAAAAGGAGTTGTTGTTGAAACAGGATATCTACGTTTTTATGATCTTCACATTCACCTCCCCCTAGCTTGACAGAACCAACACCCGTGTTGTCTTTGTCATTTACCTTTCTTCAGGAAATAATCTCCAATATTTTATTGTTATTTGCCCAGGCCTGCGTTCCATCCAACAGCAAAGGAGCAAAACGCTGCAAAACAGAAACTGAGTGAGGTTTTTGCCCTGCGAAACCTTCAAGTTTCAGATTCTAGAAAATGTTTTTGCTGGGCAAATTCAGTGGAACCCCCGTTCCATTTACTGAAGGAAGAAATAAAATGTTACGTCGTTATATAAGACATGGTCCCACCCATTTTTGCAGTTATTCTTCTCCCAGAAAACCTTATAAGGTCTCACACTCTCTGGATTACCCAGAGTTCAGAGCTCTCTCTTCTCTGTAGCTCACTTCATATTTTGTTCTACAGGATTTGGACTTAGGACCCGAGATGCCCATTGTGCATTGCTTCATTTAACATCAGATAAAGCTGACTTGGGTGAGAAAATAATTTAATTAATTCACACACCATGGGTGCATAAATAACCTGTTTACAGCAACTCAATCTTAGATGTTAACATGGTCAATTCAAAACTTTAAGCTTTTTCTTAATTTCTTTTTTAGATGTGTTGATGCAGGATAGCTTTTCAGCGCCAGTAAAGATAAACTTGGATCAAAACTATATAAAACATATCCATGGTGCAAATGACAGATCAATATATTAGTTTGTTCAAATATGGTGCTTGTGCGCCCCGTCTTCCGATGCCACCCTGGGAAATTGCCTATATCTATCGAATGAAGACTAAAGTAAATGTTGTGTCTCCCATTTTGCTATGGCCTTTGAGTTGGATCATTATATTTAACATTTTTCTGACATGTCGTGTGCGACTGGAACTCAATATTGGCTAACGGCTAATCTTAAGTAACCTGCCCAAGGGCTAATTGATTTTTAAGAAACATCCTTAACTAGGAGAGAAACCACGGATAGCTGGGATGATGCAGCCCTGGGGCTCTTTAGAGGCAGCAGATTTTAGGATTGGTTGGTTTTAAACAAAATATCAGTAAAGGTTGAGAATTAAAAAAAAAAAAAAAAAAACATATAAACAGAGTTTTAGCTGGGTGTAAAGCAGACTGAAAACCTTCTAAACAATGAAAAAAACCCCAAAAAGCTTCAGAAACACAGACTGATTTAAAAACATCAGAACTGACGGGGTAATGTCTGTCTTTCTCCCCACACGGCACCCAACCTGCCTTTGACCAATTGAAAACGTGGGCAGTGGAGACTGAACAGGAAAAGGAGCGATTAATATTTGATCACGGTACCTGGCAAAGTAAATGTTGAGTCCCAGCCACTGATAAACAGCCCCATCAAGCTCCAGCAGATACAACGTACTCAGTTTGATGTAACTGAAGGGCTGTAAAAACCTTAATGCATCTTTGAGTCAGTCTGGATAAGATGCTTGACTAAATGCCAGAACGTCACTTCGACAACCCGCATCGCTCCACTCAGCAGAGGAGTGAAAAACAAGTCTGCGTTCATAGGGTGAATCATCTTCCCAAACCACCGCGTTAGACTTAAGTTTATCCTTTACTTCTGATTTTAAGGACATTACGCCTTCATCTCCAATCATTAGCACCCAAGGTAACAGCATGTTTTCGCAGATGATTTCCTTTGGGACATTTTGTCTGTCTACTCATTTAGAGAATGTCCTGACTAATATTTATGCATGTGAAAAACACTTATTAGCAGCAGTGTCAAGTGGAAGACAAATGGCCCTCTTGGTTTCGGTTGGATGTTAAATGTAGAGACGGGACGACGTTTCACTTTCCTTCACCATCATTGACCTAAATCCACTGTAGTCAAGAAATAATGAAGGTTTTCCTCATAGCTCAGAGGACCAAAAGATTGCGAATCCAAGCATACTCCCCACTTTTTTAATCTATACTTTAAGAAATCTGAAAAGCATGCATCACCTTACTTCCACTACTTTGTGGTGGTCTATCACTGAAAATGCCAATAAAATATGTTAAAGCTGCAGTGCAACTTATATATATACTGTATATGCAGTATATACAGTATATATATATATATGTATATATATATATATATACAAGTAGTTTTTTATAAATTTTTTAAAAAGTATCACCATGTCGTGACGGTATGGTATGAGAAAGAAGATCTGTGAAAAGATCGAGGTCCTCAAAGTTCTCCCAGTCCTGTGAAGAAATGCACCGCTAGTCAAAAACAACCAATCAGGAGGAGCGTTTTAACGTATACTTCCTGTTCATTGTACTGACAGCAGAGAAACTGTTGCTTTTTTTCTTCATTTGCTTGTTTGTAGAAAAGATTAAAATGACCAATAATAATAATAAAAGAAAACTATTTATCCACCATCATTGGTGGCCATGCTAACTAGCTTTAGCATCCATTGCTTGCTTTGTTGTGGTGAACCAGCTGCAGCAAAGAAAAAGGGAGACGTTTGAAGGATAAAGGATTGTGAGCAGCATGTATATGAGCTAGACTGACAGCATTAAGACCCGCCTCCTGGCTCTGATTGGTTGTTTCTAGTTAGCACTGGGATAAAGAGGAGGAGATTAAAAAAACTTTTCACAGATTACACGTCTCATGTGGTTACGGCAATAACAAATATGTAAAAATTTTACAAAATTAATAAAAGCTACACACTCCAGCTTTGACGTTTTGAGAAAGGGTTGTTGTTGTTGTTACCGGCTACGGGTGCCACTCAAAAGCCTTGGCAGCGATAGGAGGAGAGAGAGCAGCCCGGGAGAACCCGGAGGAGCTGGACGGCCTCAGATGAGCTTGTGTGGAGCGCCAGCAGCAGTGTGGGTCACGGAGGGGGACAGACCCCGACCCAGCTACCCCTCCATACCGTCACCATATGGCTGCGGTTTCTCAGGCAGCCCTCTCCAATCGTGTTCTGCTCCTGCAGGAATTCCTGCGGGCCTGGAGAGGCAGAGCGCCAACCTGTGTGTGGCAGCAGAATGTCCATGCTAGCATCACAATTCAACCGTCCCAAGGAGGAACGCATAAAGACACGTGATGAAAGACATCATAAATCATTTCAAATGACATGCAAAGTCAAACAAGTGAAGGTTTTTTTAAAAAAAACAAAACAAAAAAAACAACTCACTACAATCCATCTGAAACTTATACTTTTTATTATTAATACTCAACACTTCATTTTGTTCATCATGTACAAAGAGAAAGAATAGTCTTATTTCAGCACTTATAATGGTAGATATCGGCATTATCCTTATTAGAAGTACCTTAATGATGTTTTTTTTTTTTTCTTTTTTGCAGTTTTGTCATGACATGGTTAAATTTGCTATTGAGAATACGTCAATCATTTTGAATACAAAAAAAGGTGAAGGTAAATACTTTCCCCCCGGTATTTGGTATATACAGAACCTGTACAATTAGCTGATTTTGTGTGGGTTTTCTGCTGTAAAAATTTTGGCATTATTTCAAAGAAAATGGCCAAGAAAAGAGAAAACAATGGCCAGGAGCAATGTTCTGCGCATGATTACGCACACAAGTGGTCACTACTTGTATGTTGCACTTCCGCCAGCCATTGTTACTGTGGTCAAGTTATGCAGTCTCAGTGGTTTTCGGCGACTTTGTCTCGCTTTGGGAAATACATTGTGTTGCAACCCCTTATGCAACACTGAGGAAATACCTCAGCAATGACAGCGGGTGAAGATGGGCAGCAGGAATATTAAACAGAACTGTACACAATTGAGTAGAAAACTTGGTGTGCATCAATATGAAGCAGTATCAAGAGATAGTACACATACAGCACATTGAAAAATAGTCCAACCCATTAAACTCTAACACATTTTGGGGTTTTATGTGGTAAATCGACACAAAGCAGGGTATAATTGTCAAAGTGGAAGGAAATTTATATATAGTTTAAAAAAAAAAAAAGAAAAAAAAAAGTGGTATGAATTTGAATTCAGACCCCTTTTCTTTGATACCCTTAAAGAAAAATAACACAACCACTTAATTTCAAATGAAAACCAGTAGCATCCCCAGAGTGCAATTTGATCCCATCTCTGGAAAACAAAGACAAATTATTTTATTTAGGGGTGTCAGAGTAGATGTGGCTCAAAGCAATTATGTCAAAATTTCAGATCTTTACTTCTAAAAAAAAAAATTCTTTAAAGTAGGCTGCATTCAACCACGTTTCCTTTGATACGCCTAAATAAAAATGGCTTACCTAATTAGTAAGCACAGCCAAAATGTGTAATTAAATATCTGAAAACCATTTTCCTTTAACCGCCCTTACTTTGACATGCCTAAATAAACAAAAATAAACAGACGTAGTTATTGAATAGAGGCCAAAACTATGGATGATTTTTCGTAAAAAATTTGGCAGATCCCCAGTTCAACTTCAACTCGCTCTATCAGATAAAATCCCAGTAAAAGGTATTGCAGTTTCATGTGACAAAATTTAAGAGCCAGGAATTATTTTTGCAAGGCACTGTATACACAGACAAACACACACAGAGAGGTCTGTAACTAAAATATGAAGGGGGGGGGAAATGTTTTCAATGAACAGAGAGGAACTGATAGAGTGTGAACTGCTTAGTTACATAAAGGTTCAGAACAATCAGTTATGTAATATCACAGTTTAATTCTTCCTGTCTGCATGGGGTGACATCACACGACTGACTCATATTTTTTTTATTATTTCTTCTTTCAAATAAACACAAGCAGTTTCAAAGACAGGAAAGTGAATGTCATCACACACCTGTTTTTCTTTGCTCCCCTGGTTCGGGTCAGTGTTCCTGATCGAAAAGAAAAACAGCCACTTCTTCTTCTTCGTGTGTCAACACCGGGGGAAGAGGGGACACAGTGTTTTGCCCTTCGTGAACCAAATGTGTTGTGACATGCTTGTTTGCAGAAACCGGAGACTGGGACCAATTTGGCCTTAAGGGGGGACTAAAGACTCCTGACAAGCCCAACTTAATCTGCTTCACAGCCGGACCTGAGCTGTAGGGGTGAAAATCTGACGGTTGGTATGTTTTTTTATTTTATTTTAATTTTTTTTAACAGTATCAGGTACACCTCTACGGACCACCCTGATGCCTGTAAAACAAGAGCTGATAAATTAGCATATTTAGAGTACAATATGAACATTATTTGTTTGGTTGTGCTGTTTATTGCAAATGACTTGAATTATTTCAGTGCCTTGTAGAGGGGTGGGAAAAAATGGACCGCTAACAGAGTTTATGTGCACACTGATACATTTTTCACTTTTCAATCAACCCCGTGGACACGAAAGCAGTTAGAGAGAAAAGAAAAGAAAAGAAAAAGTAACAGTGGAGAGACGAATTTCTTCTCTCAGGGCGTTGGAGAAGATTACACAGACTTATTGGAATTAGAATCATGCAAAATAAGGAGGAGGAAAATCATTTCCGAATGCATGGCGTCCCACATGCAAATTAATAAAGCTGTTTCCCTCTCTAATGCAGAGGAACACACAAAAGAGCTGAGATAAATAAATAAAATAAGAATAAAATGAATGAGAATACGGAACATTTTAGGGCTTTTCGGCTGTCAAGTAACAGTTTAAATAAAGAAGCGGGGGGAAAAAAAAGCCTGCACAAAATGAGACACGACGGAACTAATGTTTCACCTTTTAATAAGGGGTTGCACAAATGCATTTCAGCCGCACTCTCACGGAGATGAATCTGCACTTCAGCTTGGTTAGTTTCTCCACAATATTTTGCTGAAAGTCTCAGCAACATCAACACTGGAAAAACGTCCAGTGTACCTAAGTGTGTGTGTGTGTGTGTAATCTTCCATTACCACAGTGATGTCTATCCCAAACAAAGAGAGGGAGCAGGATAGGCCGGGCCGATGATGGCTCTAAATTCTGTGTGCAATTACGGTTTAGAGCCCAAGTCCAAAAAAAATGGGCAACAAAAAAAGCACAAACGCCTCGAAAACGTTTAAACAAGAATGGCTGCTTCGAAATGAAGGATCACAATATACTGCTGCCTCTATATGCAAATATCACCTCTGTATACATGTAATATCGTATTATAAATGTTTAGATAATTGAATCTATGCTGACAAGCATGGAGAAAGAGCTTATCTTAAAAAGATAGTCTAACACAATCCAAGGGAAACTTAACATAGACTCCTAAAACTAAGCTTTCCCTTTTTAATCACTAAACGTCTAGACCTACAGTAAATTATCCTCAGTTTGCAACAATTTAGAGAAAATAAGAAGAAAAAAATTTCAGAACTCTTAACATAATCCGTATTGGTAAAACTATTATAATCAAGTAAACATGAGATTTAAAGAAAAAGAAAAAAGGTTCAATAATATCACTTATGATTAGTAATATTTGTGTCTTATTCTATATTTTGCATATTTTTATTCATATTTTTTTTATTTTATGAGTTTTTATCACAGTTTTATTTCTTAAATTGTAAAACATACTGAAAGTTACATCCTGTCTGTCTGTACAAAGTGAAAAGATTCTTAAATATATATTTATTTACATGAAAAAGATCGAACATACTAATGCTGACACTGATGCCCAAACCAAAGTCTCTCAGGTTCTTAAAGGGGCAGTTCTGAGTTTTTGAAGTGAGGCTCTCTAAAGTTATTACTAGTGATAGCTGCCCTAGCCGTGACAGAAAAATGTCATGTTGCAGTCGGTTTATAGAAAGGTTAAGAAATTATCTGATTTCAGCCAGAAACATGTCTAGAAAGCTTTCCAATAAATAAAACAAAACACTAGATTAGCGGATCTTACCTGTTTGTGCAGGAGCTCTTGTTGTTTTCTCAGCCAAATAACATGCAACCAATGTAACTGCATATTATTTGCAGCTAGTCTTCCACTAATTAAATCTGCTATTATGTTGGTTTATCAAAAGAAATGTATGTTACACGTGTCTAACGCAGATTAAATAAACACATTTTATGTTTAAAACACCACTGGTTTGCAAAATACTGTAGATGTGTACTGGGGCAAAATGCGTGGCGTCCTATATTGGGATAGAGTATATTAATATGCTGTGTCATATTCTTTTTGTCTGACCATCTTGGGCTTAAAATTGAATGCTCTATAAATCTAAGTGCGCCCCCAAGAGGTTAAACAATCCCAAGCTCAAAAAATCAAAAAGTAGGTCAGACTGCCCATCTGTTGGAGCAACTCCAAGTATTTAGCGCGAGTGAATTTTCCAAGCAAACAGAGCCTTTGCATGGTGTCGCGTGAAATTAACTAATGTTATTGTCGGATCATTGCCGCGGCATTTTTGCAGCACCTACATTCCTTTTGTAGCAGTGGCGCATAAGTGTGCAGTTAATGGCGTCTTTAGCTGTAAAGGCTCATGCCATGATTTTTTCCGTATATTGAAAATAGGCAATGCAATCTGGCTTAACTGGTGATGAAACTAGCAGCTATACTGTCAAATCTGCAGGAAGACTTTGTTGAAACTCTATAGTGTGATTGATATATAACAATGTTTTCACTTTTCTACTTAACTCACTGAAATAACGGATCTTTCTAGTACAGCTAAAGAAACTACTCTTGATAACATCACAGAGCCTCACTTCAAAAATCTTAACTAGCCATTTATTTCTGCGTCAAACCCTTCTTCCTCTTTGCCGAGTTTGGTTCACCTGAACTTTCAAGATGTGTATAAAAATTCCAGAGATCCCAAGTTATTTATTAGTAGTGTCTTGGGGTGTGTGTGTGGGAGGGAGGGTGCATCTGATTTAAGGCTAACTCGATCAGTCTCAGTGTTATCCGAGGAGTTAGGGAGTACAGGCTGTTGAAGTAATGAATATTTAACAGCGTGATTAGGGGGGAAAAAAGCACTTACTGTTGAATAATGGTCTGCTTCTCTTCAAACGCACAAACACACATATCGACCTATTGCATGAGTGCTATAATATTGGGGTGTGACATAATTACAAAAATCATTTAACACACAGTCCGGTAGGTCCTCTCTGTGGCCAGTACTCCTGTGTGATATCTCTCAGCCCTTGAACTTGTGACACCAACTAATCATAGATCGGACCTTCAAATAACTAATAGAAGCCTCTGAAGTTTGTACATGATGAGTCATCAACTTGGGGGAGAGGGATCGTAAGGCATGTCTACTGAGTGCCTGAACCTACACTGAGTAAAATGTCCTGTGCAATAAATGAGGCCTCTTTAGTTAAAGACTATCTACAACAGTCTGAGTAAAAAAGAAAAAACAATCTTTCACAAGACAGCTGCCTTCCCGTTGCCTAGCCAGTTCCTCAACCCTGCCTTTTATCAGCTTCTTCTACAACTTTGTTGTAGCAGGTCTGCATAAGTGACAGTGCATAATGTTGGTTTTACACAATGTCCAAGCAAAGATTTCTGTGCGAGCCTTTCAGACTGTTGGTGTGATGTGAAGTAATGCTAGCAAGAACCAAGTGACAGGTGTTGTGTAGGATGGATTAAACAGGTGGTCTATAGGCTTCCGTTGCTATGAACTGAGACACATCAGCTTATTAGTAACAGTGGGACATCCTGATTACGACTGGTTCATAAAACACCATCCATACCTGACATATGAAATATTTTTACGAAGGTATAAAAGATCTCAAACAGCGTCTTGTTTGGACACCATCATCATCTGCAGCCTGCTGTCGAATTTCTACAGCGGGCTTGGCTCATGTGATGGCAACACTGGGCAGCCTGAATGAGCGGTGGTCTGTTCTGGTGCAGCTGCGTGTGAACTGGAGGACACTTCCACTGGAGACCTTTAAGGCACGTCCTTCCTCTCAGTAGCTTCTGGTGAAAACGTTCTTCACAGTAACACGAGTTCAGACTGACAAAAGAACTGAAGAAAACCAAAAGAAACTGTGTGTGTTTTTAAGCATGTGCGTGCTTGATTATTAGGAATGTCTTAAAATATCAAGAATTTCCCAGCTCCAAATGTGTCTTTGAAATCCTGGAGCAGATACACTAATGGTCATGGAGTAAAATATTCTACAGAAATCAGAAGAAAACACAGGAGTAAAAGACTCAGTCTTTCTGGCTTGTTGGTTGAACCAAGAACAATCTTCCTGGCATCACCAGGAGCAAATGGAACACAACTACTACAGATACTTAGAGAATAGTCAAATACTATACCAACAGAATACAAAACAAAATGTCTGGTCTCACAAGCAAAGTTACCATAAACAGCATGAATGTCTTTGTTATTCACAACGTTATTGTTGTTTTTATACCCTGTTTTTCTATAAGAATATCTTATTATCATTCATGATTGTATTTCTCATCAGCAAACAGCTCTTTAGGTGTCAAAGATATGGAGGAGAAGCGGGGGCAGAGAAGAAGAGGAGTGGGCAAGGGTTCAGGGGGAGGTGTCCAAGACAGGCTGTGTTGTGGCTCTAGTGAATGTGACGACGTCTAATTTCTAAATTGTCACGGGGCACATGGGCAGTTCTCTCCCGTTGCCGCTCTTGCTGTGGTTCCTCACAAGGCCCCAACAGGAGCCCTCAAACTGTGGCCCCTGTAGAAAACTAAAACAAGGTGATGCTTTGTCAAGATATCAATCACGCACAGTGACTTCTAGCACACTGGTGGCTATGAGGATGGAACTTGTTGAAGTGTAGCGCTTTTGTGGGATTAAAGACAATGTTGATTGATTGTATGTGGATGTAAAAGTAGAGTAGCTTTGGCCATTTTGAGAGGTTTAGCATCCTTTACCCCCTAAGGATGTCCTGATTTTTTTATTCCCATCTTCATTCTCTATCTTGCACAACAGTCTCTACCTGTTTTGCCTCTGCCACTCATTTGACGCCTCTTTCAGTCATCTCTTTGTGTCCCCATGAACTCAAGCTGCTTTGTGTCTATATAGTTCTAAGAAATACCCCTGATCTCCAAATACTTTGAACCTCTGTTGCTCTCCTCCTTCTTCCTCTTTGTCTCTTACACGTCAGACTCAATGCTAGAGAGTTTCTCGTACACATGGCCATTGCTTCCATTGAAGGGACGTGGGGGTCCGACTGCCAACATAGACCCGTGATGGTTCATCCCACCAAGGCTGAGCTCTTTTGGGAACCGGGGGGGCACATTGGACATCACCCCAGCTGTGGCAGATGCTGGCAGATATGACGTTGCACTCAATTGACTCCTGAAGTCACCTCTGCTGTTCTGGGCAACTTGTTGTTGCTGCTGCTGTTGCTTTGTCAGGTAATATTGTTTGGCTCCATGCATCAGACACTGGTCATCGCCGAAGGTGGGTATAAAGGGGTTTTGGTTTACCCGGTCAGGGTAAAGAGATTTGGATAAAGAGAATGCTGCCCCACCTCCACCTTCCATCAAAGATCTGTCTCTCATGTCTCTCTCTCCAATGGAGCGGCGGTGGAGGCCCTCACCACCTCTGAATAGTCCGAATGGGGAACCAGAGCCTTTTTGGCTCTCACCCCCATAAAACAATGGGTCTCTGTCCCTTTCCCTTTCTGAGCCCCCATGGCGTTCAAATATGTGTGCAAAGGGGCTGTTTTCTTCCATGTAGCGTTCTTTCTCCTTCAAACTAACACTCCTTGGTGGGGGCAGCATTCCTCCCATCCCAGGTCCTCCCATGCCTCCCCCTAAGCCTCCCATCAGACTTCCCATTCCACCTGATTCCTCTTTCTGAAGGTCAACAAATGTGTCGTACGAATGTTGACGCCTTAGCTGCTTCCCAAATCCTCCACTTTTTCTCCTCTGCTGGGCCTGAGATTGAGCCTGAGGGCCTGCGGCCATACATCCCACTCCTCCCCCACCTTTCCCTCCCCCCATTTGTTCCAAGGGGTGGTTATTGTCCTCACTGATATCGTAAAGGTTTCCTGTCTTTTTACAACCCTCACAACGCATGCAGGTTGCAGAGCTAGGGCGGCTGCCACCAGCTGAGGACCCACAGCCCATACCACTTGAATACCCACCACCTCCTCCATGAATGGATATCTGCTTGCCCCCACTAGCTCGACAGTTCCTGCACTCCCATTCTCCGCCTGCCAATCCAGACCCTGGTCCACCCTTTGAGTCAGACTTTTTGGGTTTGCTTTTCAGAAAGTCTTCAACTGGCACCAAGGAGGTGCATGTTGGCACTCCTCCATCTCTGTTTCCAGGGCCCTCCGTCAAGTCCACATGCTCCCACTGAGGGACTCCCTCTTTGGGACGAAACTGGTCGAGATAAAAGTCCCGAACACTCTCCTTTTCCCTGAAGAGGTAAGAGTTCCCATTGTTGTTTCCTCCTCCACCCCCTCGCTTACGTTCAGAGGGCAATAGTGGCGGGGAGACAGAGCGTTGGCTGTGGTAGTGGTGGTGGCTGATGTGGTAGGGTTTCCTCCTGTAACCCAGCTCAATTTCATCCAGTTCCCGTCTGGACTTTGCAGAGGCCGGCCTCTTTTTTAAGCTGTCTCGGTACTGTTTGCGCTTCTTGGCATTACCCTCCAAGTTTCCGTACGTTACAGTGTGTGTGGAAATGTCTGAAACATCTGAACGTATATTTCCATCATCGTCTCCTCTCCCCCCACAGTAGCTAGGTCCCGGAATGTAAGTGGAGCTTGAGGCACCACCTTTAAAGGAGAACTTCCCGTAGACGTCAGGCAGTCCTCCCTTAAAGCTCTGGCCTGAGGGAGGAGTCTGTCCAGACAACAGGTCAAACTTGCTCATGTTCCTGTGGGTCAGAGCTGAGCAAGGTTGGGTGGTGAAGATGGGAGCCACTCCCCCACCCAGGCTGTCACAGTCAAACATGCCACCCTCCAGAGAACTAGCACTGCCCAAACTGTGGGGTCTGTTGGGAGGAGGACCAGTGAGCCCTGGGGTTGAACCATGGTGGTGTAGATAGTGATCCTGGTACAAATTACTGTCCTTGAGATGAAGGTTGCCAAACGTCCTCTCCACTTCACTGATGTAGTCACTAAACATGTTGTCTTCAGGCATGTAAGGAGGTTTGCAGTCGGAATGGCCAGCCAAGCTGCGGCGATGCTCAGAGATGTCATAAACAGAAGAGTCTCGACGGATGAAGTCCAGGGCACTGTGTGGCGAGCCATTCACCCCTGACAGGGAGGCCATATTCTTGGCAGTGCGTAGCAGGCGCATGATGTTTGAATGGGTGTTGTTCATGGTGGCTGACGGGGAGTTCAATGCAGAGCTGCTCTTCTCTTCGATTTGGACCCCATGTATGCAGCTGTATATTCCCTGTAGAAAAGAGATATAGAGAAGGAGAAGCATTGTCAGTGTTGCACTTTAATGGTAAATGGCCTGTTCTTGTATAGTGCTTTATCAAGTCCAGAAGACCTCAAGCACTTCACACTACTTTCAGTCATTCAACCATTCAATGGATAGTGGCCACAGTAACCCTGGGGCAGTCTGACAGAGGCAAGGTACTACCGGACGCTTTGACCACCACTAGCAATGAGCTGTCTTTCCCAAGGATATAATGACAGAGGCGGACAGAGCCGGGATTGAACCACCAACTAATCGATTGACGATTCTTGCACAGCTATGATACAATGCTTCTGGCCACCATCTGCATAATTACCATTTTTGCATGTACAGTGTCTTGCAAAAGTATTTTTGCTGGATTTAGGTCTGACCTTTGACTGGATCATTCTCAAACATAAACACTCTGTATGTTCAAGGTCTGTCCTGCTGGAATATGAACCTCAACCCCAATATCAAGTCTTTAGAGGGCCCTAAAAAGGTTTTCTTCCAGCACTGCCCTGTTAGCACCATCCTAAATCTGCTACAGAAGAAGGAAATACATGTAAAAACTATAAAGTAATTTTTCATAGCTAAAACTGCTTCTCATTTATTCTCTTTAAAATATATTTATTTTATCCTATGAGGTATGAGAGTGTCTAAACACAAGAATGAAATAATTGTATTTTCCTGCCTACTTTGGTTCAGATTTTCAGTCTTTTCTAACAGGGATGCGCTTCTTTAATTAGCACTCCAGTCATTCCTTAGACTCATAGTTAAGGATAACACAAATGTTAAGTGACTATTTCTTAAAGTACCAGGAGCACTTAAAGAAATATTTCAAGACTAGTGCTGAAAAATAAATATGTCAGGCAATAAAAGTTTGGTTATCAACCTAATAAATAAACATGAATTATTCCTTCTACATTTTATTAGACTGTATTAAAAAAATGCTTAAAACTGCATCCTGACAAATGCTTAGTGTAGAGGACAAAAAGTTAGAACAGTCGTATATTGTGAGTAAATATCTATAAATGAATCTACATTTAACAGGATAAGGGAGAAAATCAAACGCAAGGTGATGCAGCATGTTCGCTGCTGTGAAACAGAATACAATTGATCAAACAGCACAACCCTGGAGAGAGAACGGAGCGACTTGATGCTAGGTGATTGATATGGGCAGAGGGATTATAAAACCCTTTCAGATCCACTGGTCAATACCTTCAATCAATGCAATTAGAATCCAGCTCAACTATTTCCTCTGGCAGTTATTAAAAACCTCAGTTTCACAAGCCTCTTGGCGCCGCTGGCAGCAACACAATTCCTACTGTAAGACAAAGGCCACACTAAGGGGGAGACAAGCTGAGCCCCTCAGAGACAGAAAGACAAACGGCTCCATTTGCATTCAGTGATGTACGATACAATATTCAGATAAAAATGGATGTTGAGCAGAGGGCAAACCAGGCGTGACAGATGAGAACCTTAAAGGAGCAGATCAATCGCTAAGACTGATTCTTCACAGGAGGTTGCTCTGGATAATGTAACGGCAGCTGGTCAAAACTCAGCTGATCTGCGGGATCAGAAGTCTTTTACAGTTTGGCGTCTTCTCCTCGAGACCCTCGTAGTTCTTCCACAGTTCACGCATTTCTGGTGATCTGGACTGCTGCAATGGCGCAGAAAAGGCTTTGTTCTAATATTTATTTTACAAGCAGTGATATTGCTTTCATTTCACAATCTGTTAATAGCAAGAGTTGTTGGGAAAGTAGGTGAAGCTGGAGAGGCACTTGGAGGAGGAAGACAAAAACAAACCCGTTCACCTGGTTTGCTGATATTTTGGGCTTTTTCCACACAGAAGCATCTCGCCCTGGTTACTGAATTTGTCACATTTTCCCTCAAAAAAAAAGAAAAAAAAGTACTCAAATGTACTTTCTGGTCAATTTAATTTTTTCACATTTTGTTACTTTAACAAGAGTTACTAAAAACAAGAATTAAATTGGCCTAATTTCCAAATTCCTCTTAGATAAACCTGTTTTCTCAACATTGAACAGTAACATCAATGCATAATTTTATTAGATATACTTTTACTGTTTTTGCCTCCAGCAGTTCATTAGTTTAATCATTCAACTTTTTTAACTGTTACTAGCTTAGTGAGTTTGTTGAATAACATGTTTAACTGTAAGGTTGCATTTTCATTCTTGTCAAACTCCTGTATATTGCATTTATTCCACAGACATGTAATATCCTGTTCAGATAACAGCACTGGACTTATTCCTTCATCTATTGTTATTTTAAAACCAAAACCGTAGCAGGTTATTTATAGTTATTCATAGTGAAACTAGACTCCTATAATGTTGAGGGTAACAAACTGTCTTCAAATATCACCAAATTATTAAGTAGAGTCCACTTGTGTGAATTTTAATCTTGGCATAAGTGCATTAAAGGCCTAAGAGGTGTTAGACAGCATTAGTGGCCATCTGGACAAGCTGCAAGTCAGAATACCCTAAAGTGGAAAACATTTTGGTGGCAGCCTCATGCTAAAGAGGGGTTTTCTCAGCAAGGAAGTGGATCAGAGTTGATAAGGATTTAGCTAAATACGGGACAATCATACACTGCAAAAAACACTAAATACTACTGAATATTTTTGTCAAGCTTTTAATGCAAACATCTCAGTACATTTGAAATAAGACAAGACTAACTTACAAGTAACTTTCCAGCAAGTTACAGAAGCTTGTTTTAAGGAAATACTTTGTTAATCTTGATTTTTAAAAAGTACCAGTTCCACTGGCATATTATCTCACTCCTCATAAGACATTCTTCCCAATGTTCTGAGTAAAATAATCTGTCAGTGGAACTAGAACTTTTCCATCAACATTAAAGACTTAAAACAAACTCCTGTGTCTCTAACTTAAAGTTACCTTTACGTTAGTTATGTCTTATTTCAACTCTACAAAGATATTTCTACTAGGAACTACACCAAAAATACTTGGTAAGATTTTGTGTTTTTGCAGTGTAGAGGATAACACTGTTAGAAATAATTAAAAAGCAAAACCTTCATAACCTTCATACTAAAGCACAGATTTACCTTCCATCAGAACAATGATCTCCAACACACAGAATGAGATGAAACAGTTAAGATGAAACAATAATTATGTGTTAGAATGGTCCAGTCAAAGTCCTAATCCTGTTGAGAATCAGTGGCAAAACTTGAAAACTGAACATCCCATCCATACTTACCTAGACTGAAAGGAATAAATAAATTAGATGTGCAAATCTGGTAGAGCTCTGCCCTAAAAGACTTGTAGCTGTAACTGCAGTGAACTACTGTGTGTCGGTTTATCACATGAAATCAAATAAAATTCCTGTTTGTGGCGATAACATGATGGGATGACAATACATTAAGAAGTGGGAACACTTTTTCTCTACCTTTACCTCAGTATAACTCTCCTTCCATAACAGATAAAGAACACCATCAGCTCTATGATCATGGATATCACAGTTAGAGAGGAACAAAACTGTAGATTGTGTAGCACCTCCTAACTTATCACGATCCAAACGTTGCGCATGTTTACGCTGCGACGCGCAAATGAACTTCCAAATAATTTGTTGCGAGAGCTGCGCAGAGTGCAGCGATCAAAACCTCTGATACGTTTACAGTTCTGAAGTCATCAGAGGCTTTTTAAATCAACACAACTCATTTGTCTGAGTGTTTTCAGGTGGGACCTGAAGGACCAGGCGAGTCTGAGGAGAGCAGCTCACCTGACCGCGTGACTCACGGCAACCGTGACGGATATCATTTCTCACTGCGCCGGGCCTAAAAGTTAATTGCGCCAATAGCAATAAGCTTTATTAGATTAGGCTGTGAAATTAAAGAAAACAGAATCTGTCTGAGGAGCAGAACAAGAGAGAGAGAGGAAAAGAAAGAAGAGAAAAAGGAAGAAATGGCTGCTGCTGAGGAGACAATGTTACAGTAAATGAGACATGGACGATATGACGCTTTGGACATTGGGTTGTGCTGAGATGATAGAGAGTCATAACTCCTGTTGATGTTTTCCTGCCCAGTGCTCTAAATGCAAATCACTTCTTTCTATGAGTGTCTGCCCAGAATATTTTCTCATATTGAATCATCTCACTGTAGTCGTGGACACGCGCAGCTCATTCATTTTACCAGGCTGCGGTACGGACGGGCGTAATTTCTGCCATTAAGGACGATCGCTGAATGTTCCACAAAGCTTAATTGGTCTCTGTTCCAGCCACCCATACAAATTGTAATGATGCAATAACAATAATAATAGAAAAGGAAAAAAAACCAAAACATAAGCGAGCGGCTCGGCTCTGAAAATGAGAAGTCAAATGGCGTTTGAGAGGCAAATGGAAATCAGGGTTTGCGCCACAGTTTTCATGAAAAATTCAATACTGTTCCAGATTCGGCTATCCTGGATCCCCGGTAACTTTACGATCGTTTTAAAATATAAATGACCAAATATTCACTGTGGATTTATGGCCGATACATCTGCTATAAGCAGACTCAAAGTATGGAAGAGAGACTGGAAGGAACCAAAAGAGTGCAGAAGGAACCGAGGACATCCAAATGGACAGAAAGATGCAATGACACAAGGAGGCAATGGAGGGAAGACACATGGAAAGAAAGAAGCAAAACAAAGAAACAAGAAAAAATGGAAGCTATGGAAAAATGGAGGATTCAATACAGGAAGGGTAGAAGGAAAAAAGTATGGATACAAGGAAGGAAGAAAAACAGTGAAAGGACAAACAAATGTAAGACAGAAGAAGGAAAGAAAGAATGAATGAATCAACTTCAGAAGTAAATAAAGAGCGAAGGACAAAAGAACAGAACGATCCAACAAAACAAGGGAGGTTAAAAAGACAAAGAATCCTGCAATCAAGAAGGAAGGAAGGACGCAAAAACGAAAGGAATGATGGACACAAGGGAGGTATATAAGGAGGAGGGAACATAAAGGATAAGTAGGTAAGAACAGAGGCAAATATGCATGAAAGAACAGACATATAAGGAAGGACAGAAGTGAGGACAACATTTTGTCAGCTAATAATGATCTGAAAGTACAAATACTTCATTTGTACTTGTACTTTTGTACATTTCAGACAACCCCCCCCCCCCAAAACAATAATGAAGCTCTGTATTATTCCAGACTGCCTACAACACACATCAACAAAATAAAACGACCATTATGGAGATAGTAATGAAAGCTGGGCACTCAAGCATGATCAGAGAGCATGGAAACGATTTTAGCTTTGCTTTCTGGCTGCACAGCTCCGTCAAGGTAACGGCACACCGAATGGAGAGAGAAACAGAGAGAGAGAGAGAGAGAGGAAGAGCAGCAACATGTGGCTCCTCTGCTGTAAATTAGCCACGTGGTTCAGCCTGCACAGGTTCACCTTCAGAGGCATGCAGTGAATTACACCACAGCCAAGTCAAAACAATTGGGATGCAAATCCAACACCTTGAGGTGACTTTGGTCTCCCGGGACGAGGTAATCTACCCTCACTGGTTCAGAGGCTGATTTTTTTTTTTTCTTCCTTGAGTGAATTATTGATTTCAGCTCAGCATTTTGTAAATGTTTACCTCATGGGCTCCAGGAATGCCTATGAATCACAAGAAAAACTAAAGAGGAGAGCTTGTTGTTTTCTGTAAGCGACGAAAGGGAACGTCTGCCGACCTGTGGCCATCAGAAAATGGAAAATAAATACAATGCCTTAAAAAAAAACCATTTAATCTGTTTGTACTTTTCTACATTTGGTAACTGTAAAGGGAAAGGAAACAATTTTGTAAAAGGCAAAAAACAAAAATTGTATTAAATATATTCCAACTTTTTCTCAGTTAAGAAGTCTTTAGTGGTATTTCGGTCTGCAGAATCCATTTCAGACTGAACAAAGTGTCGGTGAACATCAATTTTCAAGGGCTGACAAAGATTCTTAACTGGATTTAAGCCTGCTCTTTGACTAGGCCATTCAGTCATATGGATATGCCTTAACCCTTCCAAATAAGGGTCAGTGGAACAAATTCAAGAATTATTTGCTACAGGAAATAGATGGTTGAAAAAATGCTTTTGAATTCAAAGTTTAATGTTTTAAAATGATTCTATCAGGGTCTTTAGTGCATGGAGGGACATGAATATGTAAGGACATGAATACTACTCAACTCGTCTGAACCATCTTACACTGTAAAAAAGAAAAAAAGCAAATTTCTACAGTTAATCGCCGGCTGCTGTTGTTGCCAGAACTCCATTATAAAATCTGAGGTAAAATATTTCTTTCTTTCTCTTTTTCCTTCTGTCTTTCAGCGTTACATGGCACCGTCAGTTTTAAATTGTTTTTTAGCATACAAAATTTTCCTCTCACAATTTTACAGTTTATGGCCATTAAATATGCAGTATTTTTTTTACAGTGTATATTCGGGATGTCGTGCAGTCCTCACTCCCGTTTGGCCCCCCAACCCCTTCTCCCTCTGTCGCCTCTCACCCTGCTGACGCTGAAGACGAAGCCGGGCTGGCCGGAGCAGACGCCCATGAAGCAGAAGCGCAGCTGCCAGTAGAACCAGTGCTCGCAGATGAAGGTGATGAGGGACAGAGCCATGGCGGCGCCCAGCATGTAGAAGACCCCGGCCATGTTGTCCACGTCCAGCTGGCTGGACATCACCTCGTTCTTCTCGTGGTGGCAGATCCCCGTCAGCCACAGGGACTCCAGCTCCTCCATCTCACCTGGAGGAGGGGGAATGACATTGTAGAGAGGGAATATTAGGGGAAGGACGAAGGCAGGGAGAAGGTGAGGACTGCAACAGATGGTATGACGGGGGAAGGAAGCGGGGAGAGATGGATGAGGGGCGGAGAGGGGGAGGCATAAGGAGTTGATGGAGCACTAAAACAGGCAGTAGAGGCGTACAATGAAAGGTTGGGAAGTGGTGGGAATGGACATAAAACACACAGCTGAGAGGATGTGATGTCGTAAAGAATTGGCGTGGGACGGCTTGAGACGCGGAAGTGATGACGCAGCAGATGAAACAAGGGTTTAATAAACGGTTTGAGGGTTTGCGAGGGACGAGGGCAGCGGCCTTCACAGCAAGACCGGCCAGTAGAAACACACACACACACAGTCGCATGTCGATGACATCAAACGGTTCGGTCCCAGCATATGTTCGCAGGTGCGTATGACGGCGCTCCGTCAGCTCGCGGTCCCGTTTGTGGGTCACATTCTGTTTCATCACAAGCTGCTCTCAATCAGAGCCGAGAGAGGCATGGTGGGAATCGCTTAATTAATCATACAGTCAGCGGTAAGAACAGTTCTCCAAATGCAATTTATCTGTGTGAATTACCAAGACTAGCTAACAACGTCAAAGTCAGTATGTGATTTGTACCGTAATTTCCGCACTACGAGTCGCTACTGTGAACACTGCGATGTGAGTGATGTACGAGTTTATACCAAAAAAAGGCTGGAGTGATCAGAAGGACGGCACAAGTTAAAGGACAAATTCACCACCAGATGTAGACTGCCATCAGTCTTTTTTTGTTAAATACTGAGACTGATCAAACTTGAACTGGATGAATAAATATACAGAGTATTTAAAGCTTCAGACTAAGCCTGCTGCAATAAATCAATTAATCGCGTGACAAATTAAAATGCGCTCGGTAATTTCCACTTGCGTGGCTGTTCATTTTTCTCGTGTCTCTCTCTCTCTTTCTACCAAAGACTGGATGACAAAAGTCTTAAGTCTGGTCCATTGGTCTCCACAAGCTCCTTTTTAAAAGGCAATTCTGTTCACAGAGACTTCATAATCCATTTGATTTATTAAATGTCTTCCAGTTCCAGTGTTAAATGTTCATTAGAAATTCAAGTTTATTGATCTTTGACACATGTACTTGCATTATTATTCCACTACCTTTGTATCACTTGAAAATGATCTCAAAACAACAATATTATTATTTATCATTTGGGATAATGTATCGTCCAGCAGAATTTGTTGTCGCGACTGGCCTATTTCAAGCTGATCAAACCTTTTTCCGATGAGAACATAAAGAGAATCTCCAACAATAATTTGTGGCATTAGAATCACTTCAGATTTAGACAAGTATAATAAAAACACTCAGTGAGCAGGTTAAACTTTTTTGAGATCTTCTGATTTTATGCAGCAAGTCTTGGTTGATCAGAAAAAGGTCAAGCCACGTGAAAATTTTCTATTTTATAGAAAAAAAAACTGGAATTAAATGTGTGGTTTCTGTTTTTGTAGGACAGCTCTTGTATATACGTTTTGCTCCTGCCTGCGTCAAACAACCCACACACTCCCTCCACAGCGAACCACGGGGCTTTCCGCGTGAGCCGGATCCCTTTCTAGGCCACTAGGAGCCGAGTGGACGGCAAGGCGTGGCAAAGTGACATTGAAATCCTCAGAGGTTGTGAGATAGGGGCCACTCGGTTCCTGCAGTGGCACGGGATGGAGGGGGAGTGTTACAGCGAGCCGACCCATATTCACGTACAAACATACACAAGCGACTCTGAAAGTTGGGACGAATGTAGCCAGATCAGAAACTGCTGGTACTGGTGATCGATAAGTAGGAATCGATAAATGGAGAAAACTTATTAGACTCTTAGGATGTAGGCTGACGAAAATAATCATCTCTCTTAAATACGCAGAATCTCGACACTTTCTCACTCGTTTCACACGCATCGACTCATTTTCAGAGGGCTGACCCATATTCACATGTGCGCGCCTTCACACATGCACTCTCACACAGCACCCAGTGTCGAAATACACCAGGAGCTATGCTGGCACCCCTAACTGGGACACAATGAAGCGGGCCTCCGGACGGCCCTCGTTTCAGGAGGCTCACAATGTGCTGGAGCACGTCCAGCCGAGTTGGCTCCGAGACGCGAGAAAACCTCCAGACACATTAAACTTCTCTTACATTTTCCGTTCTGCGTTTAATTGCGTATCAAAAAAGGTCAGCCTGATTATACAGCGGGTGCAGCTGCTGAGTTTGGCATGGGCTGGCTTTCAGTACGACAAAGTTTGAAAGATGTTTCAAATCAACTTAAATGGGCAGTATGATGTAAAAATCGACTTCTTTGACCTTTACATCATGTTGTAATGTTATTCCCTCATCAAAAACATACCAGGAGTTTTGCTTTGGTTCTTTCATGCATGTTTGAGAAATCCTTTAATCTCCATGGCAACCATTCGACTGTCCAAAACGCCTGGTTGGACCTAGCTCCACCTTCGAGACCCAGTTCCTCCTTGGGCCTACAGTTTCCATGCTTCCACCTCTCCCCTTGACTTCCCCCACTCGGCTCCTTCAGACTAGCCAGCAGCAATTAGCAACCACCTGGTGGAGCTGCGCATCAGCTGAGCTCATTATACGAGCTGCTTCTCAGTGCAAAGCTGGTCAAAACGTTGAAGGGTTAATAGAGGTGATGACTTCCTGTAGGCGGAGCTTCAGAAAGAGCAGGAGTTTCTTAAAGACACAGAGGCCCAATTTCAAGGTGTTTAATTACAAAGTCAAATTTCTTTTAAGTCATATTTGATTCATACAGCATTTTTGTAACAACTGAAGTTACCATAGTTACTTGATTGTGCTGTAAAATGACACTATATGTCTGGAAAACACATAAAACTGCAATTTAAGAATGTCTGTCAGACCGTTCCTACTGTTTGAACTCTTTTTAATGAGATGTCAGAAAAGGCAACAGATTAAACAGAGTTTTCTCCAGATGTTCAAACCTTGGAGTAGATGGATGCAGTTCTGCCCCCCCCACCTGTAGCTGCGTAAACATAGCCATTGGCTGAAAGAAGATTCCCCAACACTTTTACTCTCTGTTTTAAAGGTGCAACAACAATGGTGTTTTTTTGTGTGTTGTTGTTAGAGAAATACAACAATGAAACATCAGCTTTTTCCTATCTGGATAAGTTAACCTCTGAGGAAGCAGAATACAAAACCTGTATTAATATTCTCAAGATAAAATACTTAAAAATTTCTTCTTCTTCTTTTATTTCTAGGCAAACTATATTTAAATCAGTACATCAGTGCCCCTTTGACTCTGTTTTAAAAATGTATAAAGTAGAAAGCTCTGGTTTAAATAACTTAAAACAGGTTGAACATGCATGTGGACTTATTGCTTGTTTTTAAGCTGATACTGGCTTCTAGACTCCCAGAGCAAAAAGGGGAAACGCATACTGGGAGAACTGGTTCACCTGGCCAATCGACACAGAAATTCTATTTCGTATAAAGAGCCGTTATTATAAAAAGTTTGTTGAAATGTAATCGATGAAAAGCAGAAAAATGCCAAATATTTGGCCTAATAAGCACAAGAGAACAGCAAAGATTGCTGAGAATTTTATCAAACAAATGATTTAAACTTAAATATACAATAATAACATAAAATACGTACATGTGCAGTAATATTTTACTAGCACTTTGTGGTACAGACCTTCTGTATGAAAATGATTAGCTGTACTCTACCGCTTCAATCTGCACAAAGAGCGACTTTCAGACGACATTTAATTGCCACTTGTAGACACCTAATAATGCTCAAGTTGGAGCTGGAATAAAGCAGCGTTTCAAAAGCAAAAACCCTGGAGAGTTTGGGCAAAGTCTTATGAAAGCCAAGCGCGATCATAAAGCCGAGGATCCCCACAGCGGAGCTAAATCACAGGTTGCATTAAAGCTCGGCCTTATCTTTCCTTTTCTAAATCTACTTTACATGTAAGTCGCAAAGCCAATCAGAGACCAGTTCCTTAGAAAAGCCAGATTTCTTGTCTCATACATGCTAATCAGATGGATAACGGCTTAAAACACGATAACGTATTGTCCTGGAAACGGCGTTGTTGCACCCTTAAGGCACTGTACTTTATAGAAATACAGCAGCAAATTCAGAAATGGAGACCAAAAATAAAGAGAACTAAAGTGTGTTGAAAATACACTTTAGTTTTATGTATCTGTCCCCTACAGGTTTAAAGGGAAAGCAGCTCAAACCGTTTTCCTGTCTGAAGCACGGATTGATGTGAGCATAGTGAACAAAACCTCTTATCTTTGAAACCTCAGAGGACTTTCTGTGACAATCTCCGACTTCTTTTTTTCTTATAGAAAACGCAACAACAATGGAGAATTAAAATACGCATCTGAAGATGATTGGAAATATATATATAAAAACCCAAATTATCTGTACACAGTTGTCCATCCTTAAAGGTCTAGGCATGGGTAGCTGCCAGTAGACATGACAGGCTGACATTTGTTGATTAGCTGCTGAATGGAGCAACAGCATGAATGCAGATACGTTAAAGAGATAGCACACGGACAAGAGCAGTCAGCTTGATTAAAGTTGAAAGAATCTGGATTTTTATCGACAGGGGAGTTGAGCTATAAAAGTTGAGAAAAACTAGAAGATATTTTTTCAGCTCTAAGCCTTAAAAACAAGAGTTTCACTCATCAATCTGGCTTCAACTGAGTCAACTTTAGTCTCTTCGTCGTTTCGTTGCATGTCGTCTGCTTGAAGAACCTTACACCCCAGTTTCTCTCTATATAGACTCTACAAATTATTATTTTACTGTCAGTAAAATTATTATTAGAAAATTATTATTTGTAATAATAATTACAAATTATTATTTTACTGTCAGCTGAAGACAAGAGGCAACAGTAATAGCAAAATAATGCTTCCACATCCCCTTCCTTCACATTTAAAAATGTAGGATACTTAGTTTTGTCATCAAATATATATTTCTGGACATGTTGAAAATTTTCCCCCCATGAGCGCCACAGCTCTGGTATCTCATGGTGCCCATATACATCACTGCTGCAGAAACAAAGCAGCTATGAGTCATATAATCCAGCGGCGGCCCAATAATAACATCACTTAATCTTACTCTGCGCTATGCAGATGCCTCCTTGGACGGTTGAAACTGAAAGAGCAACTTAAGGCACGCCTTACTTGGATTTATTCAGTTGTCAAATGGGGTCACGTAAAGTTCATTTAAGCTTCATTCCCAGTTGAAGAAAACAATAAAACCTTACAAAAAGTAACACACCCGGTCATGACGCAGCAGAATGCTGTGAACTCCATCTCACTTCTCTCACTATAAACAATATTAAAAGTGATGCCCATACTTTAAAGACAGGCCTCTATGTTCGATAAATCTAATTCATGATCTCACGTTCAGACTCAACTAACAAGGGTTTTTCAAAATGGCAGCATGTACGACACAATAGAAAACAGTGTGACAGCAGCTTTACACTTCTTAACAGAACTTTTAGTTTTTGACCACTGTGATATTTTGAGTTTTCACGTGTTTTGCTTGACAAACAGAAACAGAGCTATTTTTGTCTCTCTCCTGGATGAGATATTGTCTTAGATCAGATATTTTCTCTGAATCTTTCACCAGAGATTGACAGCTGTAAGGCTCCTGACTTCAAACAGTCATGGCGTCCTTTCAGAGCCGAGCTCTGTTTAGTTTTAGCTAAATGGATCAAAATCAATTTGATGAAATGTCAACTCTTTTGGAGGCAGCACTTTCGATCACACTGGCAAAAGCAAAATGTAGAAGGACCCAGTGTCGTTGCTTTAAAAGGTGATGCAGATGTTCCAGTATTTTTTTGTCGACCCGAATATTGCCTGTATGTCTTCTGCTGTATACCTCTGCTACTTTCTGCCATCTACCTCCTTCAACTTCTTTTAAATCTGATTAATACAATTATCAGATGAGTAGAAGCTAGCTTACGCATGCAATGGTTAGCATGGAGCAGAGAAACAGCAATGCGTGGTTCATTATTGTTCTGCTTTATTCATTTTTCTTTGCAAGAAGACTATTTAAAATGATCTTCTTAGTGACTTTAAACGCCTTTCTTTATTGATGTTAGCAAATTTATCCCAAGAATAGATTTGCGGCCAACTTGTCAATATGCTCTTTTGCCAATTTCTTCCTCCTTCAAGCTTTACTTCAGCAGTGTCTTCATGCGCCCAGCTACAAGCAATTCCCCTTACGAGGACAGTGTTATCAGCGTTAGAACAGATAACAAGTTGGCTTCATCCTTTCCCGCTCGCGTCAAGGTCGTTGAGAATTTGTGATCAGTTAAAATACGGTCGCATATCTGATGCATTCGCACGCTACTAAACCGCTAATCACATCAGTGCAGGCTTCCCGCGCGATGGAGTTGCAGGGAGCGCTAAGCATCTATGAATAAAAACGGTGCGGGAAGCGGCGAGCTGCGCTCACCGTCGCCGAAAAGCTGCAGGATGGCCAGGTCCACGTGTCTCTTCCACCCAGACTCCTTCTGGATGGCGATGCCGTATCCCGTGGTGGCAAAGATGTAGCCGCTGCCTATGGTCACCAGCTTGCAGCCCTCGTCCCTGCCAGCCATGTAGTTCAGGACGGCGGCGTCGTAAATGAAAGCATCCAGTTTGCTGAGGAAGGAGGGGAAAGAGACAGAGAGAACGGCAGGGAGAGAGACAGATAGGTTGCAATTAATTAGCACTTAGAAGTCAGACAGCTCCAGCTACAACACTCCAATTAACCTGCTAAATAGCACTAAGCCGCCGATAAGAGTAATAGACTTTCACTTGGTTTTGCCAGTGGCTGAGGCTGGCACGCAGGCTGGCGAAAAGGAACACGCGGAGGAAACTGAAGAGGGGGAGTGAAGGTATTATTAAGGTTGTATTACAGTCCTATTCACGTTTAGACTCAGTAGCAAAGAAAATTATTTTTTTGTTATTTCTACTGTTTGGCAATGAGCTTCTTGTTTCTTTCGTTTTTTGAGAGTTCACAAAAAAACTAATACATGTTAATTCAGGCAAAGTATTGAAAAAAGATCTTTTAAAAACGCATCAAATGTTGGTTTTCAACGCCATTCGGTAATTAATATTTCCATTGCATCATTATGCTGTAAGTACAATCTGCCCTCATCCAGTTCTTCACATCTAGAGCACTTCTCTTCTATTCCATATATTCATATAGGTCTTTACCCGGCCTTCAGACTCTGCAGAGCTTCGTTGACGTTCCTCTGATGGAACGCGGTAAAAAATTGCTGCTCTCTGTCAAAAAGTTTTTCTTAAATGGCAGAAAATGCTATTTTTCTCTAATAAGATTCAGATTTCTGTAAGTGTGCTGTAATGTAAAACCAAGACGTTTTCGTCCCTCTCTTCTGAGCCTAGATACTGAGATCAAGCTGGTGAAGACTCACATCAGCATGTCAAATGCTTGAAGTGGCTCCAACAGCATTGCAGTCTGACTTACTTTCTCTTCAACATAATTCATTTAATTTTACCACTTCACAGCAGTTATAGATTTTGTGTAAGGTGTTAAACTTTCAACTTCAGGTGGTAAAACGATCATCAAGGACACAAAGAAAAGCAAAACAATAAATTGAGAAAAATATTTTATAAACATGGCAGGACTTGATGTTGAACTTTTCTTTTTGATTTATTTTTCTTCTTAGAAAAATGCTTCAAAATGGGTTTTGAACGCAGCTACACACACCAAAATAAGTGGAAAGTTAAGAAACAGGCATGCCGACAACCTGAACCTCAAACTTTCACAAAGACAGTTCCCTCTCCAGGAAAATATTCAGCAACTTCCCCTCTAAAAAAAGTAAGATTCATCAAACGTCTCTCAGCTTACCCAATTAATTGGAACTTCAAATTAATGGTGAACAAAAACTTCTGGGAGAACTGGCCTGATCTCTGCTGGGAACAATGCTTTTCAATCTGGTTGTAAACATGTCTAAACCATGTCGAGGTCTTTACCCGGCCTTCAGACTCTGCAGAGCTTCGTTGACGTTCCTCTGATGGAACGCGGTCATGTAGGTGTGCATCTCTGGATAGTTGTTCCTGATGTTTCTCTCCGTGCTCCCGTTCGGGACCGTGCCAAACCGGAACGGAGGAGAGAATTTATTGGGACTCTGGAACTAATTACAGGAAAAGAAATAAAAAAAATCTTCACAGCTTTTTTTTTTTTTAAGTGATACAACAGGACCGCTCTAGGTTAGAAACCCTCAACCTTACCTTCTTGTCCGAGAGACCCGTGACTTGATCCACATATTCCTCTTGGATCATGAAAGCAGCCAGGTTGGCAGTGTACGAGGCCAGGAAAATGACAGCGAAGAAGGCCCACACTGACACCATGATTTTACTGGTGGTGCCTTTGGGGTTCTGGACTGGCACAGAGTTGTTGAAGACGAGACCCCAAAGCAGCCAGATGGCCTTACCGATGGTGAAAGACGGGCCGTGAGGCTCTGAAAGAGACAGGCAAGGTTTGTTAAAAAAAGGTAACATTTGGATGACTTTCTGAACCAGTGGCTTATAAAATAATTTACAATTGTTTTTGTTTTCATTTTGCTATGTTACAATTTAAAAATGAAGGTTTTTTGGGGGGGAGAGGGGAATTAAAATGATCAATCAACAAGGAGACACAAGATTGTGGGGGTTTTCATTTTTATATCTGTTGTAACTCACATTATCCAGCAAAGTCTTTACTATGATTCAAGTAAATAAACTCCAGTACAAGCTCTCACCTTCAGAACTCTATTAAGTTTTAAAAGACTCCACCTGAATGATCGAAGATTAAAAGTGATATTTGTGGAAGGAAACTGCACGGTTTTGATCACCTTCCAGCAGAATGATGACCCTTAAATGGCAGAGAGCGACAACAAAAGGTTTAAATCCATGCCAAGTTAAAGTTCAGACCATAATCTAAATGAAAACGTGTCAAAATCTGAAAATTACAATTGGGATTTATCGTATTGTTTGCCGTGACACATTTTTTAACATGATAAGATTGTGATTTATCGTTGACGCATAAATTCCAATTGATGTTTGAAAAAAACCCTAAAACTGTTTTGTCTGGATTATTTTTACTATTTTTCTCCACTGTTTGTACAACAATGGTGCATCAATACATATCAATAAATTTAAAAATATGATTAAATGTAGTTTCCTTGAGTGTTTTAGTGATACAAAACACACTTCTTTATGTGATTGGTGTCCTAAAGAAGCGTATCACAAATGGGAATGTTTTTAAGAGCAATATTTGTGTCACAACCAATAGTTATTATTGTCCCTTATCATTATCACAATATACTACCACAAAATATGGTGATAAAACTTTTAAGTCCATATCACCAACCTCTGGTTCAGGTTCCTCCAGTTTGATTTTGTGAAGAAAAACGGTCAAAAATGTGGAAAACTGACATAGAAAAAAACGCAGAAAACTTGCATCTGCACCTCTTAGTATTATTTTGAAAACAAAAACAAAACCGTGTGTTATTTCGCTTCCACTTCAGACTTGTCACACAAAATCCAATAAATCCATCAGACTTTGTGGCTGCACCATGACAAACAGGGAAAAGACGTTTTCTCATCGCTTCACTTCATTCATATAAGTAGCACAAATCACACCTTAATGAAATTGTTCAGTTTGTCTGTGAGCTGCTATTATACTGCAATAAGCGATCGCTGTGTTTTTTTGTTTTTTTTTATGTTTGTGTGGGTGTGTGTGAGCAGGAAGGGGCGAGTGTGTGGGCGTGTATTTTGTTGCAAAGTGCTTTTATTTTTTTATGTTCTTGGACAAACTGGCTTCATACGGCGCCAAACGTTCCTCTGTTAAGTCTGCCAGCCGGAGAGCTGCCTAAACGCACCCAGCAAAGTCTTTACAACTCGCCGATGTACTCATTGATACATTATTGCGTCAGGTCCTTTGACAGCAAACTTCGATCTGCACTCTTCATGACACCAAACTCCCACGACGCAACAACAAAAAAAAAAAACAACACACACACAAAACAAAACACAAGGAGTCCTAGGAAAGAGAACAGGGCTGTGGGGAGAAGTTCATCTTCTCCAGCAGATGATGAAGGATGAGAGGGATAAAAAAAAGATAACCACTGTCTATATATAGACACATCAGAGATAGACTAGAGGGAGATTGATTTTCCTCTTCTTTTTTTTTGTCTCTCATCTGTTCAGATGGTAAGATCTAAGACGAAACTAGCCTCATGGTGTCATGTTTTTTTTCGTTTGTTTTTTTTTGGAAATATGGAAATTTATGCAAATGGCCGGTCCAGTGTGAGGGGAAGCAGCGGCAGAGTTCTGCTGAAACCAGTGTTTAGATCCATATGATGAAACGAGAGCAGAGAGGTGAGGAGGAGGAGGAGGAGGAGAAGGAGGACGAAGAGGAGGAGGATGTAGGAATAAAGGCATTGGGTCAGTGAGAACGGCTGGTTTGCGTGCGGGGGCAGTGTGTTTCTGTGCCTGTCAGTCTTTGTGCGCAGCTAACACACACACACACACACACAGTTTGTGTTGTTGCAGAGAAGAGGAGCATCGTCTGCGAAGCATCTGTACTATCGCTGGGAGAAAATGGCTAGTTGGAACGTTACTCATCTAAACCTCTTTGTTTAATGAGGTTTAGACTGTCATTTTCACTGCATTCACTCCAAATTTCTGTTGTTTTTTTGTTTTTTTTTACTATTTTCCTCCCCCTCCTTTAAAAGTTGATTGACATCTTGAGTCAAATATTAGCATGTTTGTTTGTTTTTCAGGAAACTTGCAAAAATCCAGAAAGGCCTTGGAAGCCAAACAGTCGATCTCTGCAGATGCCTAAAATCTGCATTTCACCTCAGTTCCCCTGAGTTCACACTTTTTTCTTTAATTACAGCTGCAGGTCGTTTGAGGTACGTCTCTGCCAGTCTTATACGTCTAGATAATATTTTATCCTCTTTTCTTCTTCAAGCTCAGTCTGAGTGAACAGGGAGTGTCAGTGAACGTCGATTTTAACGTCTTATCACAGATTTCTCAATTGGATTACGTCTAGACCAGAGGTCTGTACTCTCCACCATCCAAAGTGACTATTTTTACCTTCTCTCCTGCTAAATACATTTTGCCTGGAGCCACAAAGTCTACACAACAATTTTGAATGAGGCAAGCCTATTAAGTTTTCAAATATCCATTACTAGAGAGCTGAACGATATTCTCAAAACCGATATGCGTTAATTCAGGAGAATATCATGAAAACGATGCAATAGAATTTACAGTGTTAATGTCTTTCTAGTAATCAGGGGTGAAGGGGTATTCATAAAAAAAATAACAAGGAAGAGGGAAAAGAGGGAAGTAGGTCAGTTCTGCTAGCTTGACTTTGACAAGTCAAGTTGTAACATGGAGATGTGCAGCAGAATTTGACGTGTTTTGTTTCAGTAAAAAATTAAAATTAAAAACCGGCCTACACACCAACAAATCATCAGTAGAGCAGGTGTTTAAATTAGCTAACCAACCACTGGTGTGGTAGCTAATAGCTAATAGCAGCAGTAGCTAATGTACCACAGCGATCGCTTCTTAATAATCGCAACATAAACATCAAGGCTGAAAACATAATAATGTAACAGACTGAAAGTTCTGTTCGTTGTGTGGGAAATATTTGCGTTTTTTGGTGTTGGATCCTGATGCATTAGTGGCGTTGTCGTCAGTTGCTATGGTAGCGAGTCTGTGTGTAGAGTAGCAGACACAGAGAGCAAGAATGTGAGTGGTTGTTCTTCTATGGTTGTTCTGCGTTATTTTCCCCTTTGCTAAATTAATAACACCTACATCTCCAGGTTTCATTTAGTTAATGGGGTTGTTCTACTGCGACAGCGCGGATATGGATGGGAGGTAAAAGAATCGTCTTTTTGCCCAGCATGCAAAACATGCAACATGTCTGTAGAAATCATTTGGCCATGTGCAATTCCATTTAGTTTGCATTATTCAATGTTATTTGAAATATATATATATAAAGAGAGAGAGAGATATATATACACATTTTTTTTCTCCTGTTAGGTTAGTGCTCTTGGGGACCCCCTGGTGGTGTGGAGGCCCTTAACTTGCATATTTGCCTTTGGCCGGCTATGGTTTTGTGCGTGTCTGTGTGTGGGGAACTCTCACCTCTGCCATCAGCCAGACAGCGGTTGTAGCCCACAGGGCTGATGTACTCGAACACGAACACAGCCACTGCTGACACCAGCAGCAGCATCACGAACATCATCACCCACACATCTGCACTAAAGGGCTCTGAAAGGGTGCAGAGGACGAGGAAGATGAAGGAGGAAGATGAGGGATTGATAAAAGAAGGAAGCATGGTTGGAAAGAGATGCAGCAGAAAGAATATTTCAGAAAGGAGTCGTAAGGAGGCGGGAGGTGGTGAAGAAAGGAGGAACATCAGGAGGGAGGAAAAGTTTCCCTTGAGCAAGGGCAGCAGAGAGAAAGAGAAAATGAAGCGAGAGAGAGATATGCAAATGCCGGGTGTCATATTGAAAAGAGGAAGGGAGCGTCAGAGAAATTGAGTAGGAGTGGAAAACATAAGAGGGCAAAGAGAAAGAGAGAGAAAGGAGTAGTTAGCTGAATTATCATGCAGCTTAGAACACCTTGTCAGGGAAAGTTTACTGAAACTTATTTTAATGCATTTCCACCTGCTAAATCCCTTTTAATTCCTTCAGTTTATGAAGGAGGAGAAGTAAACAAAAACACTTAGATCTAACTAAAACACCTGCTAAACTCACTCAAGAGAACAACGTCTAATTAAAGGAGCCTTTTGTTCTGAATGAACCAAAGGGCGGTCCGAAGACTTTAACAAAAATAATGGAACCAAACCAGCCAGAGGGGCCACTCAGACCAAACATGGAGAAGCAGCATTCAGCTACTACGCACCACAGATCTGGAACAAACTTCCAGAAAACTGCAAAGCAGCTGAAACACTGAGTTCCTTTAAACCAGGGCTAAAGGCCCACCTGTGTAGAATGGCCCTTGAACCATAATAAATGAAACACTGACAAGCATATTTGACGTGTATTGATGATTTTGATAATGGCGCTTGACAAAATGTAATTTTTGCTACTGGTTTCTGAAATTGGTGACTGTATCATGTTTTTATGACTTTTTACTTTTACATTTTTTTGATGTAAAGCACTTTGAACTGGCTGAATTATGGCGAATTTGGTAAGTTCATAGACTGTAATAGGGTAACATGAATATAAACTATCAAACGTAAGTGCTAGCTATTAGATAATTTAGAGAAACAATGATGTGCTGTGTATTCATCAGCTACCACATCTCACTAAGTCGTTGAATTATTTTTTTCAAATTTCCAGGAAGCCACGTAGGATAGTCAAATGAATCTCATCTAACTTAAACAAAACATCTAAAATTGCTGCCAAAGTACTGCCAGTTGCATTCTTGGATAAAGACAGTTTTTATATTTGCTTTTGCACATCTGTAACAACCTTTCCATATCCTGCATCTATTTTCAGCATCAGCTGCGCATCCTGGTTGTCGATGGCCAGTGCCCCGTGTGTTTCTGATGTGTTCATCCACCAATCGAGCCTTTTCAAATGGTACAATTACTTCCTCAGCATGCCATCGAGCTCAGCATAGGCCTGGTAATGAACCACTTATTTGATTCAGGTGGGTTGAACCAGGAAAACATGAAACATTCAGGACACCGGCCCTCAAGGATCGACACCGGACACCTCTGCTCTAGATTTACGTGATAACTGGAGGGGTTTTAATCATCTTTTAAAGATGGCGGCTGATCATTGCTACTCACCTAGAAATGCGGAAGGTGAAACGGTGCCGTTACTGCGGGAAACCATGACGCTAATTCCGGTTTCGATGAAGGGAACAGAAAAATCGATGACCTCTGACCTCTCCTCGTTGATGGTTAGGGATCCGACAGCCATGTGGGCATTTTTTAACACAACCTGGGCAAGAGAAAAAAAGACGGCATCCATTGCTTAAGCAAACATTGGAAATAAATCCACTACAAGAGCAGAATTAAGTCAAGAAAACGCAGTAAATGAAAGAAAAATCACTTCAGCAGGGAATCTTAAGAGTTCCTGATGGGATGGGATCTTAACGTGTTAGACTGGCCTAGTCAAAGTCTCAACCTGAGTCTGATCAACAATCTGTTGAACAAAAAATTAGGGAGACCTTCTAACCTCAAACAGTTGGAGCTTGCTGCCAGAGATAAATTGTCAAAATACCAATAGAGACGCACAAAATTGGTCAGAAATTAACAGGGGCTTTGACTGCTGGAATACCAGTAAGATTCTCCAGTTGATTATTATCAAATGGTATAAGAAACTTTTGTCATGCCAAAATTTAACAAAAACTGAATTTTTTAGAGCTCTATTGTAATTAGTCCTACAGTGTTTACAGAGTCTTTAAAAACATGATTTGTGAAACCTTAATTGTATTTATAAAAACACAACATGGCGATTTTCATTTTTTTCAAACAGCTGTGCTAAAAGTCTCATGAATTCAGCATCATAATGTGTTGTGTCGTCTGGTTAGCTGATTGTATAGTTTCACCAACAACTAATGAATTGTCCAAGAAAGGCAAACGCAATGCTGGAGATTTTATTGTCTAAAAAAACCAAAAAATAACAAAAGAAAGCAGTTATGCTAAAAACAACATAAAAACAACACACAAAACAGAAAGGTGTCCAACGCCTCAAGTTGAACGTTCGTGCACTTAAAAGTCAGTCGGGTGATGTCGCACGTCAAAGACGGAGGTTGACGCTAATTCCAGTTTCAATGAAGGGAACAGAAGAATCGATGACCTCTTGACTTTTGCCCTGTTTTTCCCTTTGCGGGTCTCTTTATACAATGACTTGTGTGAGGATGTTCTAACCTCTTGGCCTCATGACGAAGCAATTACAGTCTTTGAAAGCAGGTGGCCGGCATATTTCAGTCCCCAGCACAGCAGGACTTCACAAACCCAATCTCTTGCCACTAACACACATTGGACGGGTTCATCTGAACAGACTGGGAAACTTCAACCTACGGTAGTTCTTTCAGTGAACCAAACTGATACATTTTCATCACCATCGATGTGTAGCCCTTTAGAATAGGGAAATGCCTGTCGTTTATTTTAAGTGTGACACTTTACATCGATTCTGAAGAGTTTGTTTCCGCAATGCCGGCTTGATTTTTCAAAGTTCATGTGAGTAGGACATCACCGATTTGTTTGCATTGCCTCATAAATCATCAGAGAGGAGCTTCTCTTTGCTATTTTATGATGAAACCATGTTGTAAATGTGGTTATAGATAGTTTTCTTTTTCCCCAACATGAACTTGCATTAGGCCAATATGCCTAATATTGTGAAAATAGTGTTTCATCTAACAGTGATGAAATCACTGTTAGATGTCATAACCTGTTGAAATGAAGACTATAGTAAGAGAGCGTAATGGCATACTTCAGCAAAAACAGGAAAAGAAGTTATTAATACATGGAAAGTGAGGCCTAAAACTGGAGACACTGGAGACTAAGATGCAGTATGGCGTGTAGCGACAGGAGGCAAAACTACTTTCCTCGCAGAGCTCTAGAGTGGACATTCGTGATGCTCACCAGGCCACAGAAAGAGGGAGAAAGACAGAAGGAGAGAGGAAGAAAGTGGGTTACCACAGTGGGTCATGGCTACTGGAAATAGCCGGTTCAGTGCCTCTCGTTACCTGCCTAACTCCCTTCAGTTCTCCTGCACAGGTGGTATATTTAGACCCAAATTTCATAGCCTTAAAGCATTGGGGTAAAGTGGGACGAGATTGTCTCCCTGAGTTAATAAGGTGTGTGTGAGACTGTGTGAGTCAAAGCTCTGCTGTGCGCTTCAACACTGAGCACTTCCGTGTGAGTCATAAAGGGAAAAAGAGAAAGAGACGTGAGAGAAGCTTTGTTCGTCTACCTGTGAAGTGGACCTTTTCAGGCAGAGGAAAATGTGACATGCCTGCCTTGCAGATTATCTGCCATTCCGTTGTTTGTGCACGTTTGTAAGTTTTCAGTCATATTTATTCAGAGAGTATGCAAGAATGGATCTAAATGTGCATCGGAGCCTGCGTGTGTACGCCTGAATGCGCGAACATCTCCCTGGGGAGGCGAACGAGTGGATCCAACAGTGTGTTCACTTCCCCTTTCACCATTCGCTCTCTCCATCTCCCTCCTACGGCTTGTTCTCTCCGTGTTATGAAAGTGACCCATGTGGGTGTTATTGAGAATGATTGAGCGAGGATCTGTGTGCGTTTGTGTGTCTCGGTTTGTGTGCGTGTGTTGACCAGTGTCTTCTGCAACTCTCTTAGCGAGGCGAAATTCAGAGTGTATTGTCTCTAATATTAAAGGTTTGGAGCGCGAGTCGGTGCGGCTCGTGAACACAGATTCTGGCCGCCACAACAAAGTCAGGAAAAGGTGTGGGGCCTCTCAAAGCATTTGATGATTTCCTTTCTTTTTATTTGTTTTTCATCTGAAGTCTGACGAGTGGTAAAAGCATAGAGAGATCTGCTCAGCATCTCTGTGTCAGTCAGTCTGTAAATCAGCCTATTGACAGTTTGACACATACTCTTGTTTTGGCAGCGTTGAAAGAGTAGGTAGACAGAAATATGTTGTCAACAACACCATAAAATTTATTTATTAATAACAAATCTGAAAGTCTTTACCCAGTGATTCAAAGATTCTTAGAAAGTCTGTCATGAAGGAATTTATTGTTGAATTTCCCTAAAATGTAAAGTATCAAAATTAGACAATAATGATCAAGTATATCATAATAATATTCCACAAATCTTTGGATAAATGTTCATTAGCAATATGAAGAAAAAAAAAAACACACTACATCATTTTTGTAGGCATTAACAAGAATGTGGCAATGCTCTGGCTGGATATTACTCAACTTTTCTTGGCAATTCATATAAAAAGGTTTAAGATCTGGACCATTTCAAAATCATAATCTAAAGCAGCTTTATTCATTCCAAAACCAGTTTTGTTTTTCAGCCATCAGACCCAAACTGTCTAAAGCTTTGGCTCAGTCCACCTTTATTTTACCATAATCACTGTAGCTGCAGACTTAACTGGTTGCTGCAGGTTCTGAGTTGTTTTGGTCCAATTTAGTTGCAAGGCGAGTATATAATTGCTTTAGTTATGTACATGGATGTTCCACATGTGTACTGATTTAAAAGAACACTGCATCTGTGTGACGTGTTTGCCTGTCTGAAAGGGATGTAACAAAAAAATTAGGTACAGCCTTTTCTTTGGTATATATTGTAACATGTCTTTAGTTTTATATGTATGTAGCTAGCTACATCTATAGCTACATAGCTAGCTAGATAGTTATCTACAATCTATTTAGCTAGAAAAAATAAATAAATAAATAAATCTATTTAGCTAGATAGCTAGCTACATAGTTAGATATCTAGCTAGATAACTACATAGCTAGCTTACTGGGTAGATATCTAGCTAGCTAGCCAGCTAGCTATATATCTAGCTATATATATAGCTAACTAACCAGCTAGCTATATAGCTATATATCTAGCTAGATAGCTACATAGATAAATAACTAGTAGATAACTACATAGCTAGCTTATTGAAATGGTAACTAGCTAGCTACACTAATAGGTAGATAAATGGATAATAGAGAGACAGAAATTCCTCTTGAGTCTTACTCTCCTCTTTCTTTAATCTTTTATAAATGTTTTTGTCTGTGTGCGTGTATGTGAGTTAGAGAGGTGAGACAGAAGTTCTTGAACGCAGCTCTTTGTCTTCCTAATGACCGCTCCTCTGTGGGACTGGACGCATTACCGTGCTTTTAGCCTGGCTGACAGGGTTTATTTCAGGTGACCACATTTACAGCTCAGTACCCACTAAAGACGCTGGCAGGATGACAATAATGGCTCTACGTGAGACATTAAATGGGTCGGTTTTAATGTAAATTGAATAGAACTAGTTCTAGTGGGGTGGGGGTAGAAGCATGATGTTCGTGACTTCTGAAGGTCTTTCGTGTAAACATTCAGACATTGAGCCACTCAGCATGTTTCCAACGGATGACCTTTAGGGTACAATCGATTGGCGTACCGCTTTCCTCATTAACAAAACGCCAAGATCAGTCAACAGAAACACAGCTGGCACCTACAGACTTAAGTGTGAAAACTGACAGTAACCTTGCCACGGCACCAATGGTCATTAGAAATGTTGTCAACACCAAAGCGATTGGTTTTGGCAGGCTGAAAACAAGATGATGTAATACACATAAGAGGTAGTTTGGCAAGGGCCAAGGTTTTTGATTCAAAAACCCCAAAATCTGAATGGAACTAAAAATATAGCTATAACATTTTAAATAAGGGATAGACTCTGTTCAGGTAGTTGATGAAGTAGTTTATTTTCCTTAAGGACTTTAATTTAGCCCTCTTTAATTCCTCAAGCGTAAGGGAAGTTAATCTAGTACTGTCAAGTAGTGGAAACTGAAACATTTTTAAAGACAGAAAGGTCACCTTAACACTTGCCAGCAGAATAAAATACAATTCTTCTATACGTTCTCTGTCTAACAAGTGACAATTTGAAGACCTTTTTTTAAATACTTGGCTGGAATAAACTTTGGACTGGACTGGAAAATGATTCACATACTGGGCATAGAGTTTTGGTATTAGGTCAATTACAGATCAAAATATATAGAGATTTATTTAGTCTTGACCCAACCAAATATAGAGCAATTGCTTAAACATAAATTTAAAGGAGAGTTGCAGAATTGCATTAAATCAAGGGCACTAATGGAAAACAGCTGAAGTTTGGACCCAGATGACGATTACATTTCCCCCCTTTTGCATCATTTGTTGTATTTGCAATTATTTACTGACTAAAATTGACTTCAGATCTCTGTGTACCGAAGGCTGTTTGGTATTGGAGCATTTTCCGTGCTGACCTCAAACACTTCATAGCTCTCCTCCTGTCTTCACTTGACACTGAGCCAAATACAGCACAGCAGCACACACTTTGACTGCACAGGTTCTCACAACACCATAAACCTCAGTAATGTTATTAACAGTGTCACAAACAGTGAATTGGGTGCAATCTTCATTCGCAAGTTTCGCACAACAAATGATAAATGGCATGGCAGTACAATTTTCAGGGATACGACAGAGTTGAATTTGTTGACCTGTGAAATCTGTCGGATCTGCGCTGTTTAAACACTGGAAGTGGAAAGCCAGAGCAACAACAAGCAGAGTAAACAGAAATAAGCGACAGGGAGAGGGGCTATAAAACATATAGACTTTTCCCCTCACCTCTCCCACCATGCCATTCCAGGTCCCGTTGATCTTTTTGCCATGCTTCCCGTTCGTGACCAGGTACAGGTCGTACGTAAACTTGACCGACTTGGCGATCTTCTTCAGGATGTCGATGCAGAAGCCCTTACAGCAACGCTTGATGTAGATCCCCGTCTCCTTGGTCTGATTGCTGCATAAACAGAGAGATAAACGGTGTTTAATCCAAAAAGTGCATCTGTCTGAATTAACGATTTCACTCATGAATGCTGTTTAGCGTTTCTGGCTTTGTCATTCTCACACTGTTGAAGTGTGAAATTATTCTACCTCCGGTGAGTAAAGCAACCGTGAGAAACCTCCATAATTGACTCGGCTGTCAGTTTTTGTTTTTTGTTGTGGATGCCGTTTTTGCTACGGTCAGTTTCAGCTACTGTGACAGATGGGCTGGGGATGAAGAACGAAGAAAAGAAAAAAAACGCAACAATCCGTAGCAACATGTGTGAAGATAAATATGTCACGCTTTGTTAATCTCGACTCTGTTAAACATGATTTGGTACATCTTGGATCGCAGACTCACAGCGTTTTGATCTGTTTTCTGCAGGGGACGGTATTCCTCATGCAGGTCCCACTCAGCGGGTCCACGTCCTCCACGATGACGAACGGAGCCTCTTCCAGCGTCACGATGGACAGGTGGTCGTCTTCCCTGGTTGCCGCCCCACCATACAGCTCGTAGCGAGGCCACACATGGTACTTCATGGACAAGGAGCCGTTCTCCCATTTACCCACCTGCAGAGACATGCAGAAAACAAACTCAACGGTGTTTCACCTTCAAGACATCTGTTTTTCTCACAGAGTGCCGTCCAAAGGCATTCATGACCATTAAAGGGGAAATAATATGTATATTCCATGCACATAGTGCTATTTTTAACTATGTTACCTTCAGTTATGATAAAATTATTATATACATCAAACATAGCTTAAAAAACTGTTTGACTTTGCAATTTAGCACTTTGAAATTGGACCTCTGTCTCTTTAAGAAGCTCCTGCTTTATCAGGAACTCCACCTTCAGGAAGTCCTAGCAGCAACATTCCTCTATTAACCCTTTAACAAAGTTTTTACCACCTTTTCACTGAGCCGTATCTCATATGATCACCTCAGTAGACTCTCAGATGAGCTTTGTCAAAAAAGCAGTGTTTGGTTACACCGCACTTTTTCTGCACCCAGTCTGGTTGCCACGGGTGATTAAAGGATTTCTCAAACACGCATGAGCAATTAGTCACTGTTTAGGTGATTTTTAGGTGGCTAATGACAGTACTGGAGTTTGCTTAATACTGTTAAAGTACAAGAGATGAAAACAAATACAAGAAAACGCTTTTAAAAGATTTAATTTAGTAGAAAACCCATGCATCATTTTCAGTTATGCTCTGCTTTATGTCGGCATATAACAATTGTGGCTCTGCTGAGATGTGGTATGAATCCCTTTGTATGAAACTGTAAGTAAAACACAGATGAAACATTTATTCTCTTATTATTGTTGTTTTATTTTTTTAAGTGTTTTTTGTTTTTTTCCCCCCACCAGCTCCGCTGTGGACGATTGTCCTTATAAACATTCAACGCCTCACCTGGCAGGGATCAAAGTTAAAAATGAAATCAGATCGCATTTCACACTACAGTAGCTTCAGTCCATAAAAAAATAACGGCTGCTCTGCAGCTACAAACAGTTCTGAGGCATATCATCAAAGAGGAATATGGAGTATGCATGCCTTACAGCAAAAACATCTTCACCCAGTTGGGATTTTAAAGCCTCATGTTGAGTGTCCTGCATTTTATTGCAGGTGGGCCATCTGCCCGTGTAATACACAAGTTAGATCGGGTGAAAAGAATCTAAAGAACTATAGTTCATCCTTACTGAAAGTTGGCAAAAAGAGACGAAAAAACAAAACTTTTTTCAGTTTCTTAACCCCGCAGCTTAAACAAACAATGCGGTGGGTCTGGTTGCCTTGCGGTGTCAGGTCACATTCTCCTGTTGAATAATTGACAGGACTGACCAAACGGAACAATAGACTGTATCTGTTTCAAGAGGGCGAAGTGAAGAGGCCAAATCAATGAAAAGGAGACAAAGACGGCGGGTTAAGCCGGAGAAATGGTAACCGGATCACCATAATGGTGACAAACGGAACAAAAGAAAGGAAGTAAATGAAGATAATGAAAAGGAAAAAAAACAAAAAAAAGGAAATCAAAGACAACGACGTAAACGTGTCCACAGAACCCACAGGCATTCAAGTTGCAAATGCATTTCTGAAAATTATTGTGCGGAAGCATGGGTGCATGTCAAAACTTTGAATATCATCAAAAAGTTAATTCAATTCAGTCATTCGATTAAAGAAGTGAAACTCGTATTTTGTAAAGATTCATTACACACACATTAACTTATATAATAACCCACAAAGGTAGGATTTTAATACAAAAATGTCTGAGTTCTGAGTGCAACATGTCTAGTATAAGGTGCTTTAAGAGTGGCCTTCAGGTAATCAGCATTATTTAGTTTGGTGTCTCTCGTCTTGGTCCTGACAGTGCATGATGGATTCTGTGTGGGGTTCTGGTCCGACCATTTCGTTAACCTATCAGTCATGGCGATGGCGTAGTCATTAAAGCAGGCGTTGGTGTCTTTGTGAGTATAGGCAGATGCCAAGTCCTGCTGGAAAATTTATTCAGCATCACCATTAAGCTTGTCAGCAGAGAGAAGCATGAGTCCTTTGGATTATGGACCAAATGAACTGCAGCAAATCTACACCAGCAGATGACAAGGCTTCTAAAATCGTCACTGGGTGAGTTTACATTGATCATAAAATTATGCAAATTGAAAGTAAGAAAGGACATTTGCTTAACGGAAACAAGCCAATTTGGAAAAAAAACAAACAAACGTGGGTTTTATGCTAAAAAGTTGTTGCGCTAGATTGTGGTGATTTTTCAGTTATATCATAAAAGATTTTGTAAAAGTTTTGTAAAACGGCAATCAAAACACTGTTTTTCGCATCACATGAGTCACATGGTCAACAGTAGGACGTTACTACTGGTGAAAACGACAAAGAAGATGACAGGAAGTAGTAGGAGGTTGATAATTTGTTTTTGTTTTTTTCGGACAAAGTGCAGCTCAGCTCTCAGAGCACCGCACAGTTCATAAAAAGTTCATAAAACTCTTCTGTAAAATCATCGACTACAATTTCCCCAAATCGCATATGCAACTGCTCCAAAGTAGTAGCAGCTTGTTGCTCCAACGGCCGATGTTTCCTCTGACTGGCTGATAGATGATGACCCCTAGCGCCACAACTGAATTATGAATAAATGTCATGTAACTGTTTACAGCTGTAGCTGCCATGATTTTTAATTACTTATTATGTGAACAAGCTTATTTACATGGGATTTTAGTTTCCTTTCTTATTTAACAGAAACACTACAAGTGTAAAATTGTGTTATTTCTACAAAAATGCAGACAAGAATTTTAATGAAAACAGCTGTGAGCTGTGGAAACTTCACACTGAACGTCAAGCAACTTTTTCCAAAGCACTTTTTACTTCCTCTCAACTCAGTACTTACATTTTGATCTGAAAACTATAACAAACCAAGTTTTAAATGACAAATTCATCGAGATGATTGAGGGATTGTGCTTGCATCCAAACATGCGCTGTTTAAATACGGAGAGGAGAAGAGAGGAACAGGGAGGGGCAGGACTGAGACTGGTAGTAGAGAATGAGAACAAGGTTAACCAGAAGGACGAGGTTGATACAGAGGATCAGGCAGAATTTAGATCACAAGAAAAAAAACAGGAAGATTTAAAGAAAACAAGCTATAAAAACAGATATTTCTGCTGAATAAAAAGTATAATCTGAAGTAAACGAGGGTGGTAAGAGAGTTTACATGGAAGTCATTCAAATGCAAAATGCTGGATCTTGAGTAGAAGAGTGTCCAGCTGTACGTCTGGAGGGCCCTCCAGCCCCTGGAGCTCTACTCCACTGAACAAGCATCACCAATTAGTCAATTTCCCCACAATGCCACTCTGGAAAAAATAAAAAAATAAGATAAAACTACCTGGACATGCCAGTCCCCTTTCATCAAGGGGAACAGAGGGGGATTGAAGTAGAAACGGATCAGACAATTCGCCACAGCTTAATTCCAAGAGCAGGAAACTGTGGTCAAGTGTGTAAAGTCCAGTTTGCACACTCATTAAATATGGAAATGTGTTCAAACACATCGCTCTCTCCTGGGGGGGAGGAAACAACACAAACCTGGCAACGCAGCCTGGAAAGGATGAGGCCGAGGCTGTGTGTCCCTGGAGCACAACGCAGCTCCTTTTTTTTTCCTGTCTGGACCAAAACGATGTGAGAAACGAGAGGAGAAAGACGGGAGGGACGGGAAGCGGACGTTACCGCACCACTTTGAAGAGGCGGCGGAGGGAAGAAGGAGCCGGAGGTCATCGGAGACGGGGGTAGGGGGGTGAGAGTCGAGAAAATTTGGAAATCATGTTGGGAATTAAACATGAGCGATAAAGTGGGGAGGTTGAGGTGGAGGAGAAAGAAGAGGGAGACCAGGGGGGAACGACTCACCTTGTTCTCTGATCAGAGGACAGAATATAGATTAGAGAGGCAGAAGAAGGAGAGATGTACGGAGAATAGAAAGCAGTGGGGGAGAGAGAGAGTGAGACAGAGAGAAAGAGAGGTGAGGGAGTCAGACGGAGCAGATCTCCAACACAGATGTGTGCTGACTCGGCAGGTGGCGGCCGGCGACAGGTTCATTTTGGGTGGCTTGAATTATCGATGCCATATGTACACCCCTGGCTTCTCTGCTCCGCCGTACTCCGTCGCTTTTTATTCTGTTTATATCATATCATATAACGGATTGTTTTTGTTCAAAACAAGCTGAATCAGCACGCAAAGTTTACCAGAAGTTTTTTTTTCCTTACTGGTAATAGTATCCCTCTTCTTCCATTCAAAGGCCTCCATGCTTATGAACAATAGATGCTCTGTTTAGTCTGCTTCCTCCTGTATCTATAGCTGCCGCTGTGCTAAGGTGGGGGAAGAGGGGCATCTATAATAGCTCGAGAGGTGGGCGGCGCACTCCGGACGGACTGCCAGTCAATCACAGGGTCGACTTGAAAAGACAGGCAATTATCGGCAGGCACATCCACACCTACGGGAATTCTGAAGTCAGCAATTAAGCCTAACCTGCAAGTCTTTATGCTGTGGGAGGAAAAGGGAGTCTGCAGAGATAACCCAGGCACACTCGGGGAAATTATGCACGCTTCACACAGAAGTACCACACAGCGAGCCTGCAGGTTCTAACCCCGAGGATGCGGAACATATGTTGTGGAGCCGAGTTTCAGAGTCTCCATGAATGGACTGAAGTTCAGCAGACAGGAATGTTGTTGTTGTTTATGCTCATAAAAAGCTTTCGAGTCGACATTCCAGACTTTTTCCAAGTGTTTGTGAACCGCATCCAAATAACGGAGCTTCACTGTAACATATAGTGGAATCTGATTAGATACACAGATGTACAACTACTATATCTGCATAGTTTATGTCCAAGTTTACAGTTTCACATTTTACTTTTTTAAGTTTTGTCATGTTACAACCACAAGACCCATTTAGGTTTTTTTTTCAATTTGATGTGATAAAGCAACACAAGGTAGTTCATAAAGTGTAAAGAAAATGATGCAATATTATCAGTGTTTACAAAGAAAAGTCTAAAGAGTATGTTGGAGGTTTATTTTCAGAACTATCTTTCACTGCAGTTCTGCCCATCATGACTGACAGTCTTTTCTTTTCTTTTTACCAGTTTATCATTTCAAGTTCAGTTAAATGGAATAGAGTGTTACGAAAATCATAAATTTTCAAGTATTGATACCGATTCTGAACCAGATTCTGGTCAATACCTTTTTATTTTATTTTTTCCAAATACATTTCAGAAATGTGTGTCGTGGATTTGTAATCCACCACCTTTGCCACCAGGATACACTCGGTGAAACCAATCTCCTTCAGAAGTCATTTAATTCACTACAGAAATATGAAAGTTTACCAGAGGGCAATCCCATGGTAACACACGGTGGTTGTGGCGTCATGCTGTGGGTAAGCTTCTCTTCAGCACTGGTTAGAGTGATAAATAGTTCAAATAAAGGCACATTTGTGCGTTAGAATGGCCAAGTCAAAGTCCAAACCTAAATCCACTTGAGGATCTGCATTGAAACTTAAATACTGTCAGTATTAAGTTTGAACTGTTAGGGAGCGATCCAGGAAAATGTATGGGGAGCCAGAAGGGTCAAAAATAAATTCATCGGCCGTGCCGTGGTGGCGTAGCGGTTAGCGCGACTCATATTTGGAGGCCTCGAGTCCTCGACGCGGCCGTCGCGGGTTCGACTCACGGACCCGACGATATTTGCCGCATGTCTTCCCCCCTCTCCTTCCCCGTTTCCTGTCAGCCTACTGTTATATAAGGGACACTAGAGCCCACAAAAGACCCCCTGGAGGGGTAAAAAAATAAATAAAAAAATTAATTCATTGCTAATTCATTAATTAAATGTACCATAAAATAAATGTTTACATAATTTATTTAATAGACAATTGGTTGCAATGACTGCGACAGACTGGCGACCTGTCCAGGGTGACCCCGCCTCTCGCCCGAAACGTTCGCTGGAGAAAGGCACCAGCAGTCCTCCCTACCCCACTAGCAACAAGGGTGTTAGAAAATGGATGGATGGATGGATGGATGGATGGATGGATGGATGGATGGATGCAATGAAAGAATTCCGTCATCAACGTCGAGTGATGGGGCTACCACTGATCCATTGAAATCCATTAGTTTAGTCTGATTCCTAAAAACTCAAAGTTGTAACAGTGGGTGATGATGGCGGATTGAATAAAGTCGAATTTGGCTCAAAGAATCAGGCTGAACCAGTGGAGTTCACCAGATCAGTGGTAGCCACGCCGGTAACACAATCTCTCAGCTTTGACGGCCAAGTTTGACTGATAAACTTATTTTATGGTGACCCTGCAGGAGCAGGAACCATGAAATACTTAAATATATATATATATAAATATATATAATTTTGTACTGTATATCTGCATTTACTTATCTGCATTAGCTAATAAGCTTGGATTTTAACAATTTAATCACATATTAAATTTAAATATTTGTTTATTTCATGGTACATTATTACATGGTACAATAATGATAACACATCAAACTTATATAGCGCTTTTTGGGGCACTCAAAGACAATTAATCAACAATTTCGTTATTTATATATTTAATTTTGTCCCTTTTGTCCCTCCATAAAAATGTTGCTGCTGTAATTGTAGCAAAAGCTGACTCTTCAATGTATAAATTAACACACATTTAACATTTTGTTTTTGTTTTTTAAATGTCACAACATCTGGCATTTTCTTAGCACTTTGTAATTGAGCTGGTGTACCACATAAAATACCAATTATAATTGTAACAATAGTATTAACATGGCACTGGATATTAGGTAATTGTTTTTCAAAGTGACTTGAATCATTTCCAGAACACCTTTCTAAGGGCAAATGTCAGAAAAAAAAAAGTCACCAAAAAGTAAAGTGAACAGCTGGATTTCACAGGCTGTAGCATACAAAAAGTATAGCATGTATTGTTTACATCCCTTTTGCACGTCGGCTTTAGTCAACCTGATTCTGCTTCTTCAAAAAAAGTGACACTACTTCATAGTAAAACAAAGTTACAGTTAAACTAAACATACTAGCGCCATAAACAGCAGCATTAAACTGTTGAATATCTACTTTTAGATCAGCAGTCTCTGCACATCTGAAGCCAAAGGCTTCTACTGAATTGAATGGCTCAAAGGCACGTTCACCGAGTTGATGATATCTAATCAGAGCAGCGCTTCAGAAGCCTAACACCGTTTAAATGCTTAAACAGTAAGAATCCGACAATAGGTCCAGAGGGAGATGAATACCTGGACCTCCCGCTCAATCCGCCCGTTGGGTAAGCCAACAATTAGCTTCGAGTGTAGCTTAAAATAAAAAAAGTAAATGCATGGAGCAGGTACAGCTCTTCCTCCAGATATCTGAAAATTGAGGTGCAAACAGACAACCAGACGCTGCCACGTCTCGCTCCGTCTTACCCGGTCCCACTGTCTCTCTTTGTTGAGCAAAATAATGACAAGCTTGGGGTGCATCTGGTACCCATCTTCGCTGAACGACAGATTGCGCCCCTCAAATGTCACATTCATTAGGTACCTGCAGAGAGAAACAAGGAGGAGAGGGAGAGAGCATCACTTGCTGAAAAACATTGTTGTCAGTGCCAATTTACATATGTCCTACATTTGCAATAGATGTCTAAGTATATCGTGTTGAGTGGTGTGGTTGCTTTTAAACAGTGAAGAGTCTTTTTTTTTTTTACATCTTATACATCTTTGCTCAAAAACGTAATATTTAGACAGTGTCAAACAATATTCTTCTCATTTTTATTTCTCTTTCAATTCCAAAATTCTACAAAATAAACATGTATATTCTAGGTTCATGGTCACTGCTCTCTCAATCATCTATAAGAACAGTTCCAGTCAGTTGTGTGAAATCATTCACACAACTGAAATGAATCTTAAAAGTTGCCAATCATCTCCTCAAGGTTGCAAAACCCTTGACTCCTTACCGCCCTTGTCTCAGTTACAAAATCTCCCACACCATCATCACTGAACCATCAGCTGACACAACCATGGACTGCTCATATTGTCTGATTTTACTTATATGGACCAAATAAAATAATTTTGTGAAACCACTTAGTATTTCCCACTCTCTTTTGGTGTACCCCAAGGCTCTGTGCTTGGACCTCATCGTTACTTAGCTCCTCCCAATTGGCAAAAAATGAAAAATGTCATTTTTCCATAAATGACATTTAATTCCAATTGGGAATTAAAACAATCGGTCCCATCAGTATGCAGATACACAATTATATTTCTTTCTATCTCCTAAATATCTTCAGTCAGTGATTGATAGGGCATGACACATTTCTTTTAAATTAAAGAAATATAGATTCTTCACCTCCTCAAAGGTCTGAAAAATCAGCCAGGAGCTCCGTTTCCATGAACCATGTAATTGCTGTATTTGACATTTCGAAAATAAATTTGTCTAATGGAAGCACGCTAATTAAAAAAAAAAACACACAAAAAAACTTGCCTTTTGATAAAAAGTTTGGGCGCTAATGAGGTGGCTTTTTGTCCTAATCAAAAATAGATTTATTTCACAAAACTGCAATACAAACACTTTTTTCGCGTCATGAGTCACATGATCAACAAGTGGACCTTACTACTGGCAGAAACCAGTAGTAGCAGGAAGTAGACGACAGGAAGTGACAGGAAGATGATGGCGCGGCTTGTTTTTTAATGACTTATCATGCAAAAAACCTTCATTCATGCCTAATTTTAATCTGCTTTTCTTCTTTAATGGAAACATGGCAATTGCAAAAGTGTGTTTTTTCAACATTTGTAATGGAAACGCAGCTACCGTCCTCTTTTGCTCTGCCGTGAGAAAGTGCTGACTGACAGACTTGGCCACCAGGTCAGGTCTGCACATGTGCAGAAACAATTATCATCCCCAATCGCAACTTTCTCACTATATTTAGCGACTCAGAAATAAACAAAAGACAAAATTGGTATAGGCCAAAATTGGAATCATTGCACCCCCTTTTGTCATACCACAGTATCAGGCTAATTTATTGCATACAAGAATCAAAATACTTGCATTGCTTATGCGAAAGAGGAATTATTCTTGAAATATTATTTTCAAGATGATAATGATCCCCAAACACGCCAATAAGTGAAAAGCATCTTGATTCCAGACCAATTAGAGTAAAATTATGGAGTAGCCAGGCCAATACAAACCCAATGATGATACTGAAAACAGAGGAACTGACCAGTTTGATACAGAAGAACAGGAAACTAGCATTGACCAAACTAGGTCGTCTAAATACTGTCCAGGGAGTCATTTGTGCCAGAACCGCTGTTGTTGTGTGACTTTTTCGATAGTTTAAAGATGTCTCACTTGATTTTCATTTTAATATTGCCCTTACAGTGCGACTCTTGGAAATTCCTACAGGTAGAAAAAGAGAGCAGTGCAATGAATGCCATTATTTTACGGACGCTGCATTCTATACTCGTCATCTAAAGCAACAGGGCGGCAATTTCAACAAGGCAAACATTTACCGACAGGGCTGGTGGAAGACGGCGCGCGCCTGTGGAGACAAAGCAGCTCTCATTTTGGCGTGTGCACATCTGGGTTTGTAAAGGAAAGTAAGAAAACCTTATTGCTTCTGCCAAACCAGATCGTTTGATCCGTCTTCGAGCGAACGCTGCACCTCGCCCGCAGCCTCGCGGTGATTACGGTCACCGTGTGTGTAGGCGTGTGTGCAGAGAAAACCAAGGATTTTCATGTCAGGTGAAATCATCTCTTTCACACAAACACACACACACACACACACACGCAAAACATTTTAACGCTTTCAATCGCTCACGCTGCCATCTCCTCCTCACTTTCCCTGTGACTGTTTCCATGGTAACCTTGCATCAAAACCGTGCACAAGTTACATATGATTATATGAAAAAAAAGAAAAGATAAAGAGTAAGACTAGTGAACCTGACTTTAAAGTGATTATTTGTAATGCTAATAGGTCCGTCTGTAACTCGGTATCTCCTACAATGCGTCTCTGTAATTCGACTTCCTGTATTAAATATTGATATTTTCCAATGGGCTCTTATGATCCGAATCATCCCATCTCATGCAGCCCCATGTGTCCGACTAAGAGCCCCGTCCTGAAGAGTCCTGGCGCTGGTACAAAGTGCACAGAATCTGCTGCATAAATCATAAGCCATTTACAAAATGACTCGACACCACGGCAGCTTTAATCTTTACTGGGGGGGGAAAGAGAGAAAAAAGGAAACAAGCGATACGCGGTCATTCAGGCCCTACATTTAAGATGGTGTGTGTGCGTGTGTGCATTTCTGATAGCAGTGAAACACAAGCATAAATGTGTTGCCATGGCACCCACAACCTGTGTGATTTCTGAGCCAATATGCGGCCGTTGCTGTGGCAACGGTAATCTCACAGAGGGTGGGAATGAGACTAAGTGAGGGGTGGGCTTCGGAGGGGAAGAAAGAGGAAGTAGACGGGTGCTTACTACTACACTGTAACGCACTAGAGTGGGAATTATGGGCTTAAAGTTTTATTATGATGTTTTGTTGTTCCATTGTGAAACCATAAAAGTGACAATAAGAACTATTTATTAGGTCTTCTCTTTAGGTAACTGTGTGCTTGTGACTGCGTCATGGCCCCACAAACACTAATATCGCTCTTGAAAAACATTCCTCTTTGCTTCTTCAGGACACCAGACACATAAAGAAATGTGATTTGTATCGCTAAACTGCACACAGTAACTGCATTTAATCATATTTTCAACTTTATTGACATTTATTGACACTTTCATTGAACAAACAGTGGAGAAAATCCTGAAAATGCAGATACATTTGGGGGGTTTTAAGCATCACCAATTTTACTTTAGTGATGCTTATTAGATTATTATGATAAATTTAGTATGATAAATAATAAACACACCTCATCCGCTTCTCGTTGTGTGACCAGGCTCGTCACAACACCGAAATTTTGCTGGACGACAAAACTGACCCAGAAATTACTGCGATAACAAAAAACACAAACAAAAAAACCCGATAAGAACTCGTCGGACTATGTGAGCGACGCAAACGTTTCCCGTGCTCGCCGCGTGGGCCTGACACAGATAGGTTTCAGCACATGTTCTGCCGTGAATAATGGAGGAGCCGCGTGAAACATTGATAAGTCAGTTTTAATAAATTAACCGCAGCATCAATTAGTCATGAATTACACTCCTTAGCAATTATTGTACTATTGGATTTGCGAAGGGGGCTGAGGGGGGATAATAAAATCCAACGTGAGGGAGGATAAAATGACCCATATGGTGATGTGGCATATTATGGCTGTGCAGCGTACACACATGGGTTGTACAGTGCGAATGGGAGATGAGGTGCGAAGTTGTTTGGTGTGTGAACGGGGTTGTACTCTCAAGTGTGCATTCAGACTAGATGCATAAACACTCTAAAAACACAAAGTTGGTTTAACTTGAGAGCTGAGTGACGGATAATTCACAGTTCCTCACAAAGGCATGTTGAACTTTTCCACTTTTATGTCATGTTGCGACCACAAGCTTCAAAGGTATTTCTGTTAAGATTCAATGTGAGAGAGCAACAGAAAGTGCTGCGTAATAAAAAGCGTAAATTTAGAATGGTTTTAGAAGTAAAAATCTGAAAAGTGTGGCTTGCATGTTACACTCCTCTGTGCTAACAGGCTACTTCTGAAACCGATTTGTGTTGAACTTTAACCAGCTTTGCTCAGGTTTTTACCCATTATTTGCAAAATAACTCAAGCTCAGTCCGGTTGTTACATCTCTAATAATCAGGGTTTAGGACTTGATATAGACTCTCAACTGGATCTAGATCTGTGCTTTGACTGGGCCATTCTGACATAAAAATGTCCTGCTGGAATTTGAACGTCTCTCTGGCCGTTGTTTAACTCCATCCATCTTCCCACCAACACTGATCATGTTTATTGTCGTTGATAAAATTTTTAAAAAGCATCCCAACAGCATGATGCTGCCACCACCAAGTTACCCTGATCCACATGGCTTGTGGCTAACTTGAAACAACAACTCTGCTACTTTTCCATAAAGGAGAGATTTGAATCTTTGAGATTTCTGGATTCAGCTTGTTGCATTTGACTTTATTTTGGGGCTCCAGACTAAAGGAGGATGAATACAGATGCATGTCGCACTTTTCAGATTTTTAGACGGCAAACACTGTAAAAACCATTCATCGTTTTTCTTACATTTTAAGGTTAAACTTTCATTTACCTGAAATCCAAATAAAATAAAACATTTTGTGGCTTGATGTGAAAAATCTGGTACAAATACTTTTGTAAGGCATTAGTCATGGCTACATTTACAACCAAAAACAAAACCATACTTCTATTTCGTTGTGTTCATAATTTTAACAGGTAGAGCCAAAAACGACAGAGCAGCTACTAGAACTGAGACATGCGGCTCTGATTTGATTTATTTTTGGAAAACGATGCGTCTTAAACAGATTGGGTTAACATCCTTGAAAAGAGGAGAGACACCTGAGGCAGTGCTTGCCTTTTTAAACTCCTATTTCAGAGTATTTTGGAATGAAACCTGCATAACACAGGCACAGGAAAACAAATGAGAAACCTTTCAAAGCCCGCAGCAGAGACAACTAAATAATGCAGCTCAGTAAAAGTAGGGCTGTGCAAGAAAATGACTATTTTTTCTAAGACAAACGCAGCTTGTTTAAACAAAGTTTTCAAACTGTATTACGCCCTGTAAAGAAAGCTGAGTGGAGTTAGTTTTTTTGTTTTTTTGGTGGTATGGACTTTCTCTCAATGCTCCATGGGAATTTAACATACTGCCTTCCAAATTCAGCTAACTAGTAAACAGAGTCCACCTGCATGTAATTTAGTCTGAGTGTAAATACAGATGTTCTGTAAAGAGTACAGAGGAACAACATATCAAAGCAGAACCGCTCCATCCCTGGAGAAAACTCTCTCAGCAAAATAATTGGAGACATTCATTTTTGATTTTTACATGTCCTCTGTGGTCTGACCTGGCTGCAACAAACCAAGTGGTCTTTTGTAAATAACTGCTCAATTTACATAAACAAATATTTCCATGGATACCTGCGTTTTGTGACCGTGAGAGCACATTAGTGTACAGGAAGGCCAAGAATCTTGTTATTTTATAGAAACAAAGAACTTTAGGAGAAAGGCAATAGCAGGTCACATAAATTAGACACAAAACCAGTAAGACAACTCTTTATTAAAGGCTTATGGAAGTTTTCTTATGGATATTTTCTGACCGAAGCGGTATTTACAGTATGTTCCTAAGACTTCTCTCAGATTACTTTAATACAACTTGTGCCTTTAAGGCCAAGTTTTGGGGTGTGTACAGTTGGACCAAACAATAGTTCAGGTCTCGTCAGCCTTTTACCCATTTAATCAAGCAGGCATGAACAACGAGCAGTAGCTGTGATAATCTGATTTTAAAAAGTTAGTTTTCCTGTAGAGGAAACCTGGTTAAATCCATCCATCTTCAGAGGGTTGCAAGGTGGCTGGTTGAGAGGTGAGGTGCAGTGGACACCATATTCACAGGATTAGCAGGGTTTCCCCCAGAAAACTTGCTAAGCACGGTGGTCGGGGCGCTAAGGCGGCCCAACGGGTTTTTGTATTAAAAGATGGTAAGTAGACAGGAAACGTAAGGTGTACAATTCCCTGTCTGTGTCACCACCAAATGAGTCCAGCCAGACCAACACAGACTCCAGTAAGCATTTCATCACAAACTCTTTTCCCACCTTTGACAACACTTTTCTCCCTCTCAGCTTCATCATAACTGGAGAGATTTCGTTTGGGGGAAAAGTGTTTGCCTGGATGTCTCACTGCTCAGTGGATCAGACTCGCACGACATGGGATCGATGAAGCCTCTATAAACACCCTTTCCCGAGCGAGACACCTCCTGGTAACGCTCAGGTTAATGATGGACTGGAAACTGGCATTCACCCAACTGTTATGGAATTTGTTGGAGAACGTAAAGTAGTTCTCCTCCTTGTTTCCCATGTCAGTTTGTCCTTGTTGTGCGGCTTCTGTCCTCTCCACATCTGGGATGTCTGAACCAACTCCCTGTTCCGAATTGTTAACCTCCCCGTCCGGGTTGGTTTATTCCTTTCAGAACAGTTGAAAAATCGCTCACAGCGGCTTTGCTCTTGTTCTTAGAGCCACCCCAGCCGGGGTAGCCTTGTCTGTGGGAACTGTTAGCAACACACCACTGGTTGGGGTTTCACTGATGTTTTTATCGGTTAACTGAACTTCCCTGTCCGGGGAACAGTCAACCTCAAAAACAACAGAAACCCTACAATTCAGAGATTACCTTTTGGACAAACTGGTGGCTGTGACGTCTCTGACTCTCTCTGCCTCTGAGATAAGTTCCCCATCTGGGGAACTTGGTAATTCAAAGACGCTGGTGTATGTGCCTTTTAGTGGAGGCTTATCTGGCAAAGCCAGAAATGAAATTGAGGAAGTCAAAACTTGACACGTCAGTTCAGCAAAGGCTTTTGCTGTGAGGTCAGCAGCAGAAAAATCTTCCCCAGCCAGGTCAGTGTTTTCTTTGGGAACAATTGAAATTTAATTAATTGGAAGAAACTGCATTAGGTTTTCTATCACTTTAATATGTCTGCTATAACTAATGTATATTCACATAAAAAACAATTTCATTTACACTTTTTTTATGTTCGTGTCATGTGGCAGATCTCAGCCAGCTGCTGAGAGAAAAATTACATCTTGGTCTCAAAAAGTTTGGGCAGACCTGATCTATAGTTTTCCTTATCTCCGCTCTTCGGGGTTCAGCCAATCAGTGCCAAAGGTAATGAATGGCGCTCCTGGATTGGCTGCTGTACAAACACTAGGCAATACCATTTTAAGTATCGTTGCAAGTAGCAAACTAATAGGGTTATTAAATGGAGTCATGCGTCAATGTCTGAAGCCCTCCATCCCTGCTCAAAAAAGTAGTTTGTAAAATTCAGTTGGTAAAAATGTCTGATTTTTAGATGAGAAAAACTCGATAATAACTGGCATTTCAAAAAATAACTTAACACGTTCACCTATGATTTAATCAGGAGACGTGTCAAACCAGGAAGACGCAGGTCTGAAGAGGGTCTGACAGACCGCGGTGGTTCACACTATTGATGAGTAAGAGTTTTATTATTCATGAATGGATTGCACTGCAAGACTGAGAGCCAGCTGCAACTGTACAACAGGTAAAACTGATGATTACATGAGAAATTACAAAGAAAGAGTAATGTTCGACTTTTTAACATGTCTGTGTAGAGCTTGGAGGAAATTACTGCGTGAAGGACATTTAGGGACAGACAGATTAAAATATTAAAGTTCAGATAAAAAATACATGAGGATGGATGATAGGGGGAAAAAATACAAGTTTTCATGACCTAGTTCCAATCATTCTCCTCAACCCCCCTCAAAAAAGAAATGCCACCTTTCAAACTCCTCCCTCTGATCTGCTCCATAAAAACACACCCAACTGTTCTGATCCAGACTCAGACATGGGGGAAAACAGAAAAGCCAAGACAAACAAACGCACAGAAAGACATCTGAGGAAACAGAGGCGCACACTCATCCCTCTGCTCCGCCGGGTCAACATGCTGCCTCGGAGTGTTCTGCACCCACACACACACACACACACACACCCCCACACACACACAGATGCTCCACTGAAAGCTTACCGGGGGCCACGCGAGTTCAAACCCGTCCACAGAGTTTAAAAGCACTTGACACCTTTCCAACTCCGAGCTCATCTGGAACCTGTCCATGCCTGGCAAGGTCAGGGCCGCCGTTGTCAAACTCATGATTCTCGCGCCGTTGTGTATTGCTCACAAGTGATTTCCGCCACCATCTTTTTCTGTCTCTGCGAGCTTTCGCCTTTGTTTTTCTTTTTCTTTGTTGCTATCTTCTTTTGTCAGGCGGGTGCTGTGGCGTTAGCTGGAATGTCACGGCGCTGGCTACGAAGGACTTCATTTCCTTAGTGCAGTCATGTGTCCTTCTCTCTAAAATGCTGAGCCAGGCAGAGAGCGTGCCATCGGTGTAAGTCGACCAGATGACAAAAACCCCTCAGCAGATCGTTCAACGTACGACAGGAACTCACACTGGGTGAGGTTTTCAAATTCGGAGCATCGATAACTCAATGAACATATTCAATCAACAGTGTTGTGATAAAAATGATGCATAATCCAAATGGGAAACAGACTGTAAAGCCATGCAAGATGTTAATTAGTGACTTGCGCTTATTATAAAAAGGCTTAAAATAAATGCAGCTTTTATTGCTGCAGCATGATCACTGAAACAAGCAGATAAAAGCTGAAAAAGGAGTTCATTTCTGTCAAAAACCTCTACATTTATTTTATATACTTACAAGAAAAAAATCTGGTAATTTTTCACGATTAAAGGCATAAATTTACGATATTAACTTAGATTTTCTTTGACAGTGTGAAGTCAAATATCTACATGAAAAACTGATTATAAAATTAGACATGTGTGACAAAAAATGCTGAGGTCCTCTACATTGGGACTGAAGTGGTAACTTTAGGAGATAAACATCAGGATATGAAAGTGTCAGCGGTACATCAGGGCCCTTTTATTGTATCAGAACATTTCACCAGGAAGGCCTTGAACGGGAAAAGGTGTTGCCAAATACACGCCTAAGAGTGAAGAAGAAGCTTCAACATGGCTGCATGGAGTCTGCACCCAGAAAAAGAATCAGGATGTACCAGTTAGTTTCTGGAAAATATCCGGATGCATATCTCCTAAGTCTACCACTAAAACCTTAGAGGGTTTCTGGCTCTTTTTTCAAAAATGTCTGACATTATAATAATCTCAAATACTTATAATTTTTTTTTTTGGTTTTATTTTGTTTTGTTTTATACAAATGTCTGACTTGACAATGTCAGAGAATGTCAGAGATTTAATATTGTACATTTACTCCATTAATTGTGAAAAATTTGCTTGAAGTACCAGATAATATCAACTTATTTTTCTACATATATGAATTAATGTTGACATTTCTGAATCTTTTTTATGCATCAATCTGGGGTCAGACTTTTTTTTCTTTGATCTCGCCTTATTATTCCATCATCCTTAAATTATTCTTTACTTATTGATGTTTATTTGAGTTTCAACAAACCACTTAATGGTAACCCACGACTTCCTGTTTCCATGTGGTTTAAATATGAAGTGGCCCGTTTCTATTGGACAATGGACACAACTCTGATTGGGAATCACTATTTATTCTGTCACCACAAAAGATCTGCAGGATGATAATAAAGAAAATATTACAAACACACCTCCAGAGCTCCCAGTAGGAGAAGTGCAGCATCATGAGATCACAAAGTCTCCATAGCAACCACCAGCATCTACAGGCCAACTGATTGCAGAGTTTGCCAAACTCTTCTTCAGATTTTGTTGTGTGAATGGAGAATCTGTGACTACAAGCCAAATCAGAATCTAGAAACATTAGAAGAAATAGCTACCCAAAAACTAAATACAGAATATGTGACAAAACGAGAACCACGTCATAATCAAAATACCAAGCTGAAGTTCAAACCTTCGTCACTCTCTGCTTTATGGATTCAGCTTTTCTGTGTGAGATTATGGTGCTGCAGCAAAAGATTAATATACATTTAGGTCTTTTTACGCATCCTTCATCGGGGAAATCATTAAATGTGACAGACAATATATGAATTCTTCTCCACAATATAAGCTGCATATTAAATGTAGAAACAAAACCAGGTCAAACAGACGGTTCATTTTAATTTAGAGGTTTCAATGAAACAGGAGGGCTTAAGATCTTCTCCAAACTGGATATGTCTAACAACTGTGTCTTTCTAAGATGAGTGACCAATGAGTGTGGAAAATTCATAGCACCATTAGAAGGAGACGTCCATGTGTTTTTAAAGATTTTTGATTGCTAAGCTGGAGCGTTTAGCAATAAAAGTGTGAAAACAAAATATTCACAGCACCCTGTTTTCTGTTTTTCTTGCATTTTGTCCCTCTTTAGTGTATTATATGTTATGTGATAGACCAACACAAATTAATGCATAACTCTAACATTTGTGCTTTTCATTAGCAAATAAAAAGGAGAAAGTCATCAAAAAAAAGAAGGTTTTGTCTCGTAGTGTAATGTTTTCAGAGTGGTTTAGTGGTGCACAAATGACAACACTTTTCCTTTTATTAAAAATAAATTGCAAAAGAAAGGAGCTTCAAAACGTCATGTGAAAAATGAAAAGGCTGTCATAGGTTTCTTATGGTCTTTCCTTGTTTTTTAAAGTATTTCATCATTCATAGGGATGCACTGTGGAGATGTGCAACATGGTTCTATAGTCCAGCTAGAATAGAAACACCAGCTAAATGTTAAAGTGTAGGGGTCTTGTTTCATCCAGCTGACTAGCAGTGCACAGCACCAACATGACAGGAGAAATGTAAATCAGTTACTCTATCATCCATGTGGCTTTAGACTTTCTTCGACACCTAAAAGAACTTTAAGCTATTAGAGTAAAATAACTGACAGTTCATGAGGTTTGAAATTCCTAAAAAGAAATGTAAGGGAACTATTTAATGACCAATGATATCGATGCCGTCATGATGAATAACTAAAGCAACATTGACAGAAATGTGGAACATATTTATCACAAATACCCTGCATATCTAGTCACGCTCTCCTCATCTGTTGTTTTGATTCTCTAAGGCTGTTTTCACACCAGGTAGTCCGGTGGACTCGGCTGGATTGGGGACCAAAACTGGCTGCACCAAGAAAACGACACAAAAACCTCTGAAGAAGACACTGAGTTTGTCAGATTTTTGCAGTTTTAGAATTTCTATTTTGTCTCTGATAAAAGACCGTGAGCCATTTCTCCCACTAGGGCTAGACTCACGCGTTTGTTTTGGTTGTATTTAGCCAGAATGCCTTGCATTATAGTCAACTTCCTCCTTTTGGGGCAGTTTCCGGTCCGCTTGATGTTCACATATACATTGAACTGAACCGAAACATAGGTTTTCTGGCGGACCACAGTTTGCTTTTTTGTTCCGTGTCAGAGTCCAATTCACACCTCCCCAAACGAACCAGACTTCTTCCTAGCCAAACAAAATAGACTCAGCTGTGAACTGTCCAGGAAGTGGAGCATCCTTCCAGCCAACTAAGCGCTTCATTCAGTTCAGAGCAGATAAACTCTTTGCCAATTGCTAATCTCCTGATTGAACACTTGAAGACAAAGGTTATCACCAAACAAATTTAGTTAAGGCAGCGAAAGGCGAAGGATCTCAGCAGCACTCGCAACTGATCTAATCAACTACACAGCTAAGTTGATTATAAAACTGCAGGTCTGAAGTGCAGACAATGGCCGGGGAGGAGCAGAGCAGTGCAGATGAGAGGAAAATCACCAGGAGGAGAGAAGAGAGGACAGAAGGTGTGAGCACCAATTCACAGAGGTGAGCGTAGAAAGCAGAATAGATGAAAACAGACGTGGGGGGCGAAAAAAGGCACCAGAGAAGAAGAAAAGAGAAGACCGTGGGGGCAAGGCGGACAAAGGCAAACAGGAACGGGGTTAGGATAAGGTTCAACAGAGCAGGGAGCGGCGCAGGAGAGTTGAACAAAGCAGTTCAGGCACACACAAACAGAGTAGGGGAATAATATTCCAGGGGCAGCAGCAGCTGCCATGAACTCCACCACTGGTTCAAAGCAGGAAGCAGTAGTGAAACAAGAGCAAAACCTCAGAAAGGAGTAAAGCACAGACTGGGACTGAAGTGATATCAGAGGAGTACACGGCTGAGCTCTGAGGTTTTGGTGAGGGCTGCTGGGGTTCACATGCAATCAGCCACAGAGGTGAGCATGTGTTTCTGCTGATGCCAAAGTGGGATGTTGGAGTGTGATTATAAAAAGAAAAAAAAAAGTGGTGTTTTTGTATTAACTTAAGCTTCTGGTGAGCAGCTAACACCGGGATGGCAGAAAATGTTGTGCGCAAAGTGTTTCTAAGCCTTTTAAGCAAATCTTTTTACTTTGTCACATTATTTCTGTTCAAGCCAATATACATACACCCAAATTAAAATAAAAATACTTCAGAAGTCATCTGAATATGAAAATAAACTATATACATGTACAGTATATCTACTAGCTATACAGCGACTAGCTACTAGCTTGCAGTGCTAGTGGATATACAGGCAACAATCCTAAACATACAACCAAATCCAAAATGCAATAGTTTAGATTAAAGCCATTTAAAGGAATACCCAAGTCAATGTCCGGATTAAATCTGACTGATTAAAAGTGCCAAACCGTGACCATCCATTCTCAAAGTAGATCAAGGTTTTTTGGTAGAGGCTTACCCCCAAAACTTTGCAGCTGTAACTGCAGCAAAAACTGTTTCTAAGCGTTATATATGAACAGAAATCTCGTCAGATCTTTTTCTAAAAACTTGTCAGAAAACATGCATTATTTTTCTCCCACTTCATATTATGCACTGCTTTGTGTTGCTCTGCCAAAATTGAGGTGTTTTTCATAAGGAATATCTAAAAGTGTAAATGGACAAGGCACAGGGGTCTAAAATTCTTTTACAGTGTGTGTGTGTGTGTGTGTGGGCGTGTGTGTGTGTCCCTTCAGCTCCATTTCAAAGCAGCATTGTTAGAAGACATGAGCAGGAAGCCGATTTTGTCACAACAGCAACCCGAGCGGTGTGCTCACTGAATCACTGACAACCTCTTCAGTAAACATGCCTCAGACGGCGCTGCTTCTCCTGCACAGACAGACAGACCTGTTCGGTCCTGACGGCATTAAACCCCCACACTGTGAGTGAGCCGACATGGACAGCGGCGGGAAGGTGAGACTGCTCCTGAAAGCACTCTCCGGCGCTGTGCTCTGGAGCACACCGCGACAGGGGACGGCGTTCGCCGACTGAAACGCCACTGGGACCAATTAGGCGGAGCGCGGCGCGGCCGGACGCATGCTTTGAGACCGGTTCAAGAGGCCTGCTGCTGGAACGGACGGCTGAAGGGGCGGGCTTTCCTTTCAGCGGGATAACAAGGGGATCTGATCTCTGTGTAGGGAAGGTGTGGGATTGGCGTTCAGGAGTGTGGACCAGCATCTGTGTTCTTTTGCAAACATGCTGATCTACACCAGACTAAGACGCTGAATCACCTGAATGTGTCCTTTTATGAAGCAGCTGTATGTGGCATTTTCCCTTTAATTAATCAATCCCATATTAATCTACCGGTATGTGTGATAATTCGCTGAAAGTTAAGAGAAAAGTGTAGTTTTTAAACTCATAAAGATTTATTTTAGATCTTAAAACTACAGTTTGTAACTTTTACTACAAATATTTTTTTTTACATATTTGCTGAAACTGACACTATGTTGTGATATTATTGTATGAAACAGACAATCTGAAAAAAAAGAGCTCCTCTGTCTTCTCCCAGTGCTAACTGGAAACAACCGATAAAGCCAGAATGAGGGTCATAGAGCTGCCAATCATGCGTGTGTACTACTTCCTGATTTCCACCCCACACTTTCCTCTCTGCTGCGCTGCGCTTCCTGATAGCAGAGCCAGTTTGTCGTGAATGCTAAGGCTAGTTAGCATGGCCACAGATGATGGCAGATAAACAGTTTTCCTGCAAAGATAAGTTGTTAAGCAAAAATCTGCTTGGCCCAAAACATTAAAAGGACTAACAGAAATGTTGCAGCTACCCACATGAAAAGGCCAAATTGGAGAAAGATTTTATGGTCAGACAGAACAAATATAGAGCTATAAAAGAAACCTTTGAATGAATTAAAGTGAGGCTTTTTTAAGACAGGGCCCGCTGTCAAGCATGGCGGTGGTAGTATCATGCTTAGCTTCCAGAGGAGGAGGATTGCACAAAGTGTCTTGAATATTATTCAACGTTGCTTCAAGTCATCTGCTTGAAATTTGAAATGTACATAAAACTGTGTTTTTCCCACATGCGACGGATGGCAAACACAACAAAACTGGTTTTGTAAAGTATAAATCAGGCTGATTTTTAAAGTTATGGAGTGGAAAGCCTGAAGTTTTTCAATAGCTACAAAAAGTGTGTGGTTGAGGTGTAAGTTACGACTTAGACATCTATTCTAATGAGAGTAGAGGTGTATGAAAATATTTGAGTTTACTTTTGAGCCTGTAGGAAATATGTTCAAAAATTGCCATTAAAATTCAATTTCTGAAACTTTTTAAAGTTCAAAATGAAAGTTATTTGCTCTCTGATGACACCCCAACAAAAAAGGAGCAATAAAAATGCTTTGACTAGATGTGTTCGGTAGATTAAAGACCATGATGCATGTATGTAAACGCATCAGACTTGGACATGGTTTCTGTGAATTCCTATTGCTAAATGTCTCAGCATTAGGTACAAAGATTCTTGACCTGGTGATCCCTAAATTAAACTTTACCCTGATGTGAGGAACATTGTTCCCTAATTGATCCAATCGCTGCATGAGTGCAGGTGTCTTCCCATTAGAAAGTTTAAATACGGTTTGCTGTGTCCTCCGTCTTACCTGAGGACTTCATTGGGGTTGCCTGAGATTGGGGTCTTCTTTTCCGGCGCTCCATGGCATTCAGATTTCAGCAGGGTGTGAGGTCCACGGTCCATCATCATGGTGGACGTCGCCATGGTGATGATCGCCACACCGTCCCGAACACGGGCTTCCAGACCGTAGTCCCACTCGTCGTAGGATACGGAGAGCAGACCTGCGACGACGAAGCAGGACGACGAGGTGAGATTCAGAGTACTGACAATATATGCTGTGAATAAGTATTTGCCCTTTTGTTTTTTCTCTTTTGTCAGATTTAAATGTTAAGCTTATCAAATATTGTCAAAATTCAAAGATAACCTAATAAACCTGCCTTCTGCCCCCTCTTATTAAATCACAAATTAACCTAGGGGACATCACTAGTTGCACCCACAGGTGATTATTGTCCGACCAGCAGAACAAATAAATCAGTAAAAAAAACCAACCTGTTTCACAACGCCAGGCTATAAAATGCTGCACTTTCATCTAATTAAGGAAGATATGAGTCAGCTGATTCTTCTCCAGGCAATTTCTAAGAAGAATGAGGACAGGTCAGCCTTGCTCAACACAGAGAATTGAAAGTCCGACTCAGTTTTGCCCAATACAATTGATGTGTCAACAAGATTACAACATTGGGTTAGTCCATAACATGACATAACTAGTTTTTCTGTGCTAAATAGAGACATTATTTAGGCATTACATATCAATATAGATATATTATTTAGGCATTACATATCAGCTGTGATTATTCCCACACTGTTCTGAACAATGTGCTTCTCATTCTCCCTTGTACTTTGTAGTTTAACACTCCTAAAAATGGTTGTAAAAAGGAATAATGGAGGAACATTGCTGTGAAAAAGCAAGAGCTTCTTAAAGGGACAAAGGCACAATTTCAAGGCATCAAATTGCAACGTCAAATTTCTTTTGAGTCATATTTGACATTGTTAGTATTTTTATACCAAGTGAAGGCTACTTGATTGGGCTATAAAATGATGGTATGTGTCTATGAAAGGTGAGAAACAAAGTCTTAGACATCTATTCGTCTTGATATTCTTTGGGATTTACAAAGTAAATAAGTGCCATTATCCACAAATGGAGAAAACGTGGAAACAGTGGTGAACCTTCCAAGGGAAGCTGACATACTGACTGACTTCAAGAGAGCTTCCAGGACTTTGGGCTTGTTTTTACTAAAGTCACTTGCAAATTTAACGAGTTGTGGGTTGCGGTTTTTTGGGCTCATTTTTGAATGTTGCTCATTTGGGCTTGGACATAAGAAGAGACATATAATCAGCCCCAGAATTTGTCTGACATCCAGTTAGTCTTAGTCAGACTCTCCCCATCCATTATTTCCCGGATGATCCGTCCCGCTGTGTCTTTGTTAATGTCAATTTAATATATTTGCTGTGAATGACGTCAAGTTTCACGTTGCGCTCCAAAAAACTGCAAACATCGAGACTAACCTGGACAGCGCAATAAACGTGAAAACAACCATGAATGAACGTGTCCGTAACTAAACGGCATTATAATTGTTAATATTAAGATAAGTGTCACAAATCTGTGCAGCAGGTCATCTGAGTTGTGGAGCCGCAGGAGGAGCTCTGCGCTCTGACAGTAAATGCAGGGCCGTAACGCAGAACCTGGAGGCTGTAGGGGTCTGGGGGGGGGACATGTTCTAAATTCGTATTTATAGTTTTCCAGACAATAGTGGACCACGCAAAAACACGCAAAAATTACTAACGTTTTTTCTGTTGTCTATTATAGCCATTAAACAATCTCCCATACAGCTCAACCATATTGTTGATGTTACCATTATGAAATAACTTGCAATTAAGTTTTGACAATGATCAATGTAAGATGGCAGAGGGTTGTTGTCAGCAACTGCTGACAATACCTAAAAAAAAGATACTTTTAATGTAACTTAGTTACTTTTCAAATCAAGTAATCAGTAATTGAACTAAGTTACTTTTTCAAGGAGTAATCAATAATCCAATAAAAGTTACTTTTCAAAGTAACTATGCCATCACTGGTGCCCAGTTGATTTTTTTTTTCTTTTTTGGGAGGGGGGGGGATTTTATTGTAATCCATAGGGGGGCCCAGAAGAAAATCTTTGGGAACCACTGCCTTAAAGAGTTCGTCCATCTGTCCAAAACAGACTGGCCGTCTGCTGGCCTTTGTACCGCCTGTAACCTTTTCTCTTGTCTTTTTTTTTAAAACCCTAGTTTAAAATCTTTATAAACATGTACTTTCATTTATATGTTTTGGTGTGTTTATTTTTCTCAAAGCCCATTTCTGAGGGCGACCTTGAGAAAACTCATTCTTCATTACATTGTCTTGTAACCAAGTGCGTAAACCATTCAACATAATTGTCTGAAGCTCTGGGAATTGTTTTATGTTTTTCTATAAAGCTGGGGTCACATCCGGCACTTTGTTTTTGCTCGTTATCCTATTTTGGAACAATATTAATCTGAGAGGAATTAAGAAAAAGGGAGCAGACTAAAGTATGATGAGTGTTGATTTATTTTGAAAATCATCCAATCGTGCATCTAATAAACAGCTGTCATTTCAGATTAAAATCTATATTTCTCATTCAGAATGTAATTAACTAATGACAAAGCATCAGCATTAAGAGATGAGACACAGTGTGTGTTGCCTTGTGCAAAAAGGTTTATCTCTTTTAATGACAAACTGGTGTCGTGATTTCATCTCGTTTGGATCTAATGACTCTCCTCAGACTGGACTTACAACAAGTCCGATTCATTTAGGAGCTCATTCATTCCTCTTTGGGAAGCAGGTTTGTGTATTTGTACATTTAAATCAGTTACAAATTTTTAAAATTTTGTCTTAATGTGTCCTCAGAATTGCTGGCCAGGTGTCAAGGTGAGACCCAACAGATTTACTTTCACAGGCAGAGCATCACGGCTTCCGCCATGACGCTCTACTTTACCTAAAACTTTATTTGACATTTCGTTGGGTTTATTTCAAATGTAATGGAGACATATACACAGAAGGTGGAAGGTGCTTTAAGCCAACCAATGCTAACGCTTGCCCAAAGCACAAAATGTTGGTATTATACTATATGCAACACATAGGGGCGCTGTGCTAGAGAAGCCACCGAAGCAATGCTAATGGACAGAAGAGAAAGGAGGTTATCCAGGTAGGTGACTAGCTTAGCAAAAGGGTAGGGATAGGGTTAGGGGGCTTCTTATACATATAATTCAAACTATTCCCTTCTGAGCTCCACTTTGGTGTTGAGTGAAAGGTGCACAGCTAATCTCAACATGTTACTTTGATAGAGCTACAACCCTTTAAATTTTTGCCTGTCATTTAGGACATGGAATTATTTACACAAGCAAACAAAAAAATCAGTTCAAGTTTGTTTGTATAGCAGGTTTGAACAAAGCAGTTCAAAGTTCTTTATATGATAAAACAAGAAAAACATTAATACTGCGCAAATTTATCAGCCAAATCAATAGTTCTTTTAATCCGTGTGAATCTAGAAAAAACAAAATTCAGAAACCAGGAGGCTTTACACAATACAAAGTTGTATTATTGTAGTGCACTGAATTGCTCTAGTTTCCTAGCAACTATTCATAACATTTTGCCTCAAAGTGGGGGTGCCATTTAAGAAAGTCAGTGACTATAGAGCGAATTGTTTACCTCAAATTCATTTTAATTAAAAATGTACATTTCTGCCAGCTGTCCATTTCGGTACGTTAAAAAGCAACTGGATTTCTGTCACCGTTTCGGTCTTCGGCCCGGTTCATCTCGCCATCCATCGCTCAGTCTTCCATTTAGCCCCATCCTTTCGTCCTCTCCCTGTGTCTTTCAGTTGATCTGCGTCGATCTGACAGTGTATGACCACATGTCAGCCAGTCCACTATCATGTCAGTGGGCATAAATAGACAGGCGGCCTGGCAACCTGCCCTCCTCACGGGGCCTTAGCGCTGACAGCTCCGGCCCTTCAGGACCACATCTAAAAATCTCACAGTTTTGACACTTTCTTCAAACTCGCTCCCATAGCTTGTTCCTTTTCTTTTTTTTTAACACAAAGTCACTGCTTGTATCTTATGGGAAGGAAGCGATAGGAATGTGTGACATGTGCTCTGAGGTGGGTTCCTCTGCACTTTGGGAGCATGCTGCCTGACGCTTATGGATTCGTTCCTCTCTCAGGACTTGTTGAAATGTCATAACACGGCCACGTAAACCGGTGACGTATAAGCTCAACGCCACCACATCTGTGAAATGTTTCACCGGCTAGAAAAAGCGGCTGCTGATTAAAATCTGGATCTTCCTGTAATATGCTCACCGATAAACTCTAAAAAAACCAAAAAACATTAATCTTTTATTGCAGCTTTTCAAAAATGCAATCTTTAGTTCACATACTTTTATGTTCTTGTGAGGGGAAAAAAAAATCCCCTCCAAGAAGAAGTAAGAAAATATTTGTTGTTACAAAACTCCTACAACTAGCATTAATAACAATTCATAATAATTCCTATAAAAATGTAGATGTATAATTTTAGTAATTCAAACTTTGCCTAACTTTAATTACCAAGTGATGTTTTTGTTTTTTCCTCATATGGTGTCCTATATCATTTAGCAACTCCTCAAAATGGGAAAGGTAAGGGAACATGCCATTCAGGTAAGGCAGAAGTGCGTTTTGAACTTTGTCAAACAGGAAGTGACTTCAAAAACGCAGCCTATATTTTCTCATATCTACAGTCAGAGGAATTAAATTCTCCAGATTTTTTGAGGAGGCTAGTTTCATAACAGATTACTTTGTGTTAAGTGTTGTGCCAAGGGCAGAATTAAAGTTGCACTGTATTATTCTTTATGACTGTTTTACGAAGCCCAAACTTTATTTCAGAAGAAGGTCATAGCTACGAGTCCTGCATGTGCAGTGGCTTGCAAAACTATTCATACCCGTTTAACTTTTCATATTTTGTCACATTACAACCACAAACGTAAATGTTTGAATTTTTTGTGAAAGATCGACACCAGGTGTTCATAGCCCAACCATGCTCTAAATGTCTCCATAGATGTTTCCCTGACCTGTCTAAACTGAAACTAAAGCAAAATATACAATCCATGTAACACTGGTGGTGACGTTTTTGGCACTTTATGGAAAAATAACATGTTTACAGTGAAGATCTGAATGATTTGTAAGCAATGTGCGAACATGACAACTGGCTATCCATTAGCAATAACAATGCTAAAAGGCCTAGTCTCTGGATTAAACTACAACCTTGTTAATGGTTTTTTTTTAAAATTATTTTTACTTTATGACAAAGTCTGGTTTGCATTTATTGGTTTAAATTTCAAATCTAGAATTCTTAGCGTATTTATGTCAATAATGAATACCATTTGAGTGATGATGCTAGCACATAGGAGTACAAGCAAAAAGAGAAATGTGAACAGAATGAACAAGGAGCAGGCGGGAGTAAGACAGAAGCCTTACAGAAATGACAAAAATACAATAAAATGAAGAAAATGGAAATGCTAATTTTGACAGAGCAGTGAGTTGGTTCCCCAGAGCACGACTTAGCGAAGGCATCACTGGAATTACCCCTGAGGTTTGGAAGCACTTCATCACACACCGTGCAAATTATTAAGCGTCCCAACCAAGCAAATTATCCCCACAGCCAGCATGCACCTTCTGCTGAACTCTGAACCACAAATCATCAGTTGCATGCTACGCCACAGTGTCGTCTCACCCCATGTTTGTTTAGAAGTTGGTGCGCTTGACTGCCCCTGAAGGCATCATGTGGCTCCTTTAATGTTCAAGTTGAGAGAAGAGATAAAAGCTTGCTGAATGAATTTACGGGGCAAATATTATGTGTCCTCTTTTATTACAGAAGAATTTGTATGCTGGGCGAAGAGGACTATTATCTTTTTCATGACAATGTTTTTGGAAGAGAATTGTTTTTTGTCTGGATATGAGCATTTCTCCACTTCAGCAGGTTTTTCAGAGTCTTCCACACAATGGTTCTCAAACCTGTTATCACAGCTACTACCAAAGTAAATACAAAGACTATCTTTTGAACTTTTTGAAGCAGATGTACAAGACAAGAAAAATGAAAGATATTTTATACATTGGCAGTGCATGTTTTGTTGAATGATGCCGTTTAATTGCTGCATGTGTTCCAGCTTTACCCACAAGTTCAAATGTTCAGGTTGGAAATTGGAAAAGTTAAAAGAAAAATCAAAGGTTCCACCAAACCAAAACTCAAAATCCAATATGGCCGCCTTACATGTAACCTTAGTCAAAGTCAAACTGAAAAAACTAAAAAAAGTTTTATTACATATCTAGTTTCTGGTTCAGTCTTTCACACTCAGTGACTATGTTGCCAGAGAGTTTAAGAGTACAAAAGGAAGGCAGTAGCTTGTAATGCTAGTAGCTAGCCTGATACTAAAAACCAACAGCCATTGTTCTTGGGCCATTGTTGTTGTTTCCATCATTGTAGATTTTTTTGGATCTATCATCCAAACAATTAATACACACTTTGCTTCTGAATACGCCTAAAGACATACCACAGTTTGAGAACCATGGCTCTATTGCAAATCATACATTAAATGTTATTGTATCCACACAGTTTCAATAAAGGTCTTAGTGTTTTTTGCAGCAGACTCCTCCACAACATGGACGGTTCCTTCAGTCAGAAAGAGGAGCAAGGCAACTTACATCTCAATAAGTTATTTTTAACTTTAAAAGATTAGATTTTATACATTTTTGGATTAAATCCTCACTTTTTTTCATCTTTCTGAGGTCCTGCCACTTTGAGAAACACCACTCAAAAAGACTTGCAGTATTGACTGGTGGGGAGTGAATACAAATGCAATTGAAAACCATTTCTCATTTCTCTCCCACATCACAATTAAACACTACTTCTATCACCTAAAAGCCCTATTGAAAGATATTTATATGTGTGGCTGTGACAAAATGTGGCAAACTTTAAGCAATATCAACACAGTTGCCTGGCACCAGCAACAGCAGGGCCATCTACAATCTGACTTATGTTTCAGCATATTTCATTCACCATGAATGATACGCTTTCCTCTCCATTTGATGCTGTTCAAAATCCGGGCCTGCTTCAGCTAACGTGTTCTGGCACATTCTGTACCTTATTCATCACGCATAAAACGAGAGGTTGACATTTTGCCTACTATTTGTCATTACGTCCCATTTGATTTATGCCACGATAATTCAGCTTCAACAACGACAAAAAAAAAAAAAAAAAGCAAGGTTTGTGTATGTAGCCACTCTACAGTTCCACTTAGCAATCAGTCAGGCAGTACACAAACAACACGATTATCTCTTTGGCCGCATAAATCAAGCGGAAAGTGATTATGTGATTTAAATAACCAATACGGTGATGGATCAAACTTCACAAAGTGAAGGTGCGTGAACCCACCATTTTGGCTCCGTAGGCCGACATGAAAACACACTCAGGGGCGGTCCTGGCCCTCGGCCAACATACGTCATTTAGATTACAATGTACCGTCACCGACACACTTAAGATCTCTTTCTAATATTTGATTTGAAAAAATGTGGGAGAAAGAGTAATACTATAAACACATAGCAAGGCACAAATACATACCATGCAATGAAAAGTAAAATAAGTGAAGCTGACTAACTGTACCATTAGTCAAACATTTATATAATTATGTGTACCACAGTTGCATTTTGATCAAGACACAAATTTCATTGCACAACCATCAGTTAACATCTAAAGTTGTTTTAAAAGACAGTTTAAACTATTATACTCCAAGAAACAAATTAATTTTGACAACTATTGTAAAAAAAAAAAAGGTTCTACTATTTGTGAAATAATTACTTTTCAAACATGAAATAGGCAAAAGATTTTACTGCAAAAATGTTTACTAGTGTGGCAGCTGATGCCGCCCTAGAGGTGGAGTCGCCCAGGGCGTCTGCCCACTTCGCCCATATCAGAAAACAGCTAGTGAACACACTCATCGATACCATGCATCACACTGAGCTGCGTTATTTTTCCCCTGGTGCTCTAAGAGGCTCAATTTCTAACAAAAATGTCCAAAGGGGCAGTAGAGGTAAGAAGTTTCCCCCTGAAACTGCTGAGGACAGGCAGTGGTTTAATAATCACTGTAAGTCAAACACCAACAAGCTCCTCGTGTGCGCACATCCACCCTGACTGCGTCACGGCGGGGGGAGCAGACAGAAATAAAGCGACGTTCTGATGGTAGAAACGGCAGCTCCAGGCCTAACACTGAAAGGTTTGGCTTCCCGCTGGGAGCTGGCCTTCCTCAAACAGCCTGTCCACCTCAGAGTGCTGCAACTCGTGTTACATTTGGCAGCCTGACAGGTGTGCCTGATAGACCGCGCGTGCGGGTTGAGCGCTTAATGCGCCCCAACTCAGAAGTCACTTGAGTTGACCTTCAAAGGTTAGAGCGACTCCGGCGGTGATGTGGGCGGAGACGAAGACGAAGAGGCTCCTAACTTATCATTACAAAAGGTCGCTTTGTTTCTTTTCTTTTCTTTTCTTTTTTTATCTGAGGAAAAGTCCCTAACATCCGGACTTAAACTCTGCAGTGAAGAAATCAGTTCTCAGCAGACCGGAAGGGAGAGAATGACGACGTTAGGTAGATTAAATCAGCTCCTTTTCTTTAGACATAGAAGCATGTCACGTTCGGTTTACAATCGGTGTTGAAAGCTGGTTTCTTTTTATTTCATCATGCCATAAAATGGAACAGACCACTCTTTCTTAAATAATGGGCCCCAACTAAAAAGTGGGTCGTGGTTCACTCAGCTTGATTTATTTAGATTATGGCTGCAGAACGGATTTACACTTCGTAGAACAAGAGGAGGGAATGCTTCGTAACTCTTCTCATACAAGGTGATGATCTCGAACTAAAATAAAAAGCTAACATTAAGATTTAGGGACACAAGTTGTTGACTATCTAAAGATGATTGCTCTCATCAACTAATGATTAATTGATAAGCTGCCATTTCCTAAAAAAACTGAGCTTTCTCTTATAATAAGAGGGCTAACTATCTTTCCATGACATAAAGGGATACATTTTTTATAATATGCCTAAATCCCCCAACCCCTCCTCACACTACGTTTCAACATTATTTTGGGTGAGCTGTATTAAACACTGACTGAATAAACAGGAAAAAATAGAAAAAAAGAATAAAATATGTGAAACACTTAATTCCCCATGAACAGAGAAATGTTGATGCAGAAGTATCATCTGTGGCTGTGCTTGAAGGGATGTTAAAACGTTGCTTCATGAAATGCGACGGCTCAAAAGTCAACCGCGCTCAATTTTTTCCATCATGTTACAACTTTAATGCGTAATGCCCTCCGCTTTTCTGTCATCACATCCTAGCCTTCATAGGACATCCGTAATTTTTGGTCGAGAAGTTGATGCTGCTCCACCACACAACTCGGCTGAATGAACGCTATGAGGTTTAAACTTAGACAGCTTGTCATGTGTTCATATTTAAAAACAGAACCGCATAAAGTGCATTTCACATCCCAGACCGAACTCTGTTTGCACCGTTTCTCTTTTCCGTTCTGGTAAGGTCCCGCCATCTTTATTTTAGCAACTGGCTCAGTTTCAGAGTGACCAATAGCACCCTCTGCTGGATGGCAGCTAAACTACAACAATGAAAAAAGGTCTAAGGGAACGTCATCCGTTAATCGATTGGAACAAATTTTTGTCTAATAACCATTTATTGGTAATAAGTGGATTCATTTTTAGCGTCCCTAAATAGGATAAAATTGTATTAAATTCACAGAAAAGGAGCCATTTTTTTGCCTACCTGTGGGAAACTCTGCAGGCACTACGACAGTGTCTCCAGCAACCAGCGAAGGGACGATCCACGTGTAACCGTAGCCGGTGATCCCTACGGAGTGGGCCACCTCGAAGATGGTGTTGGCCTCCTCTTTTGTGCAGTAGAGAAGAATCACGGGACTCTGGAGTTTCTTTAGCTGGTTCTGGATCTTTGAATCACCGTCGTCCACGGACATGTCAAGCAGGAGAACTTCCTCCAACTCCCAGCCGACGAAGCTGTTCTCAATGGTGTTTCGGATCTGAGACGGACGTGGAGAACAAAGATGGGTTATGAGGAAGAACTTCATTAACATCCGAATCCAGTAACATGGCAATATACCATCAAAGCCAGTGTTATGCCACTATATGTACAGATTAAAATTCATTTGTTTGAATTTTAATTCAAACATGGTTATAACACAATGCAGCCAAATTCAGTTGCTGCTAAATTATCTGAGGAAAACGTGACTCCAGTTTCAGCCTGAAGAAAAGAAAATCCGAAATGTGACATCATCAAACTTTTGTGTGTTTTAAAATTCAGGTTGTGAAAAAAAAATAAAAATCTTTCACGTTATTGGCACCAATATGATTCCTGAACCACTCAGTATCCTCAGAACAGTCAAAGCTGAATATAACTTGAACACTGGTCAAAAATATTTGTTTTGACAGAAGTTATTTTCTACTTACAGTACAGACCAAAAGTTTGGACACACCTTCTAATTCAATGAGTTTATTTTATTTTCATGACTATTGACATTGCAGATTCACACTGAAGGCATCAAAACTATGAATAACACATGTGGAAATATGCACTAAACAAAAAAGTGTAAAACAACTGAAAATACCCCTTATATTCTAGTTTCTTCAAAGTAGCAACCTTTTGCTGTGATTGCTGCTTTGCACACACTCTGCATTTTCTTGATGAGCTTCAAGAGGTCGTCACCTGAAATGGTTTTCACTTCATAGGTCAACCTGCCCTGTCAGGTTAATAAGTGGGATTTCTTGCCTTATAAATAGTCATGAAAAGAAAGAAAACCCATTGAATTAGAAAGGTGTGTCCAAACCTTTGGTCTGTACTGTATATGAAAGTAGAAAATAGTTACAGTATAAAATTTTTGTAATTCTTTCCTGGATTGGTTTTATGTCTTATAGTTGAAGACCAAACAAAAAAAACACCCACACCACTGTCTGAAGTTAAATCAGAACAAACTTCTCTCGTTTTAGGTTAGTTAGGATTACCTAAATTATTTTGATCTTATAAAGGCGACAATAATGAGATTTCATTATTAATGTCTTCAAAATGAGGAGTTTAAATGCAGAATGATTACTATCTCTTTAAGGAATGAGAGAAAGCTCAAAAGAAAAGTTTCATCTGATTGAACTTCTGACTGTGTGGGGGGGGGGGAATTTAGATAGTTTTCTTATTTTGTGTTTGTAAACTTCTTGTTACTTTGAGACATCATTTTAGTAATGCCTCTTTTTTAAGCTGGAGAATTTATTGCAAGTCAACACTTTGAAGCCACAGTAAGAAATGTGTTGGATGCATTAAGAAAGTGAGAAATGATGCTAATTAAATTTCTATAAGGCGAACATGAGGGTTGAAAAGTTTCCAGCTGACAATCACATGAGACCAGCTGACAGGCGCCAAACAAACATCTGGCTGCTTTGAAGATTTTTTATTTTTAAAGAAAATCTGGGAATATGTCGCAAAAGCTTTGACCTTTTTCACATTTTGTCACAGAACAAACAACAAACATTTTGTGTAAATGATCAAAACAAAGTAGCGCATAATTGAAAAGTGGAAGGAAGAAAATCTATAGTTTTTGGTCGACCAACATTTTTCTTCCATTTTCTATAATCTACTCAGTCTGCAGTAAGGAAATATGGTTATAATAAACTCCAATAAATAATATCTGCCAGCAGAATCTCCCTGGGCGGTTCCTTCAGTTTGATTAGGTGTTTTAATTCACCATATTTCATACGAGTGAGCTGGACCAGATCAGAGCCGAAATAAACAGCATTTAATATAATTACATGCAATGACATTAGAATCCACATTAAATTTTAGGACTATTCTAATCATCCATATTTCATGAAAAGACATTTATGTGTAGCAAGTAGAAGTAGAGAGGCACAAAATGACAAGTTTAAGGTGCAAAATGAGATTTGAAAAGGGACAAAAGAACCAAAATGACAATGTTTTACTTTGTTTTATTAATTAAATTATATTTTACTGTCCCTCCAGAATTTTGTAACTTTTTTGGTGATTCTATTTTACAGTCAAAATTGCAGATTTTGTGGTGCTAACTTAGAAATATTTGTAAGGAAGTTTGCAATATTTGCACTTATGTATATTGTAAAATGTGATTGTTTTTTGCTACTGACCATATCGATCACAAACTGTAGCTGGACCTCAAGCAAGAAAATGTGTCGTAAAAGTAGGAAGTACTGCCACCTGCAGGTGGGAGTGAGTCACCTAAACCCAATGTTTTTGACCGTTTTTGGTTACATTTTTCAATAAACTCAAAGTTAGCTCACAAATAGCTTGAAAAAATGAGAGGATCTGTTTATTTGCTGTGAATTTCCAGGGAATCGCAAAGAACCGGAGTGATTGGTTGAAGTAATTTAGCATCTGGAATATGGAAGGCCACAGAAAAAGCGATGACGGACCAAATTTGACCACTGGGCCTTGAGTTTGACTCGTGTGACGTATCGTCTCGATAACATACTTTGAAGCTCGTTATATATTAGACAAAGTAATAAAAAGGTCAAGGGGGTATTAATACTGTACATTCATGATCCTCGGTCTTACCTTGGTGACGAAGTCCTGGTAACCGGGGTAGTACGTTGTGACGATGGAGAAGATGTACCAGTCGTACTCCTCCATGATATTCAGGATGACAGAAGCCTGCTGCTCGATGGACGGGCCAAACTGAAAGAACATGGAGTTGTCGTCCTGGCAATAACAGAAAAACAAAGACAGAGTGAAAACGGTTACGCAACGGCGTACGACACTGGCCTGGACTTTAATTTAGCTGGCATTGCACACAGAGGAGAACAGCCACGACTTAAAGGACAGTGGCGGGTTTTGTAACATTATTGGAGCGAACATTAATTTAGCCGCCTTTCTTCTCTGGCTCACAGAGGAGAGCGACAAGAGGACTCCTGTGGACTTGTAATGATACCGGTCATGATTTTCATTAGTTCCCTTTATGACGCCTTTAATGAGTTTGTGGCTGGAACAAATTCTGTGGACTCAAAGCTGCTGTCTTTAATCTTGTCAGCCGCTTTCATCAGTTTGTTTTATTACAACCAACAAGTCTGTTTAATGTTAGATTAGATAATATATTAGAAATCGCACACGTCGAGTGAGCGATTTTACCTCACCCAAATATCCTCTAGCCGGGAAAAAAGATGCGAGCTTTGAGAAAGTGAATGAGCAAACACGGCAGAAACTGCAAAGGAAATTCAAAACGTTCACAGGCCGCATCCCCTCGCCCAGGAAGTGCTAAATCTCAGTTTGACAGATAGAGAACAGGCACCAAATAAATAAGCGGTGCCACCTAATAGACTCTTCAGCAAACATTTCTAAAACACTTCTTTTCAAGCCTTCGCGTTGCGATTGGTGTTGGCACCAGATCGCTGAGCCAGACAGAAGAAGAGGAGGAGGTGAGAACTACTAGTCTAGACGCGGTCCAGCCGTTCTGCCTCATCAGGTTGCTGTTGTGTATGAGTCGCTGTGTTAAGAGTCAAACTCGATGTACAGTAGCATGTTCATTTTCCTGGAAAGCCAAGCTGCAAACGGGCCAATTCACGTGAACGAGCTTTTTCATTGTTTAGTGCATTCGAATGAGGCGATGAACCGTCTTCGAGGTTCTTTCAGAATCAAATGCTCAACGTGAACTGCAGTGACTGATTCACCTGTCACTGCAGTTCCCCTCCTAAACACCGGGCACCACTAGAGAGGAACGTGTCACTGGCTGAATAAAGAAGAGTCCAGCATGAAGTCATTCTTTATAAACAAATGCTTCAGATTTACATTAAAAGTAAAAAAAAAGTGTGAAACATTAACTTCAATCAGAAATTCTTCTGATTTTTAAAGCGGCTGAGTCATTTTTAAACACTTTCTTGGCATGAAAGATCTTCACTCAAAGAATTGCTATGACCAGAAAATAAATTATGTTTTTGAGAAAAAAACAACAACTTTCTAGCAGGAATACGTCCAGTGGATGTGTTCTCAGAACACAGAAAACCATTGAGTGAGCGTTCTTACTTTATCCAAATATCCTCCAGCCAAGAAAAAGAAGTTTATGAAAGTAATTGAGTCAGAAGGACATTTTTCTCCACACCCACCAAAACAAAGTTTTGCTTCAGAGTTTTGAAGCAACTACATTTAAAAAAAAATAAAAGATAAGGAACGACCCAGTTCTGAGAGATGAGGGCATAACTCAGTTCATGCCCCACATGTAACACTGTTAGCTGCCAAACTATTGAGGTAAGAATGGGTCTTGTTTGTGAGCATAAAGTTTCCAAGCAAAAAAAAAAGAAGCTTTGTCTTCTGCTTTGTCTAATGTGGCTCACATTATTGTCCTCTCCAAATATTCCTCTATTTTTCTCAGTGTCTGAGCCAAATGGATGACTTTCCTTCCAATCACCACATATGGTGAGAACTAAGTATAGATGGACACAGAAATTAAATGCTATGGCAGACCGTGTCCCCACCACAATGTTCTGACAGCTACATTAATAAATAATACAACAAAACTGCAACAAGTAAAATAATATGAGACTTTCAGCAGCTTCCATTTACTAATGCTATGTGTTATAAAACTGTGCTTGCTAAATAATATGAAGTAGCCTTCCGGTTCTTTGGACAAAAAGAGGGAACTGCTACATGTGCCTGTCTGCTGTGTATTTACTGTTGTGGAATCACAATCCGACTGGACTTACCAAACAGTGCTTTAACTTCTAGGTAGGGTGCCGGTTTTTTAGGTCTCGGGCACCAACTCTCCTGACTTTTTTCCGTCTCTAAGCAAACATGAGCAAACATTTGATTTGAGCTGGAGGCTTTTCTCACACAACTTGAAAATGAATATTACTATCTGGAGCTACAAGCACAAATAACAATTTTAAAGAAAAGGTTGTAAAAATGATAATGTGTGCCCTTCAAACTATTTCTTTAAATGTATTTAATGGTTTATGTACAGACATGGTAAATTAAAAGTACATAATCTGCTAATCTGGGTTTTAAATTATTCAAATCTAACATCAAGAGCAAATTCCACCGAAACTGAAGAAGTATGTGGAAAAACGAAGCACAACCCCCAATGGTTCACACTCCCCATTTTACAACAAGCGCTTCAAATATGAAATTTGGTCATTTTCACAGACTTTAAGTCATTTAAAGGGTTTCTAAAATGGTATTAGCCTCCTTTGCTCTTAAAGCTACATTGAATAAGCCTTATCTAAGGAAGTAATCACTGTTTGATTATAGTGAAGAAATGGTGAGGGTTATCTAAAACAGGTCTGGTCATCTCTTCATAACATATTTCCACTGTAAAAGCTCTGACATATCTCTCTAACCTGGACCTCCCTGATCACAGAGGTAGATTTAAGTCGACTCGGATTCACTCTTATCAGGGCTTTAGCAACGATTTGACATATTTCATTCAGTGTAGTTTCAAGTCAGGTAGTTTAAACGTTTAAATAAGAATACACAATCTCATAATAAGGTGACTGTGTTTTATCTGGCAGCTTGCTTCACTGGCAGCTTTCTTAAGATGAAGATATAATGACACACAAGCACTGACCTTGCATCATCTTCCCATTTTCACTTCAATGCATTCCTCCATTTCTCCCTGTTCATCCTCTTTCCCCTCTCCCTCCTCTCATTTTTCATCCATCTCTATCTCTTTTCCCGCTCTGCCGTACCCATTAATACCACTGGAATCACGGACAGGGCACACTTATAATTGAATTTCCAGACTCGCGCCGCACGCCCGTTCCCCCCTCCCTTTTATACTCCACAGAGCGCCCTCGTCGCCACGCACCCCCGCCTCGCCGATTCCCCCGGGTTCCTCTCGCCGTATCTCTCTTCATAAGAGCGGTATTAAAGCGGCGCCTAACACACTGAGACCAGAGGTCTGAGGAATTTATATTAGGCTGGGGAGGAGCGCGCGCGCGCTACAGAGCCGCACAAACAGAAAACCGGAAGGAGGAAAGGAAGGAAGGAGAGGAGAATACAAGGACTGACCAAAGAAGGAAGGAAAGAAAAAGGAAAAAAGTATACAGGAGAAAAAAAACCAAACAAATACAGACACAATTTAATAAAAATGAAACAGAAAAGACAGGGACACAGGAAGGGAAGGACAAGAGCAAGTATATCAGCAAGGAAAGGATAAAGGAAGACAGGAAGTAAGGACGAGAAGAAGGATTGGAGAATGGAAAGAAGGAAGGATGACAATAGTAAGGAAGTATGAAAGGAGGAGAAAAGGAAGAAAGGAGGGAAAGATAAGAAGGATGGGAAAGATAGGAAGCAGGGAAAGAAAGAAAGAAAGAAGAAGGACGGGAGAACAGTAAGACAGATGAGGTAGTTCACAAGTGAGGAAGGATACAATCAAGGGAAGGAAGGATCAAATAAATGTATTAGGAAGGAAGGATGGATTGAAAGAAAGGAGGAGCAAACACAGGGATAAATAAATGAAAAAAGGATTTAATTAATAAAAGAAGGAACAAAGGAATGAATGAAGAACTGAAGAAAGAAAGGAGGAAGCAAAAACATGAGGATGTGTACAAAAGAAGACATGAAGAAGGAATTATGGGCATGAGGAAGGAAGCTGGGAAAGAAGTGGTGGACATGGAAGAAAGTAAGAAAAGAAGGAAATACAAGAGGGAGGAAGGATGGAAGGATACAAGGTGAAGGAGGAACATGAGCAAAGACAGAGGGAGGAGAGAACGCAAGAACAAAAGAAATTACAAAATGAAGTATGTACTGTAAGGGAGAAAGTAATGAAGAAAACAAGGAAGCATAAAAGGGAGTAAAAAAGCTTATGGAGAGAAAATGGAAGAATAAAGGAAGGACACAAAGTTGACAGAATGAATGGGAGGAAGGACACAACATTTAGACAGTGGAACAGAAAATAAATACCAATATTCTTTTTAATCATACTTCTAGTTAAATCTTTCCCCAAACGCATCCAGAGCAGGAAAATACTGAAATCAATTCCAGTCTTTCCTCCAAACTGCACAGGAACCCTGAGGACGAGGCTGTGAGTCAGTCGACTGAAATTAAGTCCTCCAAAACGCTACTCTTCATTTACAGCTACACCAATTAGGCTTTGGCCACATTATCACCTCTGCTGGCACAAAGTGATCGATTAGCGAGTATTAAAACTCCCAGAGGGGCAGAAAGGCCAGAGAGCCGCCCGGCCAGACGCAGGAAGTCGGCCAGGACGGCTTTAATCGGGCCGCCTCCTGACGTCAGCGCTGGCTACTGTACACGGAAAACAATACGAGACTACGCCACATGATGCGGCAGAGTGGATGCTCGGTGGAAACAATAAAAAAAGAGAGAGCAAATAAACTAAAGCAAGAATAAAAAGATAGAAATGTCCAAAAAAAAAGGGGTGGCGGCAGAGATGTGAAGCCTCCAGAGGGACAGGAGCAGAGGACAATGTGGTGACAATGGGATGAATGGAGGAGAAAGGGGGGCCGTGCCGGCAGATGGCTGTGGCCCTGCATGGAGCGGGGCGAGCGGCAGAGAGCCAGGAGTCGCTGGAGGGCGTGTGTGTGTGTGTGTGTGGGTGTCAGGCAGTCGGCCAGGCGTTTACACAGAGAGAGAGGGAAGGCGACTTTGCCCGAGCTGCCCGACCGCGGAGGACAGCCGCTGTCAGGGGGGACGACAGAAGCGGGACGCGGGTGTCCTCCTCTGTGGGGAAACCTGGGTGTGCTGCAGGACAGAAAGGTTTCCGTGACTCCATTGATCGCGTGCAAGCTTTATAATCCTGAATACAGGTGTGTTTTCATTCATAATTCACAACTTTGTGTCAAAGACGGCAAGCTTATTGACGAGTGAAGTTGCCGTCAAACGTTTGTGTTGCAAAAGTTTTCGTTTGTGCCGCTATCGTTTTAAAGATATCAATCAATGTTTCCAGGGTTAATCAAAGGTCAACCAGCCTCTCCACATTTACAAAATCACACTAAATATGGTGTTAATCAACTGCGCAGCAAAAATATTTGGTTTGTGCCGTTATAATTTTTAAGATTTACAAAAAAAAAACTCCAGACGTCGCCACATATCAACTTGCCATCCGCCTCTCTCACTACATTAACAAAATCAAATGAAATTGGCATAAATTAATTTTGCTGCGTTAGTGCAGCAACAAAAATGATTAGTTGTGCCGCTGTAATTTTGAAGATATTAGTAAATGTTTCCAGAGGTCGTCAAAGGTCAGCCAGCCAGTTCACATTTAGAAAATCAAACAAAATTCGGTGTTAATCAGTTTTTCTACGTTGGTGAAGCAAAAAAAAAAAAAAGGGTTTGTGGTTTGTGAAGAAGTTTCCAAAGGTCATCAGAGATCTGCGTGTTCTCCAAGATAACATTGACAAAACTGACATAAATAGTTGTGTTTTTTATTTGTGCCGCTATCATTTTAAAAACCGTTAGTAAATGTTTTCAGAGGTCATCAAAGTCCAACCACTCAGTCCACATTCACAAAGTCACACAAAATATGGTGTCAACCAACTGAGCTAAGTTTGTGCAGCAAAAATTTTGGTTTCTGCCGTTATAATTTTTAAGATTTACCAAAGAGATCACCAGATATCAACTTGCCTTCCGCCCTCCGCCGCATTAACAAAATCAATATAATTGATGGCAGCATGTTTGATGACGTCGAGTAACACTTAATATCTTTCAAATGATAGCCGCACATATAGAAATAGCATAAATGTTTGACACCAATTTTGTTTAATTTGAAGAATGTGGCGGAGGAGGCGGGCAACTTCACTCAGGCAGTTTGGTGTGTGTGTTTGTTCTTTTGGGTGGGTGGGCGTGTACGTGTGTGTGTGGGGTAGTCCATGGTTGATGGGCAATGGTGTGCTGTAGTTGCTGTCTCTGCCCCAGAGCTTTCAAATGAGCGCACTCACACACTCCTGAAGCACTTATTCGACTTGAAGCCTGGGAAAGTCGATAGCTCAGGTACTTCAATTACACACACAGGGGCACATCACTGGCTACGAAAGAACCAGATTGGCTGCTGCGCTCTTCCTCTAAAATATGCACAAAAAAACCCCACACAAACACGCACGCACATTTGAGCGGTCTCAAACATATACATCTGCACACTGCCAGCGGAGTGCGAGCACGTGCACAAACGCATCTACGAAAGCTGCAGCACGACCGAAACGCGCCGTGAATGACGAACCAGGATGAGCCTCAGCACTCGTACCTGCTTGTAACGGTGCAGTAAAATGCCGTGAGAGGATTTGCTTAACGGGAGAGTGCGCCGTACAATGAGCACACAGCAAAGGTGAGAGGGAAGGCGGGACAGTACGGGTCGAGGGTCAACATTCATTCCTCCGTCTACAGCGCTGTGTGCAGATGTGCCTAAATGTCACATCAGAGGGGACATGAATGGGACGTCATTTCAGCTGATGAAGGTTTTATTGCTTTGGGTTATGCGCCGGTTGCCACAAGAAAGTGAGCAGCAATGTTATGGTTACAATATATAGTGGTCAAGCTGTGAGAGGTTAGGCTAAGTATAAAGAGTGAGCACTTCATTTTCACTTGACCCTGCGTCAAGTTAAAAATCAATAAAAAAAATTATCCGTTTGCAGCGATCAGTTTACGTTCACACAATATAATGAAATAGGACATCTCCAAATGACAAACGATGCTTGAAGCAATGGAGAAGGACAAGAACATAAGGTTAGGTAGTTTTTCACACAAATAAAAACCTTTAAGGGGCAGTTTAATGTAAAGCTGACTTTTTTTTTTTAGCTTTACATCATGTTATAATGTCATTCTCTTTATCAAAACATACCAGGATTGTTGCTTTGATTCTTACATTCATGTTTGAGAAATCCGTTAATCTCCCATGGCAACCTTTCAGCTGTACAAAATGCCTGAGTGGACATAAGGGTCCTCCTCAGAGCTGCGGTTTCTGAGCTACCGCCTCACAGAGCAGCCCTCCCCCACTCAGCTCCTTCAGACTAGCCAGCAGCAATTAGCAAACGCCTGGTGGAACTGAGTTTCTGCTCAGCTCATTATATGGGCTACTTCTCAATGAAACACTCGTAAAACCGTTGATGAAGGGTTAATAGAAGATTGATGCTGTGATGACTTCCTGAAGGAGTTTCAGGAAGAGCAGAGATTTCTTAAAGAGACAGACGCCCAATTGCAAGGCGTTAAATTACAAAGTCACATTTGATATATAATAACTGAAGGTAACGGTTACTTGACTGTGCTGTACAATGGCAATGTGTGCCTGGAAAACACTTAATACTGCCCCAATAAAATGTCTCATGCATCTCAGCATACTGTGACACCCCTAAAGAAAGGAATCAATGTGCTGAAAAGTTTTATGCACTAAATGCTCTTTGGAGATCTAATGGCGCACGCTTCAGTCCATCATCTGAAAATGACAGCAATACGGTAAACCTACCAATATACAGTCATGACAAACCAGGCAGGAGGACCATTACCCAGAAAATCAGCCAAAAAGGTCCCGTTAACTCTGGAGGTGCTGCAGAGATCCACAACTCTGCCCCACTCAATGTGCCAACATTACAAAATGCTACCAACGCCCCTGATGGATGGACAAAGACTAGCCAAGACAAAGCCACGGTTGCCTCAAGTATTAAAAATTGATGCTCACAGGAAAATGTGAGCATCAATTAAAATGTTTCTTAAAATGTTTATTTGTAAAATAAAGCGCCCCTAACGGTTATACACTACTTCACAAGAAATGCTAATAACATCCATTGTACTTTGAGAATGTGAAGAGGGTCAAGAAACATAAATACATAATTCAAACTGTGATTTTGCCACATAATCTTGGATTACGTTCTGGAGCTGTACGCACATCATTTGTTGTTTTTTTTCCGTCCCCTGTAAGAGAAAATGAGATAGAAACAGAGATAAGAAAATGTAAGCCGTAGAGCCAATGGAGTCTGTTGCTGGGAGGGTTTTTGGCAATGCATATTTCTGTCCTGCCTATAAAGGATCCTTTGAACTTGAACAGGGGGGTGTTGCTATTGACTGCTGCTGCACTTCCTGATGGAGAGTACAGCCAGCGTGGAATAGAGAGGAAGAGAGAGAGAGAGGATGGAGGGATGATAAAAGAGAGTGCTGGAGTGGGAGGTGAGGAGAGAAGGAACAGCTGGCCTTCGCTTCAATATATGAACTGAAAAGACGGTGGGAAGGAGACAGAAACTCACCACAGCCACAGGCATTCATCGGCAGAAAATGATACGAACACCGCCGACGTTCAACTCTGATAAAGCCGCCATTACCACATGCGCCGAAATTATTGATAACAAGCCTTCTCCCTCCCCGCACTTCACACACATATACACACACACAATTGTTATCTCTACCTCAATTAAACCTGAGCTCACTCCCAGCCTCCTCGTCTCCTTCTGTTTCCCTCTCCTCGTGCCCCATCGTCACATCTCTTATCAAGCAAGCCTACTTATCTTTAATCAAACGCATACAAGCTTAATTGGCTCGAACATTTGTCGGAGCGTCATCTAATTAGCGGTGACCTTATTTAAGTACTTTTTGAGTCTCAATTAAAAACGGACACGTCTTCATTAAAGCGTTGGGCTGAATCCGCCCCAAACTAGCTCGGAAAGGCAAAGGGACGCGTGTGCGGCCGCCCCACACGTCACGCGCGCTAAAACTTAGGAAGACGGAAATGAGAGAAGTGGTGGGGATCAAATCAAGTGTCAGATGAGGTTCAACTTGAAGCACAAATGCAAAAAAATAAATAAATCGAGCAAGTGTTTCTCTGTGGCCCATTTCTGCTCCAAGTTTAGCTGAGGACCTAATGAGGCAGTCTGGTGCCGCTGCTCCTGTTTGTCCTCTGGTCCTTGTAGGCCGCTAATGGGTCTGTCACAGAGCGAGTCTGGCTGAGCCTTGTACAACCAGGCGAATGAGGCTCGACGGGGGAAGGTGAGCGAGTGAAACGCACAGCTGTTCACGTTTTGTGTGAGTTTCTGCTGCTGAGAGACGCTAAATGAATATTAGGCGAGATGGAATAACTAATGGATGAGTGAATTCTGCAGGATATTACAGATTAATGGCTCATCGAATGGTTGAACCCAAATGTAGGGGTGGACAGTGCCGTGTGGATTTTGTTCACAGTTGTTCATTGTTAATCAGAATATTCAATCTGACATGTAAAAAAAAAAAAAAGATTATGAAAAGTGTCAAATGTAAAGTATATAACCATTTAAAAAGACAAATATGTACCGTCTCCCCACTGTATGATGCAGTCACCTCTAAAGATATGCCAAACTTTTCAAATTAATATTTGTAAATAATTCTGAAAGTTCATTTCCACTCATTTTTGGTCTGTCACATAAAATTCTAATAGAATAGATTGAAGTGTGGTTATTACTTGAGAAAAAATGTCAAAAAGTAGGTATGCATACTGGAAGCAAGCTAGGTAGCTAGCCTCCACTACACAACTGATAAAACTTGGTGTCATTTTGATTTAAGGCAGTACCTTTCAAAAATGTTTGACCGGATAGTGAACCACACATTGTTGCACCTGATAGTTCGGTAGACTCTGTTTGATTGGGTACCATCATCTGTTACATTTTCAGCTGGTGCGGTTCGCTTTCACACTACAATGTGTCAAATGGTTCAAACCCTTTGGAAAACCATTCACCTCCTCACCTGAGGTGGCGCTGCACAAAGAACCATTGAAGGAAATGACACAAAAACCTTTGAAGAAGACACTGATGTATGTAAACAAGAAGGAAGTAGTGTCAGATTTGAGCGTTTGTAGGATTTCTCTTTGTCTTCGGTAAAAATTTCCTTGGTGAAAATTCTCCTGCTAGTGTTTGTTTTGGTCTTATGTACCCAGAATACCCTGCGCTTCAGTCTACTGCCTGCTTTTGGAGCGGTCTCTTTTCCATCACAAAATGGAAACGCATGCAGAAAAGCTAGTCCAGACTAGCTATAGCTTAAAGTATAGCTTACTTTACCTGCCTGTTAATTCAAAAACAAAACAGAAATTTAACTTGGGAAAGGATCATTTCTTCAGTTCAAACCAATAAAACATCCCATTTGCTTCATAGTATATGGGATGTGTCCTGTGTCCACAGATGAACCTAGCCAAAATGAAATCAGACCAGATGAGTGCCACAGCAGTAAGGGGAGTATAGGTTGCATAGCTTCGGGTGGAAGCTATGTGGACGCTGAGGTTCACCACAGCGTCCCGAGGCGAACATGAAGTGGTTCAGGGAGTCACGGAGGTGAGCATGCTTACGCAGGCAGACATCTTTCTTCTTGTACCTCGATGCAAGCGAAAAGGAGGCAGGGAAAGGTGGTGCTTGTGCTGAGCATCAGAGAAAAAGAGACAGAGACGAGCTGCGCAAAGGAGTGAGGGGTGGAGGGACATCCAACCAAATCTGGGGTGTTATTAATCCATTTATTTCCCTCCAATCTCTGCGTCCGTCCACTGCTATTTCCAGCGCTCTGGTCATATCGTCTGATCGCAATCTCTTGCTCTCGCTTTCCCATAAATCTTATATCTCGTCTCTTTCGCCTCTACTCATATCATCTCAGCCCGTCGTCCTCTTCTTTTTCTTTTTCTCCTTTTCTTTTTGTCTTCCTCTCCCGGCTCTGTCGCGCGACCCAGGTGGCACCTGAGCGGCGGCGTCAGTCGCAGGCACAAAGCCATCATCATGCTGAGGCTGTTTCTCACCACTTCACACCCCACAAAAAAAAAAAAAAGACAAGAAAAAGACGGATTCAGTCCCACAAACACACACACACCCGATGGCATCTTTGTACATCCAGGCAGTCTCATCCCACCCGATTCTACAGTTTATCTGCAACACGTAACACAGGTGCAAATTAAACAAGGTGAGGATCTGGAGGCAGCCATTAAGGAGATAGTTATGATACTGTTCAGTCTGGCTTCTGTCGAGTAGCTGTGAGTAGTCAATATCTCTACTGCATTAGAAAACCGTCTTAAAATGTTTATTTGTGAGGGATCATTTTTCTCTTCTGAGATGATTTCTCGGATTTTGATTGGTTATATGGAGTAACCAAGCAATGTGGAGCAGGTACATAAGTTTCTATTATCTGTTACCCATAATAATCAAAATTACAATATTTCACTCCTCGTGTAATGAATCAATGTAATACGAGTTTCAAATTAGGAACAAATTCTTGTTCCTAATTTCTGAAATTAGGAACAAGAAATTATCTTCTACAGGAAGATGTAGAAAAAGTGTGGAAAAAAAGTTTGGAGATCCACAGAGATCATAAAATTGGAGGTGTTGGATTCTGTGATGTTTTCAGAGCAACACTGAAAGGGTTTAATGCCACCCCTGGTCAAAGGCGAAACTTCACCACCTGCAGAACAATCCTCTCCAAAGAAGGAGGAAAAAAAGGGAAAAAACAGCCTTCCTTCCTCTTTCATCTCCTGAGCGTTCTCTCTCTTTTAGTGCACTGCACTTTTAGCTAAATTTCCCGCATTTAGCTGGTAGCTTCATATCAAACGTAACTTCACAATGAGCATGTAGTTCTACTCTCCAACACCACCGGGAACCAGAGGTCAACAGAAGAAGCTCTAAAGTTTAACAAATGCTACGAATCAATGAAATGATGGAAAGAAGCAAACCTGAGGAGCATCTGTGCACTGATTTCTCCTCCCTCACTCACGCGGACCACCCTCTCTGCAAGAGCAACACGATCTCTCGCTACAAACCTCCTCTTGGGAGAGCTGCGAGCATTTAGTGTGGCTTCAAATTCTAATCTGTTTTATATGCGTGACGGCGGCGGAGGGATGTCTCCACGACGCAACATGTTGGGAGAAAGGCTGAGACAATAAGCCAATTTGCATGCTCCTCTTTCTCCACTCTTCCCTGCATGTCTAACGAACCGTGTTTTGGCTTTGAAAATCCGTCGCATAAAGCCCTCGTGTCCTCTGCCTGCCACCCTGCCTTGTTTTTCACCGCTCTTTCAAAGACGCTAACATGGAGGAATGCTATTGCTAGCAGGTGGAGTACAGATCTAGCGTTAGTTGGGACAACTGGAGGAAAGTTGGTTGCCTCTTTCAGTCCGGGGATTGATTGTTTTCCACACCTTCCCTTCTTGTATTTACAGTTGCAGGAAAATGTTTGCGAGCTAGCTTCAACGGTACAAGCTAAAGTCTTTGTTTTGGTTTATGATGCTGGTTTTCTGATTCGCTCTCTTTGCTTGGCTTTTCATTGCCATGTAATTGCTGTTAATTGATGCACAGGATCCCGACGGTAGCACACAGACCAGCACATTCACAGCAGAGAATAACCCAGGCGTGTAATTGAGCCTTGCTGTCTGCCGTCAGCCATCGCAATTCAGCCTGCCAAAGTAAATCAGAGCCCTATCAAGTTCTCGCTAATGTACACTCAACATTGTAACTGCTCATGTAGTCCACCAATAAAAAAAGGGGGTTCAAATTATAGAAGAGATTAAAGATAAAAAATTCATTCAGATTCTATTAAGGCTGAAAATGTTTGTGCTTTTAATCAGACAGTGGCGTGTTTACAAGGTTCATCAATAAGTTTTTTCTCAAATGAAAATGTCAAAGATTTCCTGATTTTCTAATTCTTTTTTATTTATTCTTTTAATATTAGTTTAATATTAATAGTATGGATGGACAAATGGGTAAGTAGTGGGATAGTAATGTAGAGATAAATTATACAAAATCAGGAATCGTTTATTTAAAGTCAGATCTACTCAGTCAGATTTTGCAATTTTCTCCCTCCTTAAACCAAATCCTTTGTTGTGAAAGAAGTTTGAGCACATAATCCTCCGGTGTCAAAGAAGAACTGCTGATTTAGCACACAAAAACAAACAACAACAATCAGAAAAGTCTAAACTTTCCTCTAAAACCTGTGCACCACCTGCTGTCATCAAGGTTTCCCCAGGAAAACTTGCTATGCCTGGTGGTTGGGTGACTCCTCCAGCGGCATGTAGTGTTTTTGAGTTAAAACTGTTTAAAGTTGACAGGAAAGTTGAAAATATCACTTGATGATTATGTGTTATTGGAAGATAAACACCTGAACACCAACTATAAAGTCTTAAAAATGCAAACATTAAAAAGACTTAAATAAATAAGCAATGATCAGCCTGGTGGAGGCGCAATTAAAGCCTGGTGGCCTGCCAGGCTTACAATACACTGGGAGAAACCCTGTGCCGCGATCAATAAGTCATATTTGATTGAAAAGCAGTGGGAAAATTTTTTTATATCATTAAAATATAATATTTCATATTTTCATGATGAAAAAAATGAAATATTTGTGTGTCTGTACACACACAAATGTCTTGTCGCTGTAGCAGACACATAAGACCTGTGGCTTGTCGTCTCTCAGCAGGAAGGAGTCCTCTGCGTCTGCCAAAGCTTTTTAGCCACAACAATATCTAAATGGCACACAAAGGCCCATTAGAGTCATCAAACCATTACACCAGCAACCGGCAACCTTCAACTTGGCAATTACATATATTTGATTCACTCTCACTGCCCTGCGCTCACACACTCACACACACACCAGCACACGCCCTCCTCCTGTCTCTCATGTATGTGCTTCCTCTCTCTCGCTTTCATCTCTTCCCTCTGCTTCCATTTCATCCTGTTCTTTGCATGTGCGGATACTGTCTCACGTGCCATCTCTCTTCATTTGTCTCGCTCTCTCTCTCCGCAGCCGTCGTCACCTCACTACGGTGCCGGAAATCAATGTCAGGATCGATTAACAGATTTGAAACCGCTGGATGAGGCGCTTTACGGCGCGCTATCCGCAGTAATCATGGAGTATATGTAAAAAGGTTTAGTGTTCATGGAAACAGTCGGCACAGAACCAGACCAGCTTCCAGAGACGATGTAGACTGAAGGGAAAAGGAAGCAGCTGTGGAAGTGAAAAAAAATAAAAGCTTAGGTACAAAGAAAAAAGTAAACAGGGATTGAACGACATCTGGAGAGTAAAACCACTCAACAAAAAGTTATTGACACTCGTTTGGTTTTATGTGCATTTTCTGTGGTTTGTCACTTTCATGGATTGTTAATGTCAAGAGATGTTGTAGAGAAGAAGAAAATCCCTCCCAAATATCCTCTCCTAGTCCTTTTCTTTCTAATGCTGCTCAGCCAACTCTGACAGTAATAACTCTGGAAAGCAAGCATAAACGACAGCGGAGATGGTAATGTTCTGGAGCGTTTTGTAAATACTCGTTCTTCCTTCTTTCCATTAGAGATGTCAAAGTGCATGCATTATTAATGCCAGGACAGGTTCTCCCCCCCCCCTTTTTGGTAAGTCTGCAGCCTCATCATTAATTCTCAACATCCTGCAAAACCAAAAACTGTAGTTTAAACAACCGACCTTTTGCCTCACAGATACTGCAGAGACACTTCACTTCCATTTTCCGTAAATTCGTCGATGTTCCGGTTTAAAAATCAGACCAAATGGTCACGAAAGCTGAAAGGGTGGCCACATGGGGGCTTACACTGCAAAACCACAAAATCTTACCAACTATTTTGGTTTAGTTTCTAGTGCAAATATCTTAGTCAGGAAAATAACTTACAGGGAGCTTTTCTGCAAGATATAGGAGCTTGTGTAAGCCAATAACTTCTGAATATTGATTGAAAAAGTTCTACATCCACTGGTAGATTTTTTATTGATGTTTCATGTTTCATTGCCACAATAAGGAATAAATCAATCAATTGCATGAAAAATGAAAATGGCCGCCGTCATTTTCTTTTTTTTTTTTTTTTACCCCTCCAGGGGGTCTTTTTGTGGGCTCTAGAGTCCCTTTTTACAAAGTAAGCTGACAGGAAAGGGGGAAGGAGAGGAGGGAAGACATGCGGTAAATGTCGCCGGGTCCGGGAGTCGAACCCACGACAGCCGCGTCGAGGACTTGAGGCCTCCAAATGTGGGTCGCGCTAACCACTATGCCACCACGGCACGCCCGGCCGCCGTCATTTTCATTTGGTCGTTAAAGTGATGCTCCACTTTAACGTTTTTGAAAAGATGGAAGCATTCGACACGAAGTCGTTAGTTTGCACTACTTGCCACTTTTGCCAGTTTTCCCTGTCTAACCTCAGTAATTATTATATTTTGAAATGCAATTTTGGATACAAAGACTTCATAATCAATTTGAATTATTACTGTTTTGGATATTCAAAATGTTTTCTGGTTTCAGTCTTGAATGTTTTTTTAAAAATCCCTTTTATTTCCAATTTTTGAGTGGGTGTACGTGTGTTAATAAGCCATTATTATTATTATTATTTTATATTTGTTCAAAAGGATCTTGAAATGAGCTTACTGTCATTTATCACAATCATTTCTGGGACAATTTGTCATCCAGCAAAATTTGTTTTTGGGACAGGCCTAATATGTTGTTGATTTAATAATAAAAGGAGCAGCTTTTAAATCCTAACCTTCAGAACAATTGCAGAATTCCTCCATCGGTTTAACATTTGTATTTAAAATAGCAGTAAAACAGCAGAAACACTTTAAATAAATGTATTATTAGGCCAGTAAATATGAAGCTATAGAGTTTACAGCTACAAACAAACACCCAGTACCTGTTTGATCCAAGGCTTCAACTTACAAAGAGTTGAACATTTTTCTTTTTTTTTTTTAATTTAATGGTGTACTTTTATCCCTCGGTACTCAGAGGATGAGCGCTTTATCCACAGATTGTGTTATGGCATTAAAGTCTTTCAAAAGGAGCGTTTTGATCCTCTAAACTGATGTCGGGTAAAATATTCAACACAAGCACCTCTGTGAAGCCGCTGATTGACACCTGGGTTTACACAGAAGACAAGCTGCAGACTAAAACACACACGCACACGGAACGACCTGTTAACCCTTTGGCTGCGATTTCATAAGTGATAGAATTAAAATAATAACCTATATACTGTAAATACTAATCATTATATTTAAGGAGGCCTCACTGAGGGAAGCGGTCGACATGAATGTTTTGAGTGAGGGAGAGGGTGCAGCCGGTTTCAGCAGATAATCGCTCGGCAAGAAGTTCCTGTGCCCTTGACACAAAAGATTGTGTGAAGCTGTATGACTTGTTTTTGTTTAATCGTACATGGACATGTGTTCCAGAAGATATGCTGTGCAACTCTGAATCACGTTGCAGCTGTGTGACCGTAGAGATGCAACGTGCATGTAGCTAGAGAATGAATGAAATAAAAAGAGAGGGTGCGGCAGGACGTATTTTCAGAGAGGGTCGAGACTGTAACTGAGTACGTCTCTGTCCGTTCTCCTCGCGAGTAAGAAGAATCTTAACTCTCTCTTGGCTTTCCTTGTGTCTGTATTTAATGTTCTAGGTGCATAAACCTGACAATAAGCATAAACAGCCCTGATGTATGGTTTCTGACATTCACACGAGCTGGTTAGGATTTCACACCGTGCTCCCATCCCCCCTCTTCATCTCCTCTCCTCTTCCCTTCTCTCCTCTTGTCGGCGGCTGACAGTTGGTTGCGGCAGCAGCCGCTGAATACACACAGCAAAGGTGTGAGCTCCTCTTCCTCTCCCTTGCTGAGCGTCTGTGTGCACGCGTACACGCAGTGGTGCACATGTATGACTTTTGTGCTTGTTAAATGTGCGAACCCCCAGCGCCTGAAATCTACCTCTCAATGCAGAAGATATGGGAGGTGCAGTGTTGTATTTTCAGCCAAACACACACACACACACACACACACACACACGCCCACATGTGAGCACACTCTGAAGCCTGTTTTTTTTTTTTTTCTTTTGGCAGACATATCCATTTTTCTCCTTGCTTCCCTGCATGCTGTGCCATAGATTAGAACTTGAATTCTGCATCTGGAGCTTTTGCTTGTGGCGCTCTCCATCTCTGTCTAAAACACAAAAATGAAAAATGTTGCTGTGCGTTCTCTGAAAACTTTGTTTTTATCAGTTTTGCTCATATACAGACTCATTTATTTGTCTGTTCTTCTCTGCAAACAGTTTCTGATGATTTAAATTAGATGTAAGCAGCACGTCAACCCTATCATCAAAGACTTGTGGCCTTTGACTGGACCATTCTGACAAAAGTTTTGATTAGATCTAAACCATTCCTCTGCAATTTAAGATGTTTGCATGAATTGTTCTGCTGGAAGGTGAAACTCAGTCCCAGTCTCAAGTCTTTCGTAGCAAGTAACAAGTTATTTTATTTGCATAATTTCCCTATATTAAGCTCTGTCATATCATTAAAGCTGCAGTATGTAAGTTTTATTAAAAACTATATGTTTTTTACATATTTGTTAAAACTGAAACCATGTTGTGACAGTGTAATATGAGACAGATGATCTGTAAAAATATCAAACTTCTTCAGCTCCTCCCTGGGCTACTATTGCCGTCTGAAGAAATTTACCGCTCCCCACCAAAAACAACCAATCAGAGACAGGAGGAAGGTCTTAGCGCTGTCAATCAACCTCGGGTATGCACTGTTCAATGTGCTAATGGTGGAGAATAACTTTCGGTTAAAAGGAAAACCATTTATCCACCATCATTGGTGGCCATGCTAACTAGCCTTAGCATTCACAATAAATTCTGTTTTATGTAAAAAATACAAACAAATAAAACTGCTAAGACCCGCCTCCTGGCTCTGATTGGTTGGTCCTAGTTAGCACTGGGAGAAGGCAGAGGAGCTCGATTTTTTATTTTTTACATCTTATCTGTCTTGTATTACACTGTCAGAACATAGGGACAGTTTGAACAAATACGCAAAAAAAATTTTTTTTAATAAAAATTACATACTGAAGCTTTAAGTCTGACTTGTTGAAGAATAGCATCCCCACAACATGATGCTGCTTGTTGAGTTCAAAGTGACGTGCTGCTTTCCATTCTTCCATAAAGGCCGGACCTAAACTTTGGTTCTCAACACCAAAGAAAGTGATTTTCCGTGTGTTTCTCTGCTAAACTAATCTTTTTTTTTTCCAAGCCATCTTTTTCCTGCTAATTAGTCCTCCTTTTCTGCTTGATCATGCTACTCATTTCCTTCGTTTTCCACGATCGAACCTGAATTCATAATCAAACCGTATTAATTGGAACAAAGAGACGCTGAATTATCACATCACAGCCGTGCTTGAGCTCCCACAAACAGGCAAAAGAAAGTTTAGGAAATAAATGGCAGAACTGGAAGTAACAGAGGGGGGGGGGGGGGGGGGGGGGAAACCCCAAAAAGGCGAGAAACTGAAACACAGGTGAGAAAACCGTGTGAAGCACAGCAGCACCTGCAGCATGAATTAAAGTGAGAGGCCGACCGCATTCACCAGACAAATCCCTCCACAGGAAGAGGAGGCGCGGTGAGGGGGCGCGCTTTTACAGCGAGCCCGAGAGCTGAGCTAGCGCGCCTCGGAGAGTACTTTCAGGGTATGAACTCTAAAAGCAGGCATAATGTATTGCACAATTACTGGCAGAGGGTAAGTTGCGTAGCTTAGTTACTGAGCAGGCATGCTGGGCTTCAGTCCAGTAAATAGGGCGACAGAGCAACAATAACACGCACAGGCAGCACGCATTTCATTAAACCCGTCGTTAAAAAGCAGCGTCGGAGAACTGGAGCCGCCTGCCTGCTGTCCCGGCACGTTTGACGTTTTATTAAACACAGCCCATCTCTGTACAATATCGGGGTCATTACACAAGTTAATTATTTGCTAATTAGGAAATTATTCTATGATACATGCTGCTCCGTAATAAATGTCTGCCATGCAAACGACAAAAAAAGGTTCCCCCTCTAAATTTTCTCTAAAAGGATTTTACAAAAATCATGACTCTATAAAATGAAACGGCAATAAAAGTCAGTCGAAATTAAAAACACTGAATAAAAGTCGAAAAAGTCGGTTGTAAAAATATGTTAAGATACTGCAGCTGTATTTGTTCATCATAACTGAATTCTTTGTGCATTTATGTACTAGGAAATGCAGGTTTCCAAAATACTACTGGAATATATCAGAGACAAGGAAAAGAAGCTGAAGCATTGGTGGAAAGCAAGCTAGTTATAATGTCTTATAATGTGTCCTATTTTTGTACCGTTTGTCTGTTGGTTAATTATTTCTTGTGCAAATGTTTTATTTTGTTGGTATTATGTTTTGACTTCTTTTAATAATACGTGTACTGTGTTCTGTCCTGTGAATTGTAAAGTGAGGTTGTTTTTTTCTGCTTAATCATCTTAAGACAAAGGATGAAATTTAGCTAGTTTACCGATTCCTGCATATTTACACTGCTATGAATTGTGGTAATGTTGATTAATGTCCACTGTCCGAATCAAATAAATGAAATGAATGTTTTCAGAGTTTCGTGAGAACCTGAACCCTGAACACAAAACGACAACTACAAAGCATGTCAGCATCATCCTGGAACAAAACTTGCCTAGTCAAATTCCTGATCTAAACCCAGTTGAGAATCTGTGATCAGTGTTGATACCAATGTTTTCAGGTGCTGAGTTACCTTGTAACAGCGAAGAGTGAAAAATGTAATTCTCTAGATGTGAAAAAACTAGATGAGAAATTCATTAAAAGACTTCCAGGTGTGTCTACAGTATCTAAGTGTCATGAAGTGCGGGGTGTGGTGGTGAGGCAGAGGCAACAGACCCAGGTCGAGATGAATGATGGAAGTTTAATGATGAAAATAAGCCCAAATAAATTCCAAAAGTCCAAAAACCTGGCAGCACAGTTGAGCAGAAGGCTAGGGCTCAGCACTGGTAGCAACAGGCTACATGCATGGACAAGAACACATTGTCAAGGACCCGACAAAGACACACAGGTGACACTAAATACACAGGAGGTAATTAGGGAACGAGAAACACCTGGGAGTAATCGAGGGGAGAACAGGACAACACGGAGACACAGAAAACTCGAAATAAACACACAGAAAAACACGGAACATGACACTAAGGGCGTTTTCACACCTGACAGTCCGGTAGACTAAATTCCACTGGGAAGCAGTATTGTAACATTTGTATGTATTTGCCTTCCCTCTGCATTGTGTCAAACGATCCAAACTAATTGAAAAACCTGTTCCCCTCCTCGCCTATGGTGGCGCTGTACCAAAAACTATTGAAGGAAATTACACAAAAACCTCTGAAGAAGACGTGGGGCGTAACTTACGTCTTCGCAAAATGTCAATAAAAATGGTTTGTTAGCAGTTGTAGGATTTCTTTCATTTTCTCCTGCTAGAGCTAGTCTCACAAGTTTTTTTTTTTTTGGTTGTATTTACCCAGAATGCCTTGCGTTATAGTTTGCTTCATACTTTGGGAGCAGACTCTGGTCCGCTTGCATCCACATATGCAGTCGAATCGCACCAGAGTTCACTTTAATCACATGAAGACTTTGGGTTTTAGGCGGACCAGAGTTCGCTTTTTTGGTTTGCATCAGAGTTCAATCACAGCTCCCCAAACAAACCAGACTTTCTGGACAAATGGACTACAGTTTGATTAAACTGAACTGAACAGGGCTGATGTGAATGCACCTTAAGTATTGACTTAGAAGAGTTGAATATTTCACCTTCACCATTATGCACCAGTTTGTCTTGGCCTACCACATAAAGTCCATAAATGAGCTGAAATGTGGGGTTGTGATGTGACAAAAGCGGGTTTGAATACTTTTACAAGCTTTTATAATCCAAATAATCTGAAAAATCCCACACTGAGCACAGCATCCGGGCTCCGCCCACCCATCTTTCTTCTCAGGGAAATTAAATAACCACCTGACCGGGATTCTCATTAGTCTAAAGGGGCAGGTGCCCCATCGCCGGCATTTCATTTCCATCAGGCCCTCTACTTACAGAGACACATGTACAGCGTGAAGCGTGACTTGGTGCTTTGCTTTACTTGTCTGCCCAGGTGTTTAAAAGGGGAGAAAGAGCCGAAAAAACTGATGATGGGTGAAACTGTAACACAGGAGGAACCAGAGAGTCAAATCAGGAAAAAAACAAACCAAAAAAAAATCAGTTCTTCCGCTTCCTTCCTTTTTGCTCCCGCAGCTTCGTTTTCATCCATTCTCATCCCGAACATACATTACTCTTCTCCTCTCTGCCGCTATCTTCCTAACAACTCCTTATCTGCCGCGCGCTTCCTCGACACACCCTGTTCCCGTTTTCCCACGCTCAATCTTCCCTCTCCGCCTCCCCAGCTGTCCTCCTCCCAACGCCTGATAATTCCCGTTCGCCCTCTTTATCCAGAAGCTCCGTCTTCTTGCACGATGCACGCCCTTCTGATTGGATTACTATTATTCTCGCAAATGGATTTTTTTGTCCTGACTATGCAGCGTTTTGAATGAATATTTAAAGGGGAATTTCGAAAGTCATCATCCTCCAAGATGAGTTATTATGCAGGACGCAGCTGGAATTTAGAAAGCAGTCAAAGTGTGTTTTTCATATATATCTACTTTTTTAATTTGGCTCATCTTGGCTTGACTCTGTGCGCTCCTCCTTCCTCTCTTTGTCCCTCGCCTCCCTTTGTCCTACTTTTGAACCCAGTTATTCTCTCCATCTCTCTGTCCACCCGCCAGAACCTCACTCTCCCTGCCATTCGTCCTCTCGTCCTGCCGCCACCCGGCTTCCTTCTCCCCCAGTCCCACCATCCTGCCGCTCTACTCTTTCTCCCTCCTCAATCACTCTCCCCCGCTATGTTAATTCAAATTGCCTGGTTTGGGAAGAGAGTACAGTTCCAATAATGCCGAAAGCACTTAAGAGAACATAATCAATCTTGCTCTCTATCGCTCCGTTCCTCCACTTGTTCCTTTCTCTCCATTTTCACACCCCATCTTGTATTCCCTCCATAAGTGCAGCAGGAATCGTTCCCCCTCTCTCCTTCGGTTCTTGGTTGTAATCTCCCTTTTCTTACTCGCTCTCTGTCTGCCAGTTTCAACACCTTTCCCATCATTTCGGAGTTTTGTTCGTCTTGAAGGGGAATTAAGGAGTTGAGGTGGTTCCAACATGTAGAGAAACGTGGGATTCACGCAGTAAAACTGCAATAACGGAGACGTAGCAGCATGTAAACAGAAGTAGGAAAGCTGGTAACAGTGTCAAAAACAATACTAATAAACAAAGTGTGTATTATTTTTCAGTGTGGGGTCCAAGTTTGATGGGGCTTAAGCAGAACCCAATGAGTTGGGTTACATTTTTTGATAAAAATGTACTTTTAGGAATATTTTACTATGGACTATAGGTTGTATTTCTACCCGAGTCATTTTACTATGAAGTATTGCTACTCTTACAGGAATAAAATTTCTGTATAATCACTGTGAGTAACTTCACTGAGTGATGAACAAGCTTGTTTTAACCAAACAAGACAGAGACACACCTGTTCTTTTATATTGATAGACACTGACATTGAAAAGTTTTTCTTCTGCCTGATTTTATTAGTTTGTAATCGTCTTCTATGAATTATTTTCATTTTGTCCTTAAAATACCCAAATTTCCACATAACTTTATATTTGGCCAGTCAGATTATGTCATTTTTAAATATAAAACGATTGTTTTGTTCGTACTTCACTAGCCTTCTTACCAAATATTTTTGGTAATTTCTTGGACGGTGACTTTTTACTTTTACTTGAATAAAAATATGTTGAAGTACTGCTACTCTCACTTGAGTTAAATTTTTCGGTGCTCTCTACCTACTGCTACTAAAACACTACCGATATTTCATCTGTATCGTCGTTAGCTACATATATATAAACAAAATGTTTCACTTATGAAAAGAAAATCACAGTTTTGTTCAATTTCGAGTCTCAAGAAAACGTCTTTAAGTTTAATTGGTTGTTCTTGTTTTCTGTACATATCTATTAGTGTATTTGCTAAGTTAATACAAAACTGAAATAAAATAAAATAGAAAACGATTGTGAATCTTAACTGGGGAAACAAAATGAGGAGAATCTCAACAAACAGATTGATACGTATTAAGTGTGAGTATTCAAGAGCCCTTGGTTGCCCCATGCTGGTGTAAATGTCCTAAGCCGTGGCTTAGTTTGTGTCTGCCTCGTTCTGGCTCTGAATACCTTTTCTGTTTGATATTAGAAGCAAGTTACAGCTGGGTGGAAAAGAGGGTGAGTTTAAAAAGGAGATTTAACTAGAAAACAAGCGATCCAACAGCGATGACTTCTGAAAACGAGGTGAGGTGTTCAGTGTGGGTTACAAAACAGTGAGTGGGAGGTGTTAATTTCACTTCCAGGAAACACATTAACTTCAGAACAATGATTGCTGATAGCATGTTTTCACAATAATTGGTCCGAGAGACGAAAGCAGAAGTCATAATTGGGCAGAAACCTGCATAATGGCTCCGGAGGATGTTTGTTTTATAATTAGGTTGGCTATTAGGGTCACGGGTCATTTAGTGGGGGCAGAGACTGAAAAGTATCGATATTTCTGAAACATTTTCTCTTTCAGAAGATGCTTGGGGATCCTGATGAGTTTTGTTATGAAAGGTTAAATATAAAATGAAGAGCTGGACGCCGACTAGAGGTCGCCAAGCCCACAGATAGTCAAACAGGTAAAGGTCACAATAGCTGTGTTTCCATTGATCATAGAACTACACAAGAAAATAAATTCTGTTAATGGAAACATGCCAATTTTGAAACAAAAACAAAAACATTTCTTTACTAAAACACCAATTTCAATCATCCGCATTGAAATTGGCATATTTCACAAAACTGAAACAGAAACACTTTTTCACATCACACCAGTCGTGATCAACAACCGGATGTTACTACTGGTGGAAATGACGAAGAAGACGACAGGAAGTGGTGGGAGGATTATGGCATGGAATGTTTTTTAAAGACTTTATCGCGTGAACAAACTTATTCATGTGATTCTAATTGAGTATATAATGGAAATGCCACAATTGCGAAATTGTGTTTTGTCAAAATCAGCAAAATATCAACAAAGTACAGCTAATATTGAAAGGCATGGCTGGTCCCAGGGATATGAGAACTAAGCCACTGCTTGGGCCCCCAGACCATGAGGGCCCGTAATAATTGCTTAGGCTTAAATACATCTCTATTTGTTGTTGTTTACAGTGAATAAGAACATTAAGTTTGAAGAATCAATATGGTAAATATCTTAACATTGTAAATAATTTAGAATTTGCTACATTTACTTTGCAGAAGTTGCCATGGAGATTAGACGATTTCCCAATCATGCATGAAAGAATGAACACTCCCGGTACGTTTTTCATGAGTGAGTAACATTATGACAATGTCGAGCTCAAACAAGCCAATTGTGAACGTGAGCATAGTTTTCGACACTCGTCTGTCTTTCTCGGTCCTCTCATAGAAATGCCGCTCCATTTGCCATTGCTGACTCTTTCATTTATATGCATCTGCCTGAACCATCACCAACTTTTCCTTCACGCCTAAAAAAAAAGGCTACGTTTTTTACCTCGAAAAAAATATTCCATTCTTACTCATCATCTTTTTCCCTTGTCAGCCCGTCCCCTCGCTCTTTGATGTACGCGCACACCTGTCTTCAAGTGTCAGCTGCTCTCCCCCCCCCCCGTCAGGATTACGGGGAGCCAGGTGAAGACGAGAAGTGGAGATGAAGAGACAGGAAGATGGGGGAAAAAAAGGAGAGCTGGATGAGGAACAGGAACAGGGTGGGAAAGGGCTGAGAGAGAAAGAGAAGGAGAGAGCGGGAGCGAAATACTTCTAATTCACAGAGACAGCCAGCGTTTCCACAGCAACATGGTTGCCATCGTTACAGACCTGCTAAGGATGCCATTAGTCAGGAACTAAAAGAGAACGCCACTCAACGCTTGTATGGGGAACACAATATTACACACAACTGTCTCCTACATGCGTTTCTACATCCTACTACTCCAACACACACATACACACACACACGAAGCCACCCACGCAGCATTCTGCCACCCCCCTCCTAAACCCATTTCACCTCGCAACTCAGTACTGCTGCTGCCACTTCCCCACTGCCCACACAGGAACTCAAACAAATGCAGACATATACTACTCTACCTCTCACCTGCAATCAGTCCTGCTGGGGCTTCTGGGTAATAAAAGCATCCAATCATTCCGTCTTTTTAAGCCGCGCAAGTCTCGGCTCATCAAGACTTTTCAGAGGTCTTTGTGGGGAGAGGGGGGAAGACGGACTCAGCGTGCTGCACTTCACTGGAAACAACCCAAAAGCTTGTCTGACACCTCATCTGGTTCTCCAACTGTAAAAAACACAAACCCAGGGCGCGCCTCTTTGCCCCAAGAAGGTCAACGCAGCAGAACCCGACCTTGGAGACTGCAGAGAGATGTAGTTTCCTGTTGGTATTCTGGAGAGACGTCGATAGTTTGTCACATTTAGCATCCCCATTCGGCGACGAGCCTTGATGAGTCAAGATAGACTGGCAAAGAGATGGAGGGCATTAAAGAGGTTTTTTTTAAAACTAGAGGAAATATTTGGCTTCAATTTCAAAACAGCAATTCTGATATATTTGACTTCACAATGCGACTTTTGAAGAGGTTTACTAAGAAACTGGTAATCTGCTGTACTTGCGAAAGTGTTCAAACATCTTAAAAATTTTAACACTTCACTTCATCACAAATGAAACTACGGTGTATTTTGTATTTTAATGGAAAGTGGAAAGAAAATTACTCAAGTCAAAATCTCAGAAGTCAGTACTTCTAGATTCATAAATGTTTTCCTATTCTTCATTACAATTCAAAGCTTTTTGCTTTCTCTTGCCAAGACCTCACCTATCCCGTGGCTTTTATTCAAAAGTGACCTTTGACCTAAAATTCTACAGATCCATTACACGTTATTGTTTACATCCAGAAATCTTGCAGTTCTCACAACACTGGAGGGCAAAAAAACAATTCCTTCACTTGCTGCAGTAAAACAATCCCATTCGTTAAATAAAACCTGAAGATGTAGGTGTTATTAATTTTTTGCAGTGCGCCACAACAAAGGGAAAAATAACACAGAAAACCCATTGAACAACAATTCAAAAATCACTCAGTCTTATTTATTCCTGGCTCTTTGTGTTGACTACGCTACACACAGACCCGTTGCCATAGCAACCGACTGACAACAACTCCACTAGTGTGTTATGATTCAACACCAAAAAAACAAACAAGCAAACATTTCCCACAAAAAAAAAACAAAAAAACCCAGAATATTCAGTCCGTTACAGTTTTATGTTTTCATATGTTTGTTTTGTAATTATTAATAGCTGATCGTCTGAACACAGCGGCGGTAGATTAGCTCATTTAAACACCGGCCACTGGTGAGCTGGCAGAGTTGGTGTGAGGACCATCTTCTTTTTTTTTTTCTTTTTTTTTTACCTGAAGGAAAACACTTAATTCAGCAGCACATCTACATGTTAAGGTTGGCAAAGTCAAGCTAGCATTCCCTCGCCATTTTTTTAAAATTAAAACTTCCTTCTGACCTGTAAAATGTGATACCCTTGGACCTTGTTATCTAGGTGTCATGATGACATTTACCAGAAAAGCGCTGCGTCCCCCTTTTTCTTTCGCAAATCACGCATACATTTATGATTTAGCTCAGTAAGTTGACAACTTGACAGCTAAAACCAACGGTAGTCATAGTCGGCGGTTCTAATGTTATAAAAGCTGTAAAACGTCCGACAGCGTGAGCACATTTCCCTGTAAAGCACTTTCTCCAAGTCCGGACACAAGACAGCATGTGGACATCACTGTAGGCAGCGGACACGTTGGTCGCTCGCCGCTTCGCTCTGGGCAACCCGAGACAGCAACCCAGTTTCCACGGCAGGGTCGTAGAGCCAAACTGAGCTTGTTCATAATCCATCGAGCGTAACAGAAATTTCATCTCCACATAAAGCATGTTTTTTGGTCCTTGTGGCCTAAAGAGTTCAAACAAACAAATGTTTAAAGCAGATTCATTCCTAAATGAAATTCTCCACAAAAAAAGAAACAACCTTGGAAAGTGTTTTTATAGTAATAGCACAGAAAATGAAACATGTCAAGGGTTACAGTCATTTATTAGAGTATTCCAAAATGAATGCCCTGCCCTGTAAATCTTGCTCTGCTATTTCATTTACATTTAATCACGCATCCTCCAAGCCAATGGTGGAAAAAAACCCCCCAAAAAAACAAAAGTGGCTGAGGACTCAGACGCTACATCCTGAATTATACGTGAAAATCTACTTCAGCTGAGTGAGGACTTAACAGGCTATAGGCTCGTCTGAACTGGACTTAATCTAATCACTTGTGTGATATTAAAGATTATGATGCTGATACCGGTCCTGGAAGTGGAACATGCTCAACCTCTGGGGTTATTCTGAGAAGAGGAAATACAGAACGGTTCGGTAACATAAGGAAGTGATGCATTTTCAACAGAAATGATTGAAAAAAAATTAACTTGTCTAATTGATATACTGATTTTTACAACAACAAAAAAAATTTGCTACTTATAGATCCCATGTGGGAAAAGTAATCAGCATTGTCGTTAAATCATGAATTGACTGTAGTTAACCACACTCATTTGGATTGTGAAGATAAATTTCAATAGCTACATACACACACCTGATTACCGTCTGTCCTGTAGAACAAAATTAAACACATTTATACAAAAGTGTTGTTTGCACAATCTTTAACTCATACTGTATATGTGTCTTTAGTAGAATCTGTACATACTTTTCTCGTCTCTCTATTGTATTCAGCACTACTGTACAATCTCTATTCTTTTCCTACTGTTAATGTTCATTTTTGAGAACCTGTTCTAAGGCAAAACCATTGTTGACCATAAAGACTCGTTTGCCAAAACATCTGGATGATTCCCAAGACTATTGGAGAAATACTCTGTAGAGGGAAAAGACAAAAGCAGAAGTTTATGGAAGCTGTGAGTCCTGCTACATCTGGTGTAAAACCAACACAGTAACTCAGAAAAACAGGATGTTATACCATCACTTCAACATGGTGGTGTGACGGTCTGGGGTTTGGGAACCTCGATAATTTGTGACATATAGAACGATACATTCTGCTCTCTGCCAGAAAACCTGGAAGGAAAGAGTCCGGCAATCGGTTCATAACTTTATTAACAAGTGTTCTTGGATAATGATTCTAAAAAAAATCTGTTTTTTGAAGTGGCCTAGTCAATGCCTTGACTTAAATCGGATAAAGATATTGTGGCTTGATCCAAATGCTCAAAAACTATCCAATGCGACTTAATTCAAAAATAATTTTTAAACGAAGAAAACCTTCTTCACTCATCGCGAGACATCACAGCAACATCAACAATGGCTCAACTAGTTATTAGGTTTAGAAACTTTCACATACGGTCAGGTTTACTTTGCTAGATTCTTTTTTCCCTACGTAAAAATTGTTGTTTGAAATCAGATTTTTGTATTATTGACTGACAAAAAAACTTGTTTTATGATTTGAAACAAATGTCACAACACATCTCTAAAGCAGAAAATGTTTTCTGTATTTCATTTATCCAAAAAAATACAAATAAATCTTTATTACGGTTCCGATATTGATTAACAACCGTGTGGACTCAGGGATCTAACTTTGCATTGTGAAACAAAGAGGATCCATTTGGGAAACACGGCAAATCGAGCGTTATGCTTGCACGGGAAAAATAAATTATTTTTAAAGGTTCTTCGCAATGTCTTCTGTTTCCACAGAAAAGTGCTTGCTGTGGATTAACATAGAGAATTAACTGCAGACTTTCTAAAAATAAGCAGGACGCTTTTTTGTCTTTTTTTTGTAGGGACAATATGCTACGTTTCTCACAGATGGCTGACCTGCAGCTGTCACAAACATGCTTTATTGTTCAAAAAGGCTTAAAATCTCCACAAGCTCACTTCTTCACTATTCCCCCCCCCCCCCAAAAAAAGGTAAAATATTCATGTCAAAGTGAACTCTGTGCATCTGCGGCTCGTATCTCGGAGTCATTTTGTCATTTCGTTCCATGAAATCCAAGTAATGCACAAAATGTAATGTGAAGAAACGCTGTAGTTCTGGCACACAGGACGGCATAGAAGGCGACACGCTTGTTCCCCTGTGTGCATATCTCTATCTGAAACGCATGTTTCACATAGTAACTACCTCCAGCGTCAGCAAAACCACTTATGTCAGCAGCACTGCTTATGGAAGCACATACGATGCAGCAGGCAGCAAGATGGTGTGCAGCCAAGAGCATTCTGACAATGAAAGCTCATTTTGATGAGGGAGTGGAAACACAGGCCACTTCTGACGCTTTTTCCATTTCTGTCCGTCGCTGCCGAGCCAAACAATGAAAACAACGCCAATCTACAAAATGTTGAGATCATTGAGTTTATGCTCGAGTGTAAAAGAGTGCCTTGCTAAAGCTTTAATGTTACTCGGCACAGTGAGCGTTTGCCACGAACCGTGTAGAGGCGTTCACGACACGAGACCAAAAGGAAAGTCACAAAAATTTCACAGTGAATACTTATAAGAAAATGTATGCTAGTTTTGCAGTCAAAGAAGGTAGCATGCTCCAGACTCTAACTGTCCTGCATAGTACGTTTACTCCTCTATTCATAAATAACACTGACATATTTATCCAATATTTATGGTATTCCCACAGAGAAGGATCATATTTGACTCTGCATGCGTAATTCCTGAAAACAATGTCAAAGATTTACTGCTGACTTATCCTATAGGAGCGATTACTTCCCTCAGTTACGTAACAGCCAGCGGCTTTATGGCTGCTGTTCTGCTCCGCGTGCTGAAAAACATATTTCACAACGTGGTCACATGTCATCTTTATAATGGCTTTTATACAAAGTGCTTTCATAAAACGGGGATGAAATCTTTCCACGCTCTTCACCGAAACCTACGGGTGCACACGGAAATGTGGATTTACGCCCCTTTCAGCCACAAAGGAGCGATAGATTTGTTCTCGTCAAAATCCACCGGGGCACTTTATTTTTAACCTTTTCTTTTTTCTTTTTTTTTTTACCCCCATGCATCATACTAACCTTTCTAGATGTCTCCATTACAACATGGTGTCATACATAATATAAACTCAGCATCTCATTTCAGGTCTCTAAACTAGTGCTGCTTTCTCATCGCATGGGGGGGTCAGGTGCCAAAAGGATCCAAATTTAGCTGTGGCTTTTGGAAGCTGCTGTATGTCATATAGTTCACTTACCGATATAAAAGTGCAGAATGCAGTATAGCATGATGCCCGCTTCCCTTCAGCAGCCAATTACTCCTAATGGCAAGCAAGGTAATAATACAGCACTGGCTTCATGCTCCATATCCACGCCTGTCTACCAAAATAACCATAAATCAAAAACGGTATGGAGGGGAGGGGGTGCGACGGTGTGAGCTGTGACCCCAAAATGCCACAAACCCAAACGTAACGCTTATTGATGTCGATTAATAAGGCACAGGATTGCACGGGCGCAGATGATGTCCTGGTACAAAGAGTTCTGTTTATTAGCCTGTTGCATTGTGTGAAAAGCCCGCCCCACCAATGCCTCCTGCCAATAAAAGTCTAATGAGCCAGTTTGACTTTGCTCATGCAAATTAGCCTTTAGAGGAGAAAAAAAACCTGGAAGATAGAGAAGAGCCTGACAGAAGCCTGATATGGCCGAAACAACGGTCAGTGATTGTGATGATGATCTCTAATTATGAGGACGATAAAGGGAGTTAACAAAAAATAAATAGGCTAAATAACTTCCATGATTATGTAAAACTCATTAAAAAATGTATTCAATTTTATCATTACGTGATTAAGAGCCTATTTTAGGTCATTTATACTTTCTATCCTTCATTTGAGTTACTAAAACCTTTGGACATGTTATAGTCTGTCTCCAATGACAAAAATATGACTGCTGTGATTTTTTTGTGTGTGTATGTCCATAAAGTACTAATTGTTTTTGTAACATTTTTCAAAATGTCTTTAATACAGACTCTTTAGGTTAAAGTGTTTGCTTAGTTCAGAGGTTTGCAACCTTTCTAACACTAACTAAAATTCATCCATAGAGCCACAAAACTTACTAGGCACAGTGAAAAAGAATGACTTGTCAAGCTTCTGAAATGTCCATATAATATATATATATATATATATATATATATATATATATATATATATATATATATTTATTATTATTTAATTATGTTGTTTTTTTTCCCATTTTTATAAATAAAAAAAAGCTAAATAGATTTAATTTTTATCTCTAGGTTGTAGAAAACAGAAACAATTCAGGCTTGGGGTTATTACATATTTAAGTAAAATTAATAAAAGATGGCTCCAGGTAAAATATATATAGCACACAATCTCCTACATTATGCAGACTCTCTATCTGCATTGTTGAAGATTCACTGTTTGGACCAGCTCCAACTGATGGCAGCCTGACCTATTTTCTGATCAGGTCAGCTGATACATATTTGACCAGTTAGGAGAACTGTATGTTGAGCATTTAACCTTCATTTGACAATGTTATAAAATACAAAATGAATGATGACAAACTGACAGGAAGGAAACGAGACCTGAAGAAAACTTCCTAAATCCTTTATCCAAATACACACATATTGTCCAAAACGGGGATGAATCTACAGTGCTGCACTCCGGAATCTACACTTCCAAAATGTAAAAAAGAAAAACAAAATGTAACAAATACAGAGATTCTGTGTATATAAAGATGTTACCATATTCATGTAAAGCCAATAACTCTGTTGTAGGTGGGATTATTACATAACAATTGTTGGCGTTCTTCTTCAGAGCACCACTACCAAGTCTTCAAAGTCATATTTGTATTTTCTCAAGTTTCTTTAATATCCACAAACTTTCTGGGTCAAAAATCACTTTGCCATCCAGTTTAAATCATTTGGCCACAGACAAGGTGAAAGAACATTCTTTGCAATTCTCTCTTGTGTCAGATTGATTTATAACAACTGATAAATATGGATACGATGGTGCAGAATATAAGAAAAAACTAATAAAAAGACATCTGAAACAAAATCTTGAGTGCATTATTGTTTACTTCCTGCTGCAGAGCACATCATGTGCCCTGTATGTCTGGGTTGGCACTTCACAGGGTCATACGAGTGATTATGCTTGTTATTTTTACATGTGAAAAGGAGAGATTCATATGCGGGGAATGAAATAAGCGTTTCTTTATTTTCAGTTTTGTAAAAACCGATTTAACGAAAACATTTTATCCCACAAAACTGCCACGAATCGGGTAATAAAACCGGCCGATCATGTGTGATGTGACAATAAGCATATTGAGCCTGAGGAGTCCAGGATGGAGTCAAGGTTCTCCATCCTGGACTCAGAATAAGACGCCATACATCCCGGAGGTAGCTTTCTTCCTTTCACAATACTGTGCCGTGTGTGACTCATATGTCTGTGTCTGCGCTGCTGGAGGCCGGGCAGGCCGCCCCGTTGACCAAACCGCAGACGGAGACGGGAGTGAAGGCCTAAGAAGCGACGGCGCTCGCTGTAATTTGAGAACAAACGAGGGGAGAGGCGGGCATTTACATTCATCACAAAAGCCTCGACTCGCAGGACGCGAGTAAGAAAGGAGAGCGGAGCAGCTGAGATAAAACAATATATATATATATATATATATACAGCGGGAGAGACGCAACCAGACAGAATGGGGTTGAGCAAAGAGATCTTTGCTCCGCTTCGTGTTTTTTCTTTTTTTTTTCTTGAACCTTAAGGAGTGCTTGCTTTGTTAAGAACCTAAAAGCACAAGGTGCTACGATTAAAAAAATAAGTGAGCAAACATGAGAGCTGTTTTATTTGCAATTACACCAGGAATAAACTCACAATGCAGTTTCCAGGTTGAGCTTTTTCTGTTTTGTTTTTTAAAGCGCGCGGCTCTAGAAGAATAGAAACCTCTGGGAATGTTCCTCCTGTGGCTTCATTATGTTTATGTTAGAATGCACCAAAAAAAAGTAAAAACTGAGGCCTTGCATTTATAAAGTAATTCTATTCTAAAAACATAAAATAAAATAAATAATTTCCCTGCTGGGATGAATAAAGTAATTCTATTCTATTCTATTAAGATATATTACCCTACCTATAGGTGCTTAGATTAGAATGAGGACTATGAAAGAAAAAGACAGCGCCCTCACAAAAGTATTAATATTTCTTGAACTTTGTTACTTTCCAAGCATTTTAATGGGATTTCGGGACGTAGACCAAACAAAGTGGACCACAACAGGGAAGTGGAAGGAAAATAATGCCTGGTTGAACATTCATTTTAAAATGTTGCCTCAGAAATCAAGAGGGATTTAGGTCTGGACGTTGGTGGGAGATGAATACCTTTTGATCTAAACCGTAACATGGCAGATCGGATTGTGTTTACGGAAGAGGAATAGAGCCATTGAAAAAAAAAATCATTACATAAAAAAAAAAAAACATTTCTCAAACTTTAAAGTCTGAATTATGAGGGGAAAAAAGCCCTAATTTCTACATTAAAGTCTAAATTAGTAGGAAAAAAGACAGAATTAATCAAGTTCCATATTATGTTTGTCCTCTAATTTTTTTTCTTTTTCAGGATTGACTTGTATTTAGCTCCATACACCTAACAACTGTGTGGATTGTTAGATGTATGAACAACTTCCACCTCTGGACAACTTCCCAGCATGATGCTGCCACCACCATGGTTGGGGATTTTGTGTTATATTCTCCCACCTGACCTGTGCATCTCTGCAGCTGCTCTGAATAATTCTCTCCTCATCAGTTCAGGCCGACATATAGGTACGATTTTCAGCGTGCCATGAACATATCCTGCAAACATCTTTAGATGGTTTTAGCCTGCAGGCTGCTACGGCAACCTGCAGATCCATGCGTGTCGGCTGCCTCTCCGAGTCTCTCTGCCAGCAGCTCTGATGTGGCCAGCTTGACTGAACACCGGTGAATAATTAAGTGAGCACATCACCGTCTTGCGGTTTCCTTCGTCTACATCTCATCCTCTTCCATCTGCCATTCTGTCTTCTGTACATGCCCCTCCACTTGTCCTTTCTCCTTCTCTTTTTTTAATATGTTCTCTCTCTTTCTGGCTGATCTCCTGTTTTTTTTCTCTCTCTCTCTTTTGTGGACAGCCTTAAGAGATAATTTCACAACACAGAAAGTCAAGACAGAGAATGGACACTGTTAAAACAAATGCAAGGGCAGCAATTAGAAACCATTACGTTACTACACATCAAGGCTGAGAGGTTTGAGAGGTAACAAGTGTAAATCTTGGTTAGTGATGCAATGTAGGCTACATAGAAAAAAAACCGAAACAAAACAAGAACCGAAAGAGTCGAGGCAAATGATCGAAATTAAAGTAAAAATGACTTGGACACAAACAAAAAAAAAAAATCCTGCAACTTTTCATGAGCACAATAGTTCCCGCCTCTATTTTATGGGTAGGTGAAGGCAATGCTGCACCATTTATTTTATTCTGGAAGAAAAAGCTTCTTAATATGCTGATGACATTCTTTTTCAGAAAAGTGCTTAAGTACACTTTTCGGAAAATTCTCCCTTTTGCCTCGTCGGTCCATAGAATATTTTCAGAAAAGTCTTTCGAATTGTGTCCAAAGTGAAAGATGTCAGACAATGCATCAAAAATGTAAGAAATTAAAATTAAAAAGAAAAAACGCCGGACGTTAAGATGCTTCTGTCATCACCTTTGATCGCCGCTCTGAGCCACACGTTCCCACAGCGAGGACGCGGTGAAATCTCGCTCGGTTGTTTCCTCACAGGAACGCAGTGGGTGTTGCTGGGCCAGAATCTGTGGCAGCCTGTTAGCCGCGGTGTCAGTGTCCGTTAGCGGGAACGAGAGCGGCAGAGGTTTGAAAGTGGACAGACGGGACGTGTTGTGGTGACTAAAGGGGGGCGGATGGGGTGGTAAAGGTTAGAGAGGAGGATGTGAGGGGAAGCGTCACAAAGCTTCGGTAATTAACTAGCCTTAATTATTAACGTCTTTCTTCTACTGTCCGATATGGAAACGCACCGACTCTCGATTATGCAAATATGGAGCCCCATTGCCTTTGCACTAAATCAGGGAGGAGACAGGCAAAGATGAGGTAAATATGGGTAAAGGTGGGTGCAAGGTGAAAGGGGGGAAAAGGAAAATGGCTGGAGGTCAGACAAGGAAATTTTGTGCAAATATGAAGGTCATGATCAATGTAAATAGTAAAGGAGAAAGCAAGGGAGAGAAAATGTGGCTGATATTACAGCAACAACACAGATTTGTGGAGTGCTGGAGAATGATTTCCAGGTTTATGAGTTACTACACCAAACAAATTCCCAAAATTCAGCTGGCATTTCCATATAACTGAGCGGAAATAATGTCCATCACTGTAAACAAATCTGCAGCCACAGGACAAGAAACAAAGGTTTGAGAAAAATGTCTGTGTTTCACTTAGTATATTAAGTTTGATATACAGTACATTTTTAATTATATTCTAATTTACTGAATATGACCGAATATTATTTTGCAGGGGTGAAAAATGACTTCATAAATATTACAGAAATATTATATTACCCAAATTCTCACTCATTATGGAGTCTTTAAGGCTCTTAAATTTTTTTTAAATCTTCACCGAAACAATAACCAAAGCACTCGAAAAGCTACTCAAAATCTTCCATTACTGCACTTAGTTTTGTGACAGGAACACGAGTTCTCGACAGGCCTGGACTAAGGTGAGCGGGGTGAGCGAGCGAGTGAGTCACCACTCTTTCACGTCTGAAGCCTTCCCTAGTTGAAAAGTGGTGGAGAACAGGGAGAGACGAGACACGGCGTTGCCCAGCGTAAAGAGAAAGGCCTTAAATGATGACGCCGTCTCCTCCAACACTGTTTTTAAGAATTGCTTTTGATGGGTGGGCAGCTGATTGTAGTTTGATCTCAAACAGGAACAGGTCCATCTGCGGCGGCTCGTTGTTAGTCACAGCGTAGCAGCCCGGACTGGCGTGCGTCTTCTGATCAGACTAAAGCGATGTCTGATCAGCGACCAAGTACATATATCCAGCAAACTGTTGCAATCTATCTGCCAGTAGTTCTTCATCACACTGCTGCAGTGGGCTTTGTCGACCTTTGACCTGCTGATCAGGTTGGGTGATGCCTTGTACCTCTGGGAAGTGTCTGGAACTTGATGCAGTGGATAATAACGGCTTCCGGTTCAACATGTTTCTGTGGGATTTTAATAAACCTGGAGATGATTGGTCACATCTCCAGATTCTGCTTATTAATACGTCTGTGAGTAATTTTGTCGCTCTAGTATTTTCAGCATGAGCTTGACATGTCTGCATTGATGAGTTAAATAATATAACTGTTATAGAAATAAGGTACATGTTAGAAATATACGTACATTCATTGAGGGAATTTTGATAGAGTGATCAAACAACCAACGACACTGATTAATTTTTTTTTGAATTATTTGGTTGCACAAATTTGATTCTATTGTGAATTTTCCATATCAACATAAGATAAAAAAAAATAAGTAAATAAACTTAGAGGGTTTACATTAAGTTTTTAAAGAACACTGTGCCCAACTAGCTAGCCTGGATAAACGTGGGTATCCCAACAGGAACGTGAAAATGCAGAGTGTTCTCTCACCTGTAGTTGCTTTGTTTTATTCTGAATCAGTTTGTTAACTGGTAAAATAAATAAAATAAAAGACATTTTTACTAGCCTGGTCTCACCAACCTTTACAAAAACTATCTAGAGTGCCACTGACAAAAAGAAAAAAAAAAGATTGAAAATATTCCATTATAATAAGTTCACAATTATACCAGAAATTGATTGGCTACTACAGAAACTGCCTTTCAAAGCATCAGTGGAGACTTAAATATGTGTTTGAGCTTGAATGTGTAATTTTGACCCTGTGTGGATTTGAGAAAATACGCACGTTAAATAAAATTAAATAAAATGCATCACTGAAAAGAGCTTTACATTCTTCTCATGATAAATGTATGTTAATTTTTGACCAGCCCTGTACACACCACTTAAAAAATGATGAAATTCTACGAACATTTCAGCTTTATATTGTTAGAATATGTGCAATCTACACATCCCAATTTTTCTATTTCATCTTCTATTTCGTGAAGATGAAATGGAGGAGGTGAGAGGAAGGCAGCTCAGGGAGGCTGAGGTGTGGATGAGAAAGTTATGGAGGGAGCTAAATGGCCTGGGTAAATTGAGACCAACAGGGTTGGAAAATAGGACACATAAATTTAGGACTCGCGATATTTTTCCCCACGTCTTCCCGTCTCGCTCCCTCTCTCTGTAGAATAGTGGAACACACACAGTGGGCCGTAACACGAACTAAACCAGGACAATGAGAAAGTAGGAAGAGACACAAAATATGAGGAATTTAGCGTGTGAGCCTGAATGGTTGGTGGGTCAGGTGTGACCATAAAGTCAGCACGACCATAAAAAAAAAACATTTTCTACCATTTTTTTATCTCTTGTGCGAAATAAAATGTTTGACTTTTACTATTTTGTCATAAATCTGTTAAACTACGGTTTAATTATGGCTCGTGCAGTTAAGGACAACATTCATATTTTCTTCTAAGGTTTTGATTTAATTTACGTTAACTCTTAATCCTGCGGCACTGTTGTGTCTCTGCTATGTGTCTCAAAGGTGTGAAGCTATCACCTTCACACCTTTCGATGCATCTGACACTACTTTTCTGATTCATTTAGTTATAATTTATTTGATCCATAGACTTTCTTCTCGTTGAAAGGGAGTCATTCCTTTCCACAGTCACCACATGCTTGCTTAGGCAGAGGGATTGTTGCAAACGCAGTAATTCAGTGAAATCTACTGAGACAAACAACTTTATTAGTTGGTAACATAAACTAAATTTGCTTTTACTGTGTTACAGCTAGAATCAAAGTAGATTAATGTCATTAAATTTAAATCTGAATGATTAGGTTGTACCGAATTGCTCTGATTATACATATAATTTTTGAAAACCTCTATTTTTAAATCTCATTAAATAACATATTTTCTCTTTGGCTTTTAACCCAGAGAGAGTTAGCATTTAATGTTGAGTTATATTTCTTATAGTTGTCGTATTTTTTTATTGTTTTCCTTTGGTTTTATATTTTTGTTCAACACTCTCAATCAGCTGCTGTGTTGTATTTGATGGGATTTGGAAATAAATGATGGCATAGTAAACGAATAAAGATTTGTTATGAGAAGTCATTTTTTTGTGCAACTGTTCGTTCAACTTTAAAAAAAGCTTCCCCTCCAGGATTTCCCTAGAATGCAGTTAAATTTGCTTCCCGTTTTGTTTTCTAATGACAGTTCCTCTGCGCTTTCAATTCGTCCTTCATTATTTTTGCGTGTTCACTCTGTCAGTTACCCCTACCAATCTATAGTCAACTACCTTTTTTGTCAGATCAATATATGTGCGTTTAGCTCAGGTACCTTTCCTGTTTGCTTCATGGATCGCCTGCTCTTTTTTTAGAAGTTTTAACCTACCTGTGTTTTGGTCCGTACTCCCCGGTGACACTCTGTGTCCCAATAAAAGGAAGAAGGTGCAATCTCCACATATGTGCAAAAGTTTCACACAAAGAAATTTCCAGGTCACTGCTCGTGAAACTCAAAACGGCAATGCTCTCAAATGATGAAAGAGATGCGCCTGTGAATCTGGGGTGAGGAGATGCAGGAACGGTGTTTTACTGGGCATAGATCGAATGAAGGGGACAATTAAAAAGGGAAAAAATAAAAAGAAGCAGGAAAATAAAAACTGGCACACCAAGAGGCACGAGGCAAAGGAACACTCACTTTTAATTGTCTTATCGTTTACAAATGCTCCTAATTGTGACTGTTTTAGCAAGGACATGGCGCTGCCAAGCTGAGCAGTACAGGACCTCAGTGATTACTACAATAATAGGCTCCATTGTACAACGTTAATTGCCGATATAAATGCAGAGAGATTTTGTTGAACCTCAGAAGGACTGAGGCAGTGAGGCAGTGCACTCCAAAGAGGATGCAGTGTTGACGGGAGTCGTCGGTTTTTTTGGGGGTGGGGGGTGAATAAAAACGAGGGACGGCTTTCTCCAACGATCCGGTAAATACTGTAAGCAAGGGGGTACGAAAACAGTACGGGTGGTAACTACTTCGCTGAGTTCACCCATGAGCTGTGATTAAACGCTTCACACGCGCGGAGACACAACAATTACCCCCGGACGCAGTTCAACGCCGGTTCTGCACTATGATCGGACCTGGTTCCTCTGAAGAAACGTCACGAGGACAGACGCGGGGACACAGCTGTTCTCAGACTAAATTGCTGCCTTTCCTCTCTGTTGTTGCGCAACACCCCCCCCCCTCCTTTCTGTCTCTACTTTCTCACTCTCGTACTTCCTCTTCTGAGAGGGGAGATGTGCTACCAGCTCTCCGTCTAACGGGTACGTTGAGTTTCCTAAATCTGCTGGGATTTACCCTGTCCAGAACTGAAGTAAACTCTGTTTAAGCTGGTTTCGAGAAACGATTCGCCTGGTTATCTGACGGCCTACATCCAGGTGTCCCACCCTTCTTCCCCCTGTGAATTAGCCAGACTGAGCAGCCTACAGCCAACTAGTTTCACAGAGCACACCTGTTAACGGTCGCTCGTTCTCTATTTTGCAACTTGCATTTGTTATTGAACCAGGTAGGTTTTAGTGACTCGGGCGAGTCCCAAGGATGAGGTTTTAAATTTGGGCTACCAGCAACCTAAAAACATTTTCCACCTCTTCCTCTCCAGAATCAAACATCACAGCTATTTTACAACCATCAAAGAACTTTAAGGTGACTCATTAACTGAATGTCCACAACATCTTTAGATTTTCTTTATGCTAAATATTTTATTAGTAAGGCATTTTTGCAAGGGTCAGTACAGCTTAATTCAGTAGCAGAAATAATCAAATAAGTAAAATCAATCATCTAGTCTATCTTTCCCTACTGCTGATACTGAGAACTAAAAAAGGGAACCTTAGAGAGAGACGGACGGAGTTTGGCGCCTCGAACCCCAGACCTGGCACGATGATGAAGAAGGTGTTGCAACAGGAGGAAGATGTTGATCGATGAAGGCCAGGATCTCCGCAGGTCTGATGAGCCTCCTCTCCGCATGGATGCTGAGGTCACACAGGACTTGGTGCTGGCAGGAAAAAAGGCACCAGTTCTTCTTCCTTGTCTTTGTCTTCATCTTTGTCTTTGGGGTCAGAACCCAGCCGATGAGAGAAGTGCGATTCGAAGCCACAGATTGTGGGCCAGACGGGTTGGTCTCCATGTGCAGGACAGTCTCCGGCTCCGTGGCCCCGGCTCTTCTTCAGCTGCAGAGTTCTTTGTCCATCTCGATCTTGGCTCGAAGCTGCCCGGAGGATCCAACGAACGGTTCCTCTTTTGCACCCACCTTATATAGGGTTTATCTGTCTGCTTAGACAGATGATCTCATATCCGTCACTGTCTTAAGAGACATCATGTCATGATGTCTGTGCCAATGTCTCAGGGTTGCTCAACCTCCTGTTTCCATATAAGGTGCTGATCATCTCTGCTCTCCTGTTAGTTCCCCTTTTTCCCTTCCTGTCACCTTTCACCTACCATCTACCTCCAACATATCAGTGATGTTTAATTGCAGTTTTACAACCTTTTACACCATTTCAAGTTTAATGTCAAAATCACATTTATATCACATTTATTTTCTTTAGCTTCTCTGATTTAGCATTCATTTATAATTTTATAACCATAACTTATATCACATTTATTTTCTTCAGCTTCTCTGATCTATCATTCATTTATGATTTTATAACCATAACTTATTAGTTACTCTTATTATAATCTTAATGTGAGTTATTACAGATGTTTTTCTGAAAAGAAACCAAGAATAATACATGATTCTAATTATTTACTACTAAAGTTACAGTTACTTGTTTTTCTTGTAGTTCCCACAAATATAAGTGTAAGTATTATTACAAGTAAATCAATATTAACATAAGTATTTTACTTTGAATCTTATCAAATTACTCAAAATGTTTAGATTTAATTTTTTAAAACTTTCATGCTTTAAAATAGTCTCAACTATTTTTATAAATCTGCAGGCTGGAAACTTCCTCTTTTTCCAGGAAACCTGCTTTTCCTGTTTAATGAATCTCTCTGACTGACTATGATTTTTTATGATTAGATAGAAAAAAGTAGAATTAAAGCAAAGTTTGCATGAGACAAAAACAACACACACAACTAGATTTATTTTATTGACACTTAAGTCTACTGTTGGGCCTTGATATCACTTGAGTGATTCATTTTAAAGATAACTTTATTTATTATTACTGTTAAACTAACTTTATTGACACTTAAGTCTACTGTTGGGCCTTGATGTCACTTGAGTGATTCATTTTAAAGATAACTTTATTTATTATTACTGTTAAACTAAAATCTCCAGCATGGGGAAGTGGGATGAGCTCGGATTTTCTTGACATCTCACAGAGAGACAAAAAGCACAACCACAGGCAAATGACCACATTGGAAACGATGAAAAGCTGAAATTAGTTGGGCAAAAGTTAACAGTACATTCATGAAAAAAAGTCTTCCTGCTTTCCCCCGTGTGTCGCCCTGTATATGCTTGCAATGGGAAAATGCTACACATTATCCCTGTTCCTCTCAGGTCATCTAAATTGGCTGCCTTGCTCCTTTTCATTATTTACAAACCGTCTTGAATTTAAATCCTATGTGCAAGTGGATGTTATCGCTCCAGATCTGCAGCAGCAGCCGACTCTCATGGATTAGCTCTGTATACTTATTGTGCTGTGGCCCTGGGGTGATCAATGACAACTGCAGCTATTTGTACCGCTACAAAAGCCAAATCTTCTAGACAAGCTGGGGAAAAATAGCTCAACATGTCTTGATAATATGACCATTAGCCACAGCTTTAGATGGCAGTGATTGCTGCAGTCCAACAAACTCTGTTGAGCAGCAGGGAGCTGGGCGACCCGCGTAAAAAAACTGGCAGTAACAACCACAATGGCTCCACGCAAGAGTTCGTACTCTTGAACTCTGTCACACTGTGTCAAGATTTCAACTAAAACCAACTAAACTAACCAATTAACCAAACAGTCATGTTTTTGGACCGATGGAGGCAACCGGAGTAACCAGAAAGAACCCGTGCATGCACAAGGAGAACATGCTAACTCCATGCACAAAGACCCCAGGTAAGTCAGACATGCTACCTTCAGACTTGATGCAACACCATCAAGCCTGAAAAATGACTGGAGATTATATAAATCTCCTTTTTTACGAATGAAGACAAAAATTGACATGCACTTTGCATTCATCAGGTCTGTGTCAATGCTTTATAGAACCACTCTATTATACTGTATCTCCTCCCATTTGCACTGAAATGTTTATACATTCTTTTCTGAAAAATTGCTCAAGCACAGTCAGGTTGGATGGAAATCATCAATGAACTTCAGTCTATGGACTTTTAAGTGGAGTCTCCAATTGACTTGGATTCCCTAACAGCCGCCTCACGAGCTCGGTTCTTCTCTCTTTGCGGTGGAGGACGGTTGTTTACAGCACAGGCAATTTCCGGTAAGCTTCAAAGGGTTGAACTGGCGCATTACCCATGCCACAGGCTAACTTTAGCAATTGGGTAAAATTTAAAACCTCAACAGAGTACATGCCTCTGGGTAGGAATCGTTTCTCAACAGCCGACTTTCCAGACTGTACCAAGCAAAGCGTAAAACAAAAGGCTGGTTTTTACCAAACTAGACGAACTGGGGTCCTCGATGGCACCTTTAGATGTCTCCGCTGTCCTAAACACTTGAATTAAATGGCTGAACTGCCTCACAAACATCCAGTGAAGCTCTACAGAACTCTGCTAATGAGCTAATATTGCAGCCACATGAGTTAAAGTAGAGAGACATCTTAAAGTTGCAGGACGCCAGCCAACAAGGACTGGAGTTTGAGACTACTGATCTACTGTTATTAAAGTAAAGGCAGCTAATTGCAAATGAATGCCACACTTTTATAAATTTTCATGCCAAATAAAAATTCAAACCATTTATAAATCTCCTTCCAGGTCATAATTTATGCACTGCTCTGTGCATCCCAGTAAAACAGACTGGGAGTTGTGGCTGTAAGGTGACAAAATGTGAAGAATACTTTTTCAAGTCATTGGCTAAACCACTGGAAGAGCCCCTTTGGCTTCTCCGTCTCTTCCTCCTCCTCCTTTATCATGCCATGTCTTTCACAGATGTGGGCACAGCTGTGCTCTATCCATCCCTCTTCTTCCTCAGCCCTCCTCTATTCAGGCTGTGATTTCCAGAGCAAAGAGGCAGCTTCTGTTTTCCTTCCATGGATAGACGGCATCACACCTGCTGCAAACACCCTCCCAGTGTCACTCCGACTTCCCCCCTCTCCTTCGCTCCTCTCCCAGTCATGCGGCCCTGCACTCAGTGCACTCATCCTCTTACTTACCGCCCGGTCCTCCCTCACCAATCTCATTCATTGATATAGATGCGAGTGCCCTTTGCCTTCCTTCCTTTCCCCCTACCTTCCCCGTTCAACTTCCTCCATCTTTTCAGCTCTCCCTCTTTCAGAGCTTTTCCCTCTTTCACACCGGCTACAGAAGAACTTCCCGTTGGCATACAGTGTGTGGACGTGTAATAGGCGTGGCAGCTGGAGTCCCACTTTTTTATTGCTGAGCCGCTGCTGCACTTCCGCTCCGTCCTCCGGAGGAAACCGTCTAAAATATCCAGTTTTGTACTCATTACGGATCCCGGAAGGCTCAGAGGGGGAATGGGGCTTATTGAGCGAAGGATGCGTGGCATGCCTCAACTTTTTTCTCCATTGTTTTCTCCGAAGGGTTTTTGCGGCGCTAGTGGCTCGTATTTTTTCAACAGTAGGCAGACAGGAAGGAGGGTGAGGAGAGGGGGGAAGACATGCGGCAAAGGTTGTCGGGACCGGGAGTCGAACCTGCGACGTCCGCGTCGAGGACTAAGGCCTCCAAACTAACCCCCTGCGCCACCACAGCACGCCCCATGCATGCCTCAACTTTGCGAGCGATGTTTAATCTTACCGGACTTAAATGAGTGTCTGTGTCTCCCAGCGGCACGCAACAGTGGGCTTAGCTTTGTGTTTTATCTCTGAACACCTAGAAACTCTGTTTGCATGCGAGAGCAAGAAAAGTACATTCCTGATCATAATTCAACGCGACGCATCGTGCAGCATGACGGTAGGCCTCTCCAGAGAGTAGATTTTATGGAATTATCTTGTATTAGTCCTTCAGATTCTCGCTACTCTCACTAAAACCCTAAATGTTGTGTTTTCTCCCTGCCATGTCGCTCCCTGTTACCCTCTTTTCCATGGATGTGTAATGAAAAAGGAGGGGTTGTCTTGTCAACTGTAATAGCAGTATTTGGCCTTCTCCCATGATGGGTGCAACCCTGTGTGTGTGAGTGTGTGCGGGTGTGCGTGTGTGTGGCACAAGGCCAGAGGTAAACAGCACCCTCTGTCAGTCCATTTCCTTGAGACGCTCAGTCAGAAAAGGAAAAGACAAATGGCCAATCGTTATTTTTCTTAAACTCTGCCACAATGTCTCAAACTTTGTCTTTTACTTTTACTTCCTCCTCTTTTATTTGATCTCAGCTGGCCAAAAGACAGGAGAAAGAACAACAGCCCTCTGTCTTCTGCCGTCTCTAGACACTGTAGGGAACCATCAGCCTCATAACTCATACAGCACTCACGGCTTATCGAGGAAATTACTTTTATATTGAGCGTGAATCGCACGTTATCCACAGGTGATGAGAACGTGTGTCAGCGGTGAAACCTCCCAAGAGTTGCCTGAACGACCACATTTACTCAAAGAGCTCGTTAGCTGAATTTCCATTCGTCACAAAATTGTGCAAATTGGAATTATAAAAATAAATTGGCTTAATGGAAACACAGCAATTTCAGGAAAAAAATATTATATTCAACGTTTTTGCGGTATGATGGGGTGATTTTTCAGCCGTACCAAAATTTATGTATTTGGCAAAACTGCAATGGAAACATTGCAGTTTTCATTGCAATGGAAACTGCAAACTGCTCTGATTTGTAGGCAGTGGCCTCCTTGGACAATGCAGCTGGCTGCACTAAAGGTTGCTCAGTATCATGTAATTCATCAAGAGTTGATAAGAAAAAAACGGCGACTACAATTTCACCAAAACGCCGCAAACTTAGCCGCTTCCAAGTATAAGCAACTTGTCACTCCAACGTCTCCTCTGATGAGCGCTAGTGCTGTGGCTGAATTATGTGTACATCCATCACTGACATGATTTTCAATGACTTATCTTGTGAACAAGCTTATTCACATGCATTTCTTGTCTAATGTTAACACCGCAACAGCAAAGTTGTGTTTTTCAGACATTAGTAGAATATTGGAAAAGTTTTATGTACATTTGCAACAGAAACACGTCTACTGAGAGCTCATCCGATACGTCACAAAGGAACCCACAATAACATCCAAAGCACAGCTAGCCTCATCGCTACGGTAAAGCTCAGTGTTCATGATTCAATGGTGACAAAGAAGATGGACATAAATGGGATCCATGAAGTTGAGTCAGTGTTAGAAACTGTGATATTCAGCCAGGGTGGATCGGTCTTAAAGTTGTGTTTGTAAATAAAAATGTAAAACTCTTGCTGTGTAAGCTAACATTATCAGAAAGATGCCCAACAGAGGAGGAGATGACTGAAACAAAGTGCTGGGGATATTTAGTTAGTGGGATTTGTTTAGCCTACTTCTATCATGAAGCGCCATGTTTGGTTCAGAATCCATCCTTTCTTGGTTCCACCTGCTTTTGTCTGACGTGGTTCTGGTTCCTGTAGCGGAAACCTGCCCAAACTTAGCATAGCACATGATCGTAAACACCTGCAGTCCGTGGGGTGATTGACCCTTTTTGACATGATTGATTCGGCTTCATGGCTCAATGGAAGCTTTTTTTTTCCCTTTCTCTAGCCATTGACATTCAGGATGTCAACTATTTTGTCTCTGATAAGTCTGCTGTAGGCAGGGGCGGACTAGTACAATAATCCAGGCCAGGAATTTGAAACGTAAGCAAGTTTGGGACAAACAGTTGTCTGTCTGCACTGGCAGTGAACTTTACATTGAAACAAATGGAAATGTTTAATATCAGACAAGACACCTATTATACATATTTTTCAAATGCTTCGTCAGTCATATTTCTGTTTCCTCATCAATATGCGGAAGTTTTGAGCACTACCGTTTTCCAGCGAAAGGGTTTGCGAATAACTTGAGCATGCGCTTTTAGCATAAACCCTGCATATGGAGCGTGGTATGTGTCTGCATTGCTGTAACAGGCAGCTTCAGAAAACGAAGGGGATACGTCTGTCTTCTCCCCATCAAACTTGTGGAAGTTTTAGCCAGGCAAATACTGAAGCTGCATGAATTGTTTTTTATTTAGTGCGACCCGAACCAAATCTTTGGTCCTGCCCTTCAGCGATCCTGAGCGGTCCAGGCCAGCGGCCAGGCCAGCAGGAAATGTCCCAGTGCTCCCGATGGCCTGGTGGCTTTAAGTAAACAAACACCACAACAAATAGCATGGACTGTCAGAAAGACATTACTGTTTTGAGAGACCAGAAAAATTGGGAGAAAGATTCTGTACCAAGAGTTTAGTGAGACTAAATAATAAAATTCTATTTCTTGAAGTGGCAGGAAATCAGAGTCTCTTGGGAAGTTTTTCTTTTTTGCCCTCTTCTCTTTTGCCTCCCAGTCTGAATTTGACCTCTCCAGCACCTTCACAAGCACACTTTGATCAAGCCAAACCCTCTTCACCCAAGTCCTACCTCTCCTCTCCCAGCTCCTTCTCTTTAAAAGCACAATTTCTTCCACTCAATCTCATTCTCTGCTCACAATCTCAATTACTCTACTTTCCCACATGTCTCGCTTTTTTCCCCCTTCTCCCTCCTTCTCTCTGATCTTTCTCTATCGTATTTTTGCCACTCCATTGTCTCAGTCCATTAGGCAGACACAAATCCGTTTGGAGACAGAGCCTGAGCGCAACCCCGTCCTCACTCTCCAGGGCCAGGAGAAAGCTCTCAGGGGAGGCAAACTCTGCCTCGTGGCCTGGGAAATCCATTTAAACCTTTGCCACGGAATACTGCTCTTTCCTGCTGCCTGCTGCACGTACAGTACATGTGTTTAATAGGGAATGCTGTCCCTGCACACATATACAAGCCCGCGCAGAGGTCTGTGACTCTCTTCACTTCCCAGCTGCTCTTTTATTCTCCTACATGCCTCAAACTTTCAGTGTAACGTCAAAACATTCATTCAATAGGCAGTCGATAGGAAGACCAAGATTGAGGTACTCATCAGAAATGTTAGCATCTACCACTAACTAGGTAAATGGTCAACAAAAATAGTCAACCGTGATTTACAGCTAGCAGAAAACCATTGGGAGACGCTGATTGTTATGATCTATGACAAGCTAACAACTGTTAGCAAATACAAGTTGATAAGGGCAAACACTAAAGTAATTGTTCACTTTCAGAGGTGAAAGATTTAAGAAGATATTGGTCAAAGCATTAATAAAGAGTTTATCAAGGCCACCAATACTCTGTTTAAATCACGTGGCAGCCATATTGATTCTTGAGTTTGGGATTAGGGATTAAAAATGGCCAAATCTCCAACTTAGTAGTAAATGAACCACACAAATAAAGCACATCCATCCATCTCTGTATCATCCATCCTTCCATCCATCAAGCCAAATGTAGAAACATTTTAGTAAATTTCTAAAGAACATTTGTATTTACTGTAAAAAAATAAAAAAATTAAAAAAAACATACGAATTTGATGGGTTATAAACAATTTTGAGCTTAATTTGTATATTGTCTACCAGGAATCATACTGCCAAATGTGGGTGTCACACAGCAGTCCACAGCAGTGTGTATGAAGGAGTGCATTTTTAAATGGAAGCCGACGGTTCCCCGCCATATCTTCCCTTCCAGCAGTAATGAGAAGCAACAGAAAGTACAGCTTCAGTGGTGGCTGCTGGTCTTTCCATGTCACTCCAGCTCATGTCTCTGCAGCTACAACAACCTGTTGACACCAGAGGGTCACCAGACAAATGCAGAGATGACAACGGAGACACCGATAGGACGGATGAGCCAGAGCGTACTCGAGTGTGGGCTTTACACTGCCACTTGAAAATTTGTCTCACTTTCCCCAACACGAACAGCATGACCAAAGCAAGTTCAGTTCAGTTGTGCCTTATACTCCCTCTTTAAAGTGAATATAACAGTTTAGTACATCAGAAAAGTCAACATATTGTCAGCAGCTGAAGAAACTCTAATGGGTGCATGAGGTTTCACTTTCTCCACATGGATGGAAAGAGATTTTGTTTTCTTAACTGGTCATTTTTCAGTTCGGCGACAAGACAGCACAAACTGAATGAGCGGATTTTGCTCAAATACAGATCTCAATGGGCCACAGATAAAGCAGCAGCAGATTGCTTTATCCCATTAGGCAAGGCCTAGTAAATAGGCAGAGATCTAGCGCTCTGTCCTGGTGCAATCTCCAGCTGATCCTGTCGCTGGCATCAGCTCTGTTGGCAGTTTGTCTTTCAAGTCAGGGCCCCCAGCTAAGCCCGCCTGTCTGTCTTTATGCACATGGAGATAATATGAACCAGCGCGGTTCACTTTCACACCAAGTGAGAGCATGAGCTGAGGCGTTTTTCTGTTTGCAGGATGCGGTCATGAAGTCACAATAGTGCAAAAAAGGCATGCTGAGGCTAATAATGGTAAAGCGCATTAAAATCCAGATTGAGGAAAAGTGAATTATGAGAGCAAAATTTGTTAATACCCTGCGTTTCACCACCAGATGAAAAGTATTTGCATTTACCTAAATGTTTTAGATATTTAATGAAATTTTAACATCAGACGATTTTATTTCTTGAGAAAAAATGCACAACTCTTCCTTTAAAATATTTTATGATTGACCAGATTTTTTTGGGGGGGGGGTGCAATTTTACAAGTCACACTCGGGATTGATTATTGTGAGACAGGTAGAGGTAACGCATCACTTAAATAGAACCTGTCGGATAGCACAAAGCAGGCTAAGAGATGACAAATGGTCATTGACAAGTCTATAATTTTCAGAGGCTTAGGGATTGCAGCAAACCACAGTGGGAGCCATTTTCATGATGAAACAATAGCGAATCTTCCTTGAAGTGGCTGACCTACCAAAAATTACTCCATGAGTCCACAAATAAACATACAAACAGCAAAGGAACCATAGACCGCACGCCAGTTAAATTTGCATTTGTTTTATGAAAAACAAAAACAGAAGTAACCTGCAAATACGCAGATGAACACTCCAACTCTGAGCTTCAGAGGCCAATGAATCAATATATGTAGCCACTAATTATTTGTTTTGGTTCACTGGTACATTTAATCACAGTAAAAAAAAATGTATTTACCTTAGAAAATAATTCATGCCAATGTACCAATAAAGGCGGCCAAAGTACCACCAGTGGTAAATGTGCTTAAATTGCACTTTCAGAACTATGGATGCAGAGGTTGGTGGGCTAATCAAATCTATTAAGGTTATGCTGGACTAACAGCAGTCTGTTAGTCCAGCATAATATGCAGTGAAATCTGTAGGACATTTTTGCATAAAAGCAGGACAGAATCATTGGAGAAGAATTCTAGAAGCTTTTGGTTTTCTGCAATCTTTCTTGAGTCCTACCTTGGCGGCCATGATCATTGAAGAGCCTCCACGTACTCCAAGGATGGGAATGTGGGTTTGGGCTGAAATGAAGTCCAGGATCTGAGCGATGGCCTCCTGGTCTGTGTCGTCCCCAAAGACGACACCCTGCAGCCAGTGCTCTGTCATCAGGTCACAGATGCTCTTTATAATGCTTTTGGGGTCCGTTTCATTCATGGTCAGCACCTCCACGTTCGGAGCTATGTGGAGAAAGTCCTCCTTCTCTCTGGCCCCTGCCAATGCCACCTCGCTGGAGTTCCCCACCAGTACAACAGCGATGCTTAGGCCCCGCAGGATGTTAGGCAGGGCCATGTGGTGCGGAGGGGGCTGTGGGATGGGCATGTAATGGCCGCCACCGCCTCCTCCACCCTTTTCTCTCCGTGAGTGACAGGCTGGGGGTAGGTGGAGAAGACAGAGCAGCAGAAAAAGGAGAGGCAGGCATAAAGACGTGCCTGTGGTGCGGTGAACCGATGGAGGTGGAGGTGGATGAAGGGTCCGAGCCCCATGTTGCACCTGAGCAACCATTCGGGGGGAGAAGTGAGCCCCAGCATGTTGGTGAGGAAGGGAGGAGCTGCAGCGTCCACGAAGAGGCATAATGTAGGAGTGGGAGAGAAATACCTGGAAAGACAGGAAATGAGCAGGGAGTAAGGGAGAGAGGAAGGAGGTGAAGAGAAAGAATCAGAAGTTAGCATAGAGTTGTAAATCAATTGAATTCAACAAAAAATTCAAATGTTACATAAATCATATGTTTCAGATCATATCGATATGCTCAAAGACTTGGAGAATTGGAGTAATGGGAAAAAAAAGGGAAACCCTTGTTCTAAAGCATCTTTGTACATCGAAGAAATCATGCTTGACACTTAAAGCAACAATACGGAAAACAATGTCAAACATAAATCAATAATGTATGCAGAATCTGGAGAATGAAAGTTACAGTACATGTTACAGATAAGACGCTGGTTTCTTGATTGGATGGGAGAACAGAGGGACACAAGGAAAGGAGCAAAGGAGAGAGCAGCAGAGAGAGGAGATGTAGGGGGAAAAAATGAAGCAAGTAAACGCAAATGACAGAAAGGGCAGATGGAGGGAAAGACAACTAAACGTCAACTCAGGCTGACTGACAAACTGTCTGGAGCAAGATGAGTGACACACCAACCCGAGATGCAGACAAACTGACTGATGCTGAAACTAATTAAGTGATTGACGGTAGAGGCGCTCTGGACAATTCACAAGGCTTTGAAATGAAACCCGCCCTCTTCCTCCGTCAGCCCCTGTTGGCCTACTTTAACACTCTTCTGCTGTCCACCCCTCCCTTCATCCTTACACTCCATTTGTTCTACTTGACCGTACCTTGCTCTCACTGACTGACTCCCTCTTTTTCAGTGCTTATTTATAGAGTTTCTTAATAATGGGAATGCAGATGGGTGGGAGGGCCTGGCGAGACAATGAACAGTGGGCAGAGCAAAACGGAAAATGGCAATGAAACTTCAGAATCAAGAGAAACACTGTGATCTTTCTTGCTGTGGAGTCACTGAGCCAGTCATGGTCATTTTGAGGAAGTTCTGTTGGACCACAGGGTGGCAGGAATGCATGTGGGAACTATGCCAGAGAAAGAGCTCTGTTGACATTCCCAATTAATATTCAAGCTTGTTCTCAGTGCAGTGATTCCGATTTGTGTTGTTTAAGGCCTAAGCATAGCTGTGCAGAAGAAATGTCTGGTTTGGTAACCTCTGGCTGTTAGATAATGATGTCTTCCTGTTGACATCTTCAAGTCATAATCTGTCAAGAACTGGAATGGTTCCCAAACGAGCGTGAAGGGATAAGAAGGAGAAGCAGAGCCTCTGTATCTAACAAACAGGGGTTTGATCTGGAAAAAGGTCGCCTGGTCCTACAAAGTTGAGGGTAATTTTGGTCTTAAGTGTCTTGATGGTCTATCCTACCATCACTCTTCTTTATGAGTGATGGTAGGATAGATCTGCCAATGGACAGAGATTGCAGAGTTGTCAGCAACAATATGATTCCATCTCTGGTTTGTAAAGGAAGAATAAAACTAAAAAGAAAAGCTTTTTTACTCTTTTGTCTATCTTCAAACTCCCACCCATTCTCAAGAGATGTGATTGGAAGATTGACAAGCTGGATAAAAGCAGCTTTGTTTGTGGGGAAGGTGGACTCAGATCTCCCTCATCCATGAAAAACTAATTGGAGTCACTGCTCTGCCCTGTCAAAAGGTCCACTGGTGGTGATTCTACTATCTGATCTGGATACCTCCAAGAACCCATGGGAGATTTGCAAGGCATGTCACTGGGAAGAGACCCAGCGGCAAACCAAGAAGAAACTGGAGGTACTTTATATACTTCCTGGTAAGGGATACTTTGCTATTTTCCTAAGTGAGCTGGAAAGGGCTGCTGGGAAAACGGTTGTGTGGAAAGGTCTGAGATATTGGCAGGAAAAAGAGACAAAAAGCTGCAAATGAAGTAGGAGCTCTCTTAGAAGACTGTTTGTTACTGTATGTTTACATGTGACTGAGAGGGAGGGCGTTCGTCCTCCTGAGTTTGTTCGCATATAGTCAGAGTGGGTGTAGGTGGAATGGATGTTTGCCTCACTTTCGTGGGCAGATGATACCAGGGAAGATGTGGATGTAGCTGCTCATAAACTTGAGCGGCGCATCGTGGGTCTAACTCGCAAATTAATGCAGCTAACGAGGCAGATGGAAGTTACAATGGCAAACAAAAACACTCAGACAATATCCACCGCGTGAAGCTGACAGCTGATAAGACGGGAATGACAAAGAGGGAGGAAAAAGCAAGAAGAAGATTGAGGGAGGGATAAAGGGATGCATGCGGAGATGACAGAACAACTTCTTAGGGGAAAACTAATTGCTGGAGGTTCGTCAGCTCTAATTACAGGTCCCTGTGTTAATATTCAATTGCACACCACTCCGCAGGAAGGGTGGAGAGGTGGGAGGGAAAGGAGGAAGAAGAGATAATAGGAGGCACAAGGACATAAAGTGGGGATTGGGGAGAGGAAAGCAACAAGAGAAAGCAACAGTGCAGACTGGAGGATGGGAGAGAAAAGGGAAGAGAAATTCAACGAGAAGGATGAGGGAACGAGAAAGACAGCAAGGAGAATTACAGAGAGAGAAAGATTTGGCCTCTTTGAATCTGGACTTCACTGGCAGCACTCTGTTTCCATGGCAACAATTAAAATAGGCCTACATATACAGACACAGTTGATGGACACTGAGATATACACATACCCACCAGCATGCACCGGCGTTTTGTAATAAGCACTGATCACGTAAATGCGGCAATACAGTCTAGAGTGCACTCACTCTGCTGTGCATCGCTGAAGTGGATGTACTTAAACCAAAGTTCCCGCCGCACACACAAAGATTTTGGACAGATTTTTACAAATAAACACACACAGAAATGCTGCTTTTCATGCATCCTCTAACAGCAAAATTACCATCTTGTTCTCCCTTTTGCTGCCTCTAACACAAGTATTCAGCACCCAGCAGCCACATACACATACACACACACGCTGGCACTCGACGCAAACTCGCCACCCCCTTACAGATTATATTAGCCAACAAACTGTGTGATTTCAATGATCATTCAGAGAGATGCAGCCATTAAAAAGGTCCCACAGTGACTGGAAGAATGTCTCATGAAGGAACACAAGGGGCATGTATTCACCTGTACATTGCACAGTTGATGTTATGACACTAAGACAACCCCATTTTCTCATCAGGGAACCTACCATTTGCCCCATTACCCACACAGGGAACATAGCAGCCATATCAGTTACACAGATGTGCCCTGCAGTTTCTACAGACTTAAGACCGTGCAGGTACCCGGGTTTAAAAAAGAAAACAACTTCAATCGATAACATTGGTACAACAAGGATAAATATTGCACACCTTATTTTCAACATAAGTTCTGGGTTTATACTGCTGGAAGAGAAGTTGAGAAGTTTTACCCAAACATCGGCTAATATATATATATATATATAGAAGGATTGTGTCATGCTCCACAAACTGCCATTTTGAACTCTACGGCTAAGTATGTATGTGCTCCAATAACTTGGATGATGACTTTTCTACTGGCTCGTAAAAAATAACTTTTCATTTAATGTTGGGGGAAATTCCAGTTTCAGGAATTTCCCATGATAATGCAAACATAGCCCAAATATTATCTTGTGTCTTTTTTTATGTAGTTTGCAACACAGTTTGGCCTTACTGTTGAAGATTTAAAACAATCATTTAGTTGATTATGGGTAGATTTTTATTTTTTCCAAAATCAACTAAATAGTCTTTTGGATTCTGTTTTTAACTTCATAAATATGCAGTTAAACATTTTTGACAATCATGCATAATCAGCCAGTGCAAAGTCCAGATGCAATTAAAAATTTGAAATAGCTTTTATGATAATTTACCCATATGTGCATGCTTTTTGTTTACAGAATAACAGAGTACTTTGGAGAAATTTTGTGACAATGAAAATGTGACTTTTTTTGCTCATTATAAGGACCAATACATTTCTATCTAACCACTAAAAAGGCAAAGCATTTATGTCGAAATGTCCCATTCAGCATTTTGGCACTCAAAATTGTTTGAGTGCTGAGGAAAATCCCAACAGATTTATTTTCACGGGTGGAGCATCACGCCTTTCTCTACAATGCACAACCTGACATATCGGGGTTTCCCCCAGTGTATTATTAGCCTGGCCCGCCATGCTTTACTAGCCCCTCCCCCAGGCTAAGCATTGCTTGTTTATGTTTTTAGGAAAATAATAATAAAAATAATAATAATTAAAAATCGCTAAATGTTTTTTTCTTTTCTTTTTTTAAGCCGGATTGCAAGCGTCTCTGTTACTCTGAGCCTTTCACTAGCAGAGCAGATTTATTTCTAAAAGATACGTCTATAGTTGATGCATTTTAAGCCGGCAGCGCGCTGACCAATCACAAAGCTTGCGCCTCCTCGCGCGGCCGCTGCTTGATGAAGTTTACCTTGGCGCAGATCGCGCGCGCCTCTTTTCACTCAAATTGGACGCAGGCTCACCTGTATGGATATTTACATCAGCTTCCTGTGAGGATTTATGTTTCTTTGCAGAACTCAAGGCAGGAGTTTAAAACCCACCGCGTTAGCTCTGGTTGCGCAGCTTTACGTGAACCTCAGGAATAACTCGTAGTTGCGAATTCAGAGGCGCGTTGAGGGAGCGGTGAGAATGATTTATATTTGTAAACGAACAATTTATGTGCGGTGTTTACATCTCGACACGCTGCCCAGCGTGTGGCTCTGTCTGTACTGAAAAAGTTTATGTATTTGTTCCCGGTTGGTCGGAACGTTAGTGGTTAACGAACCAGCGCTAACCTCATCATGCAGGTTCAGCCCGGTGAGGAGCTTTGGTGCTCGCCTTGTAGTCATGCATCATACTGGTTTTATATTATATATATATATATATATATATATATATATATATATATATATATATATATATATATATATATATATATAGTATTATTTTTCCAAACCGTATCAAATGCGTATTTAGTCAGCCAGAGTTAATGCGCGCACCCTCTGAAAATCTTGTCCCGTTAACTCCAGCAACCAGAACAGTTTCTGTGGCTCTTATTAAAAACTCAACAGACATGAAATGGAAGAGCTACCGAAGCCACATTAGCAGCATTAAATTAAATCTACCGTTTATTGCACATTTCTGTGCGCAGTGCAGTGGATGTAAGTCATCATGTGGGCCGGTCCTACGCTGCAGGAGGCCTTGAGCAGAATTTGACTTAGGGGCCCCTTTTGCTGCTAAAATCATCAGCACCTCTAAAAGCTTATGTGTTGTATTTAGTGAAATCTGGGAGAGGGGGAGACGTTTAATTGGCCAAAATAAAAAAGCAATAAATTATAATTACAGTTTACTAATTTGTATTTGTGAACAAACAGAACTTAAACTCAAAGATTAAACTCACAGCATCAGACTGTTGCTATGGTAACAAAACAATCTAACTATGAAAACTGTTGTTTGAACTTCTACAAAGTAAACTTGCCAGCTCCTTAAAATCTTACATTTAAATGTTAACCAATTTAAAGTCTTTTATGTATGCTGAAACCATTAAATCAAATTTAGCAGCATTGATAAATCCAATAAACAAATGTTACATTTATGTGTCATCTTGGGATAGTTCAACCTCCGAAGATGACGAAAAAATTTGGGAACGGATGTTTCCGATTGCCTAAAAGAAAATCTGATAGAGATTGTGAAGTTTTCTAGGATCAGGGCAAAGATCATCCTGAGACTCCAGCTGCCATAAAGTCCTCTGCAGAGGACAACTTCTGTAAAATTTGCCAACAGGTTCAGAAATTGTTCTTAGTTTTTAAAGCTTTCTGAACCTGTTCTCAAGAAAACATGTACAAAAGCAGGATTCATAATGAGAAGCAAACACATGAAGAGAAACGCCACACTCCACAGAAAATCCCACCTAATGGTTTCTCCTGCCACTAACCTCCAAAACAACAAAGCTGTTTTTTTAGAGGAGGAAGAAACATTGAATTTTGTGAATAAACTATCAAAAGTTAACATCCTGTTTGCAGGTTTCTCTCCGGGCGCTCCGGCTTCCTGCCACAATCTAAAGTCATCACTGTTTGGTTAATTAGTTTCTAAATTCTCCTTTGGTGTAAATAAAACATCAGGGCTGCTCAGTGGCTCAGTGGGTAACACTGCTGCCTTGCAGTAAGAAAATCCTGGGTTTGAATCCCAGCCTGGTTCTGTCTAATGGGGTTTTCTGGTTCTCCATTGTCCATATTTGGGTTCTCTCCGGGCGCTCCGGCTTCCTCCCACAGTCCAAAAAGATTTAGTGTGATTTATAACGGATGGATGTTAATAATAATAATAATAATAATTATTAGTATTACCATTACTATATATAAATAGATATATCTATCCATCTATCAATCAAAAGATATATCTATATCTATGTATCTATATATATCAATCCATATCTATCCATCTATATATATAAATATATATTTATTTATATAGATCTATAGATAGATCAATCTATCTATATATATATATATAGATAGATCAATCGATAAATAGATTTATCTATAGATCTATTTATCAATCTATCTACATATGTGATACTTTTCTATTCATTTATTATTTGTTTAAGATTTGAGTTTAATCAATCCTAATATTAGTTGTGCAACAAATTACATCATTACTGATATTAACAATTTCAGAACAAGGTAGTATAAAATATATAAAATGTGATCATTAACAGAGAGTTAAAGATTAGAGAAAATTTTGTTCTGCAAATGTTTATAAAATCTAAACAATTTCCTCCCAGAACCAAATTAATAATGGATAAAGACAATTTATATGGCAGCAGGTACAGAAAACCAAGGTAGAAATCTATTGTTAATCAATACATGTTAAATAAATGGAAAAAAACAAACATTTTAAATATTTAGTCACTGATCTGATCGTTTCCATAGCAATGACCAGAAGCAGGACCCAGAGCCACAGTGACCTCACTGATGACATCATGAACATCACAACAGATCAAAGAAGTTCTGAGGCTTTGAATGCTTGAATGTCAACACATCAGTTAGAATCCAAACGCTTCAGTGAGATTCAGATTTTGTGTATAGTAAAGATTTTTTGTTTCCAGGATGAAAAACCTTTTTATTTTGCCACTCGGTCTTGGAGTAGGATATCTCGTGTCAACAGGGATGAAGAAACTTTTCGACCATTTCTTTCCTGTAAATGACTCAGTCGAAAGTACCTCCAAGGAAGTTGAGAAAGATTTGTTTTGGGACGGGCTTCCATCGGTTCCCAGAGAGCAAGCTGACCCGGCTGGGGAAGATTCTTCTGTTGACAGGCTGAGTCGTTTCTCAAGCTCCAAGGACGTTGAGAGAGACTTGTTTTGGGACGGGTTTCCGTCGGATCCCAGATATCAAACTGACCCGGCTGGGGAAGTTTCTTCTGGAGCGAATCTCAAAACTTTGATTTCAACCATTTTATGTCCGGCGTGTTCAGAGAAGACATCGAGAAATGGCGCATCCTCCACGGTCTCGGACCTTAAATGTTCCCCAGACGGAGCATCAGGGTTAACACACAGTAGCAGCAGTGGAGCCCCAGGCAGTAAGACTGCTCACAAAGATAAAACTGCCCTGAACGAGGGCAGAAGGGGTAGCGCGAAGTCAAAAGATGAAGAAAGACTTTTGGAACCATTATTACACAGTTCCCCAATAAAAAGCTACCCCGGACGGGGCAATTTCACCTTAGAAGAGGAGGAAAAAATTTGGGACCGGATGTTATTGATTCCCCACAAGAAAAACGACCCCTTTTGGGATAGTTCAACCTCAGAAGATGAGGAAAAGACTTGGGATCGGATGTTACCGATTCCCCAAAACAAAAACTACCCCGGACGGGGTAGATCACCTGCAAAAGAAGAGGAAAGACGATCAGAACAATTTGTACGCAGTTCCCAGATAAAAAGCTACCCCGGACGGGGCAGTTTATACTCAGAAGAGGAGGGAAGAATTTGGGGCCGGATGTTTCCGATTCCCCAAAAGAAAAACTGCCCCGAATGGGATAGTTCAACCTCCGAAGATGACGAAAAAATTTGGGAACGGATGTTTCCGATTGCCTAAAAGAAAATCTGATAGAGATTGTGAAGTTTTCTAGGATCAGCGCAAAGATCATCCTGAGACTCCAGCTGCCATAAAGTCCTCTGCAGAGGACAACCTCTGTAAAATTTCCCAACAGGTTCAGAAATTGTTCTTAGTTTTTAAAGCTTTCTGAACCTGTTCTCAAGAAAACATGTACAAAAGCAGGATTCATAATGAGAAGCAAACACATGAAGAGAAACGCCGCACTCCACAGAAAATCCCACCTAATGGTTTCTCCTGCCACTAACCTCCAAAACAACAAAGCTGTTTTTTTAGAGGAGGAAGAAACATTGAATTTTGAAAGAAAGTCCTGGGTTTGAATCCCAGCCTGGTTCTGTCTGCATGGGGTTTTCTGGTTCTCCATTGTCCATATTTGGGTTCTCTCCGGGCGCTCCGGCTTCCTCCCACAGTCCAAAAAGATTTAGTGTGATTTATAATGGATGGATGTTAATAATAATAATACTTATTATTAATAATACCATTACTATATATAAATAGATATATCTATCCATCTATCAATCAAAAGATATATCTATATCTACATATCTATATATATAAATCTATATCTATCCATCTATATATATATAAATATATATATATTCATATAGATCTATAGATAGATCAATCTATCTATCTATCTATCTATATATAGATCTATAGATAGTTCGATAAATAGATTTATCTATAGATCTATTTATCGATCTATCTACATATGTGATACTTTCTATTCATTTATTATTTGTTTAAGATCTGAGTTTAATCAATCCTGATATTAGTTGTGATATATATATGTCTATATTAGTATAGATATATCTATACTTCGATAGATATATCTATATCTTTATATCTATATCTCTCTCTAGATCGATATATATATAGATATACATATCTATATATATATACATACATAAAGACAGATATATAGATATCTATCTATCTATCTATCTGTCTATATATATATATATATATATATAGATATAGATAGATAGATAGATAGATAGATAGATAGATAGATAGATAGATAGATAGATAGATAGATAGATAGATAGATAGATAGATAGATATATACAGTACAGACCAAAGGTTTGGACACACCTTTCTAATTCAATGGGTTTTCTTTATCTTCATGACTATTTATAAGGCAATAAATCCCACTTATTAACCTGACAGGGCAGGTTGACCTATGAAGTGAAAACCATTTCAGGTGACGACCTCTTGAAGCTCATCAAGAAAATGCAGAGTGTGTGCAAAGCAGTAATCACAGCAAAAGGTTGCTACTTTGAAGAAACTAGAATATAAGGGGTATTTTCAGTTGTTTTACACTTTTTTGTTTAGTGCATATTTCCACATGTTATTCATAGTTTTGATGCCTTCAGTGTGAATCTACAATGTCAATAGTCATGAAAATAAAGGAAACTCATTGAATTAAAAGGTGTGTCCAAACTTTTGGTCTGTACTGTATATATATATATATATATATATATATATATATATATATATATATATATATATATATATCATCTATGTTAAAATATTAGCATTTATGGGGCCCCTGAAGCCCTGGGGAACTTTATGGAGCCACTGACATAATTTGAAGTAAACAGAAGTGCAAATAATTAATATTCATTTTAATTGTATTTTTTGATTTGTTGTTTTTAAGACTAGTTGTGGGTTTAAATAGCGTTTCACTGGCGATGTTTTCCCGTTACATATAGTTACTCAGTAGTAATTTCACATTTCTTGTCAATTTAATATCATTTAATACAAAAACCCGGTGGACCGCCTTGGCGCCCCGACCACCGGACTTAGCTAGTTTTCTGGGGGAAACCCTGGGGGAAACCCTGTTTATGTACATAAACACAAATTGCTTCGGACACAATGCAAAGGACACAAAGACAGAAAAGAAAGGGAGAGAGGTGGGGCAAAAAGTTAAAAAAAAAAAGAAAGGAGATAATAGAATGAAGGAAATACACGGTGATATCCTAGAAGTCTGCTTCTACACCTCCAGAAAGAGAGAAAAAGCAGAAAACTCTGATCCTTTTGTTATATATGGATTTATAACGTTTCTTAAAATTAAGGATTTCAGTGTTTAAAATATGACTGTCTTCATTCCTAACCTAAATGAATCATGTCCATTTCACTGTGATTATTTTACATTTCATAATTTTTTTAGTTAAAACTTTTACATGAGTTTGCTACCTGATACGACCTAACCAGACTTCTCTTCCACATGAAGGAATAAAAGGAGGTAAGATGGTGAAATGCTGTATAATAATGTTTATGTCAGTGAGTTGTGCTAATGACTTTACTTTAGTCTTGGGATCGAGTTTGGTTCACTTAAAATAACATTCACCCATTACTACTGGAAAGTAGTTAGTACAAGCTTTGTTAATTATTCACACTTATACCAAAGAACATGTCATCAAGTCAGTTTTTTCAAGCAATATTTTGTGCAGTTTTATATTGAGTCTGAATTGCTGCCTCGCAGCAAGAAAGTTTAAATCCCATCGTTCCTGCGTGGTGTTTGCATTGTGGGCGTCTCCCACAGTACCAAAACATGAAAGTTTGGTCAATGGGCTACTGTAATTTGCCCCTGGGTGTAACTTTGTGCATAGTTATTTATCCTGCAACATTAAAGCAGCGGTAGAAACGGGTTAGATCAGTCCATGTTTGACCCAAGAAAGGCTTAGCAAAATAACCCAAATGAGCTGATTTTATCCCATCAGCTTTCAGAATGTATGTGTGTCCTATTTACATGAGGGGAAGAAGAGTACAAGAGTAGTTAGAGGCAGACCATCTAACTGGGGCTAGTCCTACTTAAAACACTAATTTATTTTCTAAATTTCCCAAGTCAGTATGTCCCATTGGGATCTAGTTACAGAAGATTCAATATGGAGTCAGTGATATCCAAGGAAAAGAAGCCTTGTTTCTCCATGTTCGATAATAATCCTTTTGTTAAACTAACACCACTGTTAGGAAAGGCTCATATTTCACACCTTTCACAAACACCAAGACAGCAGTTTTCCTTTAAGAACTGAAGTGGGCCTAACGCATTGAGCAGTTGCCACTTTTTACACAAACATATTGGGAACAAAAGGTAGCATTCCTGCCAAGGAACCGATACCATCAGTAAACGCAAAGAAAACTTTTCAGGACAAGTCAAAACAGCGTTTTGTCAAAAACTAATCTAAAATAAGAAACGATGTAAAAACAAAGCAGTTCATTTATTATGAAGGAAGATTTTTGAAAGCACTGTGAATTGATGTAAAACAGAACAGTGAATACCTCTCACTGCGGCTACTGTGGAGGCCAGAGGCAGATTCAGTCATATTGGAGCCCAAGGCGAGATATAGGCTTCCGGCCCTCCAGTTCCCTATTTTGTCATTATTTTTTAACCGCTATTTCTCTAAGACCTACTTTCTGCTGATTGTTTCTTACTGCTGCAAGTAAGAAGTTTATCTAGTTTAACTCACATTTGCTATCTCAAAATCTCTATAAGAGCAAAGAGATCTTGAAGTTCTTGATTTATAGTACCTTAAGAGCTCTTAAGGTATTATAAATACCTTACAGTATTTTTAGAACTATAAATACTATAAGACTTATAGTATAGTAAGAGCTCTTAAGGTACTATAGATGTTTATAGATGTTGAGGTTAGTTTTTCTGAATACAGTCAGCTTCTGACACTGGTAGAGGCACACCCCAGCTTGTCATAAATAGCACCATATATATATATATATATATATATATATATATATATATATATATATATATATATAGTACAGACCAAACGTTTGGACACACCTTCTAATTCAATGGGTTTTCTTTATTTTCATGACTATTTATAAGGCAAGAAATCCCACTTATTAACCTGACAGGGCAGGTTGACCTATGAAGTGAAAACCATTTCAGGTGACGACCTCTTGAAGCTCATCAAGAAAATGCAGAGTGTGTGCAAAGCAGTAATCACAGCAAAAGGTTGCTACTTTGAAGAAACTAGAATATAAGGGGTATTTTCAGTTGTTTTACACTTTTTTGTTTAGTGCATATTTCCACATGTTATTCATAGTTTTGATGCCTTCAGTGTGAATCTACAATGTCAATAGTCATGAAAATAAAGGAAACTCATTGAATTGTATATATGCAGTACAGACCAAAGGTTTGGACACACCTTTTAATTCAATGAGTTTCCTTAAAATTATGAGTAGAAAAGTGAATTTTTTGGCTTTTTCCATTCACATGTGAACGGAATATATTAACTTTTTTAAGAAACACTTGAGGAAAGGGAGTGCTCTTGCATGGCGATGTCAAAGATTATTGCCAAAATTTTCAAAATTATTATTATTCATAGTTATTGTCACATGTAGTGAGTTACAAGAACGGTTTGTTAGATCTCCAAGGTAGTACTTTCAGACAACATTTCTCTGTCATTGTAACTCCTCACTGGACAAATTCTAATCAAAATATTTGAATTATATATTGGAGATTTTAGCATCACTTCATGAATAATCTGTGATGCTTAATTTTAGCATTCTGTATGCCTTATTCTCAACTAAACCGTTATTTCCACCCTTCCATCTTTTGTTAGTTTTTTAACAAATGTTTGATTTTGGACATTGAAATCATTTTAGCTATCGTGAACCACAAGCTCGGAACATAATTAAAGGGAAAAAGCTGGGAAAAAAATTATTACACGTGCTTTTAAACTTTTAGACAATTGAAAACACACAAAAGATTGAGCTTCAGGAAGTTAGCACCTTTAAACTGGAACAAAAAATCCAAGCGTATTTCAATACGTGGCCATAGAACAAATGTCGGTATGTGTCAAATGACCAGGATTTTAATTGTGTCAGCGCGCTTTGTCCCTGCTGGAGGCGGATGCTGCTGCCACTCTGCTGTTACCATGGGGTGAGCATGCTCGCTCTGAAGCAGCGTTCAGGTAAGTGGCACTTGTCGGGGTAATATCTCACGAACGGCTAATCAGTATTACTCATGTTTCCTGACAGGAGTTTTATGATGTTGCAGACTACAGTATGAATTCCTATTTTAATTTGATGGTGGAGGGGAAAAATAACCCTGCAGGATTATTTCCTTGTTAGATATTACTAGATCTGCTGCCTTTCTATGACCTACTCGAGGGAATGACCAGATGTAACATGCCGTAAGCCAATTAGGTTAAAAGATGGTGATTTGGGAAGCTTGGCAGCCCTAGCAAGCAAAAGGGGTCCAAATAAGCCCAAATGCACAATAAAGAAGGCAATAGTAATTAATTTATTTCAGACACAATATGGGTCATACTGCTGTAGCGGAAATGAGGATATGAAGCATGGCACACAAACAACTCCTTTGCTGTATTTTTCACAGATCTTTTTTTTCTCTCCTGTTTGAAACAGAGTGGCTGAAAATCGGCTTTCCAGTAAATCAAAAACAGCGTCTCGCTTTACAGGTGAACAAACAGGTCTCTTGTTTGAGCTTCGTATTTAATATATGGGGCCCAACGCAACTCCTTTCCAATTACAACATATTCTGCTCTCGCTGTGATTAATCTACACCGCACAGGAAGCTTTACAGCCTGAAAGGTTTGTGCCCTTGTGGTGCCATGTAAATGTGTGTTTATAGTTGATGGATTCAGTCTGAAAGGCAGTGACCAGTGCCAAAAGCAGTCTGCTCTCTCTAATCTAACACCTTTTCAGAGACCAAATTTATGCTTTTTTTTTTTTTTCTTCCTTTTTGCTCACATGAAAGCAAATAGAAACATGGAGCTTGAGCACTTATATAATCTGTGGTGGTCCTAGCATGAACTGTAATGTAGAGGGGAGAGAAAATTTGAAATTAGATGAGAATAAAGTAGAAGATATGTTGAGAATTGTAATTTTAAGCTGAGCAACTCTTCCCGTATTCCTGCCCGAAACTATTTGAATCTTTTTAGCTTTCCATAGAGAAATCAGTGGAAGAAAGCAGCACTCTGTAATAAAGGCATTGATGAAGCTATCACCATGTCCAAATTGCTTGCATTGTATCTTCTAAGCACTCTGGTTGACCAGATATCAATGATTTTGTAAGCACTGTGAGAATACAGAAACTGGCAAACGATTAGCCACTAATGATGCTAAAGTTAGCATCTACTTTTGGAGCTTTCTAACACAAGACGCAACCAAAAGACAATATACGAAGGTCAAACCTGGACTACATCACTATAAACTATATGCAGATTTAATTCAAGCATAACCTGTGAGTTATAACATCTTTACTACAATTTTAAAAACAAGTTTTTTCTCAAAATATTCCTGTGTCATTGGAACACTTCTGACTTTAACCTTTACCAATGTAAACATTTTCAGAGCAGGTTGTGTCAGTATTAAACATTCATCCAAGTGAGGAATGACTTTAACCCATGGGCAAGCCCCGGCTCCCGTGGAGACTTGACCAGGCAACATCTCGGGTCACCGCGCAGCGTACAGACGGAGACAGAAATCAGCTGGACGCCAGATCCGCTGCCAAACCTGCGATACTCGAGATTATGAAAGCGCCGTTGGTCTGAGGAGTGAGTCCGTGAAGAGTTCGGATAAATATTCATGTAGGACTGACTGTGCAGTCTGCTGTGGAGGTGGAAGGTGGTGTGTGTGTGTGTGTGTGTGTGTGTGTGTGATTATGTATTTGGACATGTGTCTGTACACGGTGTTCTGATGCAGCCACTCACCACCTCCACCCCCGCCTCCCCTCCACACCAGCGCAGGGCCAGCCAAGGTTTGCAGTCACATATTCGCCGGGTCTCCAGGGCTAATCGGCAGGTACGATGGTCACCGTTTCCAGAAAGAAGGGACCACTGAGGAGGACATCCCTATCTGCCCCATAAAATTTGCCCTCTCTTCCTTCCTTCCTTTCTTTCTTGCTCCACACTTTCGAGCCCTTTCTTTCACTCCTGCATCATTTTGCGCCTGAACAATGCTAGCACTCAGTTTTCCCACTTATCTCTCTCTTGTGCTCGCACTCTCTCATCACCCTCTTCTCATTATGTGGTAAGTGTCAGGTTTGTCGATGGCGTTATTTGCAGGACAAAGGAGACTGTTAATTCTTCATGCTCATTGTCTGGTTTGATATTTCGGAAAACAGCAGAGGACGACGTCGCGACGGCCTTCCCACACGTCTCTGGAATATTTCTAAGTCAGTTGTGCTAAGCTGACAGTTTTCCCCCTTTTAATTCAAACGACCATGTGTCAATGAGAGGCTGACATGCCAGCTGCTGCAGCAGCAGAGTAAGGACCAGGCCTTCTGTCAAACCCACGCACACTTGAGCCTACTTAGAAGTCTGACTCTTTTGTCACCACTACTTTGTCGTTTCACTGTAGGATTTTTGAAGAATGAGCAGAAACTTCAAATGTATCTTTAAAGGGTATTTCAAAGTGCGGATTCTGTTACAAGTTAAGTTTATTTGTATGGGCAGTTCAAACATTACACAATAAACAGGCGAGTTTTTAGCCTTAATTTAAAGCTCCTCAGTGTTACAGCATTGTTTTCTGAAAGTTTGGTCCAGATTTGTGGCGCATAAAAGCTGAATGCTGTTTCTCCATGAACCTGAAGAGATCTGATTAAAATACAACAGGTCTTTAATGTGTTTTTCTACTAAAACGTTTAGTGATTTATAAACTAAAATAAGTATTTTAAAGTCTATTCTCTGAGCTATTAGGTGCATATTTAGGTGAATGTCACTGAACATTTAGACTAGGGCTGTCTTAGCATTGTTGTGAGCACAGAACCGGACTGAAGGACATCAAAGCGGTAGGTGATTGTTAATGAGCTATTTAAAAGATTATTAGCAGCTATTATCTTACCTGATAATTCTCTTGCTGTCTTCATTTAGCATAAATCTATATCAGCTGGCTCCGGAGACTGATGATAACAGCTGATTTTTTTTTTCTTTTTTACACTCAAGCTAATGATTATTTAATTTGCAGAGGACATGGAGGTTGGAGTTGGTGTGCCACATACTGAAAACTGAATATCTTTAGATTCTTATGTCAAAGTGACTTCCTGATAGAGAGCTAGTACATTGGACCCCAAACATTCAGTATTCCCAGAGACATTTGCATATTTGTCTGTGGAACGCCACTCCAAATTATTTGTGGAAAATCCATCTATTTGCTACATTTTTCTGTAGCGCATGTCTAAAATACTCAAAAGAAAATGCAGCTTGGGAAGATGAAACACCTAGCGACAATGCTTTTGAACACGCTACTGGCTGGCATATACAAAGCAGTCAAATAAGGAGCACTAATCATTTTCCTCAGGTATGATTGGCTGCAAGCCTAAGAGCTGAGATAAGAAAGACAGTAGATTGTAGATATTAGCTTCTGTAGGAGTTCTAGGATGGTTTTCACTGAGTGTATTAATGCATAATGTGCATAACGCATCATCTGGATTCATACAAAAGATGCTATGAGAGTTATCCACTGCAGCGAGGATATTTAAGCTTATAATATATGAACAGAAACCCACTCAAAAATTGTAGAATGGTCGAATAAGAAATTTGACAGACTTCGGCAGGCGTTAAAAATTTCCTGGATACAGTCACTGACATAAAGTAAAGCAACCTAAAAAAACTGAAATTTTACAAAGCTTTAATTTATTTTTTTACTAGGTTTTACAGTACCTTACTTTTATGTGACAGTAAGTTTAATTACTGTTACATGTTGCATTCTCAGAACGTGCTTTAAACAGGAAAATGACTGGTGATGCACCACTTCCTTTGACAGTTTCCCATTTAAATACCCATTGTAAATAAATGTGCGTTTAATAACTACATAACAGACATTTTCAAGTTTTAAAAATAGCATTAACGTAACTGCAATCTGGGATCAACTAATTTGGGGGGTAAAAACAATATGACGACACCAGGAGAGTCATTTTTGCATATAAGATATTAACTTTAAATGAACCTTGTGACAAACATCCTGTGGTAAAGATGGAAAACCGGTAAGACTAACAATTTATTTTTGTGAGTGAGCAGGTTAACTATTGATTAACACGTTAATGGATAAAGGTTGTGCAACAAATTGTGTGCATAAGAGATCCAGATCTATCCTATCCATCACCAGATGGATAATATCACTGCAGCAGGCACTTCCTTTAAGGCGTCAGGCCACCAAATTTAAATTTGATGTGGGCGCAGGAAAGATGCCATTACTTTTCAAAAATCCAAATTTAAAAAAAGGTTTCCAGTTGAATTTGGGGAAGAAGATGCCATGAGAGTTATCTGCTCCAATTAAGATATTACCTCCTCACAGCCTTTTCACATAAGCTATTTAAAAAATCCTGGAGTATCCCTTTAAGCCTCTGTCTTGAGTGAGACTGTGGAAAGTGACTAATTCGTTTGAACATGCTGTCCAAATCCTGCATTTTTTTGCTGTTATATTCAGTGGGACTCAAGGACAAAATCGTCAGGCGACACTTTGTTCTGATCCAGAGAACAACCGCTGACAAGTGAGGAAAGAAAACGTTACCTGGACAACCTCTTTGACCACACAACAGCCAGACATGGGGGCGCTTGATAAGTCACACACACACACATTCACCCCGTCTGTGGCACAGTGGTGGGTGGAGTAAAAAAAAAAGAGGGCCCACAAAAAGCTCCAAACTCAAACCCTGGTTCGTATCTTAAGGCTTAAATATTAAATGTAGCTTGAAATGCGATTCATTTTATAGTGTTTGGACTTGATGTTTCTGGATATAAAAATCTGCAACTAAAATGTAAAGAACCTGGGATGCCATCCAGATTTGTGCCAGTTTTTAGCTTGATTGGCCCTGACCCGTGACTAGCACAGTGGAAGCCAAAAAATTACATCTTTATTCCAGTAAGTGAACACACCATTTCTAAAGATGATGATGTGGTGGTAACAGCTCTCTTCGGTGTGAAAGAAATGCTGTTTACCTTTTGGTAATGCCTCTTGTCTAATTAATGCTAACTTTGCTAAGCTCTAATTGTCTTCTGCGAGGAATGAAATGCAGTTTACCTTTTGATAATGTCTTTTTTTAGTAATGTTAACTTTCCTAAGTATTGTCTGGGAGACTCTGATCAGTGCATCTCTGTCTTTCACTAGAGCATTCTTAAACCCATGTCGAGATGGATGCGAAGAATAGAAAGTCGACATGTTTTGCCATTTATGTTGTATTTTTACATCTGAATGATAGGAATAATTACAAACACAGATTATTTTTACATATGGGACAATTGTCCCAGGAGAAAAGCAGCAGGGACACAATCGCTTCCTATACGAAAGCTCTGTGATTATGCCTCTGCATACATTTTCTACCTTATTTATAAGCCAATAGAGTGGGGGTGGGCATGTGTGTGTGTGTGTGTGTGTGTGTGTGTGTAACCTGTTGGGTTCAATCCTGCAGGTGTACAGCTCCCCTGTTTGTCACCACCTCCGCCTTACAGCCATGACTTACAGGAAAAGTCCCGGGTGAGCAGAGTGATTTCCCTCCCTATTCAGAAAGCCCCTTCTTGCTTTGTTTAGCAGATATTTTTTATCTAGAGGTCGTCTGTGAGAGGTGATCTTTTAGAGCACATTTCTGATTTGAAATTAGATATTTATTTTTTAGCATTTTTCTTCATCCACAAAAGTTCCTTTTAAAGTTTTGCTGCTATCAATCAATCAATCAAATGTTATTTGTATAGCTTATGTCAGCAGCAAGGCATTTCAAAGTGCTTTAGATCATAACACACACAAAAACACAGAGTCATGCAACATAGGATCAACAATCAAAATGTTACATTAAGTCGAGTGCCATCATTGAATTTGTAATTGATTACGTTTCAAATACAAATCTAAACAGGTGGGTTTTTAGTTGAGATTTAAAGGAAGCCAGTGTTTCAGCTGTTTTACAGTTTTCTGGAAGTTTGTTCCAGATTTGTGGTGCATAGAAGCTGAATGCTGCTTCTCCTCGTTTGGTTCTGGTTCTGGGGATGCAGAGCGGAACCAGAACCAGAAGACCTGAGGGGTCTAGCAGGTTGATACAACAACAGCAGATCTCTAATGTATTGTGGTGCTGAGCTGTTCAGCGATTTATAATGCTATGCATTACACAGGGCATGAAATACCTCTGAAACTAAGGAAAATCAAAACTAGACATCAAATTAACATTAACTAAGACAACAAAAGTATAAACATTTGTAAATAAATAACATTAATTTAAAAAATAACAAAAAGCCCTTGTTTTGGTGCACAGACAGTTTCATGCCAGTTCTACATTTATACATCTGCTCCTTAATAAGTTATGACTCCCAAAAGTTCCTGGAACCTTTTTAGGACTAAATACGAAAGCTGACGTTGACCCATCCTCACTGGCAGACAGCCCAAGTGTTTACTGATGGTAGTGATTCTGATGTGATGGATGCAACGTAACACCAGCCCTCAGACAAACGACGCTGCCCTCCTCAATTACAAGACAGCATGAAGTGGCTCTCCATAATGAATTGATAAGATTACAAGGTTATAAATTCATTCTGGCCTGCCGCCAGAAATCTCTTCAATGCAAAGAGGAAGAGAGGATAAAAACTTGTAAATATTCAGCTGTTTTTTAAAAAAAACCCATCTTAACAAGAACGTTAACAGTTTGTGGGCGTCCCAGCTTTAATGCACATAAGTGCACCACTTGGTCAATTATTCTCTCTGAGGACAAGGTTTTATGAACTTACAATCCACTCCTTAATACCCCTTAGTACAGGATTCTGTGCAATAAACAAGACAAAGCATTGCCTTCTAAGCTGATGTTAGACTTTGTTCAAGCCTCTCCTTTCTTGAGGTAATTGCAGTAAGTGCCGGGAGCCTCAAAACATCTTTGTGGTGCTGAATAATTTGCAAACTGGCAGGAAAAGCTGGATTGTGATTCAACCAGGTCGTGTTTGCACGTTGGTACATGTAGTCGTACTAACACATGCAACGTTGGATGGAGAAGCAATGGATAAATGGATGTTTTTACATTGCTTATCTGTTAAATACATGTTAGCTCAGTATGCATAAAGAAAGTACCAAAAACACATGAAAAGTCCTAATTGACATTTCATACCTCAGTGGACTGATGTAGTCACTCAAGGAATACATCACCACTCTGAATCTTGTATTTTTTGTTGTTGTTTTTTTTAAGCAAAAAAGACAATAATTAGATTAAGATACTGTGTAAAGCAATCCACACCAAAGCAATGCAGGAATAACTGGTCCTGATGATCCGCCTACTTGTTTTTAAATCAGTAGCTCACAGAGTGTTAAGTTCACTGTGATATAACAGCGCTACAGTTCGAGCAGTTCAAATAGCAGTGACTGGAGAGTAGCTCGCTTATGGCAAGACAGTCTGCGTATTAATTTGACATCTTTGACGACACGTGTCATTTTGCTTATTAGTTTGTGGTTTTCCATACAGATTCTGCTAGGCCTGATACGCCTGCAGGCACCAGCAGACAATTAACAAAACAAGCCCGATGGGAGAAAGTGCCTAAGATTTTGAAGCCCGTTTACTTTTGGTTTTCACCTTTAGAGAAGTTATCCAGTCGTGTTGCAGAACATTGAATACTTAATACTCACACAATTATTTTGTTCCATTTTCATCAGAACATTGTCAGTTACTTTTGCTCTAAATCAAACTTTCTGTTGGCCTACAGGACACCTTTTAGTTCAAATTGGAGGAAAACATTCTAGATTTTAAAGAGACTTTCTCGATATGCAAAGCTTTCATTGCTGTATGTAGAAGCTCTTGGTTTCAAGAGTGGATTCTGTTTCTGTCTATTTCATTGAGTGTTGTTTTGTGTCAAAAGAAACACCAGGTTAGAGCATTAACTTGACTTCCCTTCCTGTTGTACTGCATTTCATAACAAAGACCCAAAAGACAAAGGTTGATACCAAACTGTAAATTATGTGTTTTTGCATTTGGATAATACATTTTAGCTTTCGTCTACTTTGAATTCGGTCAATCTTAACAGTCCACAAGATTTTTCCAGCTGCTTTTTCTCATTCTTGTTGTCACACTTGATCACATTTGTGCATATAAAAGTATCAATAACTGTTACTGTGTGATGTTCTGTATTTGTAAAGGTCCCTATTGTTCTCTCAGTGTCCATTATAAAGGTAAAAACTGAGCAATCTCTTTTGATTGCCTACGCTTCGACATCGACAGCTGTAAAAGTAACGGGCTCTTCTTTGATGAGATTTTAGTTGCTTGGGGGGGTGAAGAGAGAGGGACTCATCTTGCATGAATTGAATTCAACAAGATGGCCACTTTGATATTAAATATTGATCCCCATAGATTAACTATAATGTAGATATGCAGCCTGCAATCCCAGCAGCGACTCCTGGCAGAGCTTAGGCCGGAAAGCTGTGCGAGTCCTCCACAAGTCGGGCCGAAGATGCTCCCAAAGGAAACGGCGCATTGTGTTGGGAAGAACACGGCGTGGCCAGGGCCCCAGACTCCCTCGGCTAATTTACTGGGCAGAGACAGTAGCAATGCGAGCCATTTTGTCATCATTTTGTGAAACGCAGCAGCTGTTGAATGGGTACAATTGCCCGCAGCTGTTTGATGATGATGTGCCTGGTTCTGCCACTGAGAGACAGACACATGGATGATGTACGATTAACTTGCTGGTTCTTACTGGGTCCATCATGCCAGGGGCTACACGCCATAGCGGACGCAGCTTTGTCTGATTACAGGTTGACTTTGTTTGCTGTCCACGTGAGCATCTGCGGTTGACGGCAACAATCTTGCTGTGTCCGTTAGATGTTTGCTTTTGAGTATCGGGTATCTTACAGACACAAAGACACAGAGATACTCGAGACTGGAAAATGTGTTTTGACAACACTCGGAGAGATAAGAGGCAGGTCTCTGGAATCTCACTCTGGGACATATTTTTCTATTTACACCTCCTCTACTACGCAGAAGGGATGCTTAATCCTCTCCGTGATTTGTGGCTTCACTGCCAAAATCCCCTCACTCTGTTCTTCTTCTCCTCCTTTCTTGCATTTTTTTTCCTTTCCTTTTTTTATCTCTTACAGTCCATCACTGCTTTTATGTGGAGTCATGTGGCAGTCAGTTCAAAGGTAGGGTTTGGGACAGAAAAGAGCCCAGTGCATTGAAATCCCCCCAAACCTCCAATAACAGTTGTGTAATCACTTTTAATGTGTTTTATTGTCCTCTTTTTCACAGATTAGACCCACAGTAATCTGTCCTCCTCCCTCCATCTCATTCCAAGCTGTTATTTTTGGCACCAGGATATTCTGCTTTTTTGGATTAGTAGGTGTGCAAGTGTTTTTTTCCCCTCTCTCCCTCTCAGGCTAAGTGAGTTTATGTGTGTAACTGAACGATACAAAAAGACTACTTTTTCTGCCACTATTTTCCAGGAAATATTTCCAAGTTGATTTTTGGATGGATTTGTTTCAAAGCAGAAGATAATGTGGCTCCAAACCCAATATTTGCTGCATTACATGGAAGGCTGTATTGTATAGAGGTCTAACTCGACCTTATGTCATGAGATCTTGTAATAATGTCACAAAAAACTGGTGTTAAAGTGAAGTCTATGACTTTGTCCAGTCCTGGTTTTATTGCATGTCGTCTACATACTCGGAGGTCGTATTGTCCGACTTCCCAGAAAAACAACAGCGGGAGGATTTAAGTTCAGAAATCCTCCCAGGAAAGTCAGATTTCATCCAATAAACCAGGGGTCAGTATGCAATAAGTCCCCTCTCTATACAATGCAAAGTACATTTCCGACTTAAGCTATAAAACTTAGCACTGCATCCCATTAGACTAGTGACACATATGGTGAAATATCTAATGCTGAACACTTCCAATGTGTTGGAATGCAAAAAATAGAGAAAAAATATTGTCTTATTGCATTTCTTATAGTGATTAACACCAAAATGAACAACGAATCCCACCGTTTTTGAATGTGCGTTGTCATTCTTCATTAAATGACATATCAGGAGCCTTCCTGACTGACCTGTGTTGTGTGTGTGTAGCCTAACTACTATTTACTCTTGCCATTTAAATCTGTCCTGACTGATCAGAATACAGTTAAAGTCCTGCTTTACATTTATATAAAAATGTTGCATTAGCTTTTACCACCAGTTTTTTTTACTGCTTTTTAATCGTCACTAAGGCTACTTTAAAGTTGTAAATGGGTCTCAAATGCTTTAAAAAAAAAGTATTCTTTGTTTTAAAAAAATATCATTTTGTGCATAAAAACATGTGTCTGTATGTCAGTAGAGAAGTAGCATCCAATGCTACTTGTGTATAAATCTCATACACCTCAATCCCATTTTTGTGTATCTACTTGGCATTTAAGTGGTGTTTGAACACTCCAGTATAGATATTCTACTTATCAATCCAAGTGCTACTAATGTATCGCAGCAATGACACACTCATTGAGTAATCTCATGCTGCAATATGCAGACTCTCTCTCTGCACTGATGAAGTTTTGTTATGCTTTGCAATGCTGACTGGTCAGAGATGCTTCATTCGACATGCTATGACTTTCTTTCCGGTTACTCAATAAATAATTTGACCAATTGGGTCTAATGGTTTGATAATTTCCAGAGCATTGGGTATGGAAAAAAATAAAATCATGAACAATTCAAAGATGTGACCGAAGCTGATGCTCAGAAACGCTCTTCATTTCCACACATTTAAACCCACATAGCCAACGGCAAGATCACAGCAGCTTTAAGTACACGAGTACACATTTTATCAAAGAAGCAAAAAGTAATCTTCGCATATAGGAAATCCAAATTACTTTTGGTTTGCAATGTATCATTGTTTAAATAAATGATAACTGCACAAATTCAAGAAAGCCCTGTGAATAGATTAAACAGAAAAAAAGGTTATGTAAAGTCACCCGCCTTTAATCTTTTGTAGACCCCTCTAATTCATATCAACCTTGGAAAGCACACAAGAAGAGCTATCTCCTCGTTACCACCCTGGGCTGAATACTGACTGATGATTTTCATTTTCAGTTATCGGCCACGTTGCTAATTTTACATTTTTTTAATTAACTCCCAAGTATTCTTGGAGAAGACTCACTCTGATTAGAAGCTGCAGAAGGGTTAAGGTTTTTACCCTTTTAGACGTCAGCACAGCTATTCCCCTTGTTTTTTTAATATAAGTACCCACACGGCCACTTTTCATCTGCAACCTTTTTTCGTGTAATTTATTTTTTTTTTCACTTGATCGTTACAATTTTCTTGCCTACCCAAAGCTGTCATGACTCTTTCACTCTCTTCCTCTCTCTCTTGCAGCCTTCCCCGGGCCGCTGTGTGGAGCACGGCTCTGCTGGAGGATGGTGATGAGACTCCCCACAGGGATAATGACATTAAAGAGTGTCTCTCCAGCGGATGTCCCCTGGATTTAATGCCATCCAACGCTTAGCCCAAGAGAGATGTGCGCCCCCGAGACAGCGGCACAACACACAGGCGCGCGAGGACAGCCGGTTCTGCCAGTTCGACAGGCAGCCGTTCGTTGAGATACACAAAGAGACAGTTAGTCAGACTGGCCGGCTAACCGGCAGACATCTGGCAGGAATAGAAGCAGACAGGAACAAACACACTGACACAGGTGAAACACTACATGAGGTGGGTGGCATCACAGTAAGACCAGTCTCCACACAGCTAAGACAGCTTTTCTAATCCACCACTAGTACAGGGGCGGGGATATCTACTGCTGTGTATATAAAACTAGCTTGATGAGGTTATACATCCTATCAGCTAATTCACTCAACCTATGATGTAAAAGATCTGTTAAAAATAGCTTTTTCTTAGAGAACACTGCACAGTCAGGGCAAATAATTGAATATTGTGTAGTAGGACAAAGATTTTAGCAAGTTTTCTCTTTTTTTACGGTGGAAACTTGCATTGAGTCTGGGCTGCTACGACAATTGATGGCATGGAATGCAATTACTGAAAAATAAATTAAACTTAGCCACCTCACTAAAAATCCATACGCACCGTGCTTAGCCCTTAAGCAAAACAACTTGCTGGCATAATTTCAATGATCTCAGGAGAAACTGGTAACGAGGAAGGGGCAGCCGTCACTGTTTTCGTTTTGATCGAATCAGTGAAGCAGAATGATCGCTTTAAAAAGGAGCGCTGCTTAAAATCATTCTTCTTTTGTCAGCCATGGTTACCTCCAAAGAAACATGTGCTGTCATCATTACTTTCCATCAAAATGGCTTCACGGGTAAAGATATTGCTGCTATTAATATTGCACCCGAATCCAATAGTTATTTAATCAGCAGGAACTTTAAGGACAGAGTTTCAGTTACTGGCAAGAGCTGAGAACCAGCCAGTGCCAGGACTACGCCCTAAAGAGGATTCAACTGGGGGATCGGCTTGCCCCCGGTGCACAGACTGCTCCGAAATGGCGGCATACAGGTCAAGATTTTGAACAATGGAATGGTTTCAAGAAGGGCAGCACAGAGACACTTAGGGTGATTTCACATCATTCTTGCTTAGTCCGCTTTGATCAAACTCTTGTTCGCTTAGAAAGGTGTGGATATTCAATCGAACTCTGATGAGGACCAAAAAAGAAAACTCTGGTCTGACTAAAAACCTAGGTCTCGGTTCAATTGAAATTAACTCTGGCACGGTTCAAACGCAAATGTGAATTAAAGCGGACCAGACTGCTCCAAAAGCAAGGAGCGAACTACAGTGCAGGGCATTCTGGGTAAATGGAACCAAAACAAACCCGAAAGTCTAAAGTTCGAGGGAGAAATGTCCTGTGCTCTCTTACCAAAGACAAAAGAGAAATCTTACAACCACTAACATCTGTCTCTACTCCATCTTTGTTTACTTTTAGTAAAGGCAGAAGTTGCACTCATGTCTTCTGAGGTTTTTGTGTTGCTTTCTTCAGTAGTTTGCCTCCACAGGTGAGGAGGGAGAACAGGTTTTTCAATTAGCTTGGATCATTTGACATATAGTGTGAAAGCAAACCGCAGCAGTTGAAAATGTAACAAAAGTTGCAACTTTGTTCCCCAATCGAACCGAGTCCACTGGGCTATCAGGTGTGAGTCCACCCAAAGAGACTATCTTAAAGAAAAGCATGAAAGACAGACTGACATTCTGCTATATCTGAAACGACCAAAGAGAAATGACAGGTGGATGCCGACTTAGTTAGTAATGGATTTTGACAGATTACCCTGTTAGCAAGTGAACTAAGTGGCTGCACAGGCACCTCTCCCTCATACCTGACAGTGATGTTATCATTCCAGTGTTCCTGCAATGCTAGCACCATTCGTACGAGTTCATATCTCTTAGAATCTTGTCTCAATGGCATAATACTGATTTCATTCATAATTCAACCAAAAAATCTAATTATTGTACGTTCCATACATACCAAGGATCAAATTGCAAGCGCTTTGCTGCCACTTACGGGTCAGAGTTTGAAAGTTATCTGTCATGGGATTTTTATAGTGTTAGGCTGTTTTGTAAAATCATTTTAATTTGGACCAGAATGGATTGTACAGAAACTGGTGTTGCAATTTCAACATCCTATTTATTTGTAGCAGCATTCATAAAATAATTAACATTGATCTGGAAATTTTTGTAATTACTGTTGCATCCAATTATGCCTAATGTCACTAATTTGCATTTTACCCAAATATCTAGTGTTTGTGAATGCATTCAAATAAATAATTGAGTTAATTTAGCATCTGCTTGGCAGCAAAAACAGGATTTATTTTTAAATAACAAAAAAAAATTCAGACAGTAAAGAAATTTAAAGGGGCTTTAGAAACAAATAGCAAAGTGCTTTTTAAAATGTGTCTGAAAAGTTAGCGTTCTCTGTAAGTGGTGACTAAAATGGCTGTCACAGCTGGGGACGACGTGTAAAATAATGTTTAGAACAGTTACTGGTGCACCAAATGCAAAGTGTTCACTTATCCATATTTATGGATGCAAATAAACCCAAACGGTGGCAGCAAATAAGGGGAGCATGTGTAAAAAAAGATCTGATGCCAGCTCAGGTCAGGAGACCTCCAGAGCCTTTCTGTGCCTGTCGCCATGGCTACCCGGCGGAGTCCATTTGCAGAGAAACAGTCGGCAGGGTGAATCGCTCCAGTACCTTCAATTAGCAACCCATTATCATTCATGAGTTTGTTTGTGCAAGGCTGTGAGATTGAATTCCTGTTAGCCCTTTTCTCCCCGCACACTCGCCCCGGCTGAAATAACGGTGAAGCACGCAGCCGCGGATTCGGCCGCAGCAGCGCTGAGTTCCAGCACAGAGCTCTCAGTTCATCCTCCTTTCTCCCTGGCATAGTGTCAGATGGAACTCCCAAGACATTCAAAGTTCAGAATTTAGCAAAATAGCTATTTAAAGCTGCAGTATGTAACTTATGAAAAATATTTTTTGCATATTTGTTGGAACTGTAACTACATTGTGACAATATTGTAACAGAGACAAAATTGAGCTCCTCCGCTTTCTTCTGTGCTAACTAGAAACACCCAATCAGAGCCAGGAGGCGGGTCTTAGCGCTGTCAATCACAATACCTTTTGGCCTTTGACCTCTGGTACACTGCATCTAGTGTAGCCTCTTGTCAATGCCAGGCTAGTTAGCACTGATGACGGTAGATAAACTGTTTCTCCAAGTTGTTTCTCTTTCATTAGCACATTTAGCAGCAAGTACATAAGGATGATTGCCAGTGCTGAGACCTTCCTCATGGCTCTGATTGGTTGGTTTTGGTTGGGAGCGGTGTATTTCTTCAGACAGCAATAGTAGCTCATGGAGGAGGTGGAGGAGATCAATCTTTGGTGACAGTTTTACCCATTATGAAAAAAAAAATCTTTATCAAAGTTACACTCAGCAGATTTAAGGAAGCTCTCTGAGAAGAGCTTTTGAGAGTAGCCATCTGACATTTCAATTTGAACGCTATTTATTATTTTCCAACAATATATTTCTGCTATTATCATTGCCCGTTTTACAGTCAGAAGAGCAGCTCTTTCCATCTGCTAAATCTGCACGAGGAGCAGAAAATCAGCCGACATGTTGTGCACTTACTTCTCATCCTGCATTGCCATAGGGCAGCAAAATCTCCATTGTTATGATCGCAACACTATCCGTTCTCTCTCTGATAGGACCAACAACAACATATTTCACTCTCGATGCAACACAATTAAAGCAGTGGCAATAAACGCAAGACAAACCTCTGGCCTTACAGCTGCCTCTGGTGCTATATTTGCCCTCCTGGCTGTTTCATGTGATAGAATGGTGTTGACCCCAGTGGTGCCAGACCCTCCATATCAAGTTATTATATTTATGCAACCACTAAGCTCCTGTACTATTTCACAACACTGTCAGCCCCGAGTTGTTGTGCATGGACGAGGATTGCTGTGGACGTTCTCAATTTACTGTTGAAAATTGAGTTGCAAGCAACAAGAGAGAACCTGAGAAAGAGGGGTGGGAGGAGGGGGAAGGAGAGGCAAAGAAGAAGAAGAAGAAGTGAGCACTGTATATTTTATTCAGTGGCAGCGGAGTACAATTCATAATCAGGCCAGACTGATTCACAGTTTTAATTAAAAAGTAGCCTTATAGTGCCGGTGGTAACATCTTGATTTATGTAGACCCAACTGCAGGCTTCCATCACCATCGAGAGTGAGTTCACTGGGGGAGAGGATGGGCAGGGTGAGGAGCAGGGGGTGCTAACGCTGAGGGAGGGGAGGCAACTCATTCCTCACAGCAAGGTGGTAAGCTCTGTGGGTGTCTCTGTGTGAGAGCGTCAGACTGGCTGTGTGCAGGTCTGTCTGTGTATGAGCCTGACTGCAGTGGAATAATGAAATGGATTTCCTCTGTTCGTGCATTTCTTTGTCTAACGTAGATGTCATCAAGCAATTGTTTTTATATCTCACTAATCTGAGTTATCCTTGTCTAATAAAAGCAGAAAAATCCATCCAAGCCAATCTGGCACTATTAAAAGATGATAACTGTCTCCTTTAATTCTTGACTTGATTATTAGCCCTATTGTTTGTTCATTTGCACACCGAGGCAGATTCTTGCAGTCTGGTAGAGTCAAGTAATCACTTATCTGCACCTGGCTGACAACACAAAGACTTCCAAAAGCAACACAAATTAAAAATGGATAACAAATCAAGGTATTGGCAACTATCAGTCTGGAAAGCCTTTTTGAGGCTTTGGGATTAGTGGTGCACTGATTTGAAAATTTGGGCCAGTGTTGATACCCGATATTAATATTGCTTTTATGGCCAAAAACTGATAAGCAGATCACTTTCCTAAAATTATGTCCTAATAAATCTTTTGCTCAAGAAAATTGTTTTTTTTTTGTCTAAATCACCTTTAGCAAAAGATGGCAGACCTTTATTTACTCGGAAGGTAACACATATTTTTTTATTTAATTTTTCTTTTTGTTCCTTTTTAAATTTGTTGCCACCAAGGGTGGCATCTTTGCTCCCTTTTCATTTGAAAACTACACAACTTGTTCCATTTACTCAGCCGTCTAACATTAAAATTCACTCGAGGATGTGAAACACTAAAGTGACAAAAGAGGCTAAAATGTCTTTTCATATCATTTTCCTGACTTTGGTTGTCAGGAAGGTATATTTAGGTTCCTCTGGGTCTGCTGTCCTTTATGTTTAGAGGTCTCTGTCCCAGCGCACCTGAGTCAAATGATTGCATTACCGCCTCACTATGCCGTTAAGTGCTGCAGAAGCCTGTTAATCGCCCATTTAAGACACGTGTGTCAAATTCCTGTCCTTAAAGAAAAATGCCCTACTTGTTGGAGATTTGTCCCTACCCCAACACATCTGATTTAGATTATTGAATTACCTCCTAAACATTTCATCAAGTCCTGTTAAAGGCTCACTGAATTAGGTCAAATGTGCCGAAGCAGGAGCACATCGAAAACATGTAGGGCATAACTGGACACCCCTACACATCCACTGTTATGTAAAATTCTATTTATAAAGCATTTCCTGGTTATATTCTCTAATAATGTCTTTTTTTTTTTTGTACCTTTTTTTCTCTTAATCAAATTTAGTAAAGACAGCCAAAGACGGTTTTCTACTTCTTATGATGCTGGCCTATTTAGAAACTAAACAAGATCAACTTAACTTAATCAAGCTTATTCTCTTGACTTCTCTCTGCTGTGCCCATTTTCAATTCAAAACAATGTGAAAATCTGGGTGAAAAGTGAAAACATTATGTATATTGGTGTCCAAATGAGACTGACAAGCATTTGGGGAAAAAACAAAAGCTAATCAAGGCTAATTTTTAAAGCATCAATGGGCGTTCATCTTATTCTAAATGAAGACAAAGACTTCCCAATGTTAAGTAGCCATAAAAAGATATTTGTAGACATTCAGCATCCAGTCATGAAAAAAAAACAGTAACTGTCAACGGAGTTCTTGTTCGCATACATGTTGGCATGAGCGCTACAGCACAGCAAGCTACAGCTTAAAAATAGAGTGAGGTAACCATTATGCACATTTTTATTGTAGAAGGTGTATTCTGTGCAGTTGCTGAGGATGTTGTAGCACAGACACAACTAAAGTCTCAGGTTGTGATCAGACATTATATAACAAGTTTTGTAAAAACCAAGACACAAAGGGAGTACATGTAATGAATGATGGAGAATGTGTCAGAGAGGTAAAGATGCCTTTTAAAAACTGGAAAAGTGAATGAGTGGGAGGACGAGAGCCAGCTATGACAAATGAGAAGAATGCAGACTAATGAATAAAGACATGAACACAGAGGGAATAAAACACAAGATGATCTTACCAATCAAAAGCTTCAAACATTCTTAACCAAGACACAAAAAGCAGAACACAAGAAGTACTAAGAAACACCAAGGAATGAGTTAGTGACAATAATCATCAAACAACCATCCACACACACACTCACTGAGGATTTTAGACGGACCAATTAACCCGACAGTCATGTTTTTGCAGAAAGACGCCTGGTGGGGATTCAAACCCAAGATCTTCTTGCTGCAAAGCAACAGTGTTACCAACTGTGCCCAATCAAAATGTAGAAAAAAAGTACAAAAAGTGAGAACCAAACAATACAAAGACCTCTGGGTCATCACAGTAGCTGTTTCCATTGACTGTATAGAATTGCGCAATTTGACATTGTGAAAATAAATTCGCTTAATGGAAACACACAAATAAATTTTAAAAACTCCAGTTTTTCAATAAAAGCTTTTAGCGCTAGGATGAGGAGGTTTTTAGGCTGTATCAAAATTGGTTTCTTTTTCAAAAGTGCAAAGGAAGCACTTCTTTTCACATCACGAGTCACATGATCAACAACTGGATATTGCCATTGGTGCAAACCATGAAGAAGACAGCAGGAAGTGGTTCGAGGATGACGGCGGCACATGTTTTTTAATGACTTGTATGATTTAATGGCGTTACTCAGCGGAAACACTGCAATTGTTAATTTGTGTTTTTTCTACATTAATATCGACAAGGTTTTGTGCACATCTGTAATGGAAACGGAACTAGTGAGAATCCACTATGTTTAAAGTTCCTTCAGCAAACACTCACACACTGCCAGCGAAAAGCCAAAGACAAAATTTACAAATGATTTTCTGTGGGTGGTGACCTTTACTCATCAAAATGGGTGCAGAGTTGAAGTGGAATGAATTACTGGGGAGGTATGGAGAGCTCTGAATTAAAAAAAAAAAAAACAGATCCAGTTAATTAATAATTAACATCTCCAATGCATTCTGAACACTTATTTTGATTAGCTTATGTTTGTAGAAATTGATGTTTATTGAAATATTCACAGCTTTTTATGATGCTTACAAAGTAAATCCAGAATATGAGCTTACATTTCCAAGTCTGGTTCAACTTTGGTCACCTTTTCATCTTATTTCTACACAAACATCCAATCTGACAAGCTTCTCCTGTCTCAAGTTTTTAACTTAATGAACAAAATAAGTTGGCTAAATGGATAGCATGAGAGGATATAATAGATAGGCAGGTGGTGGTGGTGTAGAAAGAAGCTAGCACCGCAAATTTAACCAGGGCTGATGAAATTTGCTTTGGTCTGATAGTAATGTTACGTTTATGTCAGACCCTCCATTTAAATCACCACTGAAACTGAATCTCTTGATATGGTCAAATTTTAATTAAAAGGCAGTGAGGAAGAAATGAGAGATAAATGCAGGAAAGAAGAGAGGGAGAGACGGGACATGAGAAAAAAATAAACGACGGCCAGAGCGCGGAGGAGTTCTGAAGTGAGATGGAAAGCAGGAGAGAAGACCAGAACGATGGGGAAAAAAACGCCGAGAGAGATTACATGAGCGAGATAAGTGGCAACTTATTCTGCAGAGAAGTGAAAACAGAACATCTCTGTCTCTGCAATATTGTCCTTCCTCTGCACTTATTTTCAACGACTTACAGGGCTCTCTCTCTCTCTCTCATTTAATTTTTAAGGGCTAGTTCCATCACAATTATGACAGAAACCAAAGTGCACACATGTAAAACCGCTGAATCACATGCAAACATGCGCCAGGGCGCACCCTGACCCTCCTCCCACGACACGTGCATCTAGTGCTTCACTATAAAAACACAAAATCCTTTGGTCTAGTTTCTAGTGCAACTATTTTAGTACACTTGAAATAAGACAAAACTAACTTACAAGTAGATTTTTCAACAAGATAAAGTAGCTTGTTTAAGGTAAATAATTCCTTAATATTGATTGAAAAAAGTACTAGCTATAAGTGAAATAATCTGCCAGTGGAACAAGACATTTTTACCATATTATAAGTGAAAATGTCTTGTTCCACTGGCAGATTATTTCATTTATAGCTAGTATTTTTAAATTAATATTAAGGAACTATTACATTAAAACAAGTTTGTGCATCGTGCTAAAAAGTTACTTGCAAGTTAGTCTAGTCTTATTTCAAGTTTACTCAAATATTTGCACTAGAAATTAGTCCAAAAATACTCTAAGATGTTGCCCATATACACTTTGTATGAATAAATCTCAGACACTACAGAAAGGTAACTTTCTGTACTTATATTTAATGAAGGAACTAAAAGAGATCTTGCATATTTCGACTCATTATTGCAAGACTTTAGTTCGACAAGCGGAAATAATCCAAGTTTTTTGTTGTTCTTGTTTCTAACTGGTTGTTAGTGCCAACTCTTTTACAAACAGATGACTTTCCAGATTGTTGGGTATCACACACCATCTGGTTTGCTGATTGTTTTTCATGCAGTCAGAGGTGGCACAAATGGGTGCCTCCTTTTGTTAGTAGGGCATAATATTTCACAAGCTTGGCGCACACAGGGAGAGGTATCTTTGAGCAGTTATGTTTTGTACAAACTCTTTATATCATCCAGAGTCCTGGACCTTGTTTTAGGCTCTTTTCTATTCAGCTCAACCAGCAAGAAAATTTCAGGTCTGAGGGAAGACGGCTGATGTTTTGTGAACCTTGCTGTTATAGTTGTGCTTATGTTTATGATGGCAGGAGTGAAAACTCTTACCTGGCATCCCTCCCAAACATTAGTTTGGCACATACACAGCCTCCAAAAGTCTGAAATGTTCTTTTAATGGTTTTCCAACTCTGGATAAATATGGAAGAATGAAAACTGTGTTTGGAAAAATGTTAGAGTTTCCCGACTATCATTTTGTGATTTGAAGGATAAGAAAATGTTAATCTAATCCGGTCCTTTTGGGTTTGAAACATGTTACTTTTATAAAAATTACATTTTATGACTGATAAAACAGTCATAAACAGAATTAAGGAATCAAAGATGAACTCTTAACTGGACTGCACTCAAAAACTGGTCTCCACTCTATACCTTGCACATGTACAGAGCTAAATAACTTCTATTTTACTGTCAGTCCTGCACTTTATATTTTATATTTAGATTTATATTCATATTTTATACTGTATTTTATTTTATTCTGGAGTAACCTCACAACATTGGAAGCTCAAAACACTGTCCTGAGCCGTATGCAACGAAATTTTGTTCTGTATACACCCTGTGCATGCAAAATGACAATAAAGTCAGTCTAAGTCTAAGTCTAAAGATACAAAATAGTGGTTGAGAGACTGAATAGTAACATCCAACTTTTCCAAATCTAGTATCCACCGGAAAGATAAGCCAACTTGAAGAGCCACTTTCTTGTGTCATCTGTTCATCCATCCATTGTCTAAATCTGCAACAAATTGTAGTGTCATGTTTGGGCTGGTGGGCAAGAGACTGCATGCATCCCGGACAAGACCCCAGTCCACTAAAGTGGCAACACGGAGATGGACGGCACTGAAAACCGAGCACCAACATACCAGGCACTTTGAGGCCAGATACACTAAAATCATGATTTTAGCCTGGAGTACCTGGAGGGAACCCACACATGCACAAGGAGACTTGCAAATGCCAAGCAGAAAAAGGTCATGATGTAGCATGGCAACAGTGCAAACAATTGCACAAACATGGGGCTTGTGTTAATTTATGATTAAAATAAGTAAATAAAACCCAATTAGTTTAATGTTTTGTACTCAGCTTTTCAAAATGTTACAAAAAAAAATAACTGACAGAAGAAGACACTTTGAAGCTAAAACTTGAAATTTGTGAAATGTTTACTTTAAAATGACTTTTTAAAGGTCAATTAGAAGCTTCTAGAAATGCAAAAGTAGAAACTGAATAACTCAATGTCTCAAGCTGTATTTGTGTCACTGGTATAAAATTTTCGCTGCACTAAAAGGATAATTTATGTTAAAGGTTTTAACACGTCTGTACAAACGGTGACGCTCACCAGTAATATCTTCCAGTCATGATGCTCTCTCATCGCTTTATATGCACACACTCTTGCTTGCTGTGGTGGCGCAGGGGGTTAGCACGCCCCACATTTGGAGGCCTTAGACCCGCGGACGTCGCGGGTTCGACTCCCGGTCCCGACGACCTTTGCCGCATGTCCTCCTTCAAAAATGGCGCCGACTCGGCTGGCTGCCTGCAGACGCAGCTCCCGTCGTGTGTGTGTTAATCTGTGTATAAAAAATTCTTGCTGTAACTGCGAAATAATTTCCCTGCTGGGATGAATAAAGTAATTCTTCTTCTTCTTCTTCTTCTTTGAGGATTCAGAGCAATAGAGAAGGTGCTATCTCTTGTCACCCTGAGGGTTTCCTTGCCTTATAAAGGACATCAGACTCCTGGGCGACAATTACAGATTATGTCAAAGGGTAGTTTTGTCATAACTGACAATGTTATTCCAGTGGCCCTGGACAGAAATATATTATCCAGGTGTCAGACCTGAATGTGCCCATACAGGCAGAAAAGATGCTGCTTGTTTTTAGACATGAGAGGAAACACGATTCTTTTCAGCGTCTTTCGGACTTTGTTTAAAGTAAAGACACCATCAGAATATTGCTAGCAGCTTCAGCATGTAATGTTCTTCCCAACAAGTCTGCATTGTTAGTACTTTGCCCATTGATGGTATGCTGTAGTCAATGAAACATGCATTTGTTACCTCTTCAATTCGCTCTTTCATTTTCCTTTAGACGTATATTTTACTCCCTCCGCATTGTGACCAAAACTGCATCACGTATTAGCGGTGCAGCCAAAGCCTTAGAAAGATAAATAGGCACATTATGCGAGAGCCCTGAAGCAGAAACAGCTTGAATCTTGAGATAAGCTGTCAGTTTTCACCATTAATATGAATGTCCCAGAGCCCTATACCAGCCTGGGACAATTTAAAACAGATAATCCAGCTCCAGCTTTTATCATAGATGAATTTAATAGAACATATAGATGACTCAGCGCACTGGCGCGTGCATCGTGCAACGTTTCACTAGTCTCTCCTGGATTGGCCAGTGTGTGTGTGTGTGTTGCTTTTTTCTTTTTTATCTTTAGTTTCTACAGAAACACACACTCTCACACACCCCTTCTTATTAAGGTTGCCATCAAGGTCTGGCCGCGTGTGCATGTTCTAATTATCTCATCTTTTAAAGGTGGCACATTGTTGGACTGGGGTTTAATTTCACACCTGATCCACCTCTAGCCTTGCTTTTTATTTACACTCCAGCAAAACATCTCACACACACACACATGCCCGTAAGTAGTACACCTACTCCCAGGACTCTATTCTCCAAAAGTAGCCTTGTACCCTCACCATCACCCCAATGAGTCATACCACTCACTATGTGGGGTCTCATACCGATGAGCTCACGGTAGATGAACTGACAAGCTACCGTTTTGCATACCACCTGTGTTAGAAAACAAGAGTACAGGAAAACTCACTTTCCAGCCAAAACAAAAAAGACTCCTATTAGACGGCGTCCTCTGCGAATCAGACAAACCGCAGTCAGATTGCATTAACATCACATCAACTACCGATTAATCATTGTTCTAAGAAGAACTGCGTTTAACTACCTGAGAGAATGAAGTCGCAACTAGTTACAGTTTAGATCTGGGAGGGAAGCAGCATCCAAGCTTAGCATGCCGCGCTTTAAAGTCACAAAACCAGTGGATTATGCTAATGCTAGTGCTAGCAACATGAGACTGAATTTCTCTCAAACACTAAAGGTCTGTGCTGCGGTGGGCGATTTGGACTTGAAGGTTTATCACAATATTTTGTGGTACTATTGTGATAATAATAAAAGTGACGGTAAGAAATATTTGTTACTTCTTCTTCTTTAGTGAACTTGAGGTATGGCTGTGACTGCATAACGCTGCAAACAGCTCCACAAATGCAGCGCTTGGAAAAACTTTATGGCACGCTACTTTAGGACACTAGTCACAAAGAAATGTGACTTGCACCACCACGCTGCACACATTAACTGTATTTAGTCATTGTTTCAAATTTGTTGATATTTATTGATGCTCTCAATGGGAAAACGGTGGAGAAAATGGTCAAACTAACAATTGCAACAATACGTAGAGCTTTGGGTGGTTTCAAACAACTGGAATTTATGGTGACAACAATAAATCAATATTTAAATTTATCGCAATAGTACAATTAATGCAGACTCCTTGTCTGTACTACGTGATAATCGGATGTCTTAGACAAAATCGTTTGTTGAATAAATCTCTGGCAGTGGTTTAGGGTCACTGCCACCGCCTCAGAGATCTAGAGTCAATTAGTGTTACAGACGCTTTACTGTAGAGATTATACGAATAAAGACGACCAAAATCAAACATCAATCATTGAACTAGATGGATATCTCTACAAACAAAAACACCAACAAAGTAAATCACTTTAGACAAATCGTTTACTTTGAGTACAACATGAACAGGCAGGAACAGCCAAAACGGACAACAGTGAAGTACCAATTCAACACACGCTGGCAAACTGGTTTAATCCTCTCTTTAGAGATTCTATTAATACTGCTACAAATTACACAAATAAATAAAGACATGAATCTTTAGCAAATGAAAGCACCTGTGTGCATATTTTCAGGAAAAAAAAGCATTTTTAATACCTGAGTTTTAAAAAAAGGAACAACTATCCTGAAAAAAAAAAGATTAAGATGGCAAACTTTTGGCCAACATTATATTTCTTCGTGATCTTTGGCAAAAAAAGCAGATAGGAACAAACTCCCGGTGCGGATGAAACTGCCGGTGGCGATTTTCCAACTGAGCAATTTTATACTGTTTTCAATAGTTGTGATACTCCACGCTGGCTCCCAGAAATCGATGTGAGATGCAAACAGGAACAATCAACTGAGCACACAGACGAAGTTAAATAGCTGCAGGAGCGCTGCATTGTGTTCAGGTGCATTTTGTTTCATCAGTCAGACTTTGACAAACCCATTATGTTTGTGTGCTTTAGAATAGCCCATGTGACATCTCCTCTCCTTCCTTTTGTCTATGAGCCCGATTTTTTTTCCAGCATTTTCCCATTCGACGCTGCTCCTCTCTCCAACCTCTTCTCTCTGTAGCCTATCTCCCACATATCACAGCTTTTGACAGTATGTGAATGGGGTCCCTCAGGGAGGTATTAGCTCCCTATTGGGAGTTCTTCTGCTATACTCCTAGCAGCCATTTCCCCCTCCCCACTCTTTGACACAAAATAATCAATAACTTTTAATATAGAGTCCTGGCGAAGGGCTGCTGCAGGAGGTTTTGGGCCAGACCGAGGTTGAGAGACTGAAGTGGGGGCAGATCATGCTGTGGTGAGCCCACAGATACAGGGTGAACATTAGCCTTGACATTTCAGCTGAAGCAGAGCTGAGAGATGCCGCCTGACATTCGGCTCTGCTAACAGAAGAAAGCGTATTCAGGGATGGTTTAGGGTCACTGCCACTGCCTCAATGTTTTATCTTCACAGCTATAGAGGCAGTCTGTTAAAGATTTTAAGAGTGGCAAGAAGACAGATGATACACTGCCGTCTAGTCTCTTATAGCGAGGCAGGGGATGTAACTGACTTCTGTACAACACTGTAGCAGCGGGGTCTTTTGTTCCTGCTATACAGTGAATTATAGTCTGGCACAGCTTATGTAATCGGGGTATAAAAGTGACGCTGCGCCGGAGAAAAAGAGATTTAAATAGAATTAATTAGTTGCAGCTTCTGTATAACAACATAATCAAGTCTAATTGTCCAGTATTAATAACCCAGCAGGACACTGGAGTCGCTATTCCAGAATAGTACTGGATGCACCTTTGAGAAGATAATTCAAGATTTTTGAAAAGGAGGATCTAACATTGGTTTGTCCTGGAGGCAGAAGGTGATGGGTAGTTCAAGAAAAATTATAAACGATCCCTTTAAGCTCTGTTTAGAGCAATTTCTGAGGAAATCTAATCATGTCCGATACTAACAAAAGAGTTTCCTGAAGAGCTTCAAGTCAGAGAAACTGATATAGAAATAAAGCATTGTAGAGCAGAACTATTACAGATTTTACACTGCCTTACCTTTCTAATTCTGAACAGAAACATCTATATGTTACATTCTGATGGAGGTCGTTGGGGGTGCACCACCTCCTACGTCTGACTCTTGTGTAAGTAAATAACCAACATATAAATGCAACGGCGCACCAATCACTGTCCTTGGCACTAATTGACCGGACCCCCAAGAGTGGAGACCATGAAGTTTGTAGATGGTCTTCTAGCTGTTTTACATGTTGGATATTAGTTCTGCAGTCGTGCTAAAACAATTTCCACTGTGTATACTAATGCATATGAAGGGATAAACTATGTTTGAACAGGCAGTCATTAGTGTTTTTAGAAGGGGTCTCCAGTGTTTGCAGGTTTTCTCTATCCATGAGCAGCTTTGGTCCACTGTAACCTGAAACTATGTTGTTGAGAATGTAGTTGTTTTAAAGCCATAAAGTCCTCTTTTGTTTCTGCCTGTCCCAAACTAATCTTCTAAGGAGTTACACTAAACAAAGTCCCTAATAGTTATTTACAGTTAGGCATGAGACTGCTGCCAGGATCAAGGTATAACATATTTAAAACGTTACCTTTCAATAAACCATCTTAATATGTTAAATTCAATTTATTGAGCTCTCAGAGAATGTTTACGAGTTGTTGTTTTTTTTTCATCTGTATGGAGCCCAGAGTGCCTGTCCCCAACCTGATGCTGCACACTGTCAATCAGCTGGCTACACTTTAATCACACTTACAATCCACTGACTGGCATTTTGAGCAAAGATCTTGACTGAATAACTTGTTGATCAATAAATACCAAAAGGGGTCAAATAGTTCGTAAAGTAAGAATTTGGGAACTAGTGCTTACTCAAATTTTAATAAGTGAATATTTTATATTTTTGCTTTGTCATTTTTAATATAACAATAATAATAATAATGTTTTTTTTATTTTAAATATATACGTTAGTACCATAACATTATGAAAATATGCCATTTTTAGAAAGTTACACCTTACTTTAAGAAAAATATTAACTGCTTATAAGGTTTTAACAGAATCTTACCGTAAAAATATCAGCCTATCCTTGTAGAGCAAGAAACCCAGAACATCATTTTAAGTGGCATTATTTTTCACCGCCACTCCAAGCCGCAGCACACACATGTAAAAGTGTGTTTGCTTTGCAATCATGCATTGCCTCACCTCCGCAGCAAAACAATCAACACTCTGCACCGTTACTCCTCGAGGCGCAAGTACAAGTGTTTCCTGTCAATCACGGCTGCATAAAGATGCTGACCCCTGGCATTCATGCAGCAAAAACAAATCGCAGCCCAACCTTTAGATGAGAACGGAAAACGGCAGAGCTCAGAAAAATGATGGAACACACTCAAAGTGAGGAGTTGGGAGAACATGAACAGAAAAAAAAACACGTTTTTGCAATGTCAGCACACACAGTCACACATATGAATAAAAGAATAAAAATGTGAATGAAAACAAACGCTGGGAAGAAAAAAGACGCTTTCATTTCAGTTAATTGCAGCTTGTTCCAATCAAGCTTACAAGACTGTCTCTTTGGTTTACTTCAGTATGTATTTACAATAAAAATCTAAAACAAAAACAAACCTCGCTCCTTCACATGTCGACACCGACGCCAAATCAGGTAGAGCAACCAAAAATGATCCAGTTCTTCGCGGCTCAGTTCACATAATCAACAACTCATTTAGGCACTAGATCTATCCAACAACTGGAGCACAAACATTGACAGCACCTGAAGCCTCCTCGCAGCAGCGTCTGAGCATGTGCCAGAAAACAACAGATGCCACCAAAGCAAATGTTGGAAGTGCAGCGCTCGGCTAATGACGGGATCTGCAGGCCGTTTTCCAGGTGACATGTTGCTGCGTCTCAGCCGGGGGGGGGGACGGGGATGAGCGAAGCCCTATCGATCCGGTGTCCTGCAACCCCATTCATCCTACCACACGGATCCTAGCAGTCGTATATAGGTCAAGCCAAAGCATGTGGGTTCAAATTTAATTCATGCTAATGAGCATTGGACTAAAATAAACAACCGACTGGGACCTCCTCCATCTTATTGGATGTCAACGTTTTACAAGATTCAAGATTATTCTGTGAAGAAACGCAGCATCGTAAGATGCCCAACATGCTCAGTATGATTGGTGTTCATTTAACTGAGGCAGGCCTGAATGTTTTAGAAAAATTAGAACCGTTAGATTAATGAGATTTGCCCACACACTGGTGCGGGAAAAAAACAACAACAACTTTGGATTATTTGGAGGACGTGCAGCAGAACAAACATATCAAAGGTCATCAAGTCAAAACGGTTCGACTGTTTACGTGGCATCCACAGAGACGGGTTCTCGATACATACTGAAAATGTATATCCATATGTTTAGAAATAAATGCAAAACTATGATGCGTGCCACAAATTTGACTTTCTTTCCTCCCTCTTAAATTTCCGCCCCCCCCAGTGCTCTAATTAAAGACGAATCATTCCATTTAAAAAAACAGAAAATATAAAAGAATAGTGAAAACAACAACTGTTTTTTCTGTGACATTACAGTAGAGGAGAAAACAGAAGGTGCTCATTTATCTCACTGCTACACCCTAATGCATTAATGTGTCGGCAGAGAGAGAGAGAGGAAGGATGACCCTGGAAAAAAACAAACAACAACAACAGCATATCTTTCACACATCAAAGATCGCAGCCTCAGTATATTTCACCAGTTTATTATCTCTGACTGATGACATGGCTTCCCACAGTCTGAATGGGAGACTCGTGTTGAATGGATTTGACTGAAAAATGATTGAAAAGCCACACTGCAGTTAATTAATGGCACTGGGCTGTGCTGATATAATGAGAGGGCCGGAGTCCTATTAAGCTTAAGGGACACAAGGGTTGGAGGTAGAGGCTTTTAGAGGGGGAAAAAACTCATGAGCCATTATTATTATAATATGTTCTCATTTATTTTTACCCATCGGTTTTTCTAGAAAAACTACCAGCTTCATGGACTTCAGTAACACTTTTAATAATTAGAAGAAAATTAGTCATCTGTAAGAGTAAATGTGACAGAATTTAAAAAAAAAAAAAAAGGTTTTGTAGGCTCTAATGGCCTTTATCTGACAGGTGTCTGACAAGACGGATCGGGCTGAGACTCGGACCTGTGACGGCCGCATCAAAGGCTGCGATCACGCTGCAGCCTGAAGTGACCCAATTCTGATTTTTTTTTTTTGTCAAATCGGATTTTCTTGCCTTGGTCGTTCACACCTCCACATAAATGCGACCCGCATTTGTTCTCCGGTGTGAACGGGCAAACGACCTGAAAGTGTCCCGCATGCGCAGTAAAGGGCGCAATAACGTCAGTGTGCTCAGTGTTTTGCCATCAGTCTCTGCTGAACAATGCAGTCGTTCTAAACATAATAACCCCTGTTCTCCATAAAATGGACATTCATCCGTTTTGTTAGAGCCTCCACTGGCTCCCTGTAGCTCAAAGAATAGACTTTAAAATACTGTTGTTAGTTTATAAATCACTGAACGGCTTAGCACCACAATACATCAAAGATCTGCTTTTATTGTATCAACCTTCCAGATCTCTCAGGTCCTCTGGTTCTGGTCTGCTCTGCATCCCCAGAACCAGAACCAAACGAGGAGAAGCAGCATGCTTGTATGCACCACAAATCTGGAACAAACTTCCAGAAAACTGTAAAACAGCTGAAACACTGACTTCTTTTAAATCTCGACTAAAAACCCACCTGTTTAGAATTGTATTTGACATGTAATCAATTACAAATTTATTGATGGAACTTTACTTAATGCTTTGTTTTGATTGTTGATTCTATATTGCATTGTGTTTCTGTGTTTGTAATGATGTAAAGCACTTTGAAATGCCTTGCTGCTGAAATGTGCTATACAAATAAAATGTGATTGATTGATTGATTTTATTTTTAAAGAGGCAATAAAACCCATGTGGTTCTTTAGAAATTTAGATTCAGTTTGTGTAAAGTTAGATTAGGAACACCTTGACAAGGTACAGCATTTTGTTTTATTCTAGCAAGTTATATTTCTAAAATTGGAAGACATTTAATAATATGCACGTATTGAAATAGCTTAAATGTTTTATTTTTTATTATTCTCCCCTCCAGGGGGTCTTTTGTGGGCTCGAGTGTCCCTTATATGAAAGTAGGCTTAGAGGGAAGAGGGGAAGATGTGCAGCAAATGTTGCCGGGTCACTTCAGCCTGCAGTCTGAAAGGACCCATAGTCTAAAGTCGCAACCAGGGCCGGTCCAAGCCTTTTTGGGGCCCTAAGCAGTTTTTTTGGGGGTGGGGGCCATACCAACATGTCAGCACCAAATGATTTATCATTCCTAAGAAACTCTATGTGTGCAACACACCTACTATCATAAGAATCATTTGTAAATAGCATACATTATACTAGTGCCATTATTACTGTAAATTCTAACCTTACAGGAGTAACGGAGAAAAAAATAATAATCTGGATTTTGAAATGCAGTGTATTACTTAAATTTTAAGTGCCGTTTTATTTTAACTATCTGAAAGTAACATCAGTTGATAAACATTAAATTTAACATCTTGTATTTCCCCGGTGGCAGCAGCCATCAACAGGAAGAGATGAATTATTAATAGTTATAAAAAACAAGACAGAAATTGTTTTTCCACGTGTAATAGCATTTAGTTTGCAATATTCTATGTTATTTAAAATATATGTACATTTGTCTATCATGCTAGTTTGGTGCTCTTGGGGGCCCTAATCAGCCGCTTAGCTCGCCTATGCTTTGGGCCGGCCCTGGCAGCGACCTTAATTACTTTTTCATTATTGTAAAACAAAACTATGAACAAGACACAACATCTATGTGGTAATGTTTTCTGACGTACGGTGGTAGTAGGAAAAGCGCCGCGTCAGCAGCAGCAGCAGCTGAAGTCGCGGTGTGACTTTCAGCTAACGACGTAGTGGCCGACGCCGAGGCACTTCATTACAAAGCTGCTCCACCGCTGGCCGAGGCAGCTACTTAAAGTAATGGGAGAAACTGTGTCCTGGCACTGCTCTCTCACACACACACACACCCACCAACACACACACTGCCTGCATACTTCATTACCCCCACTGCCACAAGTTCCTGCTCTTCCCACAATCGCTGGCTTCCATCTCTTACTAAAAAACAAAGAAAATTCATTCCTTCCTCCTGCACCTTTGAAACAAGACTCATGGCTCTTTTAACGTCACCGCTGAATAATAGCGTGCGAGAAGAGAAGCAGGGACCCGGAGGGAGGGGGAAGAGGATTGGTTAGACAGGTGCAGGGTGTTAGATAAGTAGTCGACGAACAACTTAAATGGAGTGTTTAATAAAGCTTCATGTTGGGGAAGAAGAGAAAGAAAAATGACGAAGTGACCTCTCGTGAGAACTTGTTGCAAATGTGTTTGCCCTTTGTAATCTAACATCATGAAAAATATGCCTTCTTTTATCTTATCATACAAAACATGCAGTTGCCCTGTTTCATCCACGTTACACACAACTTTTGACATGTTACAGCCACAAACTTCAATATGTCTTACTGGGGTTTTATGTGGTATGGTGTTTAATAATGAAACAAAACGCTTTGGTTGGTGGAAAACTAACATTACAACCATACAACGCGACATGGTTGCCATGGGAATGCTTTTCTTTAGCAGGGACAGGAAAGGTGGTCAGAACTGATGGGAAGATGAATCAAGATAAACGGAGTTCAATACTGGAAGAAAACATGTTGGAGGGAACTAAAGAGTTCAGACTGAGGTTCACCGCCCAGCAGGAGAGCAACTCTTAATGTGCAACCATAGCAACAATGGGATTACAGTCAAAATCCAGAACGAAAGCCAGTTAAGAATCTGTGGCGAGACTTAAAAGCTGATGTTCACTGAGCTTAAAGTTATAGTATATCATTTTAATAAGAATATGTTTTTCACGTATTTAGTAAAACAGTCACCATCTCGTGGTGTCCGACAGATAATCTGTGAAAAGATCGATCTCCTCCAGCTCCTCCTTGAGCTACTATTGCATCTGAAGACGTACACCGCTCCTGACCAAGAACAACCAATCAGAGACAGGAGGTGGGTCTGATTGGGTCATGTACTCGCTGCTCAATGTGCTAATGGCGGAGAAACAGCTTAGCATTACAGATCAACCTTTCATCCGCCATGCTAACTAACCTGACCATTCACAACATGCTGCAGGGTACCAGAGAGCAAGGGGGGAAAGGGAAGAGCAGCGCCACATGAAATTCTGATTAACAGCGCTAAGACCCACCTCCTGGCTCTGATTGGTTGCTACTAGTTAGCACTGGGAGCACGGGAAGAAGGCAGAGGAGATGCTATATAAAATTACATAACGCAGCCTTTTGGTATTTTGCAAAGAAAAACAGGCAAAATATAGTTTCTAAAGGTGAAAAGCTAAAGAAATAGTGGCAAATACATTGCATGCCAAGTTTTTAAGATATCAATTTGGAAAATAAATAAATTTCCCCTCTGCTTCACAGTTTTGTACCCTTTTGAGTTGGTCTACCACATAAAATCCAAACACAACACATTGAAGTTAGCGATTTACATGTGTCAAAATGTGGAAAGATTCAAGGCAAATGACTACTTTTGCAAGACACTACACACACTGCATACATGAACATATCTATTATGAGTTCCTGTCCCAATATTTTCACACTTTGACCACAAAATCACATCCAACTAATCCTTTATTTGTCTGATCAGTGTCTGTAGAGCTATAGAAATGAGGCAGATAGTCGATCTGGCCTGGGGTCAGGTCAAACGTCCGCCGACCAACGAGCGCCATTGATCAAGGCGCGCGCCACTCTATAAACCAAGGATTAAACCATTTATTTGCAGTCTCTACCTTGAACCCTTATCCTGACCCTCAAGCAAACCTGGCATGAGACACAAAGCAAAAAAAAAAAAAAAAAATGCCTCTGAGGAGTTTCAGAATATCCATCATGGCGCTTAAAGGAGAGGCACACAGTTACTGGGAAGCTGCAGACGCACAAACACACCACGCAGCAGAGATAAGATGGGTTGTTACAGCACGTCTCTACGGGGATGAGAAAACGGTGGAAGGAGGCCCCATGCATCAATATTGTCTTACCTCGTGTTTTGCCAGCCAAAGTCTCATCCCAGCTTCTCAGAAGTAGCATGGTGGTGCGGCCTGGGACTCCTCTCTCCCTTTCATAGCCTCAGACTGAGGTAGGCTGGGGGGGAATCAACACGAACCAAAACACAAGATGAGTATCGACCGGGAGCAGCTTCTGGATTTTTAAAAAATGTTCAGATTTATGGATTTTTGCTTAATAACGCTGACTGAATAAAGGCAACGCGGCGACTATTGTTAACAGACTACAGGTTTTTTTATTTTTGAAAAGTAATGACAACGGTTTACAAAGAAAGCTCTTCTTTTCTGTTCTGCTTTTTGTGTTTGCTTTAACCAGCTTTGCAATGTTTTCGTCGCCGGTATAAATGGAGTTCAGATGACGCAAATCAAGATGTTCACTAATCACTAAGTTTAAGAATGAAGCACAACTGCTTCACTCTTCTATTTTTGCCCCTCCAAATTCCACCTTTTTTTTTTGTTTTGACCATAAACAAGGAGCTACTCACAAACAACTTGCAGCCGTTTTAGGTAAAATCCTCAGACGGTCAAGGGAGCAAAGCATCAATGTTGAGGTAATTGCACTCCACTGGACCGGCGTCACTTCTCTTCCTAAAAGATGCTCGGAGAATCTTGTTTTTCTTACGTCTGCCACTCTGTTATTGCAAAGGGAACAAGGAGGACAGAGGGTTAGGAGCAGGCCCCGCTCATTCAAGACTCTAATTAAGCTGCAATGTGCTTTGGCATGATGTGCAGTCTCCGATCGGCTCTCCTCAGAATGAATAAATCTGGTTAAATCTGGCGAGTTAAAACGTACAAATGAGAAGTTAAATGGTTGAGTTAGTTGAAATGGGTTCCTGTGCAGCTCTGACAAGGTTTGAGTGTCGTTCTTTTTCTAAAGCTGAATATGTGTGGGAAAATAAAATATGAGTATGGAAAAACATGAGCTTAATTGTAATTTTTTTCCCAGTATCTTTAGACAAGAATCTGAATTCAACAACCTAGTAACTAATCGTTTTGTTGCGATATATATCTAGATCTTGACGGTTATTTATGCATTTTTATCCAACTCGCTGATCATTTCCGATTACAGCAAAACAAACCCATTAAAAAAGAAGAAGGGGAGATTTTGCTGTTATGGGTTTTCTTTTGCCTATATGTACTTTATAGTGGCTACTAGGTTCTTGAACTGGGTTTGGTTTAGATATTAAGAGTACCGTAATTGAAATATTTACTAATTTTGTGACACAAAGGTATCACTTATCACAAATTGTAACAAAAAAAAGGATCACTATTTCTTCTAAATTAACCCTATTAACTTTTTTTTTTCTTCTTCTTCTTAAAGTTTGACCTGAAAGAAAAAAGAAAAATCTGGAAAATAGTTGTACGCTGTTAAATACTTTGTGGTGAAAAAAACCCAACAAAATAAAGCCCAACTATGAGAATGGTTTGTACCGAAATATTCATTATGTCATAAAAACTGATGACCAAAATAAAAAACATTTTAAAAATTAAAAGTATGACGTTTTGAACTGTAAACCTTGTAGGAACTTCAGATCACTTTCTACATTGCTATTTTGAAAGAAAGCCAAAATGTGAATCATTTTAAATTAGTACCCCCAAAAGGCGATACAGGTTGGCGGGAAAACTTATAGAAAAACAAAAGAAAGAATCGAATAAAGCCGATACACATCTCATATTTAACAAACAAGAGTACAAGAACGTCTCAGTTTTAGAGGCGTGTTTGAGCCAAACTTTAGGTGAATAAATGATTAAGTGAAAAATGTTAATGAATAATGAACCAGTCTCTGCGGGGCAACAGATTGTTCTTTTCATATTTAATAGATTGATGGGCCTCACACACACAACAGACGAAAACGCACATGATCACAAACACGTCGCCTCACAACGAGCGTGGTTGTTTTAAAGCGTATTAAAGCAAAACGATTTTCAGCGGCCACTTGACGCTCAGAGGAATTTGTCGAACCTTCGTTCTTTGCTCAGTCCTAATCTTGTAAAGAGGCCTAACTGCATTTCTGTGCACTCTGTGTACATAATTTCTCATGGACAGCGTCTCTGTCGATGCGAGTCCTCTTAATCAGCTCAGATGAATTATTGAACAGCCTTTTTTATATCAGATCATGACCCATATTCTGTTTTCTTGAAGTGAATATACAGCCGATAAAATCCAGATGTACATTTTTTTTTTTTTTTTTCCTTTTCGGAGTTGTCCCACACAGGTTAGCAGCTCTGTAACGGGTGAACGGGATTGAGATGCAAGCGGGCCCGTTACAAGCTTCAGATGGAGCTCTGCGGACTGATTTTCTCATTTAGAACAAGATGATGGATGGGGTCGTCTTGCAGCACCGCACATAAAAGTGAATCCGAGGTGTTGGGGGTTTGAAGCTCGCTCTACGCCGACGGTTCTGCTGCGCACTGTCAGAAGCGGCGGTGAATTAGGATCCTGTGATCCCTAGATGGCACAGAGTGGAAGTCGGTGGAATACAAAACACCTAAGCGGAGGGGTTACTGCTGGCTCTGTCGAGGCGGGCGCAGCGCTCGGAGCCACAAACAGGAGTTGCTTTGTTGTCTCATTAAGCAGTAGAGAGGCAGAGTGGAAATCAGTAGGAAGAGGGGATAGGATTATGAATCTCCTTAGCCCCTGCTGCCTTCTCTCCATCCTGTTTATCAATGAAGACTGCAAACGTGGCGCCTTTAAAATCTCTCAAAGGGAGAGTTTGGAATCATACAAGGTTAAAGGTTGGAGGCAGTTCATATTTTTGCCTGCAGACAATAACTCTCTTGCATCTTTACCTTGCATAAATTCCGATTAGTTTTTTGCCCCAGATGCTGAGTCTAGCTTCTTTCTAGCCAACAGTTAGCTAGTCTAACCGAGGCCAAGACTAAAGTGCATAAATCACTGTAACAAACTCCAATTTCAACAACGCTGTTGCAGTTTTTGCAAATATCGTTTCAAAACCTTTAAACTTGGAATTGGACAGTTATTCACAGTTGACAGGAAGCTAGGACGTAGTGACGTAGGACGCCCACCAATGATTTTCCCTGTGAAACACTAGTTCAAAATTGAACATGTTAAGCTTTTCTGCCCAAATAAAAGTAAAATATGCAGAGTAGAGATCAAAACAACAAGATTTGCTTGAACTGCTTTGACCTTTTTTAAGATAGAAGTGTGCTTTGATATTGCTCCTTCAATTGTCTGTTGGGTTTAGTCGTGAACTTTTTTGGGTTCACACCTACTAAATCAAAATAGTCTAGATCAGCAAAAACTATACAACCCTTCCAAAAAGCACAGCTTTCCAAGATTTGCTAGTATAGATTAAAGAAGTGTTTGCTTTAAAGTTAAATGTCAAGTCCAGATGAGTCAAAAGTGCTTTCTGTTAGATTCAGTCATCCATTCATGCACACATTTACACGCTGATGGTAGTAAGCCACAAGCAAAGCAGTCTGACATGGCGCTTGAACCGGCTACAGGTACATTACAGGACACATATTAAACCTTTATAGCAACTGACTTTATATGTTTTTTGGCAGGAGGTTTTAAATTTATGCAGAGTGAAGAATGAACCCCATACTATGTGATCTATTAATAAAAAACAAACAAACAAAAAAACTCAACAATTGAAAATAAAAAGAACCTGTCCATATACTTCTAATTACGTTCTAATGGGGAACTTCCATGCAGATAATAAATGAAAGTTCAGGAAAAAAACAACACGAAAAACATTTTTCATCTTTGCTTCTAAAAACACCGGTAAGATCAACAGATTGTTTTGACAAACTTATTGAGACTCACTTTGGGCTACATCTGAACCTGCAGGGTGTTGACCCCCTAGTCTGGGAATAAAACTAATTGGGAACATAACTAGTTTTATGCTAAATTAAGATTCTAGAAGAGATACAGAAAACAATATAAACGCCTCAAACCTTTTAACAAAACCACACTAATTTCTATCATTTTCATCTAATAGATGTATCAGAGTGGCTCAGTTGTTGGAAGACAACGGATTTATTGGTTGGTCAAATTAACGCCAATATATTATAAATGATATTCATTTGAAATAAAGTCCAAACTGGGTAAAACAATTACTGTAGTTTCAAATTAGCAGCTAGCATCTTTGTTTTCTATAAATCAAGGCTAGTTTTTGACCCGGAAACTAAACCTTGTTCCTGTCAGATTAGCTTTTAGCTAGCTGTTTGTTAGTCAGCTATGGGCCAAATCTAAACATCTTACAAAAGTCCAATCTCAAACTTCATAAGGGTTCATGCAAATGCAATTTGATGAACAGTTTTAGTTTTCATGACATTTGGATTAGATAGCTATTTACACCAGAAATGGAGGACGGAGGTTGTGCATCACCAAAGATCTTCCCAGAAAGGTTATGCTTTTCTTTTTTTTAATGCTTTTATTGTTATGCTTTTCCCGTCCGTCTAACAATTTGGTAGTCAAGTATTGTAAGGTCAAAATCTACAAAAAAAATATTTGCGATAATATCTGACTTTTTCCTTTTTAGATTGAAACTTTTAAAAGTGGTACAAGTCTGCTTTGTCTGAGTCCCTGTCAGAAATGGTGTTAGCTTAAGGGTCTGGGACAATAACTTATCTTTATTTAAACAAAATAAAGACAGTAATACTCGTAAAGATATTACTATCCCTTTGATCTGATCTGTGATTAGAAACAGTAAGATGATGTCTTGTCTTCAATTGTGAGGAGCTGAAAATTCCTGGAAGTCCAGCTTAGTGGTGAAGTTTTTCCAAACGATTTATTGTTCAATTTAATTGTTGACAATACAGGTTAAATGTTATTCATTGGAAACTGGAGACAACATTTACTCTTGACAGCAAGACATCAAGCTAAATTATGTAATTTTATACGTATGAGCGTGATTACAATTCCCAGAGAAAACATGTTCCATCCATGGTGTCAAACCCCCTCTATACCTGTATTTACAACTGCTTACTTCACACCATTGATGTGCTCTACAGAACTGGTGGATCAGCTAAAGCAGGCGTACGGAATGCGTTTTTCCAGCTAAGCGTGCTATAAAGTCCACATCAACATCCATTTTGACTCCACTGCCTATTCTCAAGACCACACGACAAACTTTACGCTTGACCATAAAAGACCACCACGGACAGTCTCTGTAATCATTACGGCAGTGGGCCATGTGTCAGGCCGCAGAGCTTGCGCCCCAAGACGTCCGCTTTGCAGCGTGGCAGCGGCGGTGACAGCTCTGACAGACTACCTGAGCGTAAGTACCCATCTGCGGAAAGGCTACGGAGGGTCACCCTAGCAGAATGGGTAATAGACCCCGAGTTTATGAGAGCAGGTCCCAGGTGGGTTTTACAGGTGTGACGCCACAACCTTGACTGAGCAAAAGCACTCACACAGGCACAAACACACACTTGCGGTGTAAATCCAAATCACGCTGTCAGACAAATGATTGGAAAGTTAATCAGAGAAACAGGGTCACTCACCGCTGCACGTGTGGTAGATAGATGGACAATGGGGTCTGTGTGTGTCTGCGATGAGAAAGAGATGAATAGAATGGGTTTGTATGTGTATTGTGTTGCAGATATAGAGTAGGAATTTGACTCTGGAGTAACATCATTATCACGTTCATACTGCTAAAGCAATTTGGGTTTTGGTGGAATAACGTCAGATAAGAAAAATTGCTCTCAGAAAGGGGAAGTGTAGTTTTTTTTTCTTCGTGCAGATTACTTTATTGATCTACAAATATAACATCTTCCCGCACCGAGTAACAGTTTTTTTTCTCTCCTCCTTGTCCAGAGCGAGTAGCTATACAGACCAAGGATTTGAGATGGAAATTATTTTGACATTTGAAGTTAATTTTTTACAAGGCCAGACAATCATTATTCTTTCATTTTGATTCTCATGAATTAAAAAAGGAGAACAAAAGGCAGAATTAGTGGAGGAAAAGTAAAAAAAAAAAAAAAAAAAGATGAGGAGGTGAAGTTTGAGACCTATTAATGACGTAAATAATCCACCAGCATTTAGCACTTAGACCCACACACACACACACACACACACACACACACACACACACACATATCCACGCATGGATATGGAAAAACGTCGACTCGAAGACTAAATCAGCTCTTCGCCATCCAAAAGCAGCAATTGAATGTGTGGATCCAGAGAAACATACTCACCTACTCAATTCTAAACAATGAAATATGTGAAATGTGTTGAGTTTTTGTAGGATGGAGAAATAAAAATCAAGGTCAACCGACAAAGATGCTGCTTCAGTCTTTAATCCATAGTTGTGAAATCCACTTAAGATTTAAAAGCTGAGAGACAGATCAGCTTCGGTCCTTTGAAAATTGTACAAAAAAAGAAAAGAGAGAGAACAATCTAAATCAAATTGAATACGTAAAAGTCCAGAATTTTATTTGTTTTACTTTTAAATATATATTTTTTGGTCATTCAAAATCTAATCCAGGATTAAAGGGTAATTCCACAGAAAAAAAAAAACATCTATATCCAAAGTCCCACTTTTCCGACGTCTTCATTCGGTTTTAAATCTCCGTCAGAAACAGAATGGAAATATTAAAGAACGTTTAAAAAAACTGAAAATGAGATGAGTTGTGTGATCTTCCTCCAATGTATATGTATTTTTTTTGCTATTCATGTGTATGCCTATGTGCTTTTTGCTATGCCTTACTACTCCAGATTGTTCTGTTGCCTTGCGGTCAAAAAGATATTTATCTGTCTTGTAATTCAAATAGTAAAGTTTAATTTACAAAAAAAATTTACAAAAATCTTCCTTTGATTCTTTTTCCACAGCGAAGAAAAATGAAATAAAGAATAACATATCAATAAGTGGGATCAGTGTGTAGGAAATGATTGGATGTTAGCAAAGGAAGAGAAATGAGTAAAGTAGGTAACTGTGAAGCCAAAAAAATATCATAAAAAAATGTTTAAAACTCCTGGAAGATTTTTTTTTTTTTTTTTTAAATCCAGTTTTTTTTCCCCAGTCCATTCTCTGTAGGTGCTTGTGTGTGTCTGTATGCAGGAATGGGAGTCAGTTCAGTTCGGGAAAGATACGAGACAGAAAGAGGGAGGAGGCAGAGGGGAGGAGAGAGGAAAAGAGGGCATCGAAAACGGAGCCAGAGGACTGTGCAAACACAGATGACGCCCTGGCAGAACGAGCTTTGAAGCGACCGCGTGAAACGGGCCCTTCCTGCTCGGTCTGACCTTCACCTGATCAAACGGGGGGTGGGGGGACTGTAAAACCGACGCTTTTCAGCAGATGAGGAAGTTTCATGAGTTTTTGTGTGTGCGCGTGTGGGAGACGAGAAAACAAAAAGGAACAAACATGTAGACGTGATGAAGCCGCTTTAATGGATACAACACACTTTTTAAAATGTGACAAGGCAGTCGAACGTTTCACGTCCGTGATGATGGCTGGAGAAGGTGCTCGCACGATGAGTCACTTTAGGAAGAGAGGTTTAAAAAAAGAAGAAATGAAGTCAGAAAACAAGGATGAAAGAAGGAAGAGTGACGTAAGGAGGGCAGGAATCAGCTGAGAGCGAAATGGGAGGAGAGCCATGGATCTGCTAAATGTGTGTGTGTGTGTATGTGTGTGTGTGTGTGTGGATCATTGTCAAGGTGTGCTACAAACACAAAATGTCTCGCACACACAGGAAGGAAACAAAGACAGACACTAAACACTAATCAGACCTACCTATAGTTAGTTAGGGATCAGCCAGATAAGATGCATAAGGAGGGAAAAAAGAAGGGGGGAAATAGGTATAAAAGTGAAAAAGGCATAAATAGAACGAAAGCTAATTAAAAGACTCTATTAGAGCTGCTTAAAGGAAATAAATAAAACGACAGGTGGAGTCAAAAAAAAAAAAGTAGCCAAAGTTACGGGTGGAGGGGGAGGAGGATGAGGCAGGGAGGAAGGGAGGGAGGAAGGAGGGAGCGTGGGCTGCACAGGGAGGGAAAGCAATGGAAAGGGAAGGAAGAATGGATGGAGGGGATAAAAGAGGATAAAGAGGGGGAAACAAAAATCCCCCTCCTCTGTCTCTTTTTCTCTGTCTTTCTGCTTCTCTCTCTCTCTCCCTCTCCCTCCTTGTCTGGCTCATATATGGACGAAATTGTTGACCAGGTAAATGGCAAAATAGATGAGGAGGCAGAGGACCGAAAGAGCGAGCAAATGAAAAGGCAAAGCACCTCCCAGCAGCGCAATGAGGAAAAAAAAGAACAAAAAACGAAAGATAAAAGCAAATACTCCGGTGGCCTCCGACGTCTCCAGTCTGAGAGTGGACGGGGGGGGATTGGCTGGTGCCAGTTGTTCCCCTTCCCCGGCTTGCCTTCCGCTTTCTTCTCTCTCTGTCTCCCCTGACAAAAAGCACTTCCCATCCAGATGACGGAAAACCAGGCACAGATGTCCTCTCCGCTTTTTTCCTCTCAACTCTGCTCAGACGCCGCACGCCCCACGCACAGGCGAGACATTGTTGCAGTGGCAACGGACGGCGTTACCAATATTGCTCAGTGTGAGAAAGAAAAAAGAAAAAGGAAAGAAAAAAAAAGGCATCGTTGGGGGGGAGGTTCGGGGAGGGGAAGTTGATGCTGCTGCTGCTGCTAGTCAAGCACAGCCTACCTCATGAGGAAAGATACTGAGCTGGAATTGCTCTGTCTCTCTCCCCCCTCCTCGCTTGCCCATCCCTGCAAAAAAAAAAAGATAGGAGGAAGGGAGGTGAGCCCACTCGTTGCATTAGTATTCATTGAAAGAGAGTGTGTGTGTGAGGGAGAAAGAGAGAGTGATATTGGAAAGGTAGAAGGGGGCCTTCCAATAAATGTCGAGGAGCCAAACCGGTGTGAAACTAATAAGAGACTGGCTCCCTCTAGAGTCCATCATCAATACACGAGTTTTGGGAAAAATTCATGTTCAACTAACGTTCACCAGTGGAAGAATTTAAAGTGTTTTGTGTATTTGGATTGTTCGGTGGTGGCAGCATCATGCTGTGGCGAGAAATGAACATTGATGTCTGACCAAGCTTGAATGGAAAAACTCAGATCTAGATGTGCAATGTTGCTAAAGGCATGAGCCAATAGACTTACAGCTGTTGCTGCTAAGTATTTTTATATGGTGGCTGAAGACAAGTGTATGCAGTTCAGATTCTTTTTTTTACTATTATTAGAAAGTCATGCATCATTTTCCTTCCACTCCAAAATTATTCACTACGTTCTGTTGGGCTATCAAGTAAAATCCTAATAAACTACATTTATATTTGACGTGTAACATAATGTGAAAAAGAACAAGAAGTGTCAATACTTTTGCAAGGAATTGTCTGATTACTTGACGTCAAGGTGACGTTCTAAACGATTTACTGCTCGGTGTAAGACGATCTCGTGTAATTAGTTTTCTCTCCCTCTACTTTCGGGTTTCCACGAACTCCATCTTGTTGAACTCGAGAGCATTAAAGGACTTTGATTCATGTCTGCATGGCTGTGAAAACAAACTGTCTCGTTTGCATTTTGCCCTCACCCAAACCCACTGTTGCCATGCCGATAAATTCGTTCCCACGCCTGTAATGGCTCTCAACAGACCGCTGTGCTTGGTTTTTCTTTCAGTTTCGGACTATTTTTTTTAAGCAAATGATCATGTGACATGGCACACATCGCAAACCACAAGCCTGCCTGCATGTCTATATCATTCTTATTTTTCAATTCACTTTTGTTTCCGCATGTTGCCATGTTGTGGCTCATAACTTTGGCTAAAATGATAAAGAACCACCTAAGGTGTTTTTTAATACAGATATAATGAATGGAGGTTTTATCTGTTTTTAAATTTTATCATGAAATAATTGCATTAAATTTTCAGAAGGATACTGAAAGTACCAGCGGCAGTGTCTTAGTTCTGTTTTTCTTGTCATTGGGTGCCTTTTTTTTCTTTAAACATCATTTTTACACAAATATAAACAACCCCAATAAGAAAATGTATCCTCTTTTTAAATGTTTTTCTGTATTTCAAAACCTAAATTCAAATAAAATGGTGGCTCTTTAAGGATGAGCATCACAGTAGATCTCAAAAATTGCGATTTGTCTTATTTTAAATGGTTTAATGTCATGTAACATCTATGGAGTCAAGGCAAAAAAAAATTCCATGGTATTTTATTTATCTATTTATTGTGCTTTGATATTTACATACACCTACACACTACTTTTGTGAATTATCATAACACTTAGTCAAAATAAAACAGCTCCAACTGACTTGGTAATTAATTATTGGAGCTGCTCAGCTTATTATAGATATAAAAGTTTATATAAAATTTTAAATTATATTATTAATAAGATTCAAAAAAAAGGTGGTCCAAACGGTTTTCTTTGATACTATATATTTTTGTTGCATTTTCATTTTTTTTCATATCAACATTAATTTCATTCTTTTTTCTTTTTTTTAAGAGGTTGCACAAGTAATTATGAGTAAAGCTATCAAAGAAAGACATTACCTGTTGCAGAAGCCAAAGTGCCGTTGTGTTCTTTATATGCAAGATGCCGCCATCTTGTGGTTGGCAGACAGAAGGGCAGCGCTGGGTTTGATTGGGACTGTCTGGCTGCCTTGAGCTGCTCCACTTCGGTACATCGTGGAGAGATGGCGTCGCTGTCATCTCCTCTGAGAGCCTGTAGAGGAATATTGAAAGAGTTACGTGCCATTCAAGGGCCGAGTTACAAACAGTCGCTGGCTTATAACTACGTCATAGATCAGTTTCGCAAGAATAAGGTGAGTTTAGCCCCAGCTTAGCAAAAGGCTAATATTAGCTAGGCTGCTACCAGCATCCTTCAGTCTCGTAGCATATTCCTAATAAGTCGTATTAAGCATATGCTAGTTGTCAAAGCTCTTGAATCGTTTACAAGCAAGACTAATGTAAGGACAACAGAACCTGACACTCACAGGCGGTTGCCGTCAAATAATAAAGCATTTAAAAAAGCAAGGTGAGTTGTTGTGAAGGGCATGCTAGCATTAGCCAACTGCAGTCCTCGAGCGCCACAGTCCTGTAACTTTTTCGACGCGTCCCTTCGTGCATACTTGAATAAAATGACTGAACTGCTTCGTTATCATGCTATGCTGATTAGCTAATGTTGGAGCCAGGTGTGTTGAAGCAGAGACGTAAAAGTTGCAGGACACCGACCCTTGAAAACTGAAGTTTGAGACCACTGGCTACCCGTTGAATTAACTTTATTAATGACTGCCGGGCAACTTTCTTGATAGGCTGTTTGCTTGTTAATTCAGTTATAACAATTTGCTGTAGATTCCTGCTTTAGTGGTAAATAGAGAGACAACTATAAAATACATTATTTTGCTCAGGACATTTTATGTAATGTAAAACTTTAACGACGCCTTAATAGTAATAATAATGCACAATTAATAAAACAAGGTTTCCCCGAGACAATTTGCTAAGCCCGGTGGGTAGGGCATCAGCAGTCATTCATCCAGTGATCTGCCAGGTTTTTGAGTTAAAAAAATGTTTAAAGTTGACAAGAAACTTGAAAATATCACTTGATAATTATATGTTTTTGGGAGATTAATATCTGAACACCAACTATAAAGTCTTAAAAAATGCAAACATTTTAAAAAAAATTTTTTTAAATAAATAAGCAATGCTAAGCCTGGTGGGGCTACAAGTAAAGCCTGGTGGCTCGCCAGGCTTATAATACACTGGGAGAAACCCTGAATAAAGGAAAGTGTTTATCCGCAGTAAAAAGTAGATACCTCCTCAGTAAATACCTATTTAGGTGCTGTTTAATGTTAAATAAAATGATGATTTGATAGTTTATAACAAAATAATTGTTCTAAGCTTGTAATTACATGTTTAGCTCTGCTTTTACCGCTGCTCTATTTCACATGTGATTTTCAAAAATCACTCCACATTGTCCAGAATGCGTCAGTGTGTGTGTTGTTTGCCATGTAGGCTTAGAGCTTGCATTATTAATGCTTGGGAGAACATGGCTCAGCAGGAATACTGAATGCATGTCTTGTCACTGAAGCAAAACAGCTTAAAGCAACTCTTGCTAGTCATGTCAAACTGTGCATTGCTCTCTAGGCTTTACAGTGTACATTAAAGTATCCAAATGGACCCTACTCTGTGCTATTGTACTTGCAGTGGTGGATGAATGTCAGAAAGCTCTTCATTGCGCTTCCCTTATTTGCCTGAAGTGTATTCACTCAGTTATTCGTACACTTGACGTTTTTGCATTTTTAGAACTTCATGAGTTGGAATACCAACTCTGTCACAAGTCAGACCATTCTTATGGTTTCCTGCCATGCGTTTTTCTTTAAAGTGATGGAAATTACTGTCATTTAATCGTTTTACAAAGAAACGATTTGTTTCTTTCTTTTTTCTGATCGCAGGTTACAGGGGAAAGGTACTGCAGAGCCCAGCAGGAGGCGCACCACGCCTCGCTCACATACCTGTGTTTGCTGACGTCCACCAGGAACCACCTGGCCCTCCACAACCTCTACCATGGCAAGGGAGAGCGCAGCCCAGAAGAAGTGGCCGGCCTGGTGGGGCTCAGGCTGCCCACGCAGCCAGGAGGGAAAGGCTGGGAGAAGTAAGGACAGCGGAAAGTCAGTCTGCGGGAGAAAATCAGGAAACGCTCCTGGAATTACATCTATATGGACAGTGGATGGATCGGCTGCCTTCGTGTAACTTAAACTCTAGGAGTTTGCTTGTTGTGGGAACTTGTTCTTCATTCTCCTGAGCAACCGTCGTTCGAAATGAGGGGGAAAAAAATGTGAACTCATAAAATTAAAATAAAACCTTTGTATTCAATAGCAGCACCTCAAAAACACTGAATATCCCATTATGTGGTGTATGTCTACTCATTTAAAGGTAATCCTATAAATGGTGATTAATACTTGACTGTATGTAAATAAAACTTCTTTGTTTTTTTTGAAGTTGTGTGAAAATGTGCACATGAACAAACGTGCTAAAATAAATGACCATCAATATTTAGCTAATTGTCCAATTTATTATTTGGCTTTCATTTCCAAGATCTCAATGTGAAATTGAGCTTTGGGATGTGACCTCAAACCTTTTTTTTTTTTTTTTTGGCAACAAAAGTAAAAATATACATATTTTAGTCATTCAGAAAATGCAATTTCTTATTTGTATCCAATATGTCTATTGAAAAGTATTTGTCTAAAGCTTCATACAAACTTCTTTTTTAACAATCCTGTGCATGTAAAAGTGTATCCATGCATTACTGAGGGAAATGTTTCTTAGGTTTCAGAAGACAACAGTCAATAAAGCCCATGTAGGTAGTTATTTTGGACTCAAATGTAAAGACTTTTCTAAAAACTGATGGAAAATCCAGAAAACGAAGTGTAGAAGCTTGAGATGGGAAAACTGTAGAAACCTCACCAGCTAGCTTAAGGCTATTTCATTTGTATATTAGTATTCACTTACATGTAGCTTTAACATTTCTTCCAAGAACAATAAAGGAACAGATAATGAAATTACATTTAAAACAAGAAATGTTATAATTGTAATTCAACACTAATAAATAGTGAAGACCTAATAAAGTAATTGTTGACCTTCTAGAAAAACCTATAAAAAACAGTTTCTGTTCATCTCTGCTTTTTAGAGAGTTGGCTCCAAACCCAAGTATAATGAAGCATGGTGGTGGCTGCATCATGCTTTTTTTTTTCTAGCATGGACAGGAAAAATTAGTGGAGCTGATTGAAAGATGGGACACTAAGGATACAGCCAGAGCCGCAATCGAATGGTTTAGATCAGAACATATTTATGTGTTAGAATGGTCCAGTCAAAGTCCAAAATTAGAAGAGGCATACCCAAAAAGATCTGCAGCTGTAAATAAATGTAAAGGACTGAATTTATTTGATTTCTGTTACTGTTTATGTCAGGGCTGGTTTATGTGTGTGACTGGTTGCTTTGATGTTATTGAAAAAGTTTGTTTGTTTTTCCATGAAGCCCTCATTTGCAAATTGTTGGAGCAAAACCAACAAAAAGAGATTATCAATTTTTGCCACACGCTTTCCAGACAGCCATGGCTTTTTACATTGACCACGTGGGCGGTTGTCCAGGGCGGCATTACAGATAAGGAGGCTGAGCATGAGACACTATAATGTAACTTTTACGGCCTGTTTTTATGGATGTGTAGCTCTCAAAAATCATACCTCCCCAACCACCATCATATGATTCCACCCTTTACCCCCTTTTTTTTTCTTTTTTTTTTTTTTTTTTGCTCTTAGTGTGCAGCGGTGACTAACGTTGCCTTCAGTGTGAATTAAAATAGACTAACCCTGCAGCAAAGCATGCTCACAGTGGCACAGGGGAGGGAGGAGAGAGCAAGACGTGCGCTGCTCATGTACAAACCCCAAACTTAACATGCGCAAACGCAGCCGGGGACAAATCAAACGCACAAAATGGGTAGTGACAAAGAAACAACCGTAGTGTCAAAATTGATTTCGCGATTGCGCGTCTCCTGGTCCTGCCATCCTGGAACAGAAACCAGGTGACCGAAAGTGGCGCTGGAGGTTTGTAGCTTCCAGAGAGGTGGAAGTGGTGCGAGTAAAAAAAAAAAAAAAAAAACATCAGCAAAAAACGTTTTAATCAAGTCGGCGCAACTTTAATTATTCCGGGGGGGAGGAAGAAGGGGATGCGCATCGAGCTTGGAGAAGAGCGGGAGGCGGGGACAGCGCGGCGGCTGCTTCGGTCATTGGTTTGTCAGAAGGTGCAGCATCAGCTCAGCAGCATCATCTTCCTCCTCGAGAAGAAGAGGAGGGGCGGGGACGGGGAAACAGCTGTTGAGGGAGTTCACAAAGACGAGGTGCTTAGTTGTTTTTGATTTGCAAACCGCAGATTGTCTCTCCGGGGAAGCAGGTTGCTGGAGGAAGGGAGGGCAAAGGCGTTACCAGAAAAAAAAAAAAAAGCGCACGGAGCGACGAGAGTGGAAGTGACCAACGGAGCGATGTTTGGCATGATCAGAAATTCGCTCTTTGGGAATTCAGAGGAGACCGAGTACAAAGTGCTCAGCAGCGAGACTAAGGTAAGCAGAGAGACATCTGTGCGCCTTCTGCACGATGGCTTAGGTTTTGTTTGTTTCTGCGCAATTTTACGCACAGATTTTTCTGCTGTCCTCTCATCAAACTCCCGACTCTAACATTAGACACATGCAGCAGAATTTATTTTTAAAACTCAAGTCTCTCTCACTCGCCCTGTAACCTTGGCAGTAAGGCTAATTGCCTGTGACCTGTGAGGATGCCCGCTGACCCACAGCGCGCGACCGCGCAAAGAAGGGAGCCCCGAGGGCCCGTGTGGCTCCACAAGGCAGAAACGAATAATGATGGAAACGCGTGAGAGTGAGTGAGTCAGGTGGCCGCACATCATGGCAGCATCATGCTGGGTGAATCTGTTCTGTCAGGCTGCACAGGGGTCGCAGCTGGTTGGAGATAAATTCAGAGTAGAGAACGTGTTCAGCTCACAGAAGGGGAAAATACTCTAAACATACAGCCAGAACCATGTGTTATGTTGGCCTAATCAAAGTCCAGACCTAATTCAATTGAGGATCTGGGGGAAAGGACATGCCTCGACAGCACCCCAGCTTTAACAACAAACAAATATACGTTTTTCTCATTTTTATTTTATTCTTTTGTTTTTACAACTATGCATAATTTCCCTTGCATTTCACAGTTGTGAACTGGTTTATTTTGATCATTATGCATAACTGATTACTGGACGTCATTTCTAACACCACAATCCCCACCCTGAAACATTGTGGTGGCAGCATCATGCTGTGGAGATGAATATTTTTCCAGTATCTATGAGAAAGATGGTTAGTTATTGAATTTGCATGAAAAATATGTTAATATGTTAGCGACTCGACACATCTCATTGAGAGTTGATCTGACGACGTTGAACAAAATTGCTTTAAAGGGGCAAGATGTATGTTTTCCAGCGACATAGTCACATTTTATAGCAAAGTCAAGTAGCAATGTCAACTTCAGCTGTTACCAAAATGTAAATATGACTTAAAGGAAATTTTTCCGCTTCATTTGACGCGTTGAAATTGGGCCTCTGTCTCTTGAAAAACTCCTGCTCATTCTGAAACTCCGCCTTCAAGAAGTTACCAACTTCTCTCCTCTATTAACCCTTTAACAAAATTGTTACCAGCATTGCACTGAGAAGTAGCTCCTATAATGAGCTCAGCAGATCAGTCAGTCTCATGCAGGTGTTCGCTAATTGCTGCTGGCTAGTCTGAAGGAGCTGAGCAAATGTTTGATGCGATCTTACATAGTGAATAAAAAAAATGTCAATTTTAACACACTAGATAAATATCTGGTTAGGTTGTATGGCAAAATAATGTAAATGTATTCTCAACACAGACTTTATATTCTACCTACTATATATATAATCACAATAAAAACCAACAGCCACTTGACAGCTGTGAAGAAAAATATTCTTTTAAATGCTTGTTTCATGTTGCTTTGCAGGATGAAACAACAGCTGGCTTCAAGAGTCCTTTCTAAATACCCATCTTTACATGACGTGCACTTGGCCATGTCAAAACAGATCTGTCTGTCAGTGAGTGTGTGTGTGTGTCAGTACGGGCCGTGTTCTCTCATGTGGAATGGGAATCCGCTTTTATCTCTTTGTCTCCCACTCAGAAGTTGTCTTTTGTTCGCCAGATAAACAAACAAAGGGATTTTGAAAACTCAGCAACACATGGCACATGTGAACATCCACAGTCCAAAGAGGAGGAGTTTTATTGGTGGTCTTCAAAACTAGACATAAACACAATGCCTGTTAAAAGTTTACATACACGCCTCACGGAGATGAACAGCATGTAGATAGCTGACTTTTCTTATCACCGAAGTTTTATTTCATTGATCTGACTTTGCTTTTTAAGCAAAGCACATCATCTCTGAGTAGAGTTGAGGTCGGGTTCATCGTAGAAACTTAATATCAGCCAGCTTTACCCATTTTAAGACCAGTACTGATGAGTGTTTGGGATCACTGTCCTGTTGGAACAACCAATTGTGTCCGAGTCTAAATCATCTTACCCAAATTGTTCTCCTCTGATGAAAGGAAATTGGTTTGGATTTTCAGGAACAATCAAAGCTCAAGCACGCTAGAAGATGTTGGTACAAACCTTGTTCCAAAACCAACATCTTCAAACTCCAGGAGCCTCATGCATAAAAAGAGTTTTCACACGAAAACTTGGCGTACGGAAAAATTTAGAAAAGCGCGGCGCACAAAAAACTTTGAATGTATAAAGCCGTGCGCACCTTTCCTTTATACATCCAAATTTGCGGGAAATAGAGCGCAGCTGCTGGTCCGCCCTGTCGCCTCCATAAATACATATGTAAATTAGTATAAATACTAATTTATACTGCCACCACGTGAAGCAATAACCATGGCAACATCCTTGTTTGTAACAGTACAAGTATTTATAATAATAATTATTACATATATTATTTAAAAGGTGCTTTCAGGGAACATATGGTAACTTCACAAAATAACAATAATACATTTTAAAGAAAGAAAACAATCCAAATAATAATAATAAAAAGAAAATAAAGAGATCGTGCAAATGCTTGTTTGAACAGCAGAGTGTTCAGCCGGGATTTAAAGACAGACAGAGAGTCATTTGAGTGGGTAAAATGGACGTTTATTAGAAGTGGTGGAATCATGTGCATAAGTTGTACAGTTTACAGAATAGAGATGCTTTCTGTCCAGAAAGGCGCATTCACAAAGCTGGCGGCTCGACTGAAGGATGGCTGCAGCTGGACCGGTACTGGTACCGCACGGCTCCTTCTATCAGTTCTGCTCAGAGCTCCTGGATAATCCGTCTGGATTAACCTAAACGCTAATAAACCATCATCACCATGATGATTTATTATGATTGATCACATAGATCCCAGCAGATCTACATGATCAATCGCTCCCTCTGAATCCTTCCCTTGGCGATGTTCTCTATCAGATCCAAAGCGCTCCACAGTTCGCCAACTGTGGAGCGCGGCTCACCTTTGCGCAGCTACTTTTATACGTGTGATTGTCTACACACCTCCATCGCCTTAAAAATAATCAAACCTGTTTGGAGTTGATCTGCTGATCCAACCATGTTTTTGTTTTTTGTGAGAATGAAATTACCCCATAGATGCATTTCATTCGCTTCGACGCACAGAACACTGCGTTACATCTTTATGGGACAAAGCTGAGGAAATTTATTTTTTACATTCTAGTGAGGTTTTCGCATCCTTTTATTTTTGCTCTCTTTATTTTGTGTGTGTGTGTGTTAGGTTATTGTCTGAGGACAAATGGGGTTCAGTTTCATTGTGTAGTTTAAACAATAAAATATTAAAAACGTTTAAAAAAAAAACTAAAACATCGGGTTTGATGCTTCTTCGTCTAAATAACACTGAATGTAGTCAGATTATAGTGTATTTAGGTGAGTTTTGACGCTTTGTAGTTTGATATTGTCCACAGAAAACGTTTGCGTGGCTGCCGCACATTTTCACGCCAGCGAGAAAGTGTGCGTGTATTTACGCAAACTTTGACGCAAAGTTCATTTTTATAAATGCGTGCGCACATTATTCCTGCATGAGGCCCCGGGTCTTTTCCTTTTTTTTCCTGACTTAAATCAACAGAAATGTCCGTTTCAAATTTGGGTACATGGCAGCTAAAACTTAAAGAAGTTGCAGTGTCCCACAGTTATGACTTATAAGGTTAATGTAGCATTTCAATATGGTTGCTCCTCACATCAGCAGTAGCAAGCTGCGCTGGAAATCTGTGTATGTTAAAACACACATTTAACCCTCCCGTGGTCTTTGCACAACACAGGCGGGGCACGGTAAATGTCTTGGTCAGACAGAGAGGAAGCAGGGAGGGCAGGGGGGTTGTTCCGTCACACCATCAGTTCCCGATACCACACACAAAAAAACCTCTGACACGCTGGGTCACTGTACACCGCCCCCTCCCCCACACAGAGTAAAAATCCTGTGGGGTCAAAGGCTATGTAGCCTAAATGACCTCAACTCTTCAGACCGAGGGAGGGTTAAGAGTGTGTCTGAAATCAATGCAACTCTAAGCTGAACAAATTAAAAGTTGTTATGCTTCAACTAATGTTTCTAAGAGGTATTGCGA